>NC_082710.1:52680395-53306746 GCF_030144855.1 Hypanus sabinus | reverse complement strand
TCTTTTTTTTTCAGTCCCGATGAAGGGTCTTGGCCCAAAACGTTGACTGTTTACTCTTTTCCATAGATACTGCCTACCCTGCTAAGTTGCTCCAGCATTTTTCGTATATTGCAGGTTTTACTATTTCACATTCTCCATCAGCACAGGAACGCCACAGGGGTGTGTGCTTAGCCCCCTGCTCTACTCGCTTTACACCTATGACTGTGTGGCTAAGTACAGCTCCAACACCTTATACAGGTTTGCAGATGACCTCTGTTGTCACCTCTGTGTTCAGGCAGGGCTTCTGGTAGGGCTGTGAGGTATCAGTGTCATGTACACACTTACAGATGTAGATGGTGACAGATGAGGCAAATCCCTTGAGGTCTGTGTCTTCCCCATTTGTGGCAGCCACTTGAACATCTGCCAGTTAGTCCATTCAAAACATTCTTGAAGCACAGCGATGGCATCATTAGGCCATACAGTGATGGTGCTTGTGACAGTTGTCTCCATTTTCAGCAACGGGCACTGGTAATCCCTACTATCCAATATATATCAAAGGGGTCTTCACAATCCATGCGACATGTGCATCACAAGGCCTGCATTATTGCCCCACGCACAGCAGGCACGCCAAAGCATAGCATATCTACCACTATCAATGGCTCTATCAAAGTCCATTGACAGTATATTGAAAACCAGGATCCCCTCTCAACAACCCCAGCAAAGGCTACAATCAGCCCTAAGGGGCAAGTCACATCATTAGCATGACCAAATTCAGATTCCTAAAACCAGTACTATACTCTGAGTTCCATCACATCAACAGGACAAAATTCAAGGATGTTCTCAAAGACTCTGAAAAACTGATCTATCCTTTCAGACTTGAGGGAATCTCTACTCGGCAGTCAGTTAAAAAATAAGGAAAAGCCATTCAGGACATCACTGAGATCTCTGGTTCTCTTCAACAAGCAGAATCCCAGCAAAAACGACAGACTCCCAAATACTGTACTCAACCACTTATCAAAGATCTTCTGCCTCAGCTGCGGAAGCATCCTCAGGCCACATATCGGCTTCGTTCGTCAGCTTTGAATCATTAAAACTGGAATGAAGGAAATAAATTTCCATCTTAAGGGACTGCCTAGAATGAAAGGAAATTTATAGCTCAGACTTACCTTTTCACCAGCAAATAATGAAAACCCATCTCCTGAGGGACCAACTTTCATTGGCCCAGAGATGTATCTACCTGGTTCTTTTTCATTCTCTCATAACAGGTGGGATATAGGCTGCATCCTAGATTCCTGTTGTGCTTATTATCTAATGTTATAAGAGAACAAGGCTGTTCATAAGAGAACCTACCCTGGTGACAGAACCACTAAATTACAATATTTCAGTTTCTCTACGAGATTAATTCCCCATCTCTCAATGAGGAAGGAGGAAAACACTGAACTACTACCAGTACCAGCTTCAACTAAGCCCTAACATGAGATGACAGGTGTTAATCCAATGAGCGTGACTGTCCCACTACTGTAACACTGTGATGTCGGGTTTCAAATCCCACCCAAGAAATTTGGATGTTCTCCCCATTACCCCGTGGGTTTCCTCCAGCTGCTCTTGTTTCTTCTCACATTCCAAGGCTGTATGAGTTAGGTTTACTAAGTCGTGGGCATGCTACGTTAGTGCTGAAGCCCCCAGCACAGCTTGGACTGTGTTAGTTGTTGACACAAACAACACATTTCACTGTATGTGACTAATAAAACTAATTATTAATTATTTAGCCTGGCATTCTGCTTGCGTTGGATCTTATTTCAGTTTGCAAATGTCACTGCATAGATCTCTTCCTGTGGGATATTCCAGTAATCTGCCTGAAAGCCTGCATCCAGGCCTTTAACTCATTCTTCTCAATAATAATCTCAAATTGATGATTCATCACTAATTCCATTCACCCCACTGGGGAAGTGGTGACCTGCTGCTATAGCTCCAGTGAGACAGGCCTGTATAGAAAAATCATTTGTCTAATGCAGTTTTCCCAACATTTTTTAGCCCGATGTCCCACTAAAGCACTTTCATACTTACCAAAGCCCCTCTTAGGCACAATATACTTTCCGGCGCCCCCATAGTGTGAAAACATGTCTACCCTATGCTAACATGAGAAAAATAGTTTTGCTTTAAATTTTTATTTGTCTTTAAACCTAGCTTATATAGTACCTGTGCGCTGTATAGCAACTTCGATATCAATGTGATCATAGAGTTTGATGGTTTTTAGCACAAGTTCAAATATCTGGTTCAAATTGTGACAGCAGAAGTCTTAAGTCCTCATGCATAATAATGTCCAAGCAGTTTCTGTTTTTTGTAAGTATATGGCCCACTGCACTGAAGCCTCTTTCAACGTGGTACAAGAATACAAATGCAATGAAGAGCAAACACAAGGAAATCTGCAGATGCTGGAAATTCAAACACACACAGAATGCTGGTGGAACACAGCAGGCCAGGCAGCATCTATAAGGAGAAGCACTGTCGATGTTTTGGGCTGAGACCCTTCGTCAGGACTAACAGAAAGGAAAGATACTAAGAAATTTGAAAGTAGTGGGGGGAGGGGGAAATACGAAATGATAGGAGAAAACCGGAGGGGGTGGGATGAAGCTAACAGCTGGAAAAGTGAAAGTGATACAGAGCTGGAGAAGGGAAAGGATCATGGGACGGGAGGCCTCGGGAGAAAGAAAGGGGGGGAGCAGCAGAGGGATGGGCAAAGAGAGAGAAATGTGAGGCTCCTCACATTTGTTGCACAACATGCACTGACGATCTTAGAGCTTGGCTCAGAGGTACTCGGAAGTCAATGCCGTTCGCTGTCCCGATGATAGGGCGAGAACAGAAAGATCATGTGATAGACCGCTACTTCTATATGACCAGTGTGTCTGGTTTCTCTACTAAAAATCATAATCCATTGAATACCCCAGTCTCCAGTACCGAATCCACCAGAGACATAGAATCTGCAGGAGGCAGAAGAAGATGCCATCATGCATGAGCCAGGAACGGAAAACAACACTGATACTGATTTTGAACGCTTTATGTTGAGTGAGCTTCATCTGATAACTCAATCCAAGTTAAATGACCTGGTCAGAGACTTGGGTTTGTCAAAGGCAAAAGCAGAATTGTTGGGTTCAAGGCTCCAAGGATGGAATCTGCCGTCACCAGGCACAAATTTTTTCTTGAAGGATTTCGATATTTGAGACAGATGTTTCCCAGAATAACGGATGCCAAGATTAAGGAATGAATTGTTATTGGTCCATAAATCAAAAAGGTCATCAATGACATGCAATTCAAAGAACTCCTGGTGGGACCAGAAAAATTGCATGGAAGACATTCAAAGATGTTGCTGAAAATTTTCTTGACAACTACAGAGCACCAAACTATCTGCAGCTGATTGACAACATGCTTTAGGCATGCAAAACTACAAAGTGTAACATGTCACCATTTAGACTTCTTCCCTGCAAATCTTGGCACTGTCAGTGACAACCATGGTGAAAGGCTGTTGTCACCAGGACATTGCTGTCATGGAGAAATGGTATCAGGGCAACTGGAATCTATCAGTGCTGGCTGATTATTGTTTGACACGTAAGCAAGATGCCTCAGACACTGAATATGTGTAAAAATCATCAACAAAACACTTTCAGCTTAGCTGAACTATTACAAAGCATCAGCATCAAATCAAATGCAACATATTCAATGAAAGCTAATTCTTTGTTTCTCTAAATTCCTATTTGATACAAGAAATCTGAAATTATATTTATGCTTCAAGCAGTTTTATCGTAACTGCAAAAAATTTTGAGGAAGCAACACTTTTGAAAAGAAAATTGCTGTCCAGTGTTATTAGTTCTCCTGTACATGTTTTTCTAATAAAGGGATTAGGATGGATAATATAAAGTTTTAAGAAAATCCAAACAGCAGTAAATAAAAGCAAGAAAAAAATTAAATCATATCCCTAAAGACACATGTTAAAGTACCCGAATTACAGAAAGAGTTTAGCATGGAAAAGGACATTCAGCCTAATGACTACATTCACTTCTATCTAAGAGCATTCCATTGCCCCACACCCACAGTCCTACAAATTGTTCCTTCTCAGATACGTTTTGAAATGCTAGAATTAGATCAGCCTCCATTAATCCCTCAGTAGTGCACTTCATATTATATTGCACAAGGCTGGCAAAAGAAGGGCCAGAGTTGCCTCTACTTCCTGAGGAGACTGACATCCTTTGAAGTGTGCAGGCCTCTCCTTCACATGTTTTACCAGTCTGCTGTCGCCAATGTGGTGGTGTGCTGGGGCAACGGCATCAACATGGATGATGCCAACAGGCTCAATAAACTGATTAGAAAGACGGGCTCTGTTACAGGAGTCAAACTGGATACACTGGAAGCTGTGGTGGAACAAAGGGCCCTACGTAAAATCCTGGCAATTCTGGACAGTGTTTCTCACCCTCTGCAAGCCACCTTGGCTAAACAGAGGAGCACCTTAGTAATAGACTAAGACAACTGCGCTGCTCCAAAGAGCGCTGTATGAGGTTATTCTTACCTTCAGCCATTAGGCTCTATAATGAGTCAAACTTTCGCCAGGGAAGTGATGAACTCTCCTGTTAGGCTGTTTCAGGTAACTTTTTTTTATTGTTTCTTACTTCTGACCTAATATTTGTATACCTGTGCACTTGTAATGCTACTGTGACCATGTAATTTCCTCTGAAATCAATAAAGTATTTATCTATAATAATCAGATTTATAAAAATGTTTTGTTTCATATTGCTTGTGGTTCGCTTACCAATCCCCTTCAATCAATGTCATTTGCAACATGGATCCTGACCCTGTTGCAAATGACAAATTTCTCTCTATCTTCTCTGTCAAACATCGCTCATTATTTCAAATACGTCTATCAGATCTTTTTCAAAGTTTCTTTGTTCTAAAGAGAATATCTTCAGCCTCTCCGGTATTACTCAGTCTATTATCATTGAGACTCCTGAAACTACAGTAATATCATAGGAACAATGATAAGAATGAGTCTTTAGCTACGTGGCTTCAGGAATCACCCTGAACCACATCAAAATTTACCTGATCCATGTCATCTTATCATGCTCATGCTGCATTACAAATGTACTTTCAAAAAATCTGAAGACCAAATAAATCAGCAGAGCGGCCCTCACACTAAATGTCACAAGTTCCACAAGCTAAATATCAGAGCTCAATTGCAAATTTTATCCTCAGATCACTGTACAAGAAAAATCATATTAGTCATCTTCTTCACCTAATATTTGTTATCAAAAAATCAAGATACCACAGCAGCAGCAGTTAAGTTCCATACCCTTGTGGTACAAAAAAAAATGCAAATTAACTACTTTCAATGTTCATATTTGATTGTTTTAATTTAATAAAATAGCCCAAAATGTTGTTGTTACAGCTAACTTCACTGAAAAAGGTTTACTAAGCCACAAATGAGCCAATCCTAATGAAAGATAATACATGGATCGTGGACCTTTGAATAAGCGACAATCTCTTACTCAATGTCTTACTCATTGTTTAAAAAGGGTTCTAGAAGTAAGCCTAGCAATTATAGACCTGTCAGTTTGACATCAGTGGTGGGTAAATTAATGGAAAGTATTCTTAGAGATAGTATTAATAATTATCTGGATAGACAGGATTTGATTAGGAGTAGCCAGCATGGATTTGTGCATGGAAGGTCATGTTTGACAAACCTTATTGAATTGTTTGAAGAAGTTATGAGGAATGTTGACGAGGGGAAGGCAGTGGATGTAGTCTATATGGACTTCAGCAAAGCCTTTGACAAAGTTCCACATGGAAGGTTAGTTAAGAAGGTTCAGTCATTAGGTATTAATGCTGGAGTAATAAAATGGATTCAACAGTGGCTAGATGGGAGATGCCAGAGAGTAGTGGTGGATAATTGTTTATCGGGATCTGTTTTGGGCCCAATGTTGTTTGTAATATACATAAATGATCTGGATGATGGGGTGGTAAATTGGATTAGTAAGTATGCCGATGATACTAAGGTAGGAGGTGTTGTGGATAATGAGGTGGGTTTTCAAAGCTTGCAGGGAGATTTATGCTGGTTAGAAGAATGGGCTGAACGTTGGCAGATGGAGTTTAATGCTGAGAAGTGTGAGGTTCTACATTTTGGCAGGAATAATCCAAATAGAACATACAGGGTAAATGGTAGGGCATTGAGAAATGCAGAGGAACAGCGAGATCGAGGAATAACAGTGCATAGTTCCCTGAAGGTGGAGTCTCATGTAGATAGGGTGGTGAAGAAGGCTTTTGGAACGCTGGCCTTTATAAATCAAAGCATTGAGTACAGAAGTTGGGATGTAATGTTAAAATTGTACAAGGCATTGGTAAGGCCAAATTTGGAATATTGTGTGCAGTTCTGGTCACCGAATTATAGGAAATATATCAATAAATTAGAGAGAGTGCAGAGACGATTTACTAGGATGTTACCTGGGTTTCAGCACTTAAGTTACAGAGAAAGGTTGAACAAGTTAGGTCTCTATTCATTGGAGCGTAGAAGGTTGAGGGGGGATTTGATCGAGGTATTTAAAATTTTGAGAGGGATAGATAGAGTTGACGTGAATAGGCTGTTTCCATTGAGAGTAGGGGAGATTCAAACTAGAGGACATGATTTGAGAGTTAGGGGGCAGAAGTTTAAGGGAAACACAAGGGGGTATTTCTTTATTCAGAGAGTGATAGCTGTGTGGAATGAGCTTCCTGTAGAAGTAGTAGAGGCCAGTTCAGTTGTGTCATTTAAGGTAAAGTTGGATAGGTGTATGGACAGGAAAGGAGTGGAGGGTTATGGGCTGAGTGTGGGTAGGTGGGACTAGGTGAGATTAAGAGTTCGGCACAGACTAGGAGGGCCGAGATGGCCTGTTTCCGTGCTGTGATTGTTATATGGTTAATGTCAGCAAGAGCAAAGAGCTGCCTATTGACTCAGGAGGAAGACATCAGAGCTCCATGGCCAGTCCTCATTGGAGGGTCAGCAACTTTAAATTCCTCCATTATTTCAGCGGTCTTGCCCAGGCCCAGCAAGCAAATGTAATTATGAAGAAAGCAGGGCAACGCCTCGACTTCCTCAAGGTGTTTGCGAAGATTCAGCATGACATCCAAAAATGTGACAAGCTTCAAAGTTTGTGGTGGACAGTATATGGACTGGCTACATAACTGGCTGGTATGGAAACACTGATTCCTTTGAATGGAAAATCCTACAAAAAGTAGTGGATATGGCCCACAAGCAAAGCCCTCCCCACCACTGAGTACATCTACACGAAGCATTGTCGCAGGAAAACTGCAACCATCATCAGGGACCCCCACCACCCGTGCTCTCTTCTCTCCGCTGCCATCAGGAAGAAGGTACAGGAGCTTCAGGACTCACACCATCAGGTTCAGTTACAGTTATTACCCCTCAACCTTCAGGTCCTCGAACCAAAGGAGATATCTTTATGTGCCCTATCACTGAAACGTTCCCACAAATTTAGTTCGTATTATTATTTCGTTCTTGTATTTGCAGTTTGAACGCTAGCTGAACGCCCAAGGTGGTGCGGTCTTCCATTTGATTCTCTTATGGTTATTATTCTATTATAGACTTATTGAGTATGTCCGCAAGAAAATGAATCTCAGGGCTGTATATAATGACATATACCGGTTTCCCTCGCTATCTGAAAGTAGAGCGTTCCTATGAAACCTTTCATAAGCTGAAATGGCGTAAAGCAAAGAAGCAATTACCATTAATTTATATGGGAAAAATTTTTGAGTGTCCCCAGACCTACCAAAAAACACAAGCAGGAATGATGCCGACTAAAAGAGACCACTTTGCTACTAGCAGAACCAACAGTAACATTGGCACCTTTCAAGATTCTTTCTCTCTGTGTGTAAATCGTATGAATGGTGGACGCAGGCAAGTTCAACGCACACTTTATTTAGTTCACCACGATCGAAACGCTTAATTACGTCCAGTTTTACGCTAAGTGTAACACCCTTACGAGCTCTCTTAGGCTTTTCTGATACCTTAGGACACATCTTGTTAACGGATGCACAAAATAAATGGAGATAAAGCACAGGTGCTCACAGACACAGTTCAAAGCCATGGCGGTGATGCTGAGTGTAGTTCCCGGGGAAGGAGCTTGGTGGCGCCACTCTCACTGCTTGGGGTGCGCGCTGCCTCTACAACGGCTCGCCGCAAAACCAACGCTGAACGCTGTTTTCGCTCTTCACCTTTTTTCGTAAAAGCAAAGATCCTCTTCATGTTTCTTTCAGCTAGCGAAAACAGGTACTAATGTAGGTCTTTCGTAAAAGCGAAGTGGCGTAAATCAAACTTACAAAAAGCGGGGGATACCTGTACGTACTTTGATAATAAATTTACTTTCATCTTTGAGTGGACAACAGGTGATGACAAAGAGTTGGAATAATTGTGTCACATTGAACCACACTTGTGAATTGTATCTCACTCACACTGAGATGGGGGAAGGTAGAAGAGTCTGACAGTACATGGGTAATTCTCACACTTTCCTCAATCATTTGCTGCAACACTGCATCTCACATCCAACAAACTGCACATGCGTGAGTCTAATCTTCAGAACTAATGGGAAATTGTTGAAAGGCCGACTGTACCCCAAAAAAAGATCATCAGTAACTGAGCTGCAAAGCTTGCACTCACACATGCTTGGAGACCAAGCTCCAAGAAATTGCTAACTTGGAGCTTACAAGACAATGATTCTCTTCCTGCTACGCTACACTGCCTTTGGAACACAGTTTCATGACAAAACCTTGGAAAGCACTGCCCGTATTTCAGAAGCCTCCTTTCGACAACAATGCTGAAAATCACCTCCAGCTTCAAAGCATCAGCAATTCTTTTGGCCAATCGAAACCCCTGACTTAACACAAAATTAAATGACTACTGGAGAGCAATTATCTCTCCCTATTGTATGCTTCCGAGACATGAACTACTGATACCTTGCACTTCAGGACTCTGGAAAAAGTACCACTAATTCTGTCTCTGCGAAATCTTCCAGTTTTAATGGAGGGATGAAAACTATGCCAGTGACACTGCCAGACCAATATGTGCAGCACTGAGGCCCTTGATTTTGAACTGGTCACCATCTGTCCTGCCGAAAGGTTTCAACCTGAAACGTCCACTGTACTTTTTTCCCATAGCTGCTGCCTGGCCTGCTGAGTTCCTCCACCACTTTGTGTGTGTTGCTCAGATTTTCAGCATCTGCAGGCTTTCTCTTGTTTGGTCACATTTTTGTGCCCATTATCAAACTCTCAAATCAGACACCCTCTTCCAAACTCTGTTATATGAGTTTACAGGCAGACAGAGAGAAAAAGTCTAAGGACACATGAATCCTCCTTGATGAAGTGGAACTTCCCACTAACTCCTGGCAGCCTCCAGACCATGACCACCCAAAAGGATAATTTGACATACTACTGAGGATTTCAAGCCTATGCATGGGGAGCATATGGAAACCCTAAAAACTTGGTAAAAGGAGTGCAATTTCTTGAACTACACCCTATCCTCGTTATATGTGCCTTCAGACAATGCAGATTCAGTTAGGTGTTGAACCTATTTCTACCAACTTCTCCTTTATGCATCCAAAACTCAGTTATGCGAGGCTGTTGGGATGAGAAGCACCGCTTTCCCGCCAATACAAGATGTACGCACGCCTCACAGTGGTTTTGGCAGCGTGTGGATGTGTGATCTTGCACTGATTTTGTGCTTGAAATATTTAACCATACCTCCTAAGCATCCGATGTCATGTCCTGGGCCATCAGCCAAGCGGCAGAGAACCGCTTTAACACTTGAAAAAAAGTTGGAAATTATCAACAGGTAACACAGCTCTAGGACGCTACTTTGGCCCGGGTGAGTCCACGACCAGAAACATAAAGAAAAACGCTGAGAAACAAATGGTGATGGACATGGACCCAAGTTTAGAAGGGAGTCAGTATTTCAGTCTTTCCCTGCCATCAACTATTCTTCCCTACAAGGAAATTTATGCTGAAAAACAAAATGCTGCCAAGCAAACAGCCCTCACCATTTGCAATTGCCAGCAGTTCTAAGAGTTTTGTGACTCTTCCTTCACCCCTTGCTGTGCTTGATATGATCCTGACGACCACAACCATCCACCTTATCCATGTAAAACTGCCCGACACCACAACAACCACTCATCTCCCGGAGCGAACACACCTGGTGCGTACTGTACACCCTAGTATGTTAACTTTCTATGATTTGTTACATTGAATATTACCTTAAATTGATTAAATATAATACAAATTTTGTCTTGTACTGCTTTTGTGTCATATTGGGATGAAAATGTGGAAAAATTACAGATAATTCCCATTCTGGTTGGCTGCCAGTTACCAGTGGTGTTCCACAGGGGTCCGTGTTGGGGCCGCTTCATTTTACTATATATATCAACAATTTGGATTATGGAATAGATGGCTTTGTGGCTAAGTTTGCTGATGATACAAAGATAGGTGGAGGGGCCGGAAGTGCTGAGGAAACAGAGAGTCTGCAGAGAGACTTGGATAGATTGGGAGAATGGGCAAAGAAGTGGCAAATGAAATACAGTCGCAAAGTGTATGGTCATGCACTTTGGTAGAAGAAATAAACAGGCAGACTATTATTTAAATGGGGAGAGAATTCAAAGTTCTGAGATGCAACGGGACTTGGGAGTCCTCGTGCAGGATATCCTTAAGGTTAACTTCCAGGTTGAGTCAGTGGTGCAGAAGGCGAATGCAATGTTGGCATTCATTTCTAGAGGAATAGAATGTAAGAGTAGGAATGTGATGTTGAGGCTCTATAAGGCACTGGTAAGACCTCGCTTGGAGTACTGTGTGCAGTTTTGGGCTCCTTATTTAAGAAAGGATGTGCTGACATTGGAGAGGGTTCAGAGAAGATTCACTAGAATGATTCCGGGAATGAGAGGGTTAACATATGAGGAACGTTTGACCGCTCTTGGACTGTACTCCTTGGAGTTTAGAAGAATGAGGGGGGACCTCATAGAAACATTTCGAATGTTAAAAGTCATGGACAGACGGACAGAGTAGATGTGGCAAAGCTGTTTCCCACTGTGGGCGAGTCTAGTACGAGAGGGTATGACTTAAGGATTGAAGGGCGCCCATTCAGAACAGAGATGCGAGGAAATTTTTTTAGCCAGAGGGTGGTGAATCTGTGGAATTTATTGCCACGGGCGGCAGTGGAGGCCAAGTCATTGGGTGTATTTAAGGCAGAGATTGATAGGTATCTGAGTAGCCAGGGCATCAAAGGTTATGGTGAGAAGGCAGGGGAGTGGGACTAAATGGGAGAATGGATCAGCTCATGAGAAAATGGCAGAGCAGACTCGATGGGCCGAATGGCCGACTTCGGCTCCTTATCTTATGGTCTTATAAAACATATTTAGGAAGCCCTCCAGAATGCATCCCTGTTTTCTCCACTTAAATAATTATCCACATTATGCGTTTCCACACTATGCGTCAACTGCAAGGAACATATCCCCTGCATATGAGGATAAGGTGTACCTACTCTCCTGCCCTGCCAGTCATTTCCTATAGAAAACTGCACTTCCCACATTAACCTCGTGAGCCACCTCCAAGTCATTCTTGTTATTGAGGAAATGCCTCAGCAGAAGAGGAAACAGAAGAAGGAAGATAAGACAATCGCTGACAGAGCAAAGGCATTAAAACAGAATTTAGTGTTATGCAGGTGAGACTGAAAACAGGCGACTGAATTGCTAGAGTGGGTATAGGGTTTGTATGAGATAGAAGCTGATGGCTCTGCTTAACAGCATAAGAATACCATAAAATTTCTAACTATCTGACTGTGATGAACACAATTTCTTAATTTCCTGTTAAGTCTGCAACCTTCCATCTAAATGTCTGTGATTACCATGACAAGGCCCATTCTTTGTACATCGGGTCCAGTGAACCCAACAAGAACACAACAGAGAACATTCTGTACTGTTTCTTTGCACAGCATTGCTTCGGACTGTGCTGTACTAAATATTACTGTACTGTATCAAAATTATACTTTCAGAAAAAATGTGCTATTTATTATGGAAAGGGAATCCTGGCTAAAGTAAAAGTCTGAGTAATAAAGATGATCACATCTCCTTTATTGAGCTATTGAAATTTTCAGCTGCATTTGTTCTGAAAACAAACTTCCATATATTGTCTTTTTCACAGGACACAATTTTTTTTCCAATTAAGAGTAATCTGATTAAATGATTTTTAATTGTTTCCTTTCTAAAATAAGTTGTAAATTTATTACACCCTCTACTGTAAGTTGGGCTGGGCATACACACTTCTGTACTGAATCAAATATCTGATACGGACAGAAACCCATCATTGAATCACACACATTACTGAGAGTGGTAGCAAACTGAATTTATTTCTGATACAGCTTGAAATTGCAGGTTTCCTCATCGTTCCTCATGAGCCTAATCTTGATCTCTTCAACAGTTTTGAAAAAGCCATAGCTTAGTTGGTTAAAACCAGTGGTCCCCAACCACTGGGTCGCAAAGCATGTGCTACCGGGCCACAAGGGAACGATGATTTGGTGATATGAAACGATACGAGTCAGCTGCACCTTTCCTCATTCCGTCACGCCCACTGTTAAACTTGAATGCATGCGAGGTCGTTACGCACATGAAGTCATTACCCATGCAAGGTCATCAGTTGCCTAAATGCAGCGATACCCTCGCGCCAGGGATCACTGGTTGGCCCCGGGTAACCGGCCGCCTTGTGCGTCCAGCGGGAAGTGCCGTTGCCACTGGCCTGGAGCGCGGACAGATGGGCGCCACCTCTAAACCTGTTTAGCACATCGAATGTTCGTGGGGAGCCCGATGCTAACATATTCGCAGACGACCTAATTCGGGCTCAGGGTTTTGTAAGTAGCACAGCAGCTAACTTGCTGCGATCTACTGAAAGTCAACCGTCCAGCCAAACTTTTGTCGGCTGATAGGTCCTACCTACCTACGGGGGGGGGGGGGCACGCGCCCTGTCGCACTCCTCACTCTCTCCAGACTGCGACCGCCGTGGCCCCAGTACGGGGATCTCCGGCCTTACCTTGTCCTCTCACTGGTGTGTTGCAATGATTTTATATGTTCATACGAGGAAAATATGCGCTGTGTGTTTAATATCCAAACGTTACTTAAAATGTTATGATGCTATAAGTGAGTTATAATTGACTTATCACTATGTTCATGTGAGGAAAATATGCGCTGTGTGTTTAATATTAAATTCATTAGATAAACCCTTCTAGAAACAAGATTGGATGTATTATCCATTTATAAGTGACTTATAGTTGACTTATCACCTATATTCCGGTCGATATTAACATCCCCCACCACCCCCACCGGCCAGTCCGCAAGAATATTGTCAATATTAAACTGGTCCGCGGTGCGAGAAAGGTTGGTGACCCCGGTTTAAACTGATTAACCACAGTTATTAATTGACTAGTTACAGTCTTTCAAACTCAATCAGCTCATAAGTCTGTGGCAACAACTCAGAAACAGGAACGCAAAGAAAATCTGACACAACATATGGTTCATGTGTTGTTCAAAGTGAAATCCAGAGTTTGCTGTCACTGACTCCCTGCTTTTCCCCAGTGATCTGTTGCATCTTTCTCCTGTGTAGTCAATAATACCTCGTTATTTATATTCTTGTGGTAAAACTGATTGAAAATGTTATATCGTGTTGATATACAATGCAAGTTTTGGACAGAGTACTCAGTCATAATGATTTTACAACTGGCCCAAAATACCCCTAAAGTTATTTTGCTTTTTTAATGCTGTCTCTGTTAACTTCTACCATAGTTTAGTTTACTTTGTAAAATATTGAACAATCAGATAAAATGAGTGCTTCTTTGTCCATATTCGCTTCAAAATTTACATGAGTTGTTATTCAGTCTGCTCGATGGAATTACAGAAGCAAGTTTATTTTATAAAAAGAATGCATATTTGGTGATTTCCATATTTTCTGAAATTTTTAAAATCTGAAATTGAGATTAAGGCACATTGTGATTAAGGCACAAAACCTATTCCTGTTTCAACAGTGGAACAATCCTTCCTATGGCGTCTTTCACTGAGCTTGTAACAATGGGGCAGTGTGCACAGAAGTGTTCTCAACCTAATTTCCGAAACCAAGTAGCTGTAAGAAATTATAGCTTATGACCAGGAGTTTGGTCAACAAAGTAGAGTTTTGTGTCTAAAGGGAAAAAAGAAAGATATGGAAGCAACATTAGTGAAGGAATTCTGGTGCCCAGGACTTTATCAGTTGGAAGACAGCTACCGACAGTGTAGCAATGAAATCCGTAATGCCAAACAGTAAAACTGAAGGAGTACCAATACCCTGGAATTTCTCAACTGGTTTCACAAAGAAGAGGGACGAGGTTCACCTTCCCCTACAATGAATTTACAGTGCGGCTAACGAAGGCAGTCGAAGTTCACTGTCAGTAGCAGAAATTAAGGAAAATAATTGAGGGAAAGCAATGTCTAGTTGTTCTGTGCACAAAGTGTTTCAGACTGGCAGGTGTCTTTCCCCAGGGAGTGCTGGTTGCTGAATGTAAAGATAAAGATCAGCTGCTTTGTTTTCTTGAGTTTGAGCTCCTTCCTGTCCTAATCCAGGAACCTCTGCCTGGTAACCCGCTGGATTAGCGAATTATGTTTTTATGCAATGCAATTCTCCTCAGATTGCCTGATCTTTTTATATGTAAGAGACACCCCTTTTATATGGATCTAATACAAAAAGTTGCAGGAACTCTGTCTCTATACTCATGCCTCCTCTCCAGGGAAACTGGACACATGCAGAATTGGCATCAGTCAGTCGGCAGCACTGTTGGGTTGAAAACAACCTAGCATCCGTTGTAGTTACAAGGCAGTGGTTCCTGGAGTTAGACAGAAAGGAGATAAACCACAACAAACGAAGGCAACTGACCAATGCTGTGGGAACATTCAGTACTCCTTTCATTCTTCTAGTTCCAGTGAGCAAATCTACATCTGAAACATTTGAACGGAACAGTGCAATCATTTTCTGGTTAAGATAACTCACATGCAAGCAAATGAATGTCCCTATGCACCAAGCTAAATAAATGGGCTACTTTCCAACTTTGCAGCCTGGATGGGATCTCGATAAAGCAACTGCCACCCAAAATCTCTGCAGCTTTTTATTGAACCCTGATTGCCTTCACTTCCTAGAAAGAAATGGGAGCAAAAATCAGAGGGGGTGGGGAGAAGCAGATCTTCAATGATCAAATCCACAGCCCTGATTAGTGGACAAATTTATCAGCTATCCTTAAAGTCTAATAGTATCAATAATCAGCAGAAAGCAGGTAAATGCTGTCGGAAGTTTAAAAGTTACCAAATGCTAATTAGTGCAGTCTTACATTAAATAAATCGTGTCAGACTGCACCGCTAACTAATTTTAATTTGACCACTCACTTGCCTTAAATGGATATCCCCCCAAAAGCTCAGAATGCAAGTACACATTTGTTTCATTTGGATTTTTTTTTTGGATACAACATTTATAATCCGGTCTCAGAACATGCACAGTCAGCATCTCACTGACCAGCTGGTTACAAGACAGGAATCCATCTAAAGAGTCAGATGGCTGGTTGCCCTTGCAAAGACATTTACTCTTTAAGACCAAGTGTAAACGTTTGAAGAGGAAGCAAAGCTTCACCTTCAGGGTCATAATCCAAGGGATCCCTCAGCAAAAGGACATTCTAAACAATATCTTTGCTGATATCACCTCTCTTCTTCTGCTAACACGAAGAAATACCAAAATAAACAGGTCTCAACAGTGAAAGATAAAAGCTACCTACCATCCTATGATAGAGTTAATATGCACCATAATCTCCAGTAAAGGGAGAGACTGCTAGAAGTACTCAGCAGGTTTAAAAAGAAACAAAGGCAATATTGCATGTTTATAACCTCTCATCAGAAATTTTGTTAGACATAGTCCTTTTGGCCCAACTGTCCTATACCAACCAAGATGCCTCATCCAGATTAATTCTACTTGCCGCCATTTGGCCCATAACCCTCTCAGTATTTCCTATCTATACAGCTGTCCATCTGTCTTTTATAAATCACAGAGAGTTGTTATAGAATGCTGGAGCATTGTGAAAGATCATCAGCTAGAAACTTTAAATGTTTCCCTCCCTAGGGATTCTGCCTGACCTACTGAGTACCTAGAGCGGGGCTCCCAACCTCAGTTAAGGGTAGGGGTCCACGGCATTAAAAAGCTTCTCCCAAACAGTCTTCCAGGTGAGGCAACACTTCACTTGAGAATCCACTGAGGTCCACCGGTGCTCCCGTTGTGGCCTCCTCTACATCGACGAGACCCATGGTAAACCAGAAGGCAGCTTTGTCCAGCGCCTCCACACCATCCACAAGTAGGACTTCCCATGGCCAAACATTTTAATTCCAATTCTAATTCCCGTTCTGACATGAAGGTCCATGTTCTCTTCTTGTACCAAAATGAGGCCTATTCAGGGTGGAGCAGCAACACATTATATTCCATCTGGGTACCCTCCAACCAGATGGCATGAACATCCATTTTTCCTACCACCATCCCCACCTTCCTCTAATCTCCATTCTGACCTTCTCACCTACCTATTTCTTCCTCCTTCTCTTTCTCCTATGGTCCATGCTCTTCTCCTATCAAGATTCCTTCTTCTCCAGCCCTTGACCTTTCCCACCCACCTGGCTTCACCTATCACCTTCTAGCCAGTGTCTTTCCCCTCCCCCTATCTTTTTAGTCTGGCATCTTCCCCCTTCTTTCTCAGTCCTGAAAGAAGGGTCTCAGCCTGAAACGACGACTATCTGTTCATTTCCAGAGATGCTGCCCGACCTTTAGCATCTTGTGCTCATTGCTTTGGGAACCCCTGACCCAGAGCATTTTGGCTTTCGAGTGAATCTGCAGATGCTGGAAATAAATAAAAACACAATATGCTGGCAGAACTCAGCAGGCCAGACAGCATCTATGAGAGGAGGTAGTGACGACGTTTCTAGCCAAAACGTCATCTGTTTTGGCTTTATTTAGGTTTCTAGCAGCTGCAGTTTATTCTTTCTTCTGATCACCACAGTCTCAAAACTGAGAGATATTTAATTACATTTCAACTTACATTCTGACTCAATTACAACCTGGAAACTGTTAATATCGATCTGATTAACAATGAAGATTTTGTTTTCATTTCAGGACAACTATGCATAGGAGCAGACAGAATACCAGTATCTGCCAAAGTGGAGTACATTTAATTCCCGTTAGAATAATTCCAAAGGTTACTCAGCCTGACTTCAGACCACTTTGCAATAACGTTATGCCTCTATAAATTACAAACACCAAACCTCAAGTACTGCACCAAGAGAAAATGGAGAGCATTTGGCACACTGAAGGGAAAGAAAAGGTGGAGCTGTTTGCTCACCAGAAATGAAAATACTCCTAAAATGTTTCTAAACCTAAGTGGATTGCCTCATAATACTGAGAGAACACTTGCCAAATCAGAAGGCACTGTAAATCTCTCGTTAGAAACACTGTGTTCTGCAGCAATGATCGGGGGCTGCAACATGATTACCCTTGAAAACGCCAAATGCTGATTCCCAAATTTTCTCAAGGATTGCATTGTCACACAATTTACAACACTCCTGGTTCAGGGAACAAAAAAAAACTGCTGATTTACATGAACTAGAAAAGTTCAAGCCTCATCTGGGTAGAGCATACGGTCCCAACACCTACGATGATCATCACTAAAATATAGCCAAAAAACTAAACTTCAGTGTTACTTCCACCAGTAAAGAACAATCAGATAACAATCATTATTTTATAGTCCTGAATTTGAATTTGTCTTTAATGCTACACATTACAGGTGCCCCCCCCCTCATTTTTCGAACGTTCGCTTTACAACAGCTTGCGTTTTACATTAGTGCACGTTTTTGCTAACCAAAGAGGATTTTCGCTTTTATGAAAAAAAGACACCCGCTTTATACGTGTGTTTACCCCAAGAAAGACTACAATGACCGTGAAGCCTTGTGCGGACAGTTGTGTGCACGTGTACGTGCCGATTTTTTTTTTCTTCAGATCGATTTTGGCCCGATTTTGTTAAGTGAAACTACACAGTAAATACAATATTTCTACTTTATATAGGCTGTATATTTATCATATTATTTCTGCTTTTACTATATGTTTGTGTTATTTTAGGCTATATGTGTTATTTGGTATGATTTGGTAGGTTATTTTATTGGGTCTGGGAATGCTCAAAAATTTTTCCCATATAAATTAATGGTAATTGCTTCTTTGCTTTACGACATTTCGACTTAGGAAAGGTTTCATAGGCATGCCCTACCTTCGATTAGCGGGGGAAACCTGTATTTCTGACATGTTATTAGAGCTTCTTTGGCTGATCTCTTACATTTCCAATTTCAGTTCATTTGCCACACTAACAGCCCTGCTATTCATCATCCCTTCCTGAAATAAAACTAGAAAACACTGACCAAGTTGCTGTCTGACCGATTGGGTTTTTCCAACATTTTCTGCTTTTGTTTCAGAACTCCAGGTCTGCAGCTTTTCTTTCAGTTTTCATTTTATAGAGAGATCAGTTCTTGGGTTCCAACTGACAAATCTGAGCTTTATTGGACATTCTGAAAAGCATTCCATGTTGTGGACCTATGTATTATGATACTTTCTACTCTTTAAATCCAAATTTTATCCTTGATCTCTAGATCATTTTATTCATCACAGCGGATGTGGTAATCCACAATAAACGGGTAACTACTATAACTAAACCAAGCCAAGAGAGATTTACATTGAAGACTGCAACACCAGGGCAAATGTAACAGATGCAGAGATAGAAATGAACTGTTAAATTATTTACATCTAGTGAGATTTTAGACCAAGCCAGAGTAAATGTCAATGCCATTTCATGTTAGAACTCGGGCCAAGTCAAAAGTATTTTCAACCCACTGGGAATCTATTTGCAATAAGAACTTAAGCACATGAGTGTGCACAGAAATAATGAGATGTGGTTAAAGTATGTTTGAATAAGCAATAACATTCTGTAGCAGATGAAGAGAATCAGCAATTTGTGTTTGGTCCAAAATAGAAAGTTTATAGTGGGGTCTTGTATTTATGAAAACATAATTCAGTAATTGATATTGCCTTGATCTTTCAGGACTAAACAGATATTTAACACAATTAAAGTGTTTACAAAACCATCTTTCAGTTTATAAAACATTGACATGTAATTTCTTTTCACTATGTTTACAGTCCATGTAATTGGATATTTGAATCAATGTTGTGTTTGTCTTTTTATATAATAAAACATAGATTTTGCTTCACCAATTATAACAGAAACTAACAATTAGCCTACAATTTGATGCAACTTTTTGAAAGTAATGGAACTAAACTCTTTGACTACGTTTTCTTCAAGTGTTATTCTCCAAACGTACCCAGGATTGCAAATTTTGCTTTTCAGAAATGTTTTTAAAAATGTAACTAATCTATTGATAACATTTTATCTTTTAGATATGGACTTAACGATAACAACTGAAATAAACAATTTTCAATAAATTCCTTCCACACATCAGTTCTTCCTGACTGATTGATAGCCACTACGTTTTCTGTGCTAATATTAGCGCAGTATCCATATAGGTCTTAATCTGAATAAAGCTGAGAGAACAAAAGACCCCTGTGAAGAAGTTCATGCAACAATTTAAAAGAACATTGTTTTAAACTTTCTCAGTGCAGGTGGCCCCTATACTGTCAGACTATTCAGGCTATGGAATTTCTTCCATTACAGAATTCACCTATCACTATCCTAAAATTTGAGAGACTGGGAAAAGTAGCTCTCATTGAATTTATATGGAGAAAAAAAGTGAATAAGTGAGCACAATTTTTTTTCAATTTGCATTTCCTGACATACGGGCAGATGACGTGACTTCATGTTAAGGAAAATTACAGTATGGCTGTTTCCTACAAAAGCAAACCACCTCTTTGCACCCATCAATAGGAGGGTCGCCTGTAATAAGACAACTTTTTAAAATGCCTTTGTACAAATGGTAGTTTTCAGTGAAGCTTTCAAAGATGTTTTCGTCGAAAAGTTTACCGACACATAATGGCACAAAATGGAAGAACATCAAGTCAAACAGAATCAATGTACAATTCAATAACAAATACAACTATTTAAAAAGCAGAAACAAAAGAAAGCTCTGCTGATATACATTCCATACATAGTTTCCTTACGTTAAAAAAAATCTACTGATAAACAGACTCATATTCACTGCACTAGGTGGCAACCTCATTAAAAACTTTACTTGTGTCAAACAATATTTCAACATCACCATGAACCAAGCCATTCAGATGATTATCAATATCATACCAGTGAAATCTCCCCATTGGAGCATTCAACGTTTCTTGAATAAATTCTGACTCTGCTATGCTAATCAGCTAAAAACACATCTGAGTAGAGAAACTCCACCGAAGTTACATTTCAGACTCCCAAGCTTCAAGACTTTCCTTACAAAGCAGATTTCTAACATTAGAATTTAGACTCATATGCTCCCTACATACTCCCCTGATATTCACACTTTGCCTGCCAGTTATTTATTTATTTATTTATTTATCCCTTCTGTGGTTTTTCAGCTTCCTTCTGGTTCATTATCCCTTCCAGTAATAAGTGAATATATTCAACCAATTAAGTCCCAATACCACCAAGCCTCTTGAAATTCACCATCATCACCACAAACAGCACTAAGAAGTTTTGATCATTTTCTATTCTTATTTGCTTCCAAGATAACCCCTCCCAGATTTCACTTTGACTTGGCTATTTTATAAGGCAAATCAGTCTATAACATAATAGCAATTTGCTCACTAGTTACAGAAAGAGAGCCTGCTATATTTGACTAAACTATATGTGACATTACAACTGTAACAATGAGACTGACACTCAAAAAACCCTTGTATTATTATTATTGTCATCACCGTATTTTAATTTTTTTCTCAGCTCAAGCTGGTGAAACCTGAGGTATCACACAATTCTCAATTGCGAGGAATGTTCAGTTATTGCAGCTTTATGGAGAGTTACATAAATATCACTGTTTCAGCCTAATTGCTTAATGCTATTGTGTAGAGACTTGGGGATGATACCACTTGTAGATATAACTACTGGGACAATGTATACCCTATTCATGTTCCAAAGTCTTTTAATTTCTTCTTTTAATTCAGCATATTGCTGGTGTTTTTCTCTTATGGATTTCTGTATGTTATCTCTGTTTGGAATGGTTAAATCTATTAAGTAACTTGCTCTTGCTTATTATCTTATAATATTACATCCAGGTGGTTATTCTGGATTGTCCTATCTATAATAATGGACTGGTTGTAATTGGCTTATACTTATCGTAAATTATGGTGTCTTTCATGAGTTTGTATGTTAAAGCAAGATTTTGGTGAATTATGTTTGCCAGCCTGATTGAGCCTGCGTACATTACATTGCTGCAGAATCCTGCAATGCTTTGGATTGTTTCTGGTTTCTCTTGGTTTTTTCCTGCATTTATCGTCTTGAATTTGTTGATCTTGTATTATGCATTTTTGATCATTTTTTTTGTTAACCACCTGATCCTGTGTGGCCACAAGGAAACCCTTCTGTGTCTGGCAAGAGGTCTCCAACTCTGAGCCAGGCATTCGACACTTCCTTGTCGACATCTAGTCTGCTCAGATCGTGTGGATGTCTTCACGGAGGGCCATGCTCTTCCACCGGTTAACTTTTTCTTCTGCAGTGATACTTGCTTCATTTTTCTGGGTTATGCTTTCATTTAAGTTTAGTGGTGTGTACAGGTACTTCGTATCAGAATTAGATATGCTCGCATGGAGTGCTGAATCCTGTTGTCGTTGATGAAATACATCCTTATGAGTTCTACCTGCCTGTTGTGTATTTTTATCTTCCTTTTTCTGTCCTAGGTAGTGTTAATGTAAGTGCATTCGAGCGTGTATATAATGCTTCCAAAATTTGTCACCTCAGTCCTTATTTTTCATTGTAAATTGTCCAGATCGGTTTTGGACTAAGATATTGTTCCTAAAGATTATGTTAATATAATATGTGAAAATGCTTATTGCCTTTATTTTTATTTTTAATTACTGAACTCTGCTTGGCAGATTTTCTTAAGCCTTGAAATAATAATATCAACATTAATAACATTATTATGACGACATGTTTTTCTGACACACTATATCTACAAGATTCTTCAGATGTATCATGGAGATAATTTCTAACTAGTTGCATCACCATCTGGTATGGAGAGGCCAAGATCGGAAAAGGCTGCAGAAAGTTGTAAACCTAGCCAGCTCCATTGTGGGCAGTAGTCTCGACTACATCAAGGGCACTTTCAAAAGGCAATGCCTCAAACAGGCGGCATCCATCACTGAAGGACCCCATCACCCTCTTCTCACTGCTAAGGAGGTGGTACAGGAGCCTGAAGACTCAACATTTCACAAACAGCTCCTTCCCCTCTGCCATCAGATTTCTGAATGGACAATGAAACAAACTCACAATTTGTTTTGCTCTTTGTGCACCACATATTTAATTTTTACATATATATATTACTGTAATTTATAGATTTTTTCTTATTACGATTTGCAATGTACAGCTGTTGCAAAAAAAAGCTAATTTCACGACATGTCAGTGATACCAAAGCTGACTCTGATTTATATGAGCAACAAAGAACAACTGAATTGAATTGAATAGACTATTCATTTGCTGTAAATTCTGAGTAAACCTACAGCAGATACTTCAGCAAGCAAGCATCAAAGGAATCCAATGCAGTCAGATGCTGTTGAACGAAGCTGCTTATGGAACAGTCCTGTTCAAATCACTGAGTAACTTAGATTAATGGTTAAATATTTACATTGATAAAATGAAAACATTATAAACCTGCCTACCAGAGCTTGCATTTTCTATGTCACAAAAAATACTAAGTTTACATTTAAACAATAAAGGCTATACTGGAAAATGTTCCCAGAAGAAATACTAAAAGGATGACAAATACAAGGTTTCAACCAGAGATTCTGACTGAAGGCATGTTACATATTTTTCTAGTTGAAACAGACCTGAATTTATCAACTGATAATTCCCATCTATCAAAAAATTGTGAATTTGCTCCTTGTGATTTTCCCACTCTTGATAATAGCTTTGACTTTTGATGTGTTCTTCCACCAACTGAGGCAATATATCCACAGTACACATTAATTATTACATTTCAAATGTTAGTTTTATTTGGTAAGATGTTGACTTGAATGAAAAATAATTGACTATAAAAATAAACTAAGAAGGTTACACAACCATAAAACCACTTTGTTGCATTTTCATATTAGTCTGCCGTTATTACCAACAGTACCGCAGAAAAGCGAAGAAATTTTTACACTGCTCCAACCAAATCTTTGCACAGAACTATTGTGATTCCATGGGGAAAAACGATTCTAAACCCATCTCTTTCCCCCACTACACTCGTCTCCGTTAATTATTTTGTCTTGAATTGTGAAGCTGTCTGCCAAAGATAGTTATACCTTAATGCACTAAATCAGTTAGTTACTTCTGCTAAATGAAATACAATTCTTTTAGTGTCTGGTTGTGTGGACACTCCAGCCATGCTCAAATTTAATAGGAGGTGTAGAATAGTATCAGCCAAGGAAAAATATTCAATCCAATTATCAGATATAAAACTGATAAATAAAAATCCATCACATTAATTATCCAATTTGCTATGCCACCGGTGGTTATTTGTAAATCAACGGGCACTTAATTCTTAATCTTCAATTTGCTATCAAGACAATAAACCTCAGGATTTTCCCAGCAGCAGCCAGCAGGGATATCATCATTCTCAGGCACACGATCAACTCGTGTCTTGCAAAGCACTGAGGAGACCTCCTTTCATTAGTACAAACAAGAAAAGTTTGTTTTAAAAATTCTGAGTAAGTTAACAAAAATCACATTTTGTTATTGTCAAATTCCAGGGACTTGAAACACAAGATCCTGCCTGGTATCTGAATTAAAGTACAAAAGGGAGTCTTATTATTCCATGCTCTTTCCAAATTAAATAGTTTGCTTAAGTAAATCTGCATTTTCATTACATTACAGCACCCTTTGGCCCATCTAGTCCATGCAGAACTCTTAATCTGCTTGGTCCTATAGACCTGCACCCAGACCATAATTCACCCATTCAAATTTCTCTTCAATGTTGAAATCAAACCTGCATCCACCACTTCCACTGGCAGCTTGTTCCACTCTCTCACCACCCTCTGAGTGAAGAAGTTCCCCCTCACGTTCCCCTTAAGCATTTCATCTTTCATCCTTAACCAATGAACTCCAGTTCCAGTCTCACCCAGAATCAGTGGAAAAAACCTGCTTGCATTTACCATATCTATACCTCTCAGAATTTTGATAATCTTTCACTTCTGCTTTGTATTCATACCATCATAAATCTTCTCTTCCAACTTACGATTCACACCTCTGACATCCTGTGCATTTTATACGCTTATAATGTTGAATCCTTAAGTCTATTCTGCTGGAGAGAGAGCTGCTTATGCAAACTATGTACAAGCTGCTGATAACCTTGTCTTCTGAGGCAGTACAGGGAAACAGACTCGAACGTGAGGTATTGAATTGTGGTATCCTTGTCTCCTACAGTAGATGCTGAATCCTGACATGATGGGACTTCCTCCCTTTAGCATTTCAGAAACAATGTATTTTATCATCAAATTTTTTCATTTCCATTGCGTAAAATGGTGTGTGATGGTATATGTCCATCTTTTTAGAGACGTAATGCTGTAAATAGCAAATGTTACAGGAAAAGTAAAAGGCAAAATGGATTTGAATCTCACAACAGCATTTCAAAAAACTCTTTAACTGTATTATCTTCAGGGCTGCCCAAATTATGTTAGGTAAAGCACAGCACTTTCCAAAACAAAACACTTAACGATTGCCTTTTTCATTTTGTACGTATGGCTGCTCAACAACAGATTCATTCATTAATATTATTTAAATGTTTAGCTCAACGTGAAAGTGAATTCTTTTTACAGTTTTAATCAATGGTAAATGAAAACCACTTCCTCTGATTGAATTAGAATTTTTTTCTCTTTACACCAATTAAATTTTGAGTTAATGTCATCCTTGTATTTTGCTTTAAGATGCATGGCTTTGGAAACATGAATATAATTTAGTGGCAAAAAGCAAAATATTAAAAGCACAGGCAGCAACAAATGTCTGAATTTTCAGATATTGCTACTGTCAATTCCAATTTTAGCTTCATTTTATTTATTCACGACATGGACAACGTCAGCATTTGCTATCCATCCCTGATTACTAAATCAACTTTGCTCCTAAGTTTGCAAATTACTGAAAAGATTCTTGTGAAAAGGCTGATGAACTCACTTAAAATTATGTTTTTACATAGGCAAGTTTTGACAAATGATTTCAAAGTTCAAAGTGAAATTTATCATCTGGGAACATACATGTCACCACAGACAACCGAGATTAATTTTTCTACAGGTATACTTAGCAAATCTATAGAGCAGTAATTATAAACTGTAAACATCAGGAACTTAACTGTAAACAAGCTGTGCAAATGCAAATATAAATAAATAGCAATAAATAACGAGCATGAAATAACAATCTAACAGAGTCCTTAAATGGGTGCGGCTACCCACTTTTGTTCAAGAGGGGTAGTAACTGTCCTTGAACCTGCTGTTGCCAATCCTGAGACACCTGTACCTTCTACTTAATGGCGACACCATCCTCTCCCTCCAAAAAACAGAACCAAATATTAACCAATACATTAAGCCCCACATGTAAATCATCTCTTTTAATCCCTTCTCTCAAAGCAGTAAAACTGCAATTATACAATAGGCTGGTCAAGGGTAGATTATAAAATTAATCCCTTATTTTCATTTAAAATAATAACGCTACTTTTTCACTTACCAGGAATAGTTAAAACTTGGTGAACAATAAAACAAATCTTACTCTGACTGAAGTTGCAGCATGACTCTTTGTTATGAATGCAGTACTCCCATCTTTTGCTTTGCAATATTCTGTCTTTATATAAAATACCCTGAAGATATAGGAAAGTGACAGTCCCTAACTCAACTAGCTGCACAATAAACCAAACACTGATTGTAATGTGCAGAGAAAACCCCGAGAAACAAACTTAGCTGGAAGTAGTTTTAAAATCCTTCTCAGTAATGTTGTTCTGTCCTACACAAAGGTTTGAGGACAAAAAAGATGATCAGATAAACTGGAATGCTAAACAGCATATGTTAAGTCTAAATCTGTTGAATTTTGGTAAGACAGGAACAAAATTCATTTAAACTGAGAATAACAAATGATATTTACTGGGGAAAAATCTCACTAAGGGACCCAAATAACATCATGAAATCTGAAAGGAAAGAAGCTAAATGACTTATCAATTTTTGAAGCTTACATCCTGTCCTAAATGTGGAGTTGATCAGGGTAGTTTTATTGAGTCTGCTCCAGTTTCTTTTCAATGCATAACTGTGGATTGGATAATTTGTACAAAATATGTGAAACATCTTCATTGAAATCTTTAAGTGTTACAATACAACCAAGAATTACTCTGCAGCAGCTGAAACAAAAGTAAGTAACAGTAAAAACAGTCCAGTAATCTTTAACAAATGCAAAAGGACTTAAAATTATTTTAACAACTGCACCCGACATTTCTGAAAATTCTAAGTACCGATTCTTGTTAATGCAGCATTCAGGCATTTCTGAAGTAATTTAGCTTCAACAATTGCTCCTACCCAAGTAAATTATGAATATGCACTTGGCACAGGCATGTAACATTAATGTGGATGGTGTAAAACCTGAGCTTCAAAAATTCACACAAGGAGTAACAGGTAACAAATAAATTGCAGTTTATCTCCTGCATAACACATTATTTTGGCGGATGATAACCAAGTGCCATTTCATTTTTTTTTATTAATTATGGGAAAAAATAAATCACTAATCACTATTTTCAAAGCTCTAGGGGGAAAATCTCCCTCTCCTATTTAGATATTTAATCACGTTGACATTCTTTCCACTTAGTTTACCATCTTTTATATTACATTATATTTCAATTTATTAAAACTTTTCATCAAACACAAAACCAGGACCAAAACACAGAGGGAATCTTCAGACCATTATACTAATAAGTTTGAAATTTCAACCACCTTGTACAAATAAGAGTGTATGACAGGTCGTTCTTCATGAAGAAGTGGACAAAATCAGAACATACGAACACAATGACAGACCAGACCATTCCCATCCACTGAAAGAGAAGACCGTTCCCATCCTTCTGCTCCACTGGACCATGAATGACCTCTAAAATCAGCATTTCCCTTCATTAACCTCATGTGCCATTATTCCCAACATACAAACCTACTCATTGCCATCTTCAATAAATTTAGCAATGGAATTTCCACACACCGAATGGTTTGAGAAGTCTAAACCAGGACCAGCCTCTAAGTGGAGAAACGTCCTCTCACCTGAGTCTTGAACGGCAATCAGATTGTGGCACTTTCCTCTACGTACACTAAACAGTTCAGACATCTCCCTTGCAACAACTTCTCATGAAAATTTTTTCATGTTTCAGTGGTATGACCTCTCATTCTTTTAAACACTGGAGTACAGGCTTCGCCTGCTTAATCTCTACCATCTCAAGATCCAGACTCCAGCCTGCTCAGAAGGCTAAGAATTACCAGCTACTGCTTTTGCAGCAACATATAAAACAAACATCAGAAGAAATAAATCACTCTCGTTTCGATCTTTGGAACAAAACTCCTGAGTAAGTGATCATAAAGATGCCTAAAGGATCTATGGCTCCATTTCTAAGACAACTACAACAAGCAGTTTAACCTAGTTATAGCAAAAGTGTATCTGCAACATTGGAGCTGGATGCAGTCACCCCCCACCATAATTTGGCAATGTTACTGTTGCATCAACCCCACTTTTAAAGTAACAATGGCAATTTTGCATCTGTTTTAGATTAACTGGAAGCATATCTGGGCAACTGCAGAAAACTACGCCAAAGGATATAACTTAACTGAGAGCCAGTCTGCGCCACAAATTTCAGCTGTAAACTGATGGTTCCTCTAGCATCTTATTGTTTTAACACCTTAGCTCAATGATATAACATGTATTAAAAACATTAAAGAGTAAACAATGCAGTTATTGATCTGTCCTCCAATCTAAAATACTGTAATATATTTCTGAATATACTCCTCAGTTTCTAGTGAGACAGAAGAACACATATTCCTAGAACAAGTTCACTTGAACATGCTGAAATGTTGTCAGTGCTATCTCAAAATAAGTTGGTTATTTCAGATGGGTTCAAAGGTTGGAAATTATTTCTCTCCCAACAGAACCAATAATTACAACATTCATCCAACAATGCAGTTGTAATACTCTTCCAAAAGAGTAGTAATCATTTCTGTGTTTGCCCAATGGAAGAATGTTGGTTCCAATATTCTCCCAAATGGAACAGAAAGGCTTCTTATAATCTGCTAGTTAAATTAATAATACTTTCATTCGGAATAAAAGTCGATGAAAAAATGCGATTTCCCCAAAATGTGTGAAAGTGAACTTCAAGAACATGTTTAATATGCATTAAAGAAAATACCATCAAGAACTCCGATTGGAAATCTTGTTCTAAAAAAATGCCTGTCTCAATAAATCGGATGTCCAAATCAAAGGTGTAAAACTGATTTAAAGAATTGTGCTTAACTATTATTAATTCTCATTTGGTCCAAGATCTTAACCTCCTTTATTTTATTTGTGTTCAAACGAATTCGTACCAAGCGAGTGCTCATTGGCATTTTAACGCAGTATTTTAATTTCAACGTGCAGAGAAGTCCTCGTTATCAACATGCAAGCTGGACAACGCAAATCTAAAAGCGAGCTAAATCAATTTTCTTCGTGTGAAAACGATACGGATCGTTGACGAACACTGGGCTCTTACCTGAGGAAGTGCCCGGTGTGCCGGGGTTGGAGGACAAGCCCGATCCCCCGGTGCCCAGCGCACACGAACTGTTGGGTGTTGCATTCTCGCGCTTGATGAGCAGCTCGGCGGCTCCGGGCAGCGGAATGGGTCGGCTGATGCCCAGTTCCTCCTCCTGAGCCTGCTGTCTCCTGAGGGCCACCTGCAAGGGGAAACAGCCAGTTCAGCGCCGGAGAATGCGCGTCTGATCACACGGGCTTCTAAACAAACTTTTTGTACTGGGGCAGTAAATGCAGGCTCACCGATTAGTTTCTACTTACAAATGACTTTATTTTGTCCCTAAAATTTGCTTCGAAACTAAATTCATAGTGTTTAAACAACGACTTTCATTAAATTAACGACTAAAACAGAAAGATTTGCTTCGAAAGCGGCACGCTGATTTTGCAGAATAAATATTTAACATTCAGTGATTTTTCTTATGCAGTCATGAAACATCACCAATAAATTATTGGAACCTAATTAACGATGAACGTGCTACAGAATTACACCAATATATCGCTCCGTTATTATTATAAAATTATCAACAGTGATTGATAATGAATATTAGAGTAAAACGGGCAGAACGGAAAATGTTTATTTTGGAGAAGGCTGCATATTTTTAAAGAGACATTGGTTTACACCAACAGATCCACAATTCAAAAATAAATCAATTTCACGTGAGTTTACAGATTTACAAGTCATGACATTCCAGTAGAAGTTTTTAAACAGAAATTCACATTAAATTCAAAAGGTACATTTCAAGTTACATTATAATTCACGATGCGTTCGAATGCAATTCCCTAGTATCGCTGTATTTTTTTCTCCATGACCGGATACAAAAATAACAGCTATTCATTATTAACGTTTAAATTCCAAAAAGTGGAAGTGATACAGTAAAATACAACTCAATCCTAAGGATTTTTATGGAACCGCAATCAGAATCCTAATACATTGTAATACTGTAATTTTATTTGAGAGCTGAAATTTCAAAGCAATGCTCGCTGCAGCTATTTCATTGGCAGTTGCGAACATAATCGATTTTGAAACAGTGAAAATTTTAAATATAGAATAGCGGGAATGGTATTGCAATCGTCGTCTATAAATTGATTTGAAATGCGAATTATTTGATTGATTAGAGATTTATGTATAACTAAGGTTTATAGAATTATCCTATTATGGATGCAACGAACAGGTCTATTTCATTTGAGATTTCATTATATGTTACAACAATCGTACATGCATTATCTGATTCAGTATCCGGTTTATTATTATATATAACACGAAATCTGTTGTTTTGTCGCAATAGTCCGTGCAGGATATAAAAAATACCCAGTTAAAATAATAATTAGTGCATGCTGATTCTCTATCTAACGCCGATGTTTCTCAGCTATGGAATGGAAAGGGGGGGGTTGTAACCGACATTTCCCCACTTCTGCCCGAGTCAGCGCCCCTCCATGCCCCCGATCCATTCCAATGCTGCAATGAATTACCTGTGCTGCCATGACCCGCTGTCTCTCTGCGATCAAGTTGCATTTCTTACATTGGCACTCTCTCCACATGCAGAACCTCTTGTGCCCCTTCAGGGCCGACACGTAGCCGTGATTCCTGCACCGAGCACACTTGGGAAGGCGAGGTGACTTCTTCGATGCGGGCGACACCGCGCCCGAATTCAAGCCTTTGGAGTAACTGCCGTGGACGTTATTGTTGCTGGTGTTGAGGATGGAGTCGCCGTCGCCCACTCCGGCTGCAGCCGAGGCTGAAGACTTGGACCCGGCTCCGTTTGGCATCTTCCCGGCAAAAGCAAATATTTAGTGCGGGTTTGCTTATTGTAATTAATTGTTTTCTACAATTTGCAGACTTGTTACTCGGCGATGGCAAGTTGTAACAAAGTTTTGGGTTGTTGCGAGGTCGGGCTCCCTCTCCCTGCTACGGTCGCTGCAAACGGACTGGAGCGTCGAGCAGAAAATTGGCGGCTTTTTTTTTGCTACTGTCGGTGTTCCGGACCCTCCGTGCGAGGTCCGCGTCACGTGACGCGGGCTTCTCGCCGCCCATTGGCTCCCCGCTCGTCCAGGCTCCCGCGCTCCAGCCCTGCACGATCGTGACAGAGTGGAGGGAGCGGCGACGGAGTGAATGCAGCCTCCAACCCACTGCGGTCGCCTCTCCTCGGAGCGTGCATGCTGCTTCGGAGAACTGCAGCGCGGCATTGCAAAAGACATTTGTTAAAACATAAAAGTTTGATTAAAAGAGCAACGTTTAGTGGCTATGGGACCCATTGAAGATCGCAACAAGCACGATTGTACAAAATCTCATCTGCAAATTAGCCAGGATAATAAAGCAATAGATATTACAAAATACACAAATGTGTAAACCATGTGCATCAATCTCACTAAAATTATGTTTAATAATCAATTTAGGAAGGAACACACTGATGTAGGGCTCTATGACCTACATTCGTTGCATTTCGAAAATCTGAATCCTGATTATCCTGTCAACATTTCGCGGTGCTGGAAAGTTTGCGAAATTTTATCTGTTTCTGCATAAATATGATCTAAAACGTAATCGGGTCTTTACATTAGTCCTAAAACTAGACAGAGAACCCAATTAAATGAATAACACGAAAACATTATACTTGTTCATTTACTTACTGAGAAAATTGATCCAATATTACGTGTATCTGTTGGGAAAAGTATCTGAACCTTGGAGGAATTTTAGGCGATTTTTTTTTACAGAATTGCTTCGACTTTGGGATTGGTGATGGCTTCCTTGCATGAACTGCTTGCTTCAGGTCTTTCCACAACATTTCTATAGGATTAAGGTCAGGACTTTGACTCAGCCATTCCAAAACATGAATCTTAAACCATTCTGTTGTTGATTTACTCTTGTCTTTTAGATCATTGTCTTGTTGCATCATCCAACTTCTATTAAGCTACAGGTGACAGACTGCTACCCTGACATTCTCCTGTAAAAATATCTTGATACCATTTGGAATGCATTGCTCCCTCAAGGATTACAAGCTGTCCAGGCCCTGAGGCAGCAAAGCAGTCACACACCATGATGCGCCTTCTACAAAGTTGGGGTGAGGTTTTGGTGTTGGTGTACAGTGCTTTATTCCCTTCAAACATAGCAATGCGCATTTCTGCCAAAAAGTTCAATTTTCATCTCAACTGTCCACAGAACATTGTCCCATAAGTGTTGTGGAGCATCCAGGTGGTCTTTTGCAAACTTGAGATGTGCAACAATTTTTTTTGGAGAGCAGTGGTTTTCTCTGTGATCTCCTTCCATGAATACCATTCTTGTCTAGTGTTTTTCTTATAGTGGAAACATGAACAGGGATTTTAGCAAGTTCTGGAGATTTCTGCAGGTATTTTGCTGTTACCTCCTTCAGCATTTCACATTGTGCTCTTGGTGTGATCTTTGAGGATGCCCATTCCTAGGGAGAGTAGCAACAGTACTGAATCACCTCCATTTGTAGACAATTTCTCTTACTGTGGACTGATGAACATTGATGTCTTTAGAAATGCTCTTGTAGCGTTTTCCAGCTTCATGCACCTCTACAATTATTCTTCTAAGGTCCTCCGAAAGTTCTATTCATTGAGGCATGGTGCACATAAACTGATTTTTCTTGAGAAGAGCAGGCTCTGTCAGTAACCTGACTTTGTGTGTCTTTTTGTATAGGGCAGGGCATCTCTACAACCCACACCTCCAATCTCATCTCATTGATTGGAACACCTGACTCCAGATTGCTTTTGTAGAAGGCATTACGTCAGAGGTTCACAAACTTTTTTCAACAAATACATGTAATATTGGATAATTTTCTCACTAAATAAATGAACACATATAATGTTTTTGTGTTATTAATTTAATTGGGTTCTTTTTATCTAATTTTATGATTTACATGAAGATTTGATCACATTTTAAGTCACTTTTATGCAGAATTAGAGAAAATTCTAGTATGTTCATGAACTTTCCAGCACCACTGTATATCATTTTATGCTGCTGAGTACACCCCTGACAGGTGTGATCATTAGCTACACATAGCTGCCCTAGTTTATCTTAGTTCAGATATCAACTATTAGTTAAGATAATACTCAACAATTCATTCCTCCCACACTTGCATCATCTAATTGAACCTTATATAATTCCTGGTAACATTCCACCGGCACGTTATTCACTAAACATGACTTTTGTGATGAATTGCTGAACAGCAGAGCGGAATCTGTCTTCACAGTATGAATGTACAATTTGAAAGATCTGTATCCAGAACACTAATGTGTCGTCTTCTGATGCTGAACTTATGTTAGGTTTGTAAGACCGTGACATCTCTAGGATCAGAGAGAACAACAAAAAAAAAATCAATGAGGTTGGTGGTGGCCGTGGGGATTGTGGGTCATTCGGAAAAGTGAGTAAGTGAGCAGAGGGGAGAAAGGAATGACACAAATTTGCTACACGGGCTGCATCAATTATGGCTCTCTTCTGAATTCTGGGTTCAATTCCTTCCTCCCAAGCTTGATCTCAAAAATGTTCCGCAAGAGCATAAGAGTGCAGCATTCTTTAGTATAAGATGTTCAACCAAGCACTCTTCTGCTCTCGCCAATGGATGAGAAAGATCAATGCCTAGTGTTAGTAATTGCACATTGTTTGGTCATTATTACTTTGCTATTTCACGGAGAGAGCTGTGCAGAAGTTAGGTGCCATGTTTCAGGCAACAACAGTTCAATTTTGAAAGGACTTTGTTAGCTATTGACGATGTGGAACATTTTGAAAGATGAAAAATAAATTTAATTTTTTGTTCTTGTCTTAACTCTTTCAAGAATCAAGACTCTGGCCCTTTTAAAATGTTGTTTTATGCTGTTTTTATTCTGTTGTTTGTTAAACTGTATCTGATCTAATCTTACACATAGTATAATACACATCTCAATAGGAAATGTATATAAATAAATTATACCCATTGAAGGTTAAAGGCTTACTTTAAACCAAAATTAGACAAAGTTGGGGGATAACTCAGCGCACCACAGAAACCAACCTCCACTCTATGGAAAATATCTACACTTCTCTTGGCCCCAGTAAGGCAGCCAGCATACTCCAAGACCCAACCTATCCTAGACATTCTCTCTTAACCCGTTTCCCATTGTCCAGATGCTACAAAAGCCTCAAACCTTGTACCACCAGGGTCAAGGGCAGCCTCTATCTCACAGTTAACAGAACTTCGAAAGAATTTCTTGTACAATAAGATGGACTCTTAACCTCACACTTATTGTGCCCTTGTATGTTTTGTCTTCGTGCACTGCTCTTTCTTTGTTACTCTTTGTTCTGCAGTCTGTTATTAGATTACCTTGTACTACCTCAATGCACTATTACAATGTAGAGATCAGTATCAAACAGAATCAGGTTTAACATCACCAGCATTTGTCATGAAATTTGTTAACTTTGTGGAAGGAGTACAATGTAATACATAATAATAGAGAAAAAATGGTGAATTACAGTAAAAATGTATATATTAAATAATTAAAAACATCATTGTTTGTGCATTCATCACTCAACTGCTTGTGAGAAAGCCTAAAGGCCACATTATTTCTCAAAGTTTATTCTTTCTCTGTTCAATCCAAAATTGCTTTGATGCTGAACATTGTACGTTCTTGTAAACTGGAGCTTTAGCTCCCATTTCAAACATAGAACATAAAACAGAACAGTACAACACAGTACAGGCTCTTCAGCCCTTGATGCTATACCAACCTTTTAACCTACTAAGTTAATATAACCCTTCCCTCAACATTGCTTTCCATTTTTCTTTCATCCATGTGCCTATTGAAATCTCTTAAATATCCCTAACATAATCTAGCTTTATCACCACCCCTGGCAGCACATTCCACACACCCACCACTCCCTGTCTAAAATCTGATCTCTGACATCTTCCCTGTACTTCCCCTCCAGTCATCTTAAAATTATGCCCCTCGTACTATCTATTTCCACCCTGGGCAAAAGTCTCTGGTAGTCCACTATGCCCCTTATCTTATACACCTCTATTAAGTCAAAGATGCACAGAATGTACTTTCATTCTGCACTACAGAAGGCTCCTTAGCAGATGCCCCTAAAGCTGTCAATTGCTCTGTGGTGCTTCCTGCTCAAATACAAAAACTAGTTGACGCATTCACACATCCAGCTAGAACCTGCTGATTATTTAGACACAGTTTAATAACTCTTTCAGATGAAACTGCCTGAATGCAATCTCCTTTGGTTTAAAAAAAAGGATTGTATTGAAAATCTCTGTGAACTGGAGCCGAGATGTCTCTAAGTCAGGCGAGTTACTGCATCTATGTTACCAGCAGAACTTCATTCCCTCTAGGAGTGAACCATAATACAGTTAATACCCCAATGGCAATATCATTAAGTTTATGGCTCTAATGGAAGTAGACAGTTTAAGGTAGCAATGGCCTTGGAGAGTCCACGGACAAGGAATGTCTGTTACATGGATTGACTGCAGACGCTAAGGCTCTTTTTCCTATAGCAAAGAAAGTTGAGCAGAGGTTCAATGGAAGGTTTCAGGATCATAAAGAACTATACAATGTAAATAAAGAGCTGTGTGGAAGGTCAATAAGAAGACTCCAGATTTGAAGAGCCCAGCATCAGGTAACATAAAAATAAAATAATTTTTAACTCATTAAGTGGTTATAGTTTATAATGCTTGAAAGAGTATTGGAAAGTTCAAGAATGGCATTCAAAAATAAATTGTACAGTAAGTGCTTGAATGTGAAAATACTGCAACATTATGAGGAAAGAGACAGGCAATCGAATCAAATTAGATTGCTCACCCAGAGAAATTATACCAATTTGATGGGTTAAATGGCCTCCATTTCTACTCTGAAACTGGTATCATTTTCAGAATTTGCTACTTCAACTTTAAGATGAGAAGGTGAAATCTGGAATTGTGGTTCAGTTGAACACAAATGATTCCATAAGATTATTCAAAGAGTTCAAGAAAAATTCTCCCCGTGTCTTTATAAGCACTCGTCCTTCAGCCAGAACAAATAAAAATGGTTTAACTTGTCATTACTTGTGCAGTTGTTTGTGTGATCTTACTATAAAAAGAATGGTTGTACGTTTTCCTACAAAATTGCAGTAATGCCACTTAATTGTAAGGATATGGTTATGCTTAGACTTCAAAGGTGTAAAGGAAATATAAATGAAAGTTCTTTATTTTATTTGAGAAGCATATTTACTGCTAACATTGTTAGTGATACAAAACGATGAGATAATTAACATATTAGTCATATTTAATCAAATTACAGCACAGAAAGAAAAAACTGACAACAAATTATGACAATGTATTTAAATACTTTTGAAACATCCATAACATTTTAAAGAAAAGGCACATTAAAAGCTAAAAACAGTCAATATTCCAAATGTAAATGAATACCAGCAAAAGAAAAAAAAGGAACTAATGTCCCAGAGATGACTGAGAACAGAGTTGGGTTTTAACATTCGAAGATTTAACAAGCATCATAAAGGTGCATTGTTGCCAAAGAAGACTTGGCTGAAGAGCAAGGTCAACATGATCTAACCCATGTCCCTCTTGTTATCGAACAGATGGCTCAGTGTTGTACTCACTCCGTTGTTTTATTACACATTCTGATTATAACTCCACATTGGGGTTCCTTCTTTTCACTTTCAACTATCTTGTTCTGGAAAAAAAAATTTGGTGTACTTTTTTAAACCGTATTGATAATATACAAAGAACTTTTGCTTCTATCTTTAAATCTTGACACTGCAATATTCCCAGGAAGGCTATCATCTTGAGAACTAGCAGTGAAAATACAATAAACGTAGTTAAATGTCGCTTAATTGTTCCTTGACTGGGTTTCACAGACAAAGCTGATTTTTGCTGGACATTCTTGTTGCAGTAGGAAGGCGATGGTGGCTTGCTTGACTCAGTTAAAATACTTGCTAGGTTACCTTAGAACTAAGTTAAGACTCATTGATTATAAATTATAATTGGGATTGACTAATAGAATGTGTAAATTCTGAGGATTAATGTGCTGGCCGTGTGTAACCATGACTGTCTAGAGTCTTGGAAGATAGTGTTATGATGGTGCTTGTAGGTGCCAAGATGATGTAGCCTGTCATTGTTGGTTACCAATGTTGTGGGTCTGTCATGATCACTTGTGTTTCTTGATCTTAATTAACAGCACAAGAATTATCACATATATGAAATAACACGACAGCTTCTGAATAATATTTTATCTTTTTGAAATGTTTCTTTTTACTTCTAGATTTTTTTAACGAAAATTCAATTCTTCACATTACTGCGCTACGATTTGAAGATTTATCCTCTGTGTTATTCAAACTAGTCTTGAAATATCACAGGTTGAGTACCCCTTAACCGAAATGCTTAATTCCGGAAGTATTTCAGATTTCGAATTATTTTTTGGATTTTGTTATATATAATAAAATAGCTTAGGATTGCCAAAATTTCCGACTCTGAATTTATGTGCTACCCATTAGCGGTTTTTGTCTTACATTTGTTAATCACACATACTTTATGTACTTAACCGTAAAACTTTATACATATATTAATATAATGAAAATATAACGTGTGCAGGATAACAGCAGCATCGGGAGAATACCTGAATCAGTTGTTGAACAAAAACAAACAACGGCAGGCTTTCAATCGCTACCTATGAGCTGTGTTTTGATTAAAAGCACATATATTTGTATTTTACTTTTTTTTTAGGTTTATGTAATGTATAAAAACAAACAGCTTTGTAGATTTTTTCTGGTATTAGATTTTCATCAGTGATGATCTTGGCAAACACATCAACGAATTTCTCTACTGCTTCATGATCTGCGGGCGCTTTATCATCAGAAATATTTAAAAATTTAATGCCGCACTTTTTCTTAAATTTCTGCAACCAGCCTGCTGAATATTCACCATTACTTTCAATTTTCAGTTCATCGAGATAGATCTTTGCTTGTTTCATGATCAGTATTAGCGGCATATGCTCACTGCTCACTTCATTGACGAATCCACTGTTTTAATACACGATCAGCACCTTCATTTTTCACCTTTGCCATGTTATTCTACTTTTCATTAACTTATGTTCATTACATATGTGAAGTCACTTTTCCCAACTGTCTGTGGTGAACAGAGACCTGGAACTTTCCCAGCGCCTTCTGGAATTTTCAATTTGTAATGTCATGTCAGTGCTCAAAAAAATTTTAGGTTTCGGGGGTTTTCAGATTTGGGACTTTTTGGATAAGGGGTACTCAACCTTTAATAACATAACCACAACCTCAAGGTGCTCAAGTAGAGCTATTTATCAAATAAATACTGAATAAGAAGTTCAAAATAATTTATGGGACAGTACAAAGCACCTTGACCAAAATTTGACAATGTGTTCACTATTATACATCACCACGATTAATATGCATACATTATCTCTGTACAGCATCATTATTATTTTGAATCTGCTAATCTAATGGTGGTGTATAAAATCATGATATTCTCTTCCAATAGATAGTCTTTCATACCAGATATGTATGAGCAAAATATCTTCCTGACAACTGTCCCATGCTAGGATTAGGTGATAACAAAAATGCTATATTTTTATTGGAGCTGTCCATTGTTAATTGACTTTTAAAAGTTCAAAGTTCAAAGTAAAGTTTATTATCGAAGTACATATATGTCACCATATAAAACCCTGAGATTTTTTTCCTTGCAGGCATACTCAGTAAATCCAAGAAACGTAACCAAATCAATGAAAGACCACACCCAAAAGGATGGACAAACAACCAGTGTGCCAAAGGCACATTGTGCAAATACAAAAGAAATAATTATAATAAATAAATAATAATGAGAACATGAGATGACAAATCCTTGAAAGTGAGTCTATAGGCTGTGGGAACAGTTCAGTGATGGGATAAGTGAAGTTCAGTGAAGTTATCCTCACTGTTTCGGGAGCCTGATGGCTGAGGCATAGTAACAGTTCCTGAACCTGATGGTGTGAGGTCTGAGGCTCCTGTACGTTCTTCCTGATGGCAGCAGCAAGGAGCAAGGCTGGGTGGTGGAGGTCCTTGCTGATGGATGCTGCTTTCCTGTGACAGCACTCCTTGTAGATGTGCTCAGTGATGGGGTGGGCTTTACACGTGATAGACTGGGCTGTATCCTACTTTTTGTAGGATTTTTATAGGGCATTGGTGTTCCTATACCAAGCAGTGATGGAACCAGTCAATATACTCCCCATCATAAAAAGCATCAGGCTTTAAATATGATGCGTTCCTGTTAATGGACTGGTAATTATTGCATGAAGTGAGATACTTGGTTCCAGCTAATATGCCTACCTGGGTGTCCTTTTCTCCTTCTGTAGCAGCCTACAGCCTTCTGACCTGTAGCAGCCTTTAGAACTCTACTAACATACAGAGCTAATAGGTGCCTGACATAAAAAAGTCCATGGTCATAAAATAAAATCAGTTCTTAAATCACTGTCTGTAATTTTTCTGCAAAGGACAAGTGCGAGGAAGTAAAGCAGGTCTGTGTTTTGCTTATTTGTCATTGCACGGAACTTTGCTACCATCAAACCATTAATGTCTTACTGAAGATTGGATTGAAAATAATAATGCTCCTGTTAAAACTGTTAAAACAGGTGCATTCACCACAGATATTGCAATGGAAATATATCAGCTTTCATAATTCTTTGTGTTCTTAAGGTGTTTTAGTTTATTTTATTTAAGGTTTTGATTGGTGTGCCTCTAAAGGATTTTTCAGGATGTGAGATCTTGAATCAGAGACCACCGTAACTGAAGGCTGGTCATGCAATCCTTTTAGGAAGTGCCTCATAGTACTCACATCATGACAATAAACTAGCAACAAACTGGAGTTGCTTGCTAGACACATTCATTGGATAACCAATACGTCTTACCATTTGTACTTCTACATAACTCTACATCAGAAAAATCTGCATTTGGAAATTATCAAGCAAGCACTACCCTAGAAATTCCGTTGACCCAAGGACGCAGGGACATTGTCACTTTGAACAGTTCTGCCGTATTAGCAAGTTCCTGAAATACCTGAATCTCTCTCATGTCTAACTCACACGCCTCTGGATATGATGTTGTATACAGAGTGGTGTGCATGATTTACCTAGAGAAGGCTGCACTGGAAGTATAAGGAGACTGTTAAGCTTTCAGCAGTTTATTTCATTTTTGTTCCAGACATTAGTTTCTATTTTATTGGCTCCCCTTTATTCCAGAGCTGGTAATGTCTTCTGACATATTATGAAGTGATTATTCCCTTCAGCACACTTGAGGAAGGTGATGTAGACTAAATAATGGACTGTAGGATTATGGACATGGATAATATAAATAGAAACAATTTCCCAATTAACAACTGATTCTACTTCCCTTGTTTAGAAATTTAAAATGTTTGACATTTACACACAAGCTAATGAGATCCATTTGCTTCGTGGTTTGCTAAGCTGTCCATTGCAATCATATTTTCCATATTTTTGAGTTCATTCAAAAATGATTTGTATACTTTTGGGAACTGTGGACATGTTGATGACAATGTCCTTTCACTGTGCAATATTTGTTTTGGTTTTTGAAAGTAAGTGTTATGCTAAATGGGTATCTCTCTCATCAGGACTAGTTGAAGAATGAGAAAACAATTCCCAAAACTGCAAGCGGAGGTACATTTTCCAAAATTGTGCAAATGGTTAACATTCCCCTGCTGCATTTCTCTGCATTGGCAAACTCTCATTATTTATATTCCATAGTCACTTTAGCTTTCGTCCTTTTACTGTCCAGCAGATAATGTCACATTCATTATCATAGCTCATATCTACTTATTGACATAGTAACATTGAATGACTTCAACTAGCATCTGATTGGATGTCACATTGTCAAGAGAAAGTTCGGATGTCATGGATTAGAATTTGTAACATTCAGGCAGGACAGTGAGTGCTTTCATGTGCCACTGAAACCACTAAACAAGTACTCAATGTAACACATACAAAATGCTGGAGGAACTCAACAGGTCATGCAGCATCTATGGAAATGAATAAACAGTCGATGTCTCAGGCTGAGACCCTTTTTCAGGACTGAGAAGGAAGGGGGAAGATGCCAGAATAAAAAGTTGGTGGCGGAGGGGAAGGAGGCTAGTTGGAAGGTGATAGGTGAAGCCAGGTAGCTAAAGGGTTGGAGAAGCAGGGATCTGATAGGAGAGGAGGGCGACCCATGGCTGAAAGGGAAGGAGGAGGGGACCCAGGGGGAAGTGATAGGCAGGTGAGAAAAGGTCAGAGTGGGGAATAGAGGAAAGGGGGAAGGGGGAGTGTTTAACTTACATTAATGGCCTATTGCATGTAAACTGCAATAATTTTCATATCATGGAATCCTGGTATTATTACAGCATAGAAGATCATTAACCCAATGAGTCTATATAGCCTTCTTTTAAGCAACAACTACTCAGGTTTAACCAACCCCCCCCCCCCCCCCCACACTCTTTCTCCACTATTCTAGAAATTATTTTCTCGTAGTGTCTTCACAATTACCTTTTTGAAGTACTAACTGATATTGTTTCTATAACCATTACAGGCAATGATTTAAAGAAATGCTTTATTGCTCTTGTCCTGTAGGATGGAAGCGGTTGCAGCATTGATTAACTATTGAAACAAAACACTTTCACTCAGTAGTGATTAATATTAAACAAATTGAAAAATATTTAAAGAGCAGGACCTGAATAAAGACTCAAGGTTGACCAACAAAAACGTCAACAGCTATTACATTATTATACTGTTACTGAAAATATTTGTGTGCATGTGAATATCTCCGTGTGTGATTACTGATGCACTCAACCTTTCTGCTCTCTACAATTACCACCCAGACTTCAACCTCCCTTTCTTATCCAAGGTTCTTGAACATGTCATGGTATCTTAACTCTGTAGCTATCTTTTGTGCAACTCCTTTGAATTCCTCCAGTTCAGTTTTCTTACAAGAGTGAAACAGCTTTAAGGAATGTTTTGGATGGTATCACCTGTTACTTTGTGCTTTACCTTTTCACCACCTCCTTAATCAATGTGTAGAACTCAACCATGGCTTTCTTCTTCAATGCAACTCCACTATTGCTTAGTCTTGTGTGATTGCTTCACATAGATCTATTCTTAAATATAGGGATGTAGCCAGCACCTCTCCAGAAAAGACTTCCTTTTCCACTGTCCTATCATAAATTAAAGGAACATAAAACTCTGTCCTTGTTTTCACAAATTTAATTTCTCTTCAGTGACATCACCTAAAAACATTGTGTCAATCTGACTTAAACACTACTGGCCTTCTTGACCAGCTAACTAACCTTAAAACTGAGAGTCTTATGGCCAGTCTTCAATGTAAAATGTCATTTTCCGCATTGACTTCAGATTTCCAACATCTGGATTTAACATTGCAGGGATCTATCCATCACTGTGGTTCCCATTACAAATTTTTTTCTTCCTGGCTACTAATTTCGTCTCTCTTCCTCTTCCCTGTCTTAGGTCGAACAGGGCTATTCATGCAAATGGGAGTAGTGTAAACGGGCAATTATGTTGGCGTGGAAATGATGAGCTTTAGGTTCCCTTTCTGTGTTATATAATTTTAACTCTTTGAACATTCCTAACTTTAATTTCATTTCAGCCTCAATATTCTCTTACTTAAAAATATTACTTGTACTGCTTCTATCCTCCTCTGCCACTGTGGCTGCTGCTTCTGTCCTGAAACACAAAATATTCTATCATACTTCAGATTCAACCATTTCAATCCTCTGCTTGTATTTTCTGTTGCTACTTCCTTGTGTACCCTGTTCAACACAAAGTCTAACTGGTCCTCACTCCAGTCCTTACTAACTTATGTATTTGTGTTTTCCAATGCCAGCCTTGAACACTGCTGGGGCATCATCGAGTACCTTGCTTAATTAGCTTTCAGTTGACTCATACAGTTTGTGGATGGATCTCCAACTAAGTTGTAGTTGTCTCAGCTAATCATGATCCCACAACGCTGGGGTTTTGTTTTTACCACATGCAAGCCCAATGTGGCTTGTCGGTTGTTATATTTCATTGTTACGAATGTCACTCCCACAGGAATGATCTTTTCTGCAGTGTAAGTTCTTAGTTGTACATCTGCAGGCTTCAATTTAGCATCTATAAAATGGTGTTCAAACTCATTTTGTGGAATGACTGAAACAGCCGAGCCAGTGTCCAATTCCATTTTAATTAGTTTGTTGTTCACTTCTAGTGTATGCCATATTGCTTGTCTCTTGTTAGCTTTCACATTATAAAGCTGCCCAGTCTTGTGCCACTCTCATCATCATTATCATATTTTTCATCAACAACATGCAGATTAGTGCTCTTCTTGAAACTGTAATTTGAATTTTTATCTTTTTCTCTTCACTATGCAATCCATTTGTTTTTGTCTGCCCAATATGCTCTTTGTATGTGTCATACTTTGTTTAATTTTCTGCAATGGTTGCCTTTAAGCCTGCATAAACTCCCTGCCAAAATGGAAACACAATTTGTTAGGCCAGGCCGGTTTCTGTTTAGACATTGCAATTATATGCATGCTCTCTTTTACCTCTGACTGCAACTCACTTGCGTCTCTGTCCATCGATGCAGCTATTTCAACTGCTTTTTTGAATGTGAGTTGTGCTTCAGTTAGGAGCTGTTTTTAATTGCTTTCTGGAGAGATTCCACAATCTATCAGTGCATCATTAAGCCTATTACTGAATTGACAATGCTCAGGCAATTTTGTCAAATCAGTTGAAATGGACTCCCCTTCCTTTTGATTGCCCTTATGAAACTAAAGTGTTCTGCAGTCAGCAATGGTTTTGGGCCTGACTTTTCACACTATCAGCAAAGCTCATTTCGATTGGTTTGGTAGGAACAGTCAAATTTCTCAGTGAACTATTTGCTTTTCCAACCCAATGCTCTCAGCAAAACTGGTATTTGTTTCTTACAGCTGAAATGCTACTCAATTCCCTCAGTATGTATATTTCAGTTGTTTCGTGTGCAATTGAATCTGCCTATCTTTCTGACGTAGCCAGCCATTTCTGCTTTTATTTTTATCTATGATTATTATTACCCAATGCTCACTATTTATGAACCTGTGAATTAATTAGTTTTCTGTCCTTTTTTTAATCTCAAATGTCTTATCCCGACCATCTCTCTGCTCTTCAATGAGTAGGGAGTCATCTCAGGTTCGTTGTAAAGTTTCTCGTCGCCACTGTTATGTTTTGTAACTCCAAAGCAAAAAACTAATTGAAAGAAAAACACAGTGCCAGGAGTAATTCCATACATTTCATTTTTTACTTTAACAAGGCATACCCTTAATGACGTGTTGATGTGATGACACATCCCATTCACGTACTTTTACACATAACCTGTATTGTGTTAACAACAAAGAATCTTACAAAATATTTCCACTATTACTCAAACGTTACTGAAATATTAAATACACAACACTATCCTCCTAGCATTCTTTAAATGACCTGTTCACTTCCCTCTTTCCTAGATTCTTCCCCCAACCCCCATCAAGTTCCTGGTAAATGAAAATTGTGGAGTGCAGTGCAGCAGGAGAAACTCCCAGCCTAAATGTCAATGAACAGACTACCTACCATAGCCAAGAGCGGTCTTGTTTCCATGCAAAATGCAAAAGATTTCCACAAAGAGTTCAGGGCTCACGATTCTTAGTCTCGTCTTGATTGCTACTGTCATTGGAGCACTTGATTGTTACTGTTGTTGGGGAGACTGATTTCAACTTGTGTAATCACCCTTGGGCCATTCTAGGCACCAGTCGATCATGATTCCTCTGTCTAGCTGAAGTCCCAGGGAACAGAACAAAAGGTACCTCAATAAATAGGGGTTTAATCCATAAGCGCAGCGAGAAACACAGAGACAAACTACTTGGTCTTTTGTGCTCATGTCACTGTGCCTGAGGCCAGAAAGAATCCAGTTGCTATTACCAAACATTTAACAAACCTACAGTGTAAGAATCCAGTTGGTGTTAGCAAACATTTAACTAACCTACAGTGTACAACTTGCAATACACACAAAATGCTGCAGGAACTCAGCAGGCCAGGCAGCATCCATGGAAAAGAGTACAGTCAACATTTCAGGCCAAGACTCTTGGGATCGCGACTATAATCTTTTCCATGGATGCTGCCTGGCCTGCTGAGTTCCTCCAGCATTTTGTGTGTGTTGCTCTGTTTTCCAGCATCTGCAGATTTTCTCTTGTCAGTGTTTAACTTGTATAGATACCTAACATACTGTGAGCTCACAGAGTCAAAGTGTCACTTGGAGTTGTTCAGCCTTCATTTAATATTTTTGCAAAACTTAATACACAACAACATAATGTGCCAACTGATTTACCTAAATGGGAGATAGCCTCATTTGTTTAAGCTGGGACTTGGCAGATGTAATGTAACTATGTGAGAACTATTCTTAGTCAAATATGCCTTGTTAGAAATATTTATGCTTAACAGGGTATAAACTTATGCATCCTTAGAGAGCAAATAAATATTTCCTCCTGTGGTATTCGACTGCTGGTATGATGAACAGATTATCCTATCCAGGAGTTCTACAGAAGTGGGAGTTCCAACTCTGACGCACAGACAATCGATGGACCTACTCCGAAAGATCTGCAAGACGGAGATTACATGTACTTGGGGTATTCATAGGATCAGACCCTATCTGGTCAAGGACTCAGAACAAAGAGGCATTGAGAAAGCCAGCAAGAACTATGACACCAACAAATACAACTTGTTCTGGATGGATAGCAAAGCAGTTGTGGGACATTTTAAAGTACTATACTCTTGGTGAAATCATAGAAATTCTAAAGAAGTCAGTGGAAATAACAACTAGAATAAAAGGACAAGCATCCACTGAATTTGTTATCAGTTATGTCAGCTTTTTGACATATGTTATCTTGGAATGCCAGAGTCATCAGTTCTGAAATGTTCTCTGGAACGTCAGTGAGAACTCCCACAGGTTTCTTAGCTCTGCTGGACTGTATAACAATGTGATGGGAATTAAGTTTTCATCTGGTTCCTTCAGTACTTGATGGACTTGGTTTTACATCACAGATTTTTAAACAGTAAAGGAGAAAGAGTCATTCAACTTAAAATGTGGAAAAAGTCATGAGACTACATAATATGATAAAATGGGAAAGCTTTTGTCTGAATGCCAACCCACTGGTATAAAACTTTGGTTAAATAAAACCTTGTTTAACCTCCAGGTTGAATCAGTGGTAAAGAAGGCAAATGCAATGTTGGCGTTCATTTCTAGAAGAATAGAGTATAGGAGCAGGGTTGTGATGTTGAGGCTCTATAAGGCACTGGTAAGGCCTCACTTGGAATACTGTGTGCAGTTTTGGGCTCCTTATTTAAGAAAGGATGTGCTGACATTGGACAGGGTTCAGAGAAGATTCACTAGAATGATTCCGGGAATGAGAGGGTTAACATATGAGGAACGTTTGACTGCTCTTGGACTGTACTCCTTGGAGTTTAGAAGAATGAGGGGGGACCTCATAGAAACATTTTGAATGTTGAAAGGCATGGACAGAGTGGATGTGGCAAAGTTGTTTCCTGTGGTGGGGGAGTCTAGTACAAGAGGGTATGACTTAAGGATTGAAGGGCGCCCATTCAGAACAGAGATGCGAGAAAATTTTTTAGCCAGAGGGTGGTGAATCTGTGGAATTTGTTGCCACGGGCGGCAGTGGAGGCCAAGTCATTGGGTGTATTTAAGGCAGAGATTGATAGGTATCTGAGTAGCCAGGGCATCAAAGGTTATGGTGAGAAGGCACGGGAATGGGACCAAATGGGAGAATGGATCAGCTCATCTTAAAATGGCGGAGCAGACTCGATGGACTTAATGGCCGATTTCTGCTCCTTTGTCTTATGGTCTTTGTCTTAAGTTTGGCCTTTTCAACAACTTCAGATTATGGCAGTGGAAATGGAAGAAACTTAAAAGAAACTCCCAGCCTAAATGTCAATGTACAGACTAACTACCAGCAAGTTATTTGACCACAGTATGAATCATAGCCAAGGGTGGCCTTCTTTTCATGCAAAATGTAATAGATAATCTGGGGTGAAATAGATGCACGAAAGCAATGCAAGTCTGTCAGTAGCAACTCATCAATTTGTTTTTCTCAATGCCCAATGTCTTACTTGATTGATTTCTGCCACGCATTTTTTCTGCCCACAAACAACTCTATGATAGAAATCTAAACTCTGGTTCTCCGCTCTCTAAATGAGGAATTTTAAGGCCAATTGCTCACCCACTTTATAGAGAAAGCTCTGAACTGACTGCACATGGAATCTGGATGTCCTTTGTCCATGCTCAATATCAATCATAGAACAGCACAGCTCAAGAACAGGCCCTTTGGCTCACGGTGTTGTACCAAACTAATTGAATTAGTAACTAAATCCCTTTTGCTTACATGATATTCATATCCCTTGATTCTCTGCAAATTCATGAGCCTATCTAAAAGTGTCTTGAATGCCTCTATCTTATTTGCTTCCTCCACCATCAACCCCAGCTGCACATTCCAGACCCCTGCCACTCTGTCTGTAACAAAACAACTTCCCCTAACCATCTCCTTTGAATTTCCCTACTCTCAGCTTAAATACATGCTCCCTAAACACACAACCCTGAAATAAAGATACCAGCTGTCTACCTATGCCTCTCATAATGTTATTATTGAACTTTGCATGCTAAGATGAAGATGAGTAAACAATGATATAGTGAAAGATAAAGTGAGAAGGCATTCCCTTTTCAAAATTCCCTGCCATAGCCCAGTTTTCCCTTCTAGTCAATCTTATTGAGTTTTGGAAACTACTCTTCGGGATTTCTGCAGTAATTCCATATGGGTGAAATTCTGCAGCTTTCAGTTTCCAGCTAAGAATTTTTGTCAGTTTCAAATGGGAAAATGTTGAGGCTGAAAATAATAATTATGGGCTGCTTAATTCAACATTCCACAGTGGGAAAGAGCCAGAGTACATTATCAACAAGCGTTAAAGGACACTTAAAAATCATCGTGCAGTTAGGCAGAATCATCTTAGAATTAAGAAAGGAAAATCATATCCATTATATTCATTATCTTTCTTCAGAGACATAACTAGGTGCTTAGATAGACTGGAACCAGTGGGTGTGTTGTATATGGATTTCCAAAAGGCATTCCATAAGTGGTCACATAAAGGACTACTGCTCAGGTAACTTCCATCAATTAACACTTTCCTGGTGACAAGTCATGAAGCATTGACTCTGCCTCTGGTTGGATATTAAAATTGAGGCTGTGCAGTTTCAAAACACAAATGATTCTCCAATTTCCTATATTACAAAACATTAATCACAGTGCATTTAATTTGCCTTTCCAAAATTTGGAAAGTAAACTGATGGACTTGCGTTGATTTTGAAGCAGATCGTGTAAGTGCTAAATATTATCTCATACTGACACCTAGGAGTTAACATTCAGCCTTTTGAAATGTCAGGCTTTTTTATACTGTAACAGAAAGGAAATGGGAAAACTGGGACCTAGGTGAGTGCAAAGAGAGCATGGTCAGACATCACTGATGGGCCAGGTGCTGAACCATAGGGATTGTCAAATAGGTGGATAGCAGATTATTGTAACTTTATTGTTTTTATATGGTTAATGAGCCTAGCACAAAATAGGGCCAGCAATTCTTTTCATCCATAGTTTTGCTTCTTCTCATAGTTGCAATCTCCTATAAACATATTGCCTCATTTATCCACATTTAATACCTTCATTAAAACCTCTCTCTTTTCAATATATCCTTGTGCAGTTTGCTGTAATTTTTGTGTGTTTGATATCACTCCTGTGAAATGCCTTTGGATATTTTTGTTGTTCGAAGTTCAAAGTAAATTTATTACCAAGTTATATATATGTCACCATATACAACCCTGAGATTCATTTTCCTGTGGGCATAATCAGCAAATCTATAGAATAGTAACTATAACAGGATCAATGAAAAATCAACTGTACAGAAGATAACAAACTGCAAACGTAAATATAAATCAACAGTAATAAATAAAAAGAACATTTGATAATAAGATAAGAGTTCATAAAGTGAGATAATTGGTTGTGGGAACACCTCAATGGATGGGCAAGTAAGTGTAGTTATCCCCTTTATTCAAGAGCCTGATGGTTGAAGGGAAGGGTAGTAACTGTTCTTGAACCAAATCCATTACCTTTTGTTGGAATTTCTTCTCTAAGGCATTGGTGTTCCCATACCAGGCCTTAATGCAGCTGGTCAATACACTCTCCACTACACATCTATAGAAGTTTGTCAAAGTTTTAGATGTCATGTTGAATCTCCACAGACTCCTATTAGAGACTATAAGAGACTACTGGAGACTATAAGTTATTTAATATAGCATTTAAGTTGTATTCTGTTTCAGTGATCTTTAAAACCAAATGAAGGGGACACAGCTTAGGCAGCACAAGATTTACTATCTGTGGTTTCGATTGAGTATTTAGTTCTACTTTTGTATTAAGATCACCAAAATGTTGAGAGTATGGAATGGGTAATTAGAACCATGGCATTTATTATATCTCTATTCTATGCTTCTTAGGGTGGGTGGCTCCTCACTGAGATCAGGGAGTCAGAGAATTTGGCTTCTCATTTAAAGAATTTTCCTGTGTTTTGGAAGAATAGCAAAGAATTTTTTTTTTAGCTGGGCCACAAATTGTCTTCCCTGGACTTACGCAGCTGGTGGAACCAGAGTGTTTCACAGATAAAGGTGAAGATTTTTATGTCCAAATAAATTCAAAACCATCCTCTCTATTTTCCACTTGATGACGGATAATTTTAATGATTAATAACCATATACAGTATAACAAAGAAAATTATCTATGACAGCTAAAAAAAATTCTTATAGAGGATTCAGTTCCAAACATACAATAAAACTCAGAGAATCCAGCAATCTTGAGAGTTCAGTGCTAGCAGATTGACAGATTTTCTGGTTGATTGGACTTTTATTAATAGCATAACAAATTTTTAATTCATTTTTTGTTTTATGTGATTCATGTAATAAATTTTTCAGTGAACTTGGTGAGTTTAAAAGGTGTATGAGAAACCAAACTTTAATGATTTTAAAATAAGTGTAGGAATGGATCCTAGAGCGTTTAAGTGATCTAGACACTGAACCCTTGGCGTTTCAGAAAAACTCGGCAGCAGAGTTACAGAGTTTTGTTGTGTGTGAGGGGGAAATAAGTTCATTCCAATAAAGGTCAAAGAGTGCAAAAACTTACAATCACGTGCGTTCCAACTGCTGGAGCCTACCTCCACTATTATAGAAATTTTCATTCTTTCCAATACATCTGCAGGGTGAAACTCCAATTATCTGCTTGGAAATCTGGATAGTTTAGTTTCTGGCTCACTCTCTAATCTGGAGTGTGAGACGGGGTTCTGGATGCAAGCATGATATATGGTGGGGCTCCAGTCTGCGGGCTTGGTGTGTGGTCATAACCAGACTCAAGGTCTCTGGCTACATCCTCAGGCCAAAAAATACGGCCCAGTCAAGCTGAAATTTACAAGTTGATACTCATTGGATTCAATTTCCCACTCCATTCATGTTCACAAGGTTCACACAAAATTTTATAATATTACCGTGTACAGTGTAAAAGTGAAATAAAGCTTTTGGGGGTATTAATGTAACATCTAAAAGTCAAGAAAATTTGCTAGTCTGACATGGAAATACTCAGGGTACAGAATTATTGATTTTAATATCCTTATCTTCTCCTAATGCCAGCCTTCTCCTCCCTTCCCCTCAAAATAAATCAGTCCCCTCAGTGTTCTCCCTAATCGATGTTCCTTTTCACTCCCTTCAGTTAACGTTGGGGATCACATTGACAGCCTCCTTCTCTATAAGGTCAATTGCCATTAGCACTTTCCCTCCATTTCCCCATGTCCAATGCCACTCAGGTAACAATACACTTGTTCACTACATAATGGAGCTGAGGTGCTCCATCTCGGATGGAACATTTCAATGTAAAAGACTGGATTCAATACACTGACAGGGCATTATGAATATCTGGTTATGCTCTTTGGTCTTGCAAATGCTCCAGCCATTTTCCAAGCCTTTATAAATGACATGCTCCAGGATACTCTCCATAAGTATGCCTTTGATGATATCCTAATTAGGATGATATCCTAATCTTAATGTCCATGGAGTGCATGCTGCTCACACTCGGGACGTTTTAAAGAGGCTGCTGGACCATAGATTGATGTCAAGTTGGAAAAGTCCAAGTTTCATGTGACAACAGTTTCATCATCTCTAATGGCAATCTCAAGGTGGATCCTACCAAGACCCAAGCAGTCAGACTGACCACTGCCATCCAATATCAAACACATCTAGTGATTCCTGGGGTCTGCAAACTTCCACCGTAAGTTTATCAGGATCTTCAGCTCAGTGACAATTCAACTGATGGTACTAATTAAGAAATCCACAGGCCCTTTTGTCTGGACTATTGAAGTGGAGGCTGCTTTTGCAGAACTTAAACAGTGGTTTACTACAGCTCCCACCTTGGTTTTTCATCACCCGGACCTTCCCTTCATCGTGGAGGCGGATGCCTCATACGTGGGAGTGGGAGCCGGCTTGTCCCAATGACCACCTTCAGTTGGTAAACTCCACCCATGTGCATTCTTCTCCAGGCAGCTATCCCTGGCAGAGAGGAACTATGACATCGAGAATCGGAGCTTCTTACTGTTAAGTTAGCCCTGGAGGAATGGCGTCACTGGCTAGAGGGGGCCAAGAACCCTTTTATCGTTTGGACTGAACACAAGAATCTGGTTTGTACCCAGAAGGCCAAAAGGCTGAATTCTAGGCAGGCCAGGTGGTCTTTGATCTTTACCCGCTTTGAATTCATTCTGACCTATCGAATGGGATTGAAGAACAGGATGTCCTGTCCCATTGGTTTGATGAACTGGAATGAGAGGAACAGCCTACCACTATTTTGCTCCAGGCCAGGGTGGTAGCACCAGTTTATTGGGGAATCTGTGCTTTTGTTCACAAGGCCCAAGCAAGGGGGGGGGGGTGTGGTTTCCAACGAAGCGACCTCTGGGTTGGCTGTTCGTCCCAAGTTCCATCCGGTTCCAGGTACTCCAGTGGGGACATTGGTCGAGAATGACCACTCATCCAGGGATTGCTAGGTCCTTCAGGTTTATCAAAAGGAGGTGTTGGTGGCTTGGAATGATGAAAGGGGTTTGGCAGAATGTGCAGGCAAGTGAGGTGTGCGCACAGAACAAGGAAACTTGTACACAATCGCATGGGCACCTCCACCCCCTACCAGATCTGGAGAGACACTGGGCACATGTTTCCAAAGACTTAGTCACATGTCTCCCACCATCCAAGGGAAAGTTGATCACGTAGCTGAAAAGTTTTCAAAAGCGTGCAAGTTCATTGACTTGGAGGAGCTACTGTCTGCGGCGGAGACTGCCGAGATTGTCCTGGACCAGGACCAGGATCCATGGATTCCCAGCGGACTTTGTCTCAGATCGTGATTCACATTTCTGGAGGGTGTTCTGTAAGCTGATAGGGGCAACAGAAAGCCTTTCCTCTGGGTTTTACCCATAACCCAATGGCCAGTTGGAGCAGACCAACCAAACTTTAGAACATACCCTAAGATAGCTGGCCTTAGAAAGGCCCGATCAGTGGTGTGACCATTTGATATGGGCAGCGGTCACCCGCAGCACCTTGCAGCATTCTGCGCATGGGATGTCTCTGTTCAAGAGCCCGTTTAGTTATCCTCTGCCTCTCTTTCTGGAGCAAGAGGCCAAGGTTGGGGACCCTGCAGCCAAAGATCTCATCCGACACTGCAAGGAAAAGTGGATTAGGGCAAGAGATCTTGCTGGAATCTACCCGGAAAGCAGAGGCCAAGGCAAACCGAAAGAGAAGGCAGGGACCTGCTTTACAGCCTGGACAACAGGTCTGGCTCTCCATGTGATTTGCCCCTCCAAGTGGAATCTAGAAAGTTGGTATCAAAGTTCATTGGACCCTTAAGTCCTGAGTAAAGTGGCTTACACCTTGCAGTTCCTCAAGACACTAAAGATCAATACCACCTTGCACATCTCTAAGTCAAAACCTGACAGCACCCAGACCCTTACCCCCACCATCAGCATTCCCATCACCCAGGTCTATCGGGGGAGGGTTGGGGGAAGAACAGGTCTTCACAGAGACTCTTGGGCTCTCATATTATTCAAGGTGTTTGACAATATCTCACGGACTGGGAAGGATTCGGACCTGAGGAGAGGTGCTGAGCACCTGAAAGACGTCTTGGATCCGACTGTCATCCGCTATTAGCATCACCGCCTCTCCGAGCAGTCAGGGCCACCAGGAGTCCTGTGTAGGGGAGAGGATACTCTTACAACATGTTCCCAACTGCACCAGCTTCTGGGGTTTAGATGCTCCAACTCCTTGGAATATGGATGGCTAGTGTGGCCCCTTTTCAGAGTTCAGGACAATCCCGCTAATTGATCACGTTTTGGCTGCCAAGAATCTAGTATTTAAGAATCACCTGAACTGTGTTTCAGTGCTCAATTGTAAGCCTTCCAGTGATATTGTCCAGCGTTTGTTATGTTCCCAGATCCAGTTTGATAGTGTCTTGGATACCCTAGCATTTGGGTCCAAACCATCCTTGTCAAGGATTTTCGTCAGGTTTAGAGGAAGTTTTCTCTTCATTTGGAGTGGCTGAGGTCTGGAAAGCACTGCCTGAGATGACAATAGAGGCGAATACTCTCAGAAGTATTTAGGTGAGCACTTGAAAGGGCAAGGTACGGAATATTATGGACCAAATTCTAGCAAATGGGATTAGTATGAATGGGTACTTAATGGTCAGCATGCACATTCTGGGCCAATGGGACTATTTTTATGTTGTACAACTCAATGACATAAGCACTGAACTATAGTCAGTGAGTTCTTAATGTTTATAATCCGAAAGGTAAGTATGTAATATCTAGAACCAGATGTAGGCCATTTGGCCCTTAATCCTATTGTATTATTCATCATGATTGATCTGCTACCTCAATATTATTTTTCAGCACAAATACCTCTTGATGTCTTTAATGTCCATAAGTCTACCCATCTCTGCTTTGATGGGCAAGTGAATTTCCACATTTCTGCAGGTAGCAAATCCCAGGGGTGAATTGTGCATGACGATATTTCTGCTTGACTCCATCCTAAATGCCTATTCTCTTACCGACACCTGGCTCTGGCTTTTCAGCCAGGGAAACATTCCCTCGGCTAGAAACCCTGGATGAATTTTATAAGTTTTAAAAAAAGATCTCATTCTTTTAAACTCTAGACTCTCCTCAATCCCTCTTCAAATGGTGAACCTGTGAAGCATGGAAATAGTCTAGTGAATCTTTACTGTGGCAAATGCATCTATTTATATGTAGTGTTGACTATTTATTCATTCCCATAGATGCTGCTTTACCTGTTGAGTTCCTCCAGCACTGTGTTCTAGGATCTGCAGCATCTCTTGTGTTTAGAATTTTACACAGTATTTCAGGTAACATTTCATGGAAACCATTAATAACTGAAGTGAGAAATCTTTATCATGGTATTCAAATTCTCATGTCAAAAAAGCCAACACTGCTTTTGTCTTCCATTTGCTTGCAGTGTCTATTAACATGTGACTCTGAACACTTGCATTACCTTCGGCCATTTAAAAATTACACTGTTTCTGCTTTGCACACCAAAGTATATATCTTAATATTTTTCCAGGTTTTTTTCCATTGACTCCACCTGTCTATATTCTCCTAAAGCCTCTTTATATCTTCCCTTCTACTCACAATCACTCTAGCATTGCATCATCAGCAAACCTAAAAATGACATTAAATTCCCTCAGTTAAGTCATTGATATGGATTACGAATAGCTGGGGCCCATTAGAAATCCTTGCAATGCCCTACTCAACTACACTTGTCAACCTGAGAAAGATCTGTTTAATCCCTGTGCATGTTCTGTCCAATAACCAGTTCTTAATCTATATCTACTTGTGACAACACGTACAAACAAGCTGGATGAACTCAGCAGGTCAGGCAGTATCTATTGAAATGAACAGTCAACGTTTCTGGCCGAAACCTTTCGTCAGGACCTGAAACGTTGACTACTCATTTCAACAGATGCTGCCCGACCTGCTGAGTTCATCCAGCTTGTTTGTACGTGTTGATTTGACAACAGCATCTGCAGTGTACTTTGTGTTTCCTACTTGTGACAAAAAAACCTCTGTGCATGCCTGGGACAAGGCACATTCCAACAAAATTAAAGTGGAAGGATTGCTAGAAATTTAAAATAATTGCATATCACTTGGTCTTTGGAGAAAGCCTAGATTAGTATAAATTTAATCACCTTTCATGTCACTGAGTAAATTTTACATTTAAAACACATCCTTGATATTTTCTTCTAAGTTCTTTTATGCAAAAACAATTAGAATAAACACTAAAATATACAAACACTGCTGAAAGCATTTTCTACCATTCCACTCAAGGTTGCCTTTTAACAAATGGAATCATTGTCATAGAACATTACAGCAGAGAAAAGGGCCCTTTGGCCCATCTAGTCCCTGACAAACTATTAATCTGCTTTGTCCCACTGATCTGCATCCAGACCATAGCCATTTCTACCCCTCCCATTCATGTACATTTCCAAATTTCTCTTAAATTTTGAAATCAAACCTGCATACACTTCTGCTGGCAGCTCATTCCACACTCTCACCACCCTCTGCGTGAAGAAATTTCCACGTCATTTCCCTTAAACATTTCACCTTTCACCCTTAACCCACAACCTCTAGTTCTAGTCTCACACAATCTCACAGGAAAAAGTCTATTTTCATTTATCTTATCTATACCTCTTACCATTTTGTATATCTCTATCAAATCTCCCTTTATTTTTCTATGCTCCAGGAAATAAAGCCCTAACCTACTCAACATTTCCCTTTAACTCCGGTCCTCAAGTCCCGGCAACATCCAGGAACATCCAATGTCTTACACAACCTCAACATATCCCACTCCTGTCTCAAAACCATGGATTCCATTTAACTGGGACACAGCGGGACCAGTACATTTAGGCCCAATTGCTGCTCTACCCAATTAACTAAAGTCCCATGGAAATAGACATAGAAAAGACAAATTACCATTTAAATGAGTAACTAATTATGTATTTAAATGAAATACAGAACAAATTAGAACACTACCAATACTACTAGAGTACTTTGAAACTGTATTAGTTCCTAATAGTTATCGACAGAGGAATTCATCCAGTGTACACTGCTGTGTTCTTTTAATTGGCTGTAAATGAACAAAATCAGCAGAAACACTTAGTGCTGATGATGGACTGCCTTCATACAACGCTTTTGACAACTGAAGCCTCCAAATATTCATCTTCACTGCAACATCCAAGATGATTATATATACCTTCAAATTCTTTGTAGTTCCTAAGTTATTGAAGTAGTAAAATCTTAACATTCCCACTCCTGGCCATTTCTGGCATCTCCAAACCTGAATGCTTGAAACCGCAGTGAGCAAAACAGTTTTGAATAGTCATACTGTTTCTTTCCCCTCAACTATCAATCACAAAATTCACTGCTGTTTGAACACAAACACGTGCAACAAAATGTATTTTAAAAACTAGTCTCTCTGATCATGATGTAGTGACTATGGCCAACAAGTGCACAATATTGATGCTAGCTGGAAGCTGTTCAGCAACAACCTCTTGACCCAATTAAGCAACTTAGAAATCCCAGTTATTTTCTTGATTTGTTTTTTAACTTTGAGTTGTCCCAAATAAGCAGCTGTCCCAATTAACCATTCAGTATTAACTCGATTAACTATTTTGATTTATGAAGGCCAATGTGCCAAAGCTCTCATTTCAGGTAGACCCTATCTATCTGTGATACCATTTTCAAAGAACTATGGATTTTTATTTCCTAGATCGCTCTGTTCTATCACACTTCTCAGTGCCCCACCACTCTCTGTGTAAGCTGGTCATCCCAAAGTGCAACAGCCCACACTTGTCTGCATTAAGTTCCACCTGCCATTTTTCAGTCCATTTTCCAATGGGTCCAGAGCCTGTACCAAGCTTTGATTCGTCTTGGGTCCTCTACACCCCCAAATTTGATGTCATCCGCAAACTTGCTGTTCAAGTTTATTACATTATCTTCCAGATTATTGATATAGATGACAAGCAACAACGGACCCTGCAGTACTCTACTCGTAACAGGCCTCCGGTCAGAGATGCAAACATCTACAGCGGTTCTCTGGCTCCTCCCGTGAAGCCAATGTCTAATCCAATTTACTACTTTATCTTGTATTAATGCAAAGTGGCTGAACCTTCTTGATCAGCCTCCCAAGCAGGAGCTTGTCAAAAGCCATGCTAACGTCCACATGGACAATATTCACTGCATTGCCCTCATCAACTTTCCTGGCAATTTCCTCAAAACAAAACTCTATAGAATTGGTTAGGCGTGACCTACCACACACAAAGCCATGTTGACTATCCCTAATCAATCCCTGTCTATGCAAATACTTACGATATCTATCCAGTCCTTATAATAAATTCCAATACTTATCCACTACTCATGGCCTATAATTATCTGGCTTATTCTTAGAGCTTTTCTTAAATAACAAAATACCTTCAATCCTTGGCACCTTAATCCTTTGATGTTCTAAATACCTCTGCTAGGCCCCATGCAATTTCTGCAGTAGCCTTCCACAATGTCCAAGAGAACAACTTGTCAAGCCCTGGGGATTTATCCACCCTAATTTGCCTCAACACAACAAATATTTTTGTTGTAATTTGTATACGGTCCATGACCTCCCTGCTGTTTTGCCTCACTTCTATAATTTTCTGTCAGTCTTCTGAGTAAATACAGATACAAAAATACTTTGAAGATCTTCCCAACTCTTTCAGCGCCATTTATTTATTCTAAAGATCTCTTATAATGATATATTCTTGTATTGATCGCTTTTATCCATTAGTGACTCCATAAAATCTTTCCACTGCTTGACGTCACCTCATTTCCATTTTTCCAACTTTTTCAAAAAACACTAGAAAATCATGCCTCAAGTTTAGTGGGCACTGATTTAAAGATATGTGTGGCACATTTTGATGTACATTAAAGTTTTGCAAATATATCTGAAATGCGAACTGGGGAATTCCAGATTTTAACAAAAGTGTGAAAGTGAGAATTTTACTCTGTGGTTGCCAGGGTTAAAGTAAGGAGAGAATTAGGTTTTATTGACTGACTAATCTTGAAGAGCAATCTGTGTGCTGGCAGTGTTTCCTTCGCTTTGTTGACAGCTTGTCAGCTTCAAGCTTTCAGACCAGAAAAAAAATCTATTTTAAAAAATTGCACTAAAATGAATTCTCTTGGTTAAAAAAAAACATTTGTTTTGAAAGACTTGAATTTGCAACATGAGCAGGAAAGTATCAGCAGGAAGGTATTCTCATATCTGGAGGATGTCCTTCAGGAAATGTTCCAAAGTGATTCAGATACTGTCCCACGATTAAGCCAAAGATAGAGCACCCTGTAAGATTAAGCAGAAGGCAAACATTGGTAATACTTTTCTAGGGTTTTTTTTCATGGAACATCAAAATCACTACCAATGTTGCATTTAGTCTCCATTATAGTTATCCCCGAACTTCACAGTTAGTTGGGATTTCACCATTCTAATGATGGATTCACAGGAACTTAATCTCATAATTATGATGCAGGTTTAGCACTAATAACAGATCAGACCAGATAACAGGGGTTGCAGACTGAGTGAAATTCTACAAGAGCTGCACAGTTAACAATTTCAAGCTGTAGATAATACATAGCATTCATAAATTCAGAGGCACATCCAATATTCTAAGAAGGCAAAATCTCTTTAGATCCTGGCTGAGGAATAAAGGACAAAAGGACATGAACACTATTTGGAAGAGAAGGTAAGAGAAACTTCAAGCAGTATTTATATATGGCTCACCTCTGGAGTCAAGAGCTGATGCATGAACTATATAAAATACAACTTAAGATACTGAAGAAAATGCATTTAAAAAGATATGAAAAAAGATATGCATTAAAAAAGAAGGGTAGATAACTGGTAGGAACTCTACCCATTTGGATAGTGAATGCTAATGTGCACTGATTGAACTGAAAGGCTAACTCCCCTGTTGTAATATTTGTATAGTCTGGTATAAAGAACATGCAAATTCAGCTCAAACTACCCAGCACCTGGGGGATTTCAATATGCAGGTAGATTGGGAAAATCAGCTTGGTGCTGCCAAGAGAAGGAACTTGTAGAATGCCTCCAAGATGGCTTTTCAGAGCAGCTTGTGGTTGACCCCACTAGGGATAAGGGAATTCTGGATTGAGTGTTCTATGGTGCACCAGATTTGATTAGAAAGCTTAAGGTAGAGGAATCCTTAGGAGGCAGTAATCATAACGTAATAAAATTCACTCTGCAGTTTAAGACGGAGCAAAGGGAACTACTGAGGCAAGAGAGAGGAGCTCGCCAAAGTTGATTGGAAGGGGCACGAGCATGGTTGATGGCAGAGCAGCAATTGCTGAAGTTTCTGGGAGCATTTCAAACAGTGCAGGATAGGTTCATCCCAAAAATTCTCTAAAAGGAGGATGAGGCTACTGTGGCTGACATGGAAAGTCCAAAGACAGTGTAAAAGCAAAGAGATGAGATAAGATATTTTAAAAATTAGTAGGAAGGTAGAGGATTGGGAAACTTTTAAAAAACCAACTGAAGGCACCTAAAAAAAGCCATAAAGAGATAAGAGATGAAACTGAAGGTAAGTCTGCCAATAAATGATGTGGGGGAGTAACCTTCCTAAACTAATAACACACAAACAATTGTACTTCTCATCAATATTGAATACACCGTTTAAACAATCATAGTCTGGGTTCAAAAAGTGTCTGAAGCTTTGGGGCAATGCCTGCTACAAAAGCAATTTAGAGTCGGGTGTTCCAGTCAATGAGATGAGATTGGAGGTGTGGGTTGTAGAGATGCCCTGCCCTATAAAAAAAGACACACAAAGTCAGGTTACTGACAGCACCTGCACTTCTCAAGAAAGATCTGTTAATTTCTTCGGCAGTTTGAATGGGGCACGACTGCACAAGCATGTAAAAGTCGGCCCGTGAGGCAGCAGGAGAAATTAAAAAGCGAGTGGATTAACAGAGTGGGCGACGGAGTAGTGGGAGACATAGGAGGGCTTTGGCTCAACAGGCTTTGGCGAGCAGAAGCTGAGGACCAGCTTGCTCCCAGTCAGGTAAGGCCGGGTAAGCTCCTTTAATTAATCTAGTTATCTTAAGAGTAGGTAATGGAGGCAGCAGTTAGGGCAGCTGAGTGCTCTGTTTGCAGTATGTGGGAAGTCAGGGTGAGCGCAATTGTCGCTGATGACTACACCTGTAAAAGGTGCATCCAGCTGCAGCTCCTGGCAAACCGTGTTAGGGAACTGGAGCTGGAGCTGGATGAACTTTGGATGACTTGGGAGGCAGAGGCAGAAATAGACAGGAGTTACAGGGAGATAGTCACCCCTAAGAGTCAGGAGTCAGGTAGCTGAGTGACTGTCAGGAGAGGGAAGGGGAATAGACAGAATGAGCAGAGCACACCTGTAGCCGTTCCCACCAATAATAAGTATATCATTTTGGATACTGCTGATGGGGACGACCTACAGGGTTTAAGTTGCAGTGGTTGCCTCTCTGGCACCGAGACTGGACCCTCAGCTCAGAATCGAAGGAGGGAAAAGAGGAGAGCAGTAGTGATAGGGGATTCAATAGTTTTCTCAGTGGGAGGGTGAGCAGCCGGAAGACGTGGTCCATGTAGGGACCAATGACGTGGGTAGGAAGAGTGAGGAGGTTCTGAAAGGTGAGTTTAGGGAGTTAGGCACCAAGTTAAATGACAGGACCTCCAGGATAGCAATCTCAGGATTGCTACCAGTGCCACGTGCAGGTGGGTTTAGAAATAGTAAAACAGTGCAGATCAATACGTGGCTTAAGACATGATGCAGGAGGGAAGGTTTCAGATTTATAGATAATTGGGCAGTTTTCCAGGGAAGGTGGGACCCGTTCCGGTGGGACGGTTACATCTGAACTGGAGGGAGACAAATATTCTTGCAGGTAGGTTTGCTAGAGAGGCTCCAGTGGATTTAAACTAGAAACAAGGGGGGAGGGGAACCAGAGTGTAGGAACAGATGTATGGGGAAAGGAAGAAAAAGAAGATAGTAAAGTTGTTTGCGCCATTAGTGATAAACAGAGAATAAGAGGTCAAGAATTTCTTAAATGCATTTATTTTAATGCTAGGAGCATTGTAAGAAAGGTGGATGAGCTTAGAGCATGGATTGATACCTGGAAATATGATGCTGTAGCTGAGTGAAACATGGTTGCAGGAGGGGCGTGATTGGCAGCTAAATATTCCTGGATTTCATCGCTTCAGGTGTGATAGAATCAGAGGAACAAGAGGGGGAGGTGGTGCATTGCTTGTCAGAGAAAATACTACAGCGGAGCTCTGGCAGGATAGATTAGAGGGCTCATCCAGGGAGACTATTTGGGTGGAATTGAGGAAAGGGAAAGGTGTAGTAACACATAGGGGTATATTATAGACCACCTAATGGGGAGCGAGAATTGGAGGAGCAAATTTGTAAGGAGATAGCAGATATTTGTAATAAGCACAGAGTTGTGATTGTGGGAGATTTAATTTTCCACACATAGACTGGGAAGCCCATAGTGTAAAAGGGCTGGATGGTTTGGAGTTTGTAAAATGTTTGCAGGATAGTTTTTTTTGCAGCAATACATAGAGGTTCTAACAAGAGAAGGGGCAGTGTTGGATCTCCTGTTAGGGAATGAGATAGGTCAGGTGACAGAGGTATGTGTTGGGGAGAACTTCGGGTCCAGTGGTCACAATGCCATTAGTTTCAATATAATTATGGAGAAGGATAGGACTGGACCCAGGGTTGAGATTTTTTATTGGAGAAAGGCTAACTTTGAGGAGATGCGAAAGGATTTAGAAGGAGTGGATTGGGACAATTTGTTTTATGGGAAAGATGTAATAGAGAAATGGAGGTCATTTAGAGGTGAAAGTTTGAGGGTACATTATTTTTATGTTCCTTTTAGGTTAAATTGAAAGGTTAAAAGTTTGAGAGAGCCATGGTTTTCAAGGGATATTAGAAACTTGGTTCGGAGAAAGAGAGATATCTGCAATAAATATAGGCAGCATGGAGTAAATGAGGTGCTCCAGAAATATAAAGAATGTAAAAAAAATCTTAAGAAAGAAATTAGAAAAGCTAAAAGAAGATATGAGGTTGCTTTGGCAAGTAAGGTGAAAATAAATCCAAAGGGTTTCTACAGTTATATTAATAGCAAAAGGATAGTAAGGGACAAAATTGGTCCCTTGGAGAATCAGAGCAGACAGCTATGTGTGGAGCCAAAGGAGATGGGGGAGATTTTGAACAATTTCTTTTCTTCGGTATTCACTAAGGAGAAGGATATTTAATTGTGTAAGGGAAGCAAGTAGGGAAGTTATGGAAACTATGATGATTAAAGAAGAGGATGTACTGGCGTTTTTTAAGAAATATAAAAGTGGATAAGTCTCTGGGTCCTGACAGGATATTCCTAGGACTTGAGGAAAGTTAGTGTAGAAATAGCAGGGGCTCTGATAGAAATATTTCAAATGTCATTAGAAATGGGGATGGTGCCAGAGGATTGGCGTTTTGGTCATGTGGTTCCATTGTTTAAAAAGGGTTCTAAGAGTAAACCTAGCAATTATAGGCCTGTCAGTTTGACGTCAACTGTGGGTAAATTAATGGAAAGTATTCTTAGAGATGGTATATATAATTATCTGTATAGACTGGATCTGATTAGGAACAGTCAACATGGATTTGTGCGTGGAAGGTCATGTTTGACAAATCTTATTGAATTTTTTGAAGGAAAGTTGATGAGGGTAAAGCAGTGGATGTTGTCTATATGGACTTCAGTAAGGCCTTTGACAAGGTTCCACACAGAAGGTTAGTTAGGAAGGTTCAATCGTTAGCTATTAATATTGGAGTAGTAAAATGGATTCATCAGTGGCTGGATGGGAGATGACAGAAAGTAGTGGTGGATAACTGTTTGTCATGTTGGAGGCCGGTGACTAGTGGTGTGCCTCAAGGATCTGTACTGGGTCCAATGTTGTTTGTCATATACATTAATGATCTGGATGATGGGGTGGTAAATTGGATTAGTAAGTATGCAGATGATACTAAGGTAGGTGGCCTGGCCTGCTGCATTCCACCAGCATTTTGTGTGTGTTGCTTGAATTTCCAGCATCTGCAGATTTCCTCATGTTGTGGGTAATGAAGTAGTTTCTCAAAACTTGCAGAGAGATTTAGGCCAGTTAGAAGAGTGGGCTGAAAGATGGCAGATGGAGTTTAATGCTGATAAGTGTGAGGTGCTACCTTTTGGTAGGACTAATCAAGATAAGACATACATGGTAAATGGTAGGGAAGAATGCGGTAGAACAGAGTGATCTAGGAATAATGGTGCATGGTTCCCTGAAGTTGGAATCTCATGTGGATAGGGTGGTGAAGAAAGCTTTTGGTATGCTAGCCTTTATAAATCAGAGCATTGAGTATAGGAGTTGGGATATAATGTTAAAATTGTACAAGGCATTGGTAAGGCTGAATTTGGAGTATTGTGTACAGTTCTGGTCACCGAATTATAGAAAAGTTATCAACAAAATAGAGAGAGTACAGAGGAGATTTACTAGAATGTTACCTGGGTTTCAGCACCTGAGTTACAGAGAAAGGTTGAACAAGTTAGGTCTTTATTCTCTGGAGCGTAGAAGGTTGAGGGGAGACTTGATAGAGGTATTTAAAATTATGAGGGGGATAGATAGAGTTGACATGGATAGGCTTTTTCCATTGAGAGTAGGGGAGATTCAAACAAGAGGACATGAGTTGAGAGTAAGGGGGCAGAAATTTAGGGGTAACATGGGGGGTAACTTCTTTACTCAGAGAGTGGTAGCTGTGTGGAACGAGCTTCCAGTAGAAGTGGTAGAGACAGGTTCGATATTTTCATTTAAAGTAAAATTGGATAGGTATATGGAGAGGAAAGAAATGGAGGGTTATGGGCTGAGTGCAGGTCGGTGGGACTAGGTGAGAGTAAGCATTCAGTATGGACTACAAGGGCCGAGATAGCCTGTTTCCCTGCTATAATTGTTATATGGTTATATGTGCACATTGCCTTGATCAAAACAACTTCTAGTGGGCCTTAGAAAAAGAATTATAGTAATGCATGAAGCTAGAAAAGGCTATAAAAACATTTCTAAAGCCCCTGGAGTTCATGAGTCCACAGTAAGAGAAATTGTCTACAAATGGAGGACATTCAATACTGTTGCCACTCTCCCTAAGAGTGGGTGTCCTGCAAAGATCACACCAGGAGCATGATGTGCAATGCTGATGGAGGTGAAAAAACCCAAGAGTAACAGCAAAAGACCTGCAGAAATCTCTAGAGCTTGCTGAAGACTCTGTTCATGTGTCCACTATAAGCAAAACAATGAGCAAGAATGGAGTTCATGGAAGGATACGACAGAGGAAACCACTGCTCTCCAAAAAAAAACATTGCTGCAAGTCTCAAGTTTGCAAAAGGCCACCTGGATGCTCCACAATGCTCTGTGGACAGCTGAGACAAAAATGGAACTTTTTTGCAGAAATGCACACCCCTATGTTTGGAGGAATAAGGGCACTGCACACCAATACCAAAACCTCATCCCAACTGTGAAGCATGGTGGAAGGAGCATCGTGGTTTGGGTTTTTTTTTGCTGCCTCAGTGCCTGGAAAGCTTGCAATCGTTGAGGGAACAATGAATTCAAAATTGTATCAAAACATTTCTGTGGCTTGCCCACAGAAAGCAAAGAGTGGTTGTAGACAGCTCATATTCAGTATGGATGTCGGTCACCAGTGGTGTGCCTCGGGGATCTGTTCTGGGACCCTTGCTTTTCATGGTTTTTATAAATTACCTGGATGAAGACGTGGAGGGATGGGTTAGTAAATTTGGTGATGACACAAAGGTTGGAGGTGTTGTGGATAGTGTGGAGGGCTGTCAGAGGTTACAGCCAGACACTGATAGGGTGCAGGATTGGGCTGAGAAGTGGCAGATGGAGTTCAACCCAGATAAGTATGAAGTGTTTCATTTTGCTAGGTCAAATATATGACAGAATATAGTATTAATGGTAAGAATCTTGGCAGTGTGGAAGATCAGGGGTATCTTGGGGTCCGAGTCCATAGGACATTCAAAGCTGCTGCGCAGGTTGACTCTGTGGTTAAGAAGGCATACGGTGCATTGGCCTTCATCAATGATGGGATTGAGTTTAGGAGCCGAGAGCTATATAGGACCCTGGTCAAACCCCACTTGGGAGTACTGAGCTCAGTTCTGGTTGCCTCACTATAGGAAGGATGTGGAAACCATAGAAAGGGTGCAGAGGAGATTTACAAGGATGTTGCCTGGATTGGGGAGCATGCCTTGTGAGAATAGGTTTTTTTCTTGGAGCGACAAGGATGAGAGGTGACCTGAGAGAGGTGTATAAGAGGCTTTGATCGTGTGGATAGTCATTGGTTTTTTCCCCAGGGCTGAAATGGCTAGCACGAGAGGGCACAGTTTTAAGGTGCTTGGAAGTAGGTACAGAGGTGATGTCAGGGGTGAGTTTTTTTACACAGAGAGTCGTGAGTGTGTGGAATGGGTTACCGGCGATAGTGATGGAGGCAGATACGATAGCTTCTTTTAAGAGACCCCTGGATAAGTACATGGAGCTTAGAAAAATAGAGGGCTATGGGTAACCCTAGGTAATTTCTAAGGTCGTGACATGTTTGGCACAGCCTTGTGGGCCAAAGGGCCTGTATTGTGCTGTAGGTTTTCTATGTTTCTATTTTACAGGAGAATGTCAGGGTAGCAGTCCATAACCTGAAGCTTCATACAAGTTGGATTATGTAACAAGGCAATAACCCAAAACACTAGAGTATATCAACAACAGAATGGTTTAAAAAGAAGAGAATTTGTGTTTTGGAATGGCCAAATCTTAATGATGCTGTGGCTTGACCTGAAGATGGCTGTTCATGGAAGGTATCCCAGAAATATTGATGAACTCAAACAGTTCTGTGTGGAATAAAGGTCTAAAATTCCTCCTCACTGTTCTGCACGTTTGATATACAGCTACAGGAAACATTTGGTGGAGGTTATTGCTGCTAAAGTACGCTCTACCAGTTATTAAGTATAAGGGTTCACATACTTTTTCCAGCCTGGAATGTGAATGATTAAACTATGTGTTTAATAAAGACATGCAAAATACAATTGTTTGTTTGTTATTAGTTTAGGCAGATCGTGTTTGTCTATTATTGTGACAGATGAGATCAGATCATATTTTATGAGTAATTAATGCAGAAAACCAGGTAACTAGAAAGGATTCACAAATTTTTTTCTTGCAACTGTAGATTTAAAGAGAAAAAGGGAGGCATGAATGGATATTGGACCATTGGAAAATGATGTGAGGACCAGTAATGATATATGAACTTGATAAGTATTTTGTGTCAGTCTCTACTGTAGAAGGTATCAGCAGCGTGCCAGAAATTCAAGAGTTTTGGGGGTAGAAGTGAGTGTAGTCATTATAACTAAGGAGAAATTGCTTGGAAGTTAAATGTCTGAAGGTAGATAAGATACCAGGACCAAATAGAGTACACTTCATGTTTCTGAAAGAAGTAGCTGAAGAGATTGTGAGAGGCGATGGTAGTGATCCTTTAAGAATCACTAGATTCTGAATATTTTCTGAAGGACTGGAAATTTTCAAATGTCACACCATTCCTTAAGAAGGGAGGGAGGCAAAAGATAGGAAATTATAGGCCAGTTGGCCTGTCTTTAATGGTTGGGAAGATGTAGGAGGTTGTTATTAAGGATGAGGTTTCAGGGTTCTTGGAGGCACATGATAATAAAATAGGCCAAAGTTAGTATGGTTTCCTTAAGGGGAAATCTTGTCTGACAAACCTGTAAGAATTCTTTGAGGAAATAAAAGGCAGGACAGACAAAGGAGAGTCAGTGGATATTGTTTACCTGGATTTTCAAAAGGCCTTTGACAAGTTGTCACACGAGGCTGTCAGTTAAGGTAAGAGCCCATGGTATAAGGGGAAATAAACCAGCATGGAAAAGAGATTGGCTTACTGGAAGGAGGTGAAGAGTGGGAATAAAGGGAGCCTCTTCTGGTTGGCTGCCAGTGACTGGTGACATTCTGCATGGATTGGTGTTGGGGGCTGCTTCTTTCCACATTATACATCGACAAGTTGGATGACAGAATTGGTGGTTTTATGGTCTAGTTTTTGCACAGCACAAAGATAGTGACTGGTAGTGTTGAGGAAGCCGAGAGACTAGGAGAATGGGCAATGAAGTGGCAGATGGAATACAGTGTAGGGAAATGTATGGTCATGCACTTAAGTAGAAGGAAAAAAGTTGTAGACAATTTTCTAAATGGGTAGAAAATTCAGAAATTATAGGCTCAAAGGGATTTGGCGGCGGGGGGGGGGGGGGGGTCCTCCTGCAGGATTCCCTGAAGATTAACTTGTAGGATATGTTGGTGTTAAGGAAGGCAAAATATTAGCATTCATTTTGAGAGGACTAGAATATGAAAGCAAGTATGTAATGCTGAGGCTTTATAAGGCGTTGTTCAGACCACACTTGGAAGCATTGTGAGCTGTTTTGGGCCCCTTATCTAAGAAAGGAAGTCCTTGCATTGGAAAGGGTTCAGAGGACGTTCATGATAATGATACTGGGAATGAAAGGGTTAATGTATGAGGAGTGCTTGATGGCTCTGGGACCGTACTTGCTGGAGTTTAGAAAAATGAGAAGCCTATCGAATATTGAAAGTCTTAGCTGGAGTGGATGTGGAGAGGATATTTCCTATAGTTGGAGAGTCTAGGTTCAAAGGGTACAGTCTCAGAATACAGTATAAGGAAATTCCTTTAGAACAGAGATGAGGAGAAATCTTTCCAGCCAGAGGTTAGTGAATCTGTGGAATTCATTGCTGTGGAGGCAAGACAAGGCATAGCAGAATTGGGCCAGTTGACCCATCAAATCTCCTCTACCATTCCCTAATGGCTGATTTATTTTTCCTCTCAACCCCATTCTCAAGTCTTTTCCCCACAACCTTTGATGCCTTGAGGTCAAGTCATTGGATAAACTTAAAGCGGAGGTTGGTGGATGTCAAAAGTTAAGAGGAAAATGCAGGAGAATGGGGTTGAGAGGAATGATGGAATGGCAAAACAGCAGGCTTAATATTTGGCATGTGACTGATTATGCAGCATTGCAAAAAATGAAGGCATCTGATGCCATCTACTGGGAGAAATAATAACTTGTCTTTGTAAGATCAGTGATTTAAAAAGCAGCAAAACTAACTAAATGAATGCAGGCAATTAAACAAAAGAAAGAACCTGTCAAACATGGTAATCAGAAATGATGGTTAGGCTATTCAACAGCTGTCATTAAGTTTAAAGAGTGAGGATTCATCAATTTCTTCTCTCACATTAGGAAGGATTGGAGATCTATTCCTTCCTGAAGATCTGATAATGGGAAGTCAAAGACTTACATATTTGAGTGCGTTAGCAAGCACGTCTACCCTCACCATTCTTCCATCGGCAGTAATCTTTCCCAGTAAATTTATTTTATCTCCCCTTCTCCTAGCTCTGTTGCATTTATGACTGCATCTCATTGACATTGAGCCTACTCTCAGTGGCGGCTTTGTAAACATGCCTCCTGTATCTAATAAAAAGGCAACTGAGTGCAACTCATGGTCTTCCGCCGCTGTAGCCCATCCACTTCAAGGTTTGATATGTTGTGTGCTCAGACGTGCTCTTCTCCATGGTTATTTGAGTGACTGTCACCTTTCTGTCATTTTGAGGCTGTCTGGCCATTCTCCTCTAACCTCTCTCATTAATAAGGCATTTCTGCCCACAGAATTGCCACTCACTGGATGTTATTTTTTTTGTTTCTCGCACCAATCTCTGTAAACTCTAGAGACTGCGGAGTATGAAAATCCCAGGAGGATTAATTAAATCAGGGATAATTAAACACGGGTTTTGGTCTGTACCTCGTAAGTTGATGTTGCTCGGTGAAACCAAATCATGCTTCGTTGAAACTCACTGGGGAAAAAACATTGATGGCTGACTGAAGAATCTCCAGCTCTCCAATGTCTGTCTAATTGTACCGGCTGATGAGGTGGAGAAAGGCCCTCCAGGAAGAGGTCATGGCATATAATAGAGAAAGTGTGGAGAAGACCCCAGGGAAAGTTACTAACTGTACCAGGATGTAAACTCCAAAGACTTTGATTGAATGCAGGAAGAAGTTTAATATCATTGCATGGATTGTCAGCATCAACATATCTTCATCTCCCTTCCCTTCAAAGTTATCACTAGCCTCAAACACCAAGTGATACATCCTCAAACTCACTAGAGATGTGCTTACATCAGCATAGCTTCCAAGAGAGTTATCAGCATTTACTGTGAAAGGTGCCAGGGCCACAAAAGATACGGAGATCAGAGAATATGACTAATTTCACAATCATTATGGATCTTCAAGATGGTGCTCAACAAAGCCTCGCCCTCTTCCTTCCCTTCCATTCTCACGATCCTTCCTCTATTATGTTTCAGGCAGCCTAGAAATCCCTTCTAGCTCTCTGTCACTTGCAATCTTTCAAATCCTCACTCTAGGGTCAGAATCAGAATCAGGTTTAACGTCACTGGTGTACATCAGGAAATTTGTTCTCTTAGCAGCAGCAGCAGCAGCAATACAATGCAGTGCTTCATAATAATTGTTAGATTAGATGTTAGGTTTGAATTGGAATGTGAAAAGTCGCTAACCGTAAGTGAATAACAACCCATGACGAAGGAATGAGCCGCACTCATGACAGCTCCCCAAGGGGTGAGATAACATGGGTTCTGCTGTAACAGGCTCAGATGACAACCACAAAGAGTATGAGCACATTCAGTTCTTGAACCAACCTTCACAACCCTAATCAACACTATGACCACTTTAATTATTTTGCACTTATTTTGCTTTTTTCCCCCTACTTTTCTTGTAAAAATGTATAATTTATGTTTAATTTGTGTTTTCTTGTGAATGTTACTTATCAGATGCTACAGAATATGCATTTCCAAGCACCTGTGCATTCATGTACACGTATTGTGTAATAAATTCAACTCTAATCCTTTCCAGCAGTGAAGCAATAGCTTCAATCCAGTGTGGCGTGATGATTGAGTCTGCCAGTATCCAATAACTGTTGTTTCTTCTTTCATGCCTGCACAAACAGAATGCAGTCAATGCTTAGGTGTTAATCGTAGAAGCTTATATTACTGCCGTCAGAGTTTTAGACAACAGTCTTTCATGCATATCTAAGGTATGGCACGTGCCCTGGACACCTCTTGAAGGGGGGCACCACTGAGCAGTTTCTGTTAAAGTCAGACAAACCATCCTCAGAGAGTGAATAAGAATTTTCTTCAGATGTATGATCTGTCTTTGATTACCAGGGGTGAGAAGCACTAGGATGGCCTTATTTCAGAGCATTGTGTAAGAAGACCATGAAACGTTTCTTCATGAAGAAGAAGGAAAGTGGAGCTGAAGGACAGAAGAGACAAAAATTGGAGGTGGAGGAAGCCAAGAAGTTGAGCAAGTCTTCATGCCCTTCTTTGAAAAGCCCGGAACAAGTAGTTCGACACATTTCATGGAGTCGCCTGCACCTGCTACGTTTTTTAGAATCTGAAGGTGGATCAAGTACAAATGCATCACATGCCGAGGAGGAAGTCAAGTCAGATAAATTCACGATGAGGAGATTAAGAGTGAGGCTGCCACAGAGAATGTGGACGTGACAGGAGGGGAAGACAGTGGTGGTGATGTTGAGTTTATTGACGAGATTTTAGCTGACGAGATTGAACCTGACGACATTGAACCTAGTGAACTGGATGGTGTCAAAGAGCCTCGAACTGTCATACCAGAAGTGATAGAACAGCATAACATTGGACCTCTGAAGTTTGACAAGGATACTGGAAAAGCAATTCTGCCTGATGCATTGAGAACAGAAGTAATAAAGCTGGGTTCAAAGTATTTCCAGAACAGTGAGAGGCCTTTCCTACCAACAAATAACTGCTCAATAAACAAAACTTGGTTGAAGAGGAAACTGGAAAATTGTCATGGTGAGGAAGTGACTCGCTCATGGCTGGTCTATTCCCCTTCTAAAATGTCTGCATTTTCTATCTGTTGTCTTCTCTATTCCCAGTAAGACCATCAATTCTCATTGGAGCAGGAAAGTGGATTCAACCAGTGGAAAGCACCTGCAAGGATTAGTGTTCATGAAAATGCCAGGAAACATCAGGAATGCTTCACACAGTGGAAAGAAATTGAGCTGGAAACAGAGGAGTTATTGACGTGGTATTTCAGTCATAGTTTGAGAAGGAAAAGCAGAAATGGCGTGATATCTTGACGAGAAACCATCACTACATAGAATTCCTTGCGACTCAGAACCTAGCTTTGCGAGGACACAGGGAGTCACTTCAGCTAGACGATGACTCCAGAGTGGGAAATTTCCTTGGCTTACTGAAACTACTGGCCATCTTTGACCCTGTCATAAAAGAACACTTCACTCACTTCGAAAGTCATCCTGGATCCATGTCTTATCTTTCGCCGGGTGTCCAGAACAAATTCATCCACATGATGTCATCCACTGTTCACCAGAGTTTACTGAGAAACATTCATAAAGCCAAGTACTATGGTCTCATGTTCGATTCGACTCCAGATCAGGTACACTGTGAGCTGATGTCAGAAATAGTGAGGTATGTGGAAGTTGATTTTAAGAGGAAAACAGTCTGTGTTAGAAAGTCTTTCCTTGGTTTTATCCAGATAAGCCAGAAGGATGCTGAGAGCTTGTTTGAAGACATCTTGAAACAGCTAGAGAAGGACGAAATGGAGCTACAAGATTGTCGGTCACAGTGCTATGACAACGCTGCTGTGATGGCTGGATACAGAAGTGGTGTTCATCAAAGAGTAAGTGAGAAAAACAACCTGGAAATGTTTGTGAATTGCAACATTCACTCACTCAACTTGGTGGGTGTACATGCAGCCAAGCAGGATACAGTGATGGTCATGTTTTTAGGAACCATCGAAGCTCTCTACATGTTTTTCTCTCGTTCAACACAGCACTGGGAAAAACTCAAAAACGCTGTGTCTGTGGTTGTTAAGTTGGAGTCCGAAACCAGGTGGAGTGCAAGGACAGAAGCAGTGAAGCCTGTCAAAAGTACCTTGAGGAGATACTTCAAGTTCTCTAGGACATGATAGACAATGAAAACAACCAGTGAAACAATAAGTGACGCAAGGCAGCTGTACAACTGCATATTGAGTTACGATTTTCTGATTTTGCTATGATTTTGGAACAAAGTACTCATTCGCATTAAGCATATTCAAAAGAAGCTGCAGGATCCTGGCATGAACTTCCACAATGCTGCCCTGGATTTGAAAGCCCTCTGAGATCATTTTTATGATGAATGAGAAGTGTTGGTCAGTGAGTCACTTGAAGAAGGAGTCAGTCTCTGTCAAGAATGGAATATTGAAGTTGAAAGACGTCAGAGACGAAAGAAACAAATAGCTGATGAGAACTTGAGAGATGCTGGGTTAACAGCTAAGGAGGAAATGGAGACAGTCATGAAGGGAACACTTGACTGTCGTTACAGAGAAATGGACAAAAGGTTCGCTTGTTTGCACGACACTGACGCCAAGTTTGGGTTCCTTCTCGATGTCGAGGGACTGTGTTACGGCGCCAACAGTAACGATCTAAAGAAGAAGTGCAAAAATTTGGGCGAATTGTACAGCTCTGCTGTTGATGGACAGCAGCTATATGAAGAAATTTTGGATTGCAGAATGCTGCTATCAAAGCCGGTCAACATGAAAATATCAAGACCTGAAGAGCTTCTTGGATTTATTGTTGAGTATGGAGATGAGAGCATCTTCTCCAATTTTCACATTGCTGTTCAGATAATGTTAACCATCGCAGTTCCCATCTTTAGCTGTGAGAGATCATTCAGCAAGTTAAAACTAATACTTTCATATTTGCGAGCCTCCATGGGTCAAGACAGACTCTGTGATCTCGCTCTGCTGAGTGTAGAAAGAGAAGAAACTGAAAAAACTGACTTTGATCACATCATAGACCGATTTGCATCAGTGAAAGCAAGGAAAGTGCAGTTATAATTTTCATGTGGTGCCATAATTTGCTAATTAAAAGATTAACAAACTTGACTTGTTTGTTATTATGATAAAGTTATCTAAAAGATGGGTGTCAGATGTTTGGACAGGGGTGCAATTTCAGTGCTTGCCATAGGTGCTATTTTCTGCAGATACACCCCTGCTTTTATGGGCATTGAACGTAACATGGTGATACAGCAGTGGCTGGGAGGAGTGAGAGGGTGATGTCTGAAGCCATTTTTTCTGTGTCATGAGCCGCCAATGCTCATGTTTCATGCGGTGGCCATTGTAATAACTGTGTAGAACACGTGCAAAAATGAACACAGAGAGAACAGGCATAAGGGCACACACAGGGGATGCTATTACAGCTCGGGGTGGCAGAGTTTGGAGTTCAATTCTAGCACCGTCTATAAGGAGTTGCTGTACGTCCTCCTTGTGGAATGTTCAGGTTTTCCCTGGTGCACTGGTCTCCTCCCACAAGTCCAACAATGTACTGAGGAGGCTAACTGGCCACTGTAAATTGTCCTGTGATTAGGTTAAGGTTAAACTGAAGATGTCTGGGGTGACAGGAGTGGCAAGGCTTCAGGGGCCAGGAAGGCCTACTCTAAGCTGCATTTTTAAATAAGTAAATAAAAAGGGTAAGGTCATATTTAATCTATTACTTTATTTTAGTGTAATTTATGGAAAGTAATTTTGCTGAAGTTGCTGAAGGTGAAGTACAGAGGGAGGTAAAAGTCATACATCAGTGGAAATTGATTATTTGAATGGCAATTGATTTAATTGGTCTCTGATCACAAGAACAAAAAAAAAATTGCTGATATGGCCCACAACCTCTAGTCCTCCAGCTTTTCCACTTTCTCCTTTTCATTCTATAACTGCCCAGTTGTTGTTTCACCTCCATCTTCACTGCTTCAGGACACTCACTTTACGTATGATAATGATATGTAGTTCAGCGTCACTTAAATGTGTCTTTAGCAACATCATAGGGCAGTCCTTATGAACAAGTACACAGTCATCAGTGTAATGTAGCATGGCAAAGCACTAGCATTCCCGAAGAGTGCAGCCCATCAACACTGAAGGAGCTTGAAGCTATCCGGGACTAAGTAGCTTGTGCTACAATTCTTGTTCTCAGCATTATTTATTTACTTATTGGTTTGTTTGTATTTGCAAACTTTGCCTTACTTTGCACATTGGTTGTCAGTTTTTGTTTGTGTTGAGTTTTTCATTAATTCTATTGTATTTCTTTGTTCTGCTGTGAATGCCTGCAAGAAAATGAATCTTGGGATAGTATATGGTGACATATACGTACTTTGATAATAAATTTACTTTAAACTTTGATTGACACTTACAGAGACATAAAGCACCAAAACAGACCCTTCAGTTCAAGTTTCCTACCTGTCAGCAATGTTCCCTCTAAGGTGTGCACACACTCACGTCTTTTGCTACTAGCCACAAAGGAATTTAAACTGCACACATAAGGTTGTCACCCTCTACCTCGTTGGAACGTTAAGCATATTTCACAATTGTACACAATCACGTTTCCTTTTCCAGTTTCTGATGACAACGTGGAGTTTGTGATGATTTGTCTGCAGATTTTAGAACCGGATATTTATACTGTTTTCACTGTAGAAATTATTCAGTGTGCACATTTTATTGTCACTGGGCCAAAAATCGCACAGCAAAAGATTTTTGCACACACTGTTCATTACAAATTGGAGGGGACATTGCCTGTCAGGTTCGTCAACCACCTTAAGCATTCATATTCATTATCACCCATTCACAATGAGGTGTACCATCCACAAAATGCAGTGACCTACCTTGACTCCTCCCAATAGCAGTTCTCAGACCCACAACCTCTACCGCCAAAGAGGAGAAGGCATGGGACCACCTCCACTTTCTGGTACTTCCCCAAGATGTCAACTTAATGATCTGGAAATACCTTGCTAGTCCTTTATCAACACTGAATCTGGAATAACCTCCGGACACCTTCAACAGAAGCACTGCGAAGTTTCAAGGAGAGATCTTGCCATCAATTTGTCAAGACCTTTCTTGCAATGCCTAATTTCATAAAATAAATAAATCAAAAAATATCTTCCATGCAGATAAACAGGAAAATTACAGAAAGGACTAGCAATGTATTTCCAGATCATTAGGTTGACATCTTGGAGAAGAACCAGAAAGTGGAGGTGTTCCCATGCCTTGTCCTCTTTGGTGGTAGAAGTCGGAGTTGTGAGAACTGTTATTGGGAGGAGGGTGCTACCAAAGGGTTTCCGTGCAAAACACCGACTGTACTCTTTTCCATAGATGCTGCCTGGCCTGCTGAGTTCCTCCAGCATCTTGTGTTTGTTGCTTGGATTTCCAGCATCTGCAGATTTTCTCTTGTTTGAAACAGGAAAATAAGTCTGGCTGAATAAATTCTGAGATCAAGAAAAATTATTATTAATAGTTTCTGAAAAAAGATGCCAATGCAGTCAGTACTGCAAAGATACAGAAAGGGGTAATGAGATTGTAAAGTTCATTGTATCAGTTACAGATCATTTCTTGGAAACACTAAGTAGGCAAATTGAGAAGAGTATTTCACAGACCTGTGAGTATGTACGGTATTTGCATTGAATGTAAGCATACATTCATGAAATGCTTTTAAAACGGAGTCAATCCATACTCCAGAATGTGCAAATGTAATGAGTCATGTGGACTTGGGGGTACATCCAACCTAATAACTGATAGAGCAGAAAAAAATGACTTCTGTGTTTAGATTTTATGCATAAACTCGAAATAAGCAGCCTCAGCTGCAAATGAAGTTCTCCGTTAGTGGGGGAGTTTCTATTTGAATATCAGCGAGCTGGAGGAGTGAAGCACATTCCTATCAGCTGATGTTCAGTTTTAACCCTCCAAAGTTTCAATAATTAACAAGCAACTCTTTCTCTGAATTCCAGCTCTGACTTAAGCTTTTAGATTCAGAATCCAGTTTATTGTCACTGCCTTGCATGATCTATCACTGTCATTTATAACTTTGCACAGCAGTACAAAGTACAAAGACATGAAATTACATTGCAAAATAAATAATTCCACCAAAAGAATAATGAAGTACTGTTCATGATCCATTCAGAAACCTGATGATAGAGGGAAAGAAGCTGCTTCTGAATCTTTGTTTGACTGGATTTTGAGGCGAATAGCTCTGCGTTTGAATCTAGCCAGCTCCTTCCACACTTTCCATCTGTGCTGGGTCGAGCGTCAAGCGAGCATCTTGGCCTTGTAAAAACCTTATAAGTGCTAAAGAAATGGCAAGGTTGCCACCCGAAGTGCTACAAGGCGCGAAGAGGAGCAACAATCTTAATCTTTGAGTGCGTGTCTTCAGGCTCCTGTACCTCCTCTCCGATGGTAGTAATGAGAAGAGGGCATGGTCAGGATGGTGAGGGTCCTGAGTGAAGAATGCTGCCTTCTTCGGGCATTGCCTCTTGAAGATATCCCTGATGGTAGAGAGGTTTGTGCCCGTGCTGAAGATGGCTGAATCTATCACCTTTTACAGCCTCTTGTGAACCTCCATACAGGCTGTGATGCAACCAGTCCCAACGCTCTCTACCATACATCTAAAGAACCTCACTAACAGTTTTTGGTGACATACTAAATGTCCTCAAACTCCTTAAGAAGTGGAGATGCTGGTATGCTTTCTTTATGGTTACATCCACGTGTTCAGCCCGGGGTAGATCCTCCAAGATGTTCACACCCAGGAATTTTAACCATTGACTCCTCAACCAGGACTGGTGCTCATTTTCCCAACTTACCCTTCCTTAAGTCTACAATCAACTTCTTTGTCTTACTGACATTGTGTACGAGGTTGGTCTCATGACCAGCAGTGTGATTTCTGGTACAAACATCGAATTTTCCAATTTCAGGTAATCTACACCCTCAGAGTTCTCTCACGCACAGTCACTTTTCCTCTTCTTTTGCTCACTTTGAAATCTCTCCCTCTCATCCCATGGTTCAACCAACCCATTATCCCCTCCCTGTATGGTACCACCCAACACCTACCAGCCTCTATATAGCACTGCCCTCGCACTGCTCTACACTGCCTGACCTGCTGAATCCTCCCAGCATTCTGCTTTTTGTATACGATTTCTGGGAAACATGCTGGACTTGGCTTGCTGCCTGCACTCACTGCGAGTGACACTCACTCCCTTTACTTACTTTTAGAGTTATAGAGTCAGGAAGCTGTATGCACGTCGGCCCAGTCTGTCCATGACGACCAAGACCACCTGAGATAGTCTCATTTGCTTACATTTGATCCTTATTCCTCTAAACCTTTCCTCTCCATGTACCTGTCTAAAGGTTTTTTAAATATTATAATCATACCCATCTCTACCACTTCCTCTGGCAGCTCATTCCACAGACCCATGAAAAAACTGTCTCTGAAGTTCCCTTTAAGTTTTTCTCCTCTCATCTTAAATCCATTTCCCCACTCTGGGAGAAACATCGCGACCATTCACTTTAACCTGTTACCTTCATGACTGTGTAAGCCTCTGTAACCTTTGCAAGTTCCTGTCTAATGCTATCAAACTTAGCCTTGTCCCAATGTAGGACTTCAACTAGAGGACCTTTATCCAAAACCAGATAAAAATAACAGAACACAGAGAATACACAATCCCTTTGGTCCGTGATTTCTGTGCTAAATATGATGCCAAATTGGAATAACTCACTTCTGCCTTAACAAATCTATATTTGTCCATTCACTGAATATTCATGTGCCCATATAAAAGCCTGTTAAACTGTATCCACCACTATCACTGGCAGCCTGTTCCAGGTATCTACCACTTCTGTATTAAAAAAAACTTGCCCCTCCCATACACTCTAAATATCCCCCCTCTCACCTTGAATGACAGTCCTCTAGCATGTGGCTCTAGCAGTAATCCAATGAATATATCTACAGATCTATTCTCAAGTACTTGGAAAATGAATTTGCACCCATTTATATCCTTTACCCTGGATGATCAAATAGAGGGATTCTGCATGGCAGCTCAAACACACCTTCACTTGGAAGTGGACTTTTGTTGTCCCGAATTCCTTTCATAATTGGTTTATTTCTCGGTACCCACCATATTCCCGTGAATTTCCTGTGAACCACAGCAAGTGGCTAGTTGAAAGAGCGAATGGTCCAAATGATTATCACCCTCCTTCACTAGGAACTCCAGTCATCTTTTTTACTGATTGAGCTGACTCTCCACACACAACAGGCATCCTGCAAGGGGAAGTGAGTAGATCTCAGGTACCATACGATTCTAATAAGTTTCATTTGTGTAATTAGAAACCTTTTACCACATTAACAAGTAGAAGCATTAAAATAATTTAAAATACCCGATGCATCTTTCTGTACAGTGCTGACAATTCCATTTAAATGTATGGGGTTGTACCCAGTGCATCAGGGAGCCCTTGATACTGTAGGGCGGGGGTCGGCAACCCGCGGCTCCGGAGCCGCATGCGACTCTTTCATCTCCGTGCTGCGGCTCCCTGTGGCTTTGGAAAATAAATGGTCAGTATTTAATTAAAATGTATTTTATGTTAGTTTGTTAGTTTTTGAAACGTAATTCTAAATTTGAAGATTATGGTGATATTGTACAATCTAAATAAAACGTTGTGGCGACCCATTTCCTGGCACATGCGAACCGGCTCACAATTAGCCAGCGTTCAGGCTAAGGGAGATAGCCTACGGGGGTTTGTGAGTACGTGTCTTTTGCAGCATCCGCGCCCATGGGGGGGGGGGGGGGCGGGTTGAGGGAGGCTTAAAAGCAAGGCTGTTTAGTTCAAATAAAGTTATCTTTGACTGCAGTTTACTGACTGCGTGTAGCACACCGCTACAACGTGTTTTTATTGCTGGCTGTCCAGAGGGGAGGTGCTGAAACGCTTTGTCGCGTGTCTGGAAGAAGTGAAAACTTTCCTGGGCAGCAAAGGGCTCACCTTTCCTGAGCTGGAACAGCCAGAGTGGCTGGAAAATCTACACTTCATGGTAGACATGACAGCTCACCTGAACATGCTGAACATCCCTACACATGTTGGAGGATGTTTTGGCATTCGAGTGCAAGTTGACAGTGCTTGCCAGAGATTTACAGAAAGGCACATTGTCTCATTTCCCCAATTTGAGAGAGTTCAAACAAGCTCACGATATGATAAATTCGGAGTATTTACATTCTGCAATCATCGCAATGCAAACATCGTTTGGGAAACGCTTCTGTGAGTTCAGAGAGGAAAAAAACACATCACCCTTCCCGGTCACTCCCCTAAGCATCGATCCATCCCTACTGAATACGACTGCATTGTCAGGTGTGAGTCAACCTGATCCTGAGATGGAACTGGCCGACATAGCCGACAAAGAATTATGGGTGTCCAAGTTTAGACGCTTGACAGCAGACCTTGAAGATGTTGCCCATCAGATGGCCGTTCTTGCTCAGAATCACAAATGGAGTGATATTGAAAACCTCTTCTAACCGGACAAACTTGTGTTCGAAACATGGAATGCTATCCCCGACATTTATGTAACCATTAAAAAGTATGCGCTTGGAGTCCTGTCGATCTTTGGATCCACATATGTATGTGAGCAGGTGTTCTCCAACATGAACTTTATTAAAAATAAACATCGCGCACGCCTCACAGATGACAGCTTGCGATCCTTTGTAAAGATGAAGGTGACATCATACAGCCCTGATGTGCAGACGCTGTACGCTGAGGTCCAGGAGCAGAAATCCCAATAACCAAGTATGATAAATATTTTAATTGCCTATTATTTTACGTATATTCATATTTTTTCATTGTTCAGTGAAATAGTCCTTTTAGTTTTCAGGTTGACAGCTGGCTGACGTTATTTTTGGTTTGCTGCTGGCGGAAAATTTAAGTTCAGCGTTTTTCATAAATACAAGAAGGACTCAAATAGACATTGAGTATTTTACTTAAAAGTAACCTTCAACCCAAAGTCTTTTTTTCGGAGTTCAAAATGTTTTTGTTGCATGCAGAAATGTAATTTCGTTTTCTCTGCAGGAGTTCATCAATTTCATAAATGCAACACATTATAGTTTGTTTATACATAGCATAAAGGCAAAAAAACCTTTGTATGCAGTGTTATTTCATTTTAAATGTCAAACGGGTTTTGTGGCTCCCAGTGTTTTCTTTTCTGTGGGAAACGGGTCCAAATGGCTCTTTCAGTGGTAAAGATTGCCGACCCCTGCTGTAGGGTAATCTAAAGGGTGGAAATTTATGCATAATTCACAACATAAGATGATGAGAGGTATTGATCGTGTGGAGAGCCAGAGGCTTTTCCCCAGGGCTGAAATGGCTAGCATAGTTTTAAGGTGCTTGGAAGTAGGTACAAGGGGGATGTCAGAGGTAACTTTTTCACACACAATGTGGTGGGTGCCTGGGATGCATTGCCAATGAAGGTGGTAGAGGCGGATACAATAGGGTCTTTTAAGAGACTCTTAGGTACGTGGAGCTTAGAAAAATAGACGGCTATGTGGTAGGGGAATTCTAGGCAGCTTCTGGGTAGGTTACATGGTCGGTACAACATTGTGGGCTGAAGGGCCTGTAATGTGCTGTAGATTTTCTGTGTTCTAACCACCAACACTAAGTTGGGTTTCACTATAAGAGGCTGGCCTGACGTGATGATGCAATGAGGTTTTATTTACCGTGCTTTGTGCCCTGTGTTTGGTTGATAGTTTCTCTTAAAAGTAAAATGCCTCTGCCATTTTATTTATTGAAACCTACAATGCAAACAATCCTCTGGGATTAGGAGTGAGTACAGGAATGGAGCAGTGGATCAGATATGCTGCCATCTGGCCTGCAGCTTATTGCTGGCTTCTGTGCTTGATGGAGCTTGGAAGGAGATCTGACTGAAGCTAAACCGCAAACAGCCAATGAGTGGCATCGTCCTGTGTAACCTTTATCTGCAAGCTGGTTTAAATTGAACCCACTGTGCCCTATATGATTACAGAATGATACCTTTCAATCCCTTGAGCTGTTCTACCACTCAAGCTGTTCATGGTCAATCTGTAGCTTTTTAGATGACCTCAGATGTCTCGATTTAAGTTTAAAATATTCATAAATAATTTACTATCCCACTCAATCCCATTCTCCTGCATTCTTGTCATAATCTTTGATGCCCTTACTAATCAAGAACCCATCAACCTCCACTTTAAATAAACCCAGTGGCTTGGCCTCCAAAGCCGTCAGTGGCAATGAATTGCAGATTCTCCACTCTCTGGTTAAAGAAATTGGAAAACAATTAGATCATTTTGAGGAAAAAGAACTAATAAGTTATTGTCTAAACTGATCAATGAAAGTCTAAAATTTATCCTGATTTCTGGATCTATTTTATCTCCAGACAGAAGACTAGTGCCGGCGCAGTCAGTATCTGCTGCCTCACAGCTCAAGCATCCTGGGCTCAGCTCTGACCTCGGGCGCTGTTCACACATTTCCCCTGGGATCACGCCAGTTTCCACGCACATCCAAAAAAAATGTGCAGTCTGCTCGGTTAATCGGTCACTGTAAAATGCCTCCAGAGTGTATAGGATCTGGGGTGGGACAGAGGAATAGATGACAATACAGGGGAGAATAAGGTAGGATTAGTGTAAAAATGAGTGCTTGATGCTCAGCATGGGTTGAAAGATCCGCTTCTATACTATATCTCTATCATATCAGTTTCAGCGGTCTCAGTTCTCTGGTTGAAATCGCTACTAATAATGTAAGGAACATGGTTTTTTTTAAAAACAGTGATCCAATTGTTATTGGATGGTGAACATTTGTAACGTTTACAGAGATACTTGAAGACGTCACTAGATGTCAGTCTGCACCTATTCCAGAATTTGGAGCATTGCATTACCCAAATCTACTTGATGTTGCAGGAAAACTTCAGAGGTTCTTGGCTTGATCAAATTTAAGCTCCGCAACGAAATATTCTGAAATAAATAAAAGTTGTGTAAAGGAATTCTTATAGATTGACGTAAAACAATGACGTATCAAGAACTCAGATTTTGGACGGCTCCATGGAATTATTTCATAATGAAATCCATCTTGAAATCTGATTCATCAGCTTCTGTGGCAAGCCTGAACTCCTCTGAGCTGAATGAAGTGGGATTCAGCTGGGCGTCGAACCACTCTTACCTGGGTCGGATGCAGCAGACTGGACGAGCCGAACCGGCGATCAGCGAGCACTGTCATGTGCATACCCCGACAGGAAGCAGTCACTGACGGCTGCTGAAAATAATTTTTTAAAGTATTCACAGGAAAAATATACAACACATGGAAATAATTCAACACATTAAAATAAGAAAAAAAAAATAACTTCCAGGACAGAGACCTGATTTAAATGAATAGCGATCTCGATCCCAGGTGGGGATGATGGGGCATCCCGGCACGTTCAGTGCAACCAAGTGGTCGGCGGCCGGTTTTTTTTTAGAAGTGTTCCTATTTCTTTCGCAGCCTGTGATCAGGTAGCGTAGTGTAAATTCAGAACTGGTTAATGTTGAAAAGACAAACAGAATACCGTAGGGCTGGAAATAGGGTGGCCATTTCCAAAAAGGAGGACATCGCATAGTGGTCATATATGTACAGTGCGTTTATTTTTTAAATATAAAATTTAAACCGTATTGCAAAAACAACAAATGCAAACATCTGATCACTTTATTAAATAAAAACTCTAACACGATACTATTTTATGCCTATATAAATCCAGCAAAAACTTAGCTATTTCATCACTAATCAGTGATTTTCTGCCAGAGCCCTTTTTCCTATTCAATGATTCATCATTCTGCATATTACATACATGCATTCATACATACAGTACAAATAAAGAACTGAATGAAATGAATATTCGGTTTTGCTCCTGCTGAAGCAGATATGTTAACCAAATTAACTTACTTCACAAACGAAAGGAAGAAGCCTGCTTAGGCCTACCATGGACTGCAGGGTATGGATGTCTATTTTTTGTATTTCTGCCCTTTACTTGCCATCTCCAGCAGTTTTCTGTACGTGGCCGGGCACTCCTCTGAGAAGTTGTTACATATTTGGAGCTCTGCTTTGACCGAGTCCGCTTGCAGACGGTTTCTCTTGTCTCTCCAAGCTGAGGTCAACATTGAAAAAACTCGTTCTGTGTGAGCACTGCTGCATGGAATAGAGAGGATATAAGCACTCACCTTCTTCAGGTTTGTAAGAGAGACCTCAGATTTACCAAACAGCTTGAGATGGTGTTCTTCACTGGCTGTCTACCATCTCAGGAGTCTTGATAATTGCCTCCACAATCCCATACTCTTCATATAATACATCCATATCAGTATCTTGAAGGTTACAGGCCATGACTGCATCACAGAATTCTCCAAAAGGTATGGCACTTTTTAGGCTCAATTTTGACACTTTTGTTATGAAAGCTGTTTTTAGAGTCATACCTGTCACTTAAGTACTTTATGACTCTTTCATAGAAAACAATGAAGTCTGTTTCACATTCCTTAGACACATCAGTGATCACTGCAAAACCAGAAAAGCAGTCCTTTACTCTTCTCTCGTTTGCTTTTCAGTTCAGCCATTAGCTCAAATATTGAAATGATGCTGAATGACTTGGCTTCTAGTGCTTCAATAGTGTCTGAGAACAATTTAAGAGAGTGACTGAGGAAGAAGACATAGATCTCTGACGATTCACAGGCATTTTATTCATCACCAAAGCACTTCCACAGTACCTTGGGGCACTCCTCCTTGCCTAGACTCTGAAAATAACATTTTAGGACTTCCCAGCACTTAAGTATTCTGTCAATAGATGGCAAAAGAGAGAGCCATCTAATCACAACATGCCAAAAGATTACAATTATCAACTTCCACAAATTCACAGGATTCCCTTAACTGTGCTGTTCTTTAGCTGAGATGCTGAAAAGGTTGTACACTTTGAGCACAATATTTTCAACATCAATTTCCAGTTTTCCTGTAGCAAATCTTTTGCATTGTACAAAATATGGGCCAGACAATTTGCAGCAATAATGTTCTTTTGAGCCATTTTCAGTTTTTGATAAACACTGTTGTTTTCCATAGTTTACACTTGCATTCTCAGCTGTGTATGCAGACACTTTATTCAGCTCCAGACCTACATCTGTAGTTTAACCAGTGGCTGATTTGTTATGTCCTCTGATGATTCATTGTTATCGCTGTAAAATTCAAGTAACACGTGTTGCACTCCTTTCTCAAAATGAAAGTATCTCAGATGTACTGGGAAACACTTTTCTTTGAAGCAAACCATGTTCTTTGATATACTCCACATACTTTTGTACAGAGTATGGTACTAGAATATTTTCACACAGAGCTTTTGCTTTAGTTTTCCCACGTTACACCTTTCACTATCAATGAGTCACTGTATATTTTTTTGTCAACTTTTACTCCACAATCAACACTTCTGTTTGACCGATGATGCTTCACAGCATGATACACTTTACACAGTTCTACAGCCAAGGTTTTATCATCTTGAGTTGATTGAGCTGGGGAGGAAAATGGTAACAATGATGAGCCAGCAGTACGAGTGTTAACTTAATGCTTATCTGTGGTAGTGTGACATTCAACTGCACTTTTTCCCTTAATCTCCACATCACAACGGCATAGTGTACAAAAAACATGGAAGTCACCTTTTCTGCTTTTAGCAATAAATCCAAATTCTTTGGCCCATTCATGGTTAAATATAGTCTTTCTTTTCGGCAAACACGAAGAAATCTGCAGATGCTGGAAGTTTCAAGCAACACACACAAAATGCTGGTGGAACGCAGCATCAAAAGGGAGAAGCACTGTAGACCCTTTGTCTGGACTACAGCAACAGGTAGTAGCGACAGCGCTTCTCCCCATAGATGCTGCCTGACCTGCTGCTTTCCACCATCATTTTGTGTGCGTTGCTTTCTTTTCAGCATTTCTTTAGGGGCTTGAAACAAGAACAAATAGGTCAACCACTCTCCTCTGCGGTGGTGGCCTTGGGCAGGCTGATGCTCTCGGACCTGCTGACGTGACTCGTACACTGTGCATCAGCAGAGTTGACAACGGCAACTACATATAATAAAAATATGTTAATGGTTCTTATAGCTCTCTGTTCCCACTGCTTTAGGAATATCTGAGGCAATTTATATAAATTTTTTAGTCAGACAAATTAGTGTCCGGCTCGAGGTGGTGCCGGACGGAGGACAGAGTGTTCAAAAGCTGGACATTTGGCCTCCCTAGCTGGAAATCAAGAATAATATAGCCTGAATAGAACCACGAAACTACACTTCGAGTGTAAACCAAACTGCAGCATCCTTACATATCCTTATAGAGAAAAGTGTCGAAATTTGGAGTAAAATGTGGAAAAATTAAATAATCTGCCTTGAAGGAAAGTAAGTACATGTTCAGTACAGCATTGTGGGCTGAAAGGCCTGTGTTGTGCTGTAGGTTTTCTATGTTTCTATGAAATAATATTTCTTTCTCCATCAGCTGAGGCTTCATTTTCCTTAATAATTCACTAATCCCCTTTTTCTTCGTTTCTTTGCCATCTACCTAGATTATAATTTATATCAGCCTATTAGTTAAAGTCACCATAATTCATGAACCCGTAAAGATTCATTTTCTTACAGGCATTTACAGGAAAATAAAGAAATACAATGTAATTTATGAAAAATTATACATAGACAAAGACTGACAAACAATGTGCAAAAGAAGACAACCGGTGCAAATAAAATATAATACTGAAACATGAATTGTAAAGAGTCCTTGAAAGTGAGCCTGTAGGTTGTAGTTCAGATCACAGTTGCACTGAGTGAAGTTATCCATGCCTGGTTCAGGAGCCTAATTGTTGTAGGGTAATAACTGCTCCTGAACCTGGTGATGTGGGACGTAAGGCTCCTCAACCTCACCCAACAGCAGAAGTGAGAAGAGAATTGCTTGGTTGGAGTCCTTTATAATGGGTGCTGCTTTCTTGTCACAGTGCTCCTTGTAACTACGCTCAGTGATTGTGTGGGTTTTGCCTGTTATGGAATGGCTGTATCCACCACTTTCTGTAGACATTTCTGTTCCCAGGCATCAGAGTTTCTATACCAGACCATGATGCAACCAGTCAGGATACTTTCCACTATACATCTACAGAAGTTGGTTAAAGCTTTAGATGACACGCTGAATTTATACAAACTTCTAAGAAAGCAGATGCACTGTTGCGCTTGCTTTGTGCTGGTCATATGACAGATCCTTCAACCAGCCAATGATAATGATGATAATGCCAAGGAGTTTCAAGCTACTGACCCACTCCACCGAATGAGGATTGGCTCATCGTCATCTGCCTTGTTCTTTCTATAGTCGACAATCAGCTCTTTGGTTTTGCTGTTGTTGAGCAAGAGGTTGTTGGGGCACCGCTCAACTAGATTTTCAATCCTGCCTCCTGTGTGCCGATTTCAGTCCCAGAGGACTGGAAAATTGCAAATGTGACATTCTCATTTAAGAAGGGTGTGGGGCAAAAGTCAGCAAAAAACATGAACACTGTTTCACTTGACATTAACGATTTTAGAGTATTATTAAGGATAAAATTTCAGAGTTTTTGGAAGTATATAATAAAATAGGACAAATTCAGCATGCTTTAATTAAGAGGACATTTTGTCTAACAAATCTATTTGAATTCTTTGAGGGAGTAACAAGCATGTTAGATAAAGGAGAATTAATAGATTTTATTCACATGAACTTTCAGGTGGTTTTGATAAGATGCTGCAAGAAAAAAAACCCATGGTTTTAGAGAAAGTTGGGTAGAAAGTTGGCTTACTGGTACGAGTCAGAGAGTGGGGCTTAAGAATTCTTTTGAGAATGGCTGCCAGTGAGAGTGGCCGCAGCAGTGAGTATTGGGACTGCAACTTTTCACTTTATGCATTAATGATCTGGATGAAGGAACTGATGGTATTGTGGCCAAGTTTGCAGCTGGAGGAACAGGAAGTGTGCCAGAAGCAAGGCTTGCACAGGTTGGGAGTGTGGACAAAAAAGTTGCAAATGGAATATAGAGGGAAATATGGGGTAATAAACTTTGGTAGGAAGAGAAAAGGTGTAGACTAATTTTTAAACAGGGAGACAATTCAGAAATTTGACTTACAACAAAAACTGGGAGTACCTGCTTAGGTTGAGTTGGTAGTAATGAAGGTAAGTTGGCTACATTTTGAGAGGACGAAAACATAAAAGCAAGACTGTACTGAAGCTTTGTAAAGTATTAGTCAGGTGGCATTTGGGATACTGTGAGCAACTTTGTGAACCTCCTCTTGAATCTGGTTCAAGGGGAGATTCACAAAAATGATCCCAAGAATGAAAGGCTAAACCTAGGAGGAGTGTTTGATATCTCTGTGCTTGTATTTGATGGATGAAGGGGGAATCTCATTGAACGGTACCAGATAATGAAAGGCCTGGATTGGAATGGCATGGAGCGGATGTCTATGTTAACAGGAGAGTCCAGGATCCCAGACACAGCCTCAGAATAAAGGCATGTCCCTTCAGAACAGAGATGAGAGGTAGTACAATTGCATAGTGGTTAGCTGTTAGATTGGGGTTCAATTCCTGCCACTGCCTGGAAGGTGTTTTGTATGTTCTCTCCGTAACCACGTGGGTTTGCTCCAGTTTCCTCCAGCTATCCAAAGGCATATGAGTTAGCGCTAGTTCATGCTATGTTGGATCGGAAGCATGGGAACAATCGTGGGCTGCCCCTAGCACATCCTTGGACTGTGCTGGTCATTCATGCAAGCAATGTACACACTTCACTGTACATCTTGCAATTTTGATGTACAAGGTACATGTGACAAGTAAAATAGACTTCTTTAGCCAGAGTGTGGTGAATCTGTGGAATTTGTTGCCGTAGAAGTCAAGTCATTGGGTATATTTAAGAAAGTGATTTATAAGTCTTGGTGGGGAGGTGAGAAAATATATTGTAGATGAAAAAAAAGCAACCATGATTAGATGGTGGAGCAGACTCCATGGGCTGAATAGTTTAATTGTGCTCCAATAGCTAATGGTCTTATTCTGGTCTTTGAGGTATCAGTTGTACAACAGGACATAAAAAGCAGCAGGAATACACCGTTTAGTCCTTCGAGTCTGATCTGCCATTCACTAGGATCATCACAGATCTTCAATTGCAACAACTTATTCCACTTTCTCTCTATGTCCTAGGTGCCTTTTGTATCCATAAAACCATTAATATCCTTCTTAAAAATATTTAGCATCTTGACCTCCACAGCCTTGTTTGGTAGAAAGTTCCACAGGTTCATGCGAATGAGAAATTTCTCATATCATCCCTAAATATCTTATTAATGTTCAGAGATCGTGACCCGTTTTTCTAGATCCTCTAGCTCAGGGAAACATCCACCTTCCCTAAACCCTGTTATTATTTTGTACATCTCTTATTCTTCAGACATCTAATGAATCTAACCTTGGGAGACCTAATGAAACTTCCAACTATTTGAGGAATCAGTCTGGTCAATCTTTGTTGCATTCCTTCTACAATAAACATTATATTTATCCATAATAGAATCAGAATCAGGTTTAACATTACTGGCGTGTTTCATGAAATTTGTTAACTTAGCAGCAGCAGTACAATGCACTACATAACATGAAAAAAAATAACCAAACGAATCAATTGAAGTGTGTGTATGTATATATACACCATCACATTGAATAGATTTTTACAAAGTGCAAAAAACAAAATAATATATATTTAAAAAGAAAAAAAAAATGAGGCAGTGTTCATGGATTCAATGTCCATTTAGGAATTGCATGGCAGAGGGGAAGAAGCTGTTCCTGAGTCACTGAGTATGTGCCTTCAATTGCCATGTATTTGCCCCACTCATTCAATTTTGAAAAATCTGATTAAGGACCCTTTCCATCCTTTTCACAAATTGCAGTTCCAGCTAGTTTTGCATTGTTGTTAGATTTAGAAATATTTGTTCCCTCATTCAAATCATTTGCTTATATTGTTAATAGCTAGAGCCTGGGCACTGATTCCTGCAGAAATCTACACATTGTTTGAATTGGATGAGGGGTTCATGAGTTGCCTGCCATACCAACAAAATGCCTCTTATTGCATGCCTTTAAACAATAAGGAAGATGGAAATCACTGCTGCTTAGTAGGTCATGAGCTAGATACCGTATTTGAATTATTGGCCCTTGAATATTCTTTTCTGCAGATGGTCAAAGACCCTGGTGGAACTCGCAGCTAGTGGAAATTGCAGGTGCTAGTGTCTAAAACAAGAACAGAAGTGTTTGAACAACTCTGCTGGCATCCACGGAAAGAGAAATCACTTAACGTCAAAGGCCCATCATCTCAGCTGGAGGAGTTGGTGGATTTCAACACTCATATCTCTCCATGTTGAGATACTCCCAACACATAGAAACTGATTTGTGTTTCCTGTCATAGATTTTTATTGCCTAGGAACAGTGTTGTGTAGCAAGAAAGGTTTAACTGTATATTTAGGAAATTGTGCTCCTAAATATGCATAGTGGACCCTCAATATTTAATCACAATATATTGACTCAATACTGTTCATAAAGAAATGGAACTAAGTGAGATTTATGAAGGTTTAAATGTTTTTTGATTTATTTACAAAGGAAGGAAGTGGACATTCTGTCATCCTGGGCTGTTGTCACATTGAATAAAATTGAGCACAACTATAAATGAGATTTTAAATTTGATTCCTAGATGAACATCAATTGATGGTATAAGTATTATTAAACTGATAGATTCATCAAAGCAGAATTCACATCACACAGCAGTGGAAATCAAGGTTATAAAGAGTTGTGCTTTTTATTCCCTTTGTATTGCTAATTTAAATATCCTAAGGACTCCTTAGCAAATCTCCGGTTTGTATATGGTGACATCTCTGCACGTTGATAATAAATTTTACTTTGAAATTTACTTCAAAACAATCTTTGTTAACCTAACACTATTGATGGGGCTCATTGGTGCCTGGAACCAGGAACTCATCAAATAGTGTCCTGCAATAAACCAACAGGAGCCACACTGAACAGCTGCAATTAAAACCACACATTTCTGCTAAAGTCATTAATATTGGTGTTACCTTCCTTTTTAATCTGATCCAGCCACAACAGGGGGGAAAGGTAATTCCTGCACCACTTAGTGCAGTTGTAGACGAAAGATTTAGCAACTGACCACTCAACTGAGCAAGGACAATGAGATAATATCAGGGGATATAATAATTTAGTAAACAAACTGAACAAAAAATTTAGTAAGGGATAGAGAACAAATGTTTTTCAACTGTATTTGAACTTTATGCAATTTTAGCATTAGTAATAATGAATTTATTATATTATAGTCACAATTAATCCATTGAAGTTTGAGGATTTCCAAAGTAATTCTAGGACTTCTGTCACAATGAAGAGCTTTACAGGCACATTATAAAACAGAATTTTATGCTAAGTCAGATACAAGATAAAAGGACAGATGACTAAAAGCTTGGATGACATGAAAGTTTTTCAGATGTGCGAGAGGCACGTGAAGGAATTCCAGAAAGGGTCCAAGTGATGTAAGGCATAGTGTAAAACTGAAAGAGATTACAGAGATATTCAGTGTATAAGCAAGGAGGTGAGGCATTGCCAGCCAGTGAGCATAGGATTGATGAGTGCGACTCTGTACCAATTACTTTAGTGATCACCTGGAATAACCTATATAGGAGATATCATCTGCAGAATTACCAAAGAACTATTCATCTAGCTGCCTTTCAGCTAGCAGTAGTGATGGCAAGTTACTTTGCACTGTGGTGAAGGAACAATTAAAGCCACCCAAGCTGACATTATCTTAACCAATCCCTTCCAACTGAAGGTGACTTGGGTTCTGAGATGACTGATGGGGCCCAATATGGAGTAGGGGTCCCCTACACCTGGGTCCTGATGGTGGACGCAGATGGAAGATGCACTCTGTCCGCTGTTTAAATCAGGCATCTGTGTGTTCTTCTTGCATGGACTCCAGGTTCTCAACACTATCCTGAGCACTCCATTACTTTGGGTGGTCATGGGCCAGATTCCCAAAAGTCAATGGTGACATTGGTTTTTATAGAGGATTTGAGGACATCCTTGAATCTTTCCCTGTCATCCCAGTTGTTGGTGGAGTGGCACACAGCAGATCAGATCCTCACTTCTGGTGACGCTTCGAAGTTCCACATTGCTCATGACTATGTGGGTTTGTTTCCCCAGGGTGTTTCACTTTCCTCCCATATTCCCAAGACATTGAAAGATGGGTTAAAGGGAAAAGGCTGTATGGGGTGAGATTGCTCTGAAAGCTGGTTGGACTTGATGGGCTGAAACTAGCTCCTATGTGATCAAAATTTAAGTCAACAAAATTCAAAAGGCACTTGGGACAGGTACATGGATGGGAAAGGTTCAGAGGCACATGTACCAAATGCAGGCAAATGGAACTAGCTTAGGTGCTGGCATGGATGAGTTGGAGGGAAGGACCTGTTTCTGTGCTGTATGACTCATGACTATTTGATAGATCTTGGAATAGTGTGCCTGCTTCAGAAATCAGTTGTCAGGTAGGCAAACAAGATGAGTTGACAGTGTGTAATTAGGCTTCGGTGGCCTGGGAGAGGCCACTGATGTTAGTCTGTTTACATGGGCTCTTTCCTGTATCTGCTATAGGTAGGTCCAAGTAAGGTTCAGAGAGAGAAACAAGTCCTTGGGCCCCCAAGTCCATGCCAACTATCAAGTAACCATTTGTACTGATTCGACATTCATCTCTATTTTATTTTTCCCACATCTTTATCAACTCCTCTCAAATTCTATCACTAGGGGCAATGCCCTACAGATCATCATGGGATGAGGGAGAATAATCAGAACACCTGGGGGAAACCCACACGATTACAGGGTGAACGTGTAACTCCACACAGCAGCTCCTGAGGTTAGTCTTTAGACTGTGAGGCAGCAGCTCTACTGTCTGCACCACTGTAGCTGACCAGGCCTCAGAAACACATTGAAGTCCAAGGATTGCTGTTGCCCAGAAGCCCGAAGCCTTGATTTTCAATTTTCTTCTCAGCCAGAAACTGAGGCGGCACATTGGCAGCAGTGGTGAACTTCATCATTAATGTCTGTCTTCTCTGAGAGGCTGCGTGAGAAATATAAGTGGTTCATGGTGTCCAGTGGCTTGGTCCAACGTGTGTTGTTGGCAGGCTGCCTATAAAATGAGGACAGGTTGGGGAGGGTTTTCCCTTGTGGAAGTTGATGCCATTCTCTTGTGAATACATCAGTTAAGGATCTTAATCAGAGGTTTTAGAGCTGTTCCCTGAACTGCAATATGGATCTATGAGTAGTGGGCAGCATCTTCACTATGCTCTACAGGAATGCAGGAAGCAGCAATAACTGCTCATCAAGTTAGAGGCCTCTTTAAATCTTATGAACACCTGTAACTCCATTATCTGGGAATGGCACCATGAATTGCTCTCCTCAAACGTTGCTGCCACCAAAGTTCATCTTCATTTTATGTTTGCAAAGTGATAGTATACAGGCCTAATCAACAGGGCCTCAACAAAGCCCACTGTAGTGAGGACCAATGTCAAACATGGCATATCATTGGCTAGACATATTCTTCAATATATTTCAGCTAAATTATGCAGTTCAGTACTTGAACTGAATGAAGCTGATCTTTGAAAACAATGAGAAACTGTTCAACCTATGGCAACAGTGCTTATTTACCAAATACAATGTATTGTGACAGTTAAATTAAAACTTATTTGCTCAACTACTTCTGTCCAGACAATATCAAAGAGTTAAAGAGTGAATGACCCAGAAGCACTCAATGTGAGAAATTCAGTATGTTCAACGCTGTCCAAGTTAAATTAGATTTCTATTTGCCCTGTGTTACCACCTTCAGTATTTGTGAAGATCTGACCGAATTTTTTTTGACGGAAATTACTGGTAATTGCTGCTGGCTTCACCACTCTGCTTTGATTCAATCCAAATTTGATCTGAAATGAGCAAAGGATCTGAGCTATTCCTGGAGCTGATTTATGGTCAGAATTTATTTTAAATGGCATTGATTTAACGAAACAACAAATTAGCATAATGGAGCTTTTATTCTGAAAATATGGCAAGGATCTAAGGCACTTCAAACATTTAAATACACACTGCAATTAAATGTAACAAAATTGCAGTCTTATAAATATGCACATAAATCCATGTACAGGCCTTTAACTGGACAGGTCGATATACAAATAATATCTCAAATTGTCACTAAAATCAATTTAGATACAAATTCTAAAAGAAATTGAAAAGCCATGTTCAATAGTAAATTGTTATTCATGTAAAATTCACTTCAGGCTACATATAAATGAGTTTGACAATACTGTATGATATAATTTTTAATGATACAAATGATCTTGTTTGATATAAAAATTTCAACAATCCAAGATACATTTCTGTGAAAGAGGGAAACCTAAATAAAGGTATCCCCTCATGTCACCTTAATTATAATGTCATCATTTTATTCTATGTTTTCAGAAAATATAAATAGTATTCTAAAAGTATGACACATCTTTTAATGGAAGTTTATATAGACAAAAAATATAGATTACAACTTCTAACAGTGAACGCAGTCAAATAAAACTGTCACATGTGTGATCACTGAGAACTAAAAGACGGGATCTGAAAAGGCTTGCTACAGCAGCATAGTTTGAGGCAATAGTAATGTTGTGAATAGTGAAGAGAGAATAACACCAGCTCCCATAATGCTTTCCAGTTTAGACGCTAGTCAGTGGATTGACAGAACTACCTTTAGTACTACTGCTAGAAATATTTTTGCTGGTGAACTCAGGCACACATATACATTCAGTATCTGTCAATATTAACAATACATAGCAGCGTGGTACAAGATCAGGTGAATGGCAGGTACTAAATCAATCAAATTTGCTTCGTCGAGTTGGACTTGGAGAGGTTTTCCTTCCTAACCTGGGTGTTCCCTATTGAAATAAGAGCAGCAGATTTAGGAACCAGAAATGTATAAACATCTTCAACTTAAACAAATTATTATATATAAACTAGTAAACTATATTTTCTCAGGGTTCAAACATTAATACACCTTTAAATTAGAAATGTCACGTGGAAGACTGGCAAAAATAGAGATGACTTTGCTCAATATTATAATCAATCTATACTGTTCCAATGCAATTTATTTCCGTTCTGTTCTTAGTTTTTTAATCCTGCTAAGATTTAAGTACAACATTAGGTACAGATATATCTTCTTACAAAGTAGGAGATTAGGTAGAATCATCTGCAAAGTATACAATAGAATGCCAGAAGGTCTGAAACTTCAGCTAACGATAAAGGTCTCATGGTCAAAATTACATAGAACAGAGATTACTCTGATGATAAATACACTTCTAAATTAAAAATGTAACTTTGCAACTAAGTGGCAAAATAGATTCTTATTCTCAATCGTCTTATCAATAACCAGCATTTGTGTAGTCCTTGGTTAAGAGAAATAAGAATGGACTGGAACAAAGCAGATGTTGGAAATTCAAAACAAAAACTGGATGCACTCCACAGACCAGGCAGCATCGGTAAGGGAAATAGAGTTGACATGTCCAATTGAGAACCTGCCATTAAAACTGGTTTTTTAAAGTTGCAGACCAAAGTTGTCAAGGTAACAAATGTGGTAAAAGACAAGCTTCATGCAGGCATTTCCTTGACAGGTCAAACAGAAGTAAAATCAGTTAATCAAACAGATACTAAGCAACATTACCCAAGAATATGGCTAGGGTGTATTATGGAGATCAGAGGGATAAAAATCTCAGCATCTTAACTGTAGCTACTAAGCTAAAATATCTCACCAGGATATTATCGGTGAAGCAAGGCATGCTTTTTAACCAAAGGACATTTATTCACAGATCATATGAGCTCTAAATATAAGCACAATAAAAAATAGCTCACCGGTGACGATGCTTTGGAGAAGTTTACATGAGCATAAAGCAAGACCCCTATATCCTTATGGCCAGCCTCCAGAGCAATGGATAATGCTGTACTTCCATCCTGAAAACAAAGAGAGAATGAAATTCATTTAAAGAAGCTACTCAAATATCTGCACATTTCAAAATGAGAAACGCCCCAAATAAATGAGAGACTTTAAAATACTCAAAAAGGAACCAAATAATTTGCACCAAGAAGAAATTGATAACATAAATGACCTGATAGGGCTAAAGACAATTTAGCAACATTGACAGGTATTGTAGCTTTTCCTTTAGCTGGACTGTTCCAGCTCTTGAAGAATATTTGTGATGAGATGAGGTTGTGTGCATGAACTGGACTGTAACCATTTTGAATATATTAATCAAGACTGGCTTAAAAAGCAATTATATGCAATCACTGACAGTGTAAGATTTACAGTAAGAGTGCTGGAAAAAAGATCAAGCCATTTTCTAATTGTTCCAAATATGTCCTATTATAGAATTTAATAGAGAAGGTGGTAGTTCATTTTTGGGGGCTTTGTAATTGCTTGCTTGGTGGGTGGAGGGTGCCATTGCTTTTTTTTTGTTGAAGTGGGGAGGGGGCGGTCATTGATTTGCTGCTGCTTGTGTGTGATAAGGGGAGTGGGGGGGCTTTGGAATTCTAATGTTTTTACTGTCACTCATTCTTTGGGGTACTGTTCCATTTTCGTGGATGTCTGTGAAGAACAAGAATTTCAAGATGTATATTACATACATGAAACTATTGAACTATTGAGATTACCTCATCAGTGTTTAAGCTGCAAGGGTTAAGTAGTGATGCCTCCTCACAAAAGGAGCTTCACTCAAGTAACATATCAGAAAGACTTTGGGACTCCACACAGATCCTCTTTGCGTTGTGCTTAATTTGCACAAATCATAACCGCATTTCTAGGTATGAGCCAAATCACCCAAACTTCTTAAAAAAATGGACCTGGCAATAGCGGGAATGTATGGCTGTTACGGATAGATTAGTTTGAAAAGGTTGAAAGGCTCTCTTTCATAAACAAGATTATTTATAGTTTCAGTCAATATTGTTTCTCCATTTTGTATTGGATTTCATTCTTTCCTCTCTTATCACCATGCTGACACTTCCAACATGGAAATTTCCACTCATTATCTGGTTTGCTAGTAAAAAAACTTGTGTTACAATTTGGCTCTTGAGCCTCCCTGCACAGACAACATTACTCTCCTGACATATTTACTCACACTGTAAGAAAGGATCTGGATTCACATGATACTACACAAGCCAATATGATGACAATAATTAATAATAACATAACTAATTTAAAATTTTCATGACTTCCACTGTAACAATTTTCTGATGCATTTGTAGGAAGACATTGATTTGGAATATCTGCTTGTAATTTCATCATTCTGAATGTAGACAGCAGAGTCTTGCTTCTGGTATAGCATCCTGAAGAACTCAGACCGAGTATATTTTAACCAGTAGATCTCAGAACATTCTCCATTCAGCCTTTTAGATTTGCTGGTGTCGAGTACAAGAACGCTGGGAGACTTGTGAAAGGTCCACTATTACCAAGGCTAGTCTCACCACCACAATCACTGCTCTGGCTAAACGCAGCACAAAATGCATTCATTTCTGTTCGTTTTAAAGTTCAGAAGAGCTTTCCATCCAGTATGAATACACCACAGATAGGGATTTATTCATTAACAGCTTGAAGAAAATAATCAAGGAGATGCGTTCCATAGCTACGATGGATGTGTTAATTTTATCTGGTAGAAACTCAATAACTGAAACCCTGTGACTTGCAAGTGTGGATGGACTATGTGATGGGGAAGAGATTAATGCAGCAGTCTCTGCAAGGAAACAAACAAGAGTAAATGAAAACAGGTCATTTACCCAGTGTTGTTCTACAGAAACAGCAGTTGACAGCAACCATACTAAAGTGGAGCTTCACAGCTCTCAAATACTTCTTCTGCTCTTCCTTGGTCAGTGACTTGCTGGGAGACAGTTAATCAGATTTGTCCACTCAGTCAGGGCAGGTCAAATGTACTTTAAAAATATTTGATACATATTAAAGAGAGATTTGCATGAAGAGAGTCTTCTAATCTGTCTAATGGCCAGAAGGATCTGAATAAACAACAAACATGTAGATCTTTAGGTGGAACATCTTAATCGTAACTTACGTTGTCAGCTAGGGTGGAATCGCATCCAGGTTGGGCTAGGAGAAGCTTAACGATCTCCACATGCCCATGTTCACTTGCACACATCAGTGCTGTAGACCCTTCATCGTCCTGGATGTTGACATCAGCAGCACAGAGGAGAAGAGCTTTCACCATGTCCATTCGACCATGGCTCACTGCGAGCATCAGCGCTGTCTGACCAGCCTAAAACAAACAACGATAATAACTTAGGGATCTGATAGTTATATACATTGTAAACCATTTGCATGGTGGAAAAGACAATCTCACATCCCTGCCATTTGGAGTGGAACCAAATGCTTATTAATGGAGTTATAGGTAACCATAGTAAGAGGTCCATATTATACAAACACAAAATTACAAAAGAACTCACCAGACCTCTCTGACAATACTACATTATTTAAACGTTAATCTTGGTTGTTCTGAAAGCTCATGCACAATTTCATTGAAATCATATATAGTCCAACTTCAATTCCACCAAATCCAGGATCACCTGTACCCCACTGTCTAATTAGTCTTTTTTGCTTAACATGCCTTAATACTTCTCAGCTTGAAAAATCAGATTAAACATATTTACCAAACTTTTGAGAAACTCTCAAATTTCCACGATCAATGAGAAATGAACATTTTACTAATTTTAAGACAGTCCCCCTCCTCTGAATTTTTTCACCAGAAGAAATAGTTTGTCTGCAATTACTGCACATTCTTCAAAAATTAAAATAAGATTACTATCTCCGCCCACTAATGGAATGGAACTATGTTTATACAAGCATTCCTCAATTTAATCCTGAGATCAGGAATCATTCTGGCGAATCCAAACTGTACCCTCCCAAAAGTTAACATATCCTGCAGAGGTGACATTGCCCAAAAATAAATACAGCACTAAACCTAGGATGTGGCCAGTGTTCCGTACAGCTTCCTTTATATTCCTACTCTTTTGGGATAAAGGCAAATATTTTATTACTGTTTATAATTACTCTTTGGTTTCTAATATATGTTTAAGGCTAAAATATTAATGCAAACATATTAGTATTGAAAAAATGTAGTGCAAGATTCCAGTAAGTTAGGTGTTCATGAGGCAAAAGAGCAAGTGAGCCACAGAAAGAATAAAAGGAAGAGAAATCCAAGGTACAATGTGATTGTTAGATTTGAAAGGTGAGTTTACAAATCAGATCTCTGATATAATTTTTGGTTATTTTCACAAGAGTTGGTGTCAAAGCAGGCTGGAATAGTCTAGTTGAACCTTTATTTTTTTTAGGATGAAAGAAGAAATTAATGGATGTTGTACGAGAGTACCTGCTACAGAACAGTTAGCTTCATCTGAAAACAACTTCATTACTAGTGCACTGGGTCAAAGTCTCTTAAATTCAACACTTAGTAGTATTTTCCCATTCCCCAAATAGAGAGCCAAAAGATATAACGAATGGTTTCCTGTTGAATGGAAAGATTGTGATTAAGAATTTCCTTCTGATTTCTCAAAGGAGTAAAATACGAGAGAAAAGTCACCTGACTGGCTTTGGCATTCACATCTCCTTGACTAAATAGCTCATCGACAATTTTCATGTCTTTCTCATTTTCCACTGCAGCAAGAGCAGCGAGCATGATGGGAGTATAGCCAGCTTTATTCTGCTGATTAACATTGCATACATCTGCAATAAAGTACATAACACTTCAAACTATAGTGACAAAATTAATATCAACCATTCTTATCAATATCAGCCATCAAAGTCACTGAGGCAAAAGTGGAACATTCATTTTCATTGTCCTCCAGTATTAATAAGAACTTATTGTTTAATTAGATAATACAATAGAACAAACATTGGGACAGAACTTACTGTGAAGATTATGGTGAACTCATTATACTAATTGTTATTAACATACAAAGCAGGCAGTAATTTAAAGTGCAGGAGATGTGCATCAAAGTACACAAATTCAGAAACCACTAATCAAGATGGATTGTACTACTGACAGCTCTGTAAATTGGACTTTACCCTGTAGCTCCCAATTCCAATTCAAAGAATGTTTTTTTTTAATTTTTATATTTATTTATTTAAAATGGACATTGTTGGAATTTTCTGCTTATTCTTAACTGCCCCAGAATTGAGAAGTGGGTTAACCACATTGATGATGCTTGAGTCAAAAATATGCCAAATCAGGTGAGATTGCCAAATTTCCTAAAGGTCATTTCTGAAGCAGAAGGATTTTTGCAATCCAGTACTTGGTGTTGCTGGGATTAGTTTATAAACAAATTTCAAAATGGTTGCCATAAGTGATTCTAACTCGTATACCTAGACCAGCAGTTAGCGCACTGTGCTGTTGTAAACCTAACTATATGATGGGTACAAATCCAACTTGCCACAGAAAATTAGAGCTTTTTCACTCCAAATGTCCATCATTAAGGAAACACAGAATTATACCTGTAGACGGCATCCTGTTGTTTGGCTCTCGAGCTTACAGTAACTTCCCATGTAAAATCTCACAAAGGAAGAGCCATTAGCTTACCACCTTTAGTAAATTAGCATTCTACCTAGATAGTTCACCTAAGTTCATTACAATAGTTGTGAGCCAATAACAAACCTGTCATTTGAACATAGTAAGAGGGATTCATGTTAATTTTCAAGGAAAGGCATCTTTTTGCCAATTTAAAAACCTGTACTGGGAATAATTTTATAATGTATCAAAGATGCACTTTACTTTTCTAGCTTCTCTAAGAAAGCCAGAAGAACATCCTCTCAGTTCCCATCAACACTGCTTTTCCTTCTGTTTACCCACTTCTTCCTCTCCCAAAGATATCCGATAAGGGCAGTGAAATAGAAATGTGGGCTTAACATTTCCGCATGGCGTTCCTCATGGGTCAGCACTGGGACCGCTACTTTTCACATTGTTTGTCAGTGATTTGGATAATGGACTTGCAGGCTTTGTTGCAAAGTGTACAAATGATACGAAGACAGGTGGAGGGGTTGGTAGTGCTGAGGAATTAACGCAATTGCAGCAGGACTTAGACACATTGGAAGAATAGGCAAAAAAGTGGCAGATGGAATACAGTGTTAGAAAATGTATGAATATTCATTTTGGTAAAAGGAACAACAGTGCAGACTATTATCTAAATGGCGAGAATGTTCAAAAATCAGAGGTGCAGAGGGACTCATGAGTCCTCGAGTAAGACTCCCAGAAGGTCAGTTTACAAGTTGAGTTTGTGGTAAAGAAGGCCAATACAATTTTGGCATTTATTTCAAAGGGAATAGAATACAAAAGCAAGGAGATAATGCTGAGTGTTTAGATAATGCTGAGACACTAGTCAGACCACACTTGGAATATTGTCAACAGTTTTAAGCCCCATATCTCAGAAAGGACGTGTTGTCATTGGAGAGAGTCCAGGGGAGGTTCATGAGGATGATTCCAGGAACAAAGGGGTTAATGTATGAGGAGCGTTTGGCAGCTTTGGGCCTATACACTGGAATTTAGGAGGATGCATGGGGATCTCATTGAAACCTACCAAATGTTGAAAGGACTAGATAGGGTGGATGTGGAGAGGATGTTTCCTATGGTGGAGGTATCCAGAATTAGAGGGCACAGCCTCAAAACTGAGGGGGCGACCGTTTAGGACAGAGGTAAGCAGGAATTAATTTTAGCCAGAGAGTAGTGAACCTGTGGAATGCTCTGCCACAGAGTGCAGTGGAGGTCAAATCCGTGGGCATATTTCAGGTGGAAGACGATAGTTTCCTGATTGGTCAGTGCATCAAATTATATGGCGGGAGGGCAGGTGTACGGGGTTGAGTGGGATCTGGGATCAGCCATGATGGAATGGCAGAGCAGACTTGATGGGCTGAATGGCCTAATTCTGCTCCTATGTCTTGGTCTTATGCCTGATCTTTAGGCTGTTTAAAAATCCCAGCCATGCAAAGCAAAAAAAAATCCTAATATGTATCAAGACATTTAAATATGGCATTCATTTACCTACTTGTTCAAGTATATTCTAGTAAGTAAACATCAGAAAAACATTCAAACAAGTGGAGCCACTTCTGTACCAATTAAAGCACCTGAGGCATCAGGTTTACATTGTGATTTCAGAACCATCCGCGAAAAACATTTAATGAACTTTATATTTGAACCTTTACAGTCCTCTTGTAATTAAAATATTCAATTTATGTAAAAAGAAACGTAAACTTCCAACTATGCAACAAACTATTTATCAGAATAAAAATTGTAAAAAAATCATGTTCTTTATTTATAATGTTCCATGATAGATTGCAGAAAAGGCGCAAGGCCCATAGATAAGCAGATACAAGTATATCTGTTAAGCAGTGATAACAATAATGGGCAAATGCAAAACATTCAACATACTTGCATCAAGAAGTAACTTCACAATTTCAAAATTTGAGTGAGACACACTGTAGTGAAGAGCTGTATTGCCATTTCCATCGGCCATGTTCACCACGTGTTTCAGGATATCGGGCGAGATCTCCCTGAATCCACTCAGGTAATCCTCCACCATGATGGGAACTGCTGACTTTTGACTAGACACACGGAACCATTCATGCTGCACGTAGTTTAGACAGGGTCTCTGTGAGAGACACACACAAACATATTATTAGGGAATATGAAATTTTGAGAGCCAAAAATAAAAACCTTGAAATTTGTAATGTAAACAGAGCTTCCTGGAAGAACTTGGTCTTGTGACAGAAACAGAGATAATGTTTCTGATCAATGACCTTTCATCCTATAGCTAACTATCCGGGTATAATTAAGATTTTAAAATACTGCTGAATGAAATAGTGGTAAAATAAATTTTAAGAATCAATGACAATAAATTTTAGCTTTAAACTAGCAAAACATCCTAGAGAGCTTCAGATAGTGTGTTATGAAGTGAAATTTAACAGTTACTTGAGAAGCATCTAAACATTTGTTAAACAAGTAGGTTGTTAGGAGCCTAAAAAGGGACAGTGAGAGAGGAAAGAGGAGTGGGGAAGGGCAGGAACACTACTTGGATGTTGTTATGGATACTGTTAGCAGCTGATCTCACAACTCCTAGTGACAAGAGTGATCAATATTGAAGAATATCAAGAGCTCAGAAATAGATTATAGCTACTCTAGTTGGTTGCAGAAACTTAGAGATAGGGACAGAAAAGCCATGATAGCATTTGTAAACAAGGATTAATATTTTTAAATTGAGGTCTGATCAAAATTGCAAACAGCGTGGTTCAGCTCTAAATGCTTTCCAGGAAGGGGGCTGTACTGTACATCATGGTTAGGTGATGGAATTTGTCATGGGCATTGAAACAAATCATCCAGATCTTGCTGGCATGAACCAACCTGAACTCTGGTGGCATGGCAGAAAGTGTGGCACTGCATCCAATAACACAACACCCACAATACAATAACACAAAACACTCTAAAAGGTTCAGGAGGAAGCAAAACCACAGATGTACCAGCTGCCACAACAGAGAGGATGTTTAAGGATTCCAGATGTTTCCAATAATTAAAGACAGTAAAAGCTAATAAATTAAAGCATTAAAAACAAAAATACCCAAAACTAAAAGAAACGTTTATATTTAAAAGCATTCAACTAAAACAAATAAATTTTAAGAAAGAACAACTTTCCCAATTGCATTTATAACCACAGATTACTATCTCAATTGAAATGGAAGCAGTCACAGATCTGACTGGTACAGGATTCTGCAGGGTAATTACAGAGGAACCTCAACAGGATGTAGTTTGCCTCGGGACTGCTGTGTACTCTGAATCTGAGGAAATTCAAGAATTTGTATTTGACAAGCCACGTGCTCCCATTTAAATGGACTACTCATGATTGTTTGGAACTGCTGGCATTTACCATTGAGTTCCAGGAAGCTTTCTCCGGTTTTCTCATGCTTAGTTGGTGGATATTCGCAAGCAATCTGCTGATTGAGTCAAAGTTAGGATATGTTGAGAGGTAATAGTGCTGAGTCTTATAAGCAAATGGGTGGAAATGAAGCAGTTCACTTGGATAATTTCACTGAGTGAGCAATGTAATTTAAAAATACGATGGGACCAAGGACAGCACTCTGGGGACATTTAAGGTAATGCTACACAAACAGGAAGAAAAATGGAAAGCTGCTAAAATAACGAGCAGCCATTTTGGTCCTTGTACAATTGAGTGAGCACAGCTCAGCTATTAAATTGTAATTATCAATAACTGTTAATCTCCCTATCAAAAAACTATGCCACCAACGAATAACAATGGAAGAATCCAAATCATTAATCTGCTTTTGCATAGATGAGTTCTCAATTACTCAAATGGAAAAAAAATCAATTTCAAACACACAAATCTGAATTAGCTTTTTTGGACTTTTTCAGGTTCACAATCTGTTGCACAACAGAAATGGAATTGGTTTATTATTACCTCATGTACCAAGACACAGTGAAAAGCTTGTTCTGCATACTTTGCATATAGATCAAATCATTACACAGTGCATCGAGGTAGAACAAGGTAAAACAACAGAATGCAGAATCAATGGCAACAGCCATAGAGAAGTGCAGTGCAGGTAGATAATAATATGCAAGATCATAATGAGGGAGACTGAGGTCAAGAGTCTTACTTACCATACAAGGGAACTATTCAATAGTCCTATAGCAGCTGGCCTGATAATATGCTTGAAATGATCTACAGTTTTCCACAGAAGACATTCATTTCACTCAATTTAACTGAAATGGTCATAGAGATTGCTCTGACTTTCAAATATAAATCAAGCAAATACAAAGCAGTTCAGCTGCTGCCTCTTGCTGTTCACTCCTGACCTGCTGGTCTTCATAGACAGGATTCTTTCTCTATAAGGAAAGCTACTGCAAATAAGTTACTACTTTCTAAATATATTATGTGGATAAGGACATTCAGAAATAATTGTAATTTGCTACAGAAATAATATTTTAAAAATCACGTTTGAGTGCCCTAAAAGGAGACAGATAATTGCATTTCTACTGTACTGATGCTTAATGTGAACTTACCACTTCTTTGCTGGCCATTGCCTTTGGATCATCGAGATGGTTTTTCAGTATTTTACATGCCGACAACACCTTCTCACTTAGCTCATACCTAGTGAGTATAAAAGCACATTCATTCAGAAACCTATTTCCACTTCTGTTTATTAATGCATTCTCAAATCTGACTCATCCTTCTCACTCAAACAACAGATAAGATCATTGGTGCAGGTTTCTGATAACAAACAAGCTGGAACCAAGGATATTCTGGGTTTCTCCCTGACTTGTGGATGAAAATGCTTGGTGATCCTTCAGCATCTTGCCTTTTAAAAAAAAATCTAACTGAGGTAAAGGACTCAGTGGCATACATCTTTAAGACAAATGAATTACAAACACTTGCAGATGAGATTCCTTCGCAAGAAGATGAACTTTATGCTCCCTACAAATAAATGCAAGTGGAATTAGAACAACCCAAATGCATGTCTTCACTATTTTGAGATTATGATCATACTCAAAGGATTATCAATCTGCTTGAAATCATTTGGAATAAAATCCATTTTTTTCCCTCAGAAAATCAGTTATACCTTTCTCTTATTTCCACCTTTCCAGTCTCCTTTTCACTTCTTTCCGACTTGGTAACCTCCTGTTTTGATACACTTGCTGTCTCAGTCCTGAACCCACTAGGTCGCTCTGGCTGCATCTCACAGTTAACCTTCACTTCATCTTTAGAATACTCTTGCTCCTCAATCTCATCATCGGATTCAGAAGATGAGCTTTCATCTGAACTGGAGTCATCACTGGATGTTGTTTCATACCTAAGAGAATAAAGGCATTTGATAAACTTTGAGTAATTATTGACAGCCAGGCAAATGTGTCCCTGACACAGAGAGAAATTAAGCTGAAACACTTTGTACAGAAGACCCAGAGTTATAAAATATTGAAGACCTGAGGGGGTAACAAATTTTCAAATCTCACTGGATGCAACTTAATCAACGTTAATGTGGCTGTATTGAAGACACTTAGTTTGATCTGATGTACCAAGGATTATTAGGGACCGTGATATCATGCTTCATCAAAAACTTCTCAAAGTGCTATGACTTCTCTGTTTCAACTGTTGGCCTCCAAACTAATTTCTTTTTGTCACAAAGGCAAAGGAAAATGAAACACATTTAATTGTAGCTCTGTATCATTAGGTAGTCCATTTATGAACCAAGCTGCTGCATGCCCACAGCTCAACTCATACTGAAAGCAGATTTCCTGCTCACAGATTCTCCTCCTGCTCTCCATTCTCTCTACTCTTGTGACCTTTGCTTTCATCCAGCCACCCCACCAGCTCCCACACAAAACCCCATCTGATGGCCTTTATCTGCAACAACCCATAAGCTACACCCACCTCTAGGATAATATTCAGCTGCTACTATTCCAAAACTAATAAATCCAAGTTCAATGCTCCATGCTGTCATAGATTGTTGGGTTTTGACAGAATGTGCTCCCCTGTCTGTAAGGAGTGGAATACAATGTTATCACTACAAACTCTGGAAATATCACAAAGTTGCTTTTTACACAACCTTTTAAACTGCATTTTTGATTCTCCCGAACTGCACATCTTTTCCTGCCTTCTTCATATTTTGAAGAACATTTGCAGGTTTTGGACTAGGTTCTGTGTTCTAGACAGCACCAGCTTTGCTTCACAATTCATACAGGCATCAATCTCCCAGTGGAACTTCCATGGACTTTCTGACTAGAATTCCCTTCTAACGCAGGGAAGTGATGAACAAAGTTGAAGAAGAAAGTCAGAAATAGAAAGTTTCAGAAGTGGGAGCATCTAAGAATTTGAAAATAAGTTTGGGAATAGAATGGCAACTGAGGTTATGGGAAAAGATCAAAAATATAAAGAAAAAACCCTTTTTCAATGACAGTGTTTCAATTCATTTGACACCATGTCTGTTAGTAGCAAAATTCAGAATTTTACCCTCTCCCACCCCACCTCCCACCAAAGTACTTGTCAAGTTCAAAATTGATTTAGCCTTTTTGGAATAAGATTGTTAATACAAACATAGGTATTAAGGGACTAATAAGGTGATATTAAAATTTAAAAATAAATGATCATTTAAACGTCTAGCTTTATGAATTTCTATTATCACATTTGAATCTGTAGGACCAAAACAGAAGCCATTCGTGTTTAAGTTGGTTGGCAGAGGATGTGTGGCTACAGGAAAGACTACTAAGAATAACAATGCAAAGATGGAGAACTCATTTAAAAAAAGCAACACAAGCTGCTAAAATTACAACAAAGCACTGCAAAAAAGTTTTTCACATTTATGAGAATTGGAAAGCTTACGTTAAACTTATTTAAAACTTTGGCTACATCAAACTTTACTGGACAACAGTTCAGTCCTCATATTGCACTGAAAGACAACAGGTGCTGTAGAGAGTGCCAAGTAGATTTTACAAGGAGAATTCTATCACACAATACTATAACTAACCTTCAATAAAAAGTTATAGTACTTTTTCTAGCATAGACCAATTTTAGGTATGACCTACAGGAGGTCGTTAAATTTATGATAGCGTAGACACTGACAAGTTTTCCACTTGCAAGCAAAAATAAAAACTAGGGGTGATAGAAAACCAGAAGATCTGAACTAGTAATGTGTATCAACCAGCTCCACATTCTCACCCATCTGACAGCATCTGCAATCACCCTCAACATCTGTGCAAGCCCTGCTTCAGAAGACACACATCAGCAGGGAACATTCACATTATAACTTCGTTCTTGTGATCTGCCCCTGCAATTTACCTGTTAAACAGCTACCTTCCCAAATTAACTGAGGTTCTATTAGCAGTTTGTAGCTTAAGTGGCAAGACTTCATATAAAGAGAACATGATGCAAGTTTAGTTGCATTATAGGCCAAATATTACAATCTAGCTCTGACCATCCGCTTTTTAGAGTCTTGCTGACAAAAATTAACAAATTTATGCCCTTTATCTATACATAAAAAGGGAATAAAATTTCCACATTGATAGGCACTCAGGGAAAATTTACTTGAAGGATTTAGAATGGACATTTTGAAATACTGGAATATTTACTTTGATTTCTGGAATTCCATCATTTGTTAAACAATTAAACTAAGAGTGCATTGTCAACAGTCAAAAATAGCTATAGTATTCACTGGAACAATTTAGTATTATCTTCTCATTTGCAATGATAAGATACAAGATATTGCGTAAGAATTGCAATGGAACTATCATAAAGTTTAATTCATTGAAATTCCTCATGGTCAAGTACACATACACTTGAGCGCAAAAATTTCCAATTCAAAATAAAACCCTGCACCAAATGTGCCTTCCAGCCAGCCTCCTTCCCCTTCTACCACCTTTCAATTCCGACACTTTCCCCCTTTCTCTTCAATTCTGATGAAGGGTCTCAGCCCGGGACATAGTCTGCTTTTTTCAATTCCATAGATGTTGCCTGACCTGCTGAGTTTCTCCAGCACTGCGTGTATGTTGCACCAAATGTACTTTCCCTGTTTTATTGATTCAGCATTAAAAATGAACATGCTAAACTAAATCTTACATTAAATTAACTCTGGCCAGAATTCAACATTCTGATTATGATGCTGACATGAGGATGCAGGAAACTGAAGCTGCGAGAATTTGGAGCGACAATCTGCTGAAGCAAATCAACAGATCGGGCAGCAGCTGCGGGAGGGAAGAACTGTATGTGATTTGGGTCTAAGGACTGAGTATATCATGACATGGTTTAAATTGCTCAATAGTTTGAGATTTCAGATCCTGAACCAACATGCTGAACAAGCAGAGCAGGAAGGAGATTAAAATGAATTTCTTTAGAAAAATGTCAGTTGCTTAATTATGTCCTCATAAGAATTGCATAGGTCATGGGAAAATGTGAGCCTATCTTCCAGTGTTATTTCATTTTTAGCCTATTACTGTATGACACCAAAACTGCTTCAATGTCTCTCGAATATTTAAAGTAAATATGTTCATGAGGAGGAAGCTTTAGTTTGTTATAAATCTCATTGTCACTTTTATTACACTATTCCCACTTACTTTGCTTCCTTAAAACCTATGGAGCCTTTTTTTAAAAAAAGAATTTATTCAGCAGTTGAGCCTCTACAACACGCTTGGGCACAGAATTTCTAATACCCACAAGAATGAAGAAAGTTTGGATCCCCACCCTGAATCACTGCATTGTTTCTTGGAAAATGGGCCTTTTGTTCTAGAAACTCCACCCAAAAATAATCTCATCTCACCAATGTAATCACCATGTCATGTCCTGTAAGGATTTAAAATTAAATCCTGTCGCAAACATCCAAATTCTGGAATGTGACACCCAGTCTGCTTAATCCCTCATCTGCACTCAAACCCCGTAACCTAGTATTTAATCCAGTGAATCTGCACCACGCTCCCTCAATTGCAAGTTTATCTTCCCTAGAAAAAGAAACCCAATCTAGACATAATAGTTTTCATGTGATTCTTTCAGTAAAGCCATAGTAATTACTTCCCATTTCTCATGTTAACTTCAAGTCAGTATGTGCAATGATACACTAGTCCTGCTGAACACCAACTGCTTTGCTTTCAAACACTCAATATTTAACAATACTGAATATTTCTACTTTTGTAATCATATCGGCAGACCTTACATTCTTCCCCATACTAAATTCCACTTAGTGTCCTTGGCTTACATGTGTCCACTCTAACACTCTATCAATAGAAAAAGTTATGATCCCGCATAAACTGCTTTCACACTTCAGAAAGTGAGGTTATGCATTTTGGAATGTCAAATATTAACAGGGCATATGCAATAAATGACAGGAGTCTTAAGGAATACTGAGGCACAGAGAAACTTGGGTAACAGTTCATACTTAGTTCCTTGATAATATTGATACAGGTGCGGGATAGGGTCAATAGCAGGTTTGCAATCATAGGTCAAAGACATTGGGCACGAGAGCTGGGACATCATGGTATTGCTATTCAGGAATCAGAATGAGGTTTAATATCATTGGTATAAGTTGAGAAATTTATTAGCTCTGCAGTAGCAGTACATTGCAATACCTAATTAAACTACAGCAATATTATTTATATATGTACACACACAACAGTTAAATTAGGTAAATAGTGCAAAGAGAAAAAGTATTGAGGTAGTGTTCATGGGTTCAATGTCCATTCAGAAATCAGATGGCAGAGGGGAAGAGGCTGTTCCTAAATCACTGAATGCGTGCCTTTAGACTTCTGTACTTCCTTCCTGATGATAGCAATGAGAACAAAGCATGACCTGGGTGATGGAGGTCTTTAATGACGTACGCCGCCTTTTTGAGGTGTCGCTGCCTGATGGTGTCCTGGATACTACGGAGGCAGGTGCCCATGATGGAGCTGACTGAGTTTACAACTCTCTGCAGCTTACTTTGATCCTGTGCAGTAGCCCCCCCCCGACCCTGCCCCTCCCCATACCAGGCAGTGATGCAGCCAATTAGAATGGGCTCCACGGTACCTCTGTAGAAGCTTGCGAGTGTCTTTGGTGACATACCAAATCAGACATTAGACATTAGTTAGGTCACACGGAATATTCTGCACAGTTCTGATCACCACACTACAGGAAGAATGCAACTTAGTAAAGTAATATAATAAAATTATGCCGTTACAGCTCCATTTGCTTTAAAGGCGGTTCAGCAAGGTTATTACAAACTTTGATTTATTGTGAATATTTTCCTGATTTTGGGGCATGATTATGCCAAAGTTTTGATGGATTTACTCTTCGAAACGTTTTGTCTTTGGTTGCTTAAAAAAAGCCCCACTCTGCACTGCTGACCCTGCAGCACTTGGATGAAACAAGCAAGTAACTCAGGAGGGAAGACCCGTATTTTGAATGGTCTTGAGATGGAATCTAAGTGGAATCTTTTGGCCATGTGCAGCTGCAGGAGTGAACTCGTCTCTCATTACTGGTGCAATCAAGGGACTGTTTATTAAGGAAGGATTAGGCACGTGTAAAAGGAAGAAAACAAAAAGGAGGGAATGAGCTTTGTGTGAAGCAGACATTGGTATTGACCATTTGAGTCAAGTTTCTAGTTCTGTAGATTGCTTGTGACTTGGTAGAGTTTGCAAATGCTTTACTTCAGAAAAAAATATAATTTTCACTGATAAAAAACTTACTCAAATTAATTTCAAATTATTCAAAATAATCAATTAACAGCAAAACAACTGTAGTTAATTTTTCCTCCTGTATCATCAGCAATAATGCGCAGTTTGAGCTCAGTGGGAATAATCAGTAATTACTACTAATTTGCCAACTTTCAGCAGTATTTTTAAGGCAATGTTCACAATAGTTATGTTTACACAGACCAAACATCAGATATGCATTGCAGCTTTTACTATTACCAAATACAGTTAAGTAAATAATTAAAATCAATAATAGCACGATATCAGTCACACACTATATATCATGACATCTTGGATTCTGTGGCACATCTTCATTGCATTAATTGCGGCTAATATGCAACAAAGAATTTCATCATAATGTTTTCAATAGAATAGGATATTTTGCTCCAATATTCCTATACCAAATTGTCCTTTTAACTTCCTATAAATGGATAGCATTTTGCTGTATTTACAAAGCTGGGGAACATGAAAGAAATTCAGATTAAAAGCCCCACTGTTCATTTGCAATTTATTATCATATTACTTAATTAGAGCAGCAAAGATTTCACACTTACCCTCCATTAACACCCACAAACTGAAGGTTCTTCTTCATACCATTTGGTTCATGCTTTCTGGGGCTATCTTTCTTTTTCATAATGGACTTTAGTGCTCCTGTGCTGCCAGAAGGTACTACAACAAAACATTTATGAAATGTATGCCATCACAAAGTGATATCGATTTTATTTCCAAAACAAGAAGTGGCAGCCTTGTCAGCAGCAAAATGTACAGAAGATGACTGAATCTGTCAATGGAGCATATGTGTCTCTGTCACGGTCAGCGAGGGAGAAAGGTGAAATAAAACGATGGACAGACAACACAATAAAAATTGTACTTTGATGCTCTTGAAAGTCAATGGAAATTGACTTCTGTTTGAGGCATATTTTATTTCAATTATGTTGGGCAGAACATTCAGAATGCTTTCAATAAATTGCAGGCAAAAAAAAACATTTGCCCATTGAGTCCATGCCAAAGAAAATAAAAACTATTTCAGCCACTCCCATGTCCCATGGAGGATTCCGAGCAACGGTTACACAATGGGCATAGAAGTAGAAAGGAGGGTGACATTCTGCTACTCATATGCATCTGTTAGTTGCTTATTACAATAATGGCATTTGCAGATGCTTGGGAGATGGTTGCTTGCCACCATTTAAGGAAATGTGAAGACCAAGAGAAGCCAAAAAGTAAACTAATTTAATGAACATGAAGGAACATGAAATTCAAAATATGTTTTTGTCTCCTTATTGTTCAAAAGTACAGCATTATCTGAAAATTAACTTGAGTTTTACAGCACATCACTTAATTTGGAGTTCCCAGTTCACAATAAAAAGAAACTTTAGAACCTTTGAAACCATTGTCTCACCAAAGTATTGAAACAATTTTTGACTCTCGAATCTATTCAACAGTGCATTGGTCAGTTACTGTGCAAATTTTATTAGAATTAAAGCCAAACTAAAAGCAAAGAGGAATTTTTAAATGAGGACGTGGTTGATTTTTGTAGATACAAAAGGGATCTGTCATGTAATTGGCATTGAAGTTGAGATTGTGTTCAGGAACAACAGGTTCCTATACAGCGTGGATTGGTTTTAAAAAGAAATTGGCTGGAAGGCAAATTGATTATCAAATAATGGTTACAGTGGGTGCCAAAGATACAGTTTTCTCAATGCTGCAACCAGATGCACTTAAGTCAAATCTCAGGCTGAGAAATACACACGCATAGGGGTCAATCAAATAGCCATGAGATGATGGGGTGGTGCCGCACTACTGTAATTTGCAAGTAGATGGAAAGTAAGCTCAAGAGATAGCAGTGATACTACTGGTGATGGAAAGTTAACTTTCATATTATGGGCACATGAACATTTCATCCCCCCCCCCAACACACAAAACACATATAATTTGTTCTTAGATATTAGGTGACTATATAGCTGAGTGGAATACATATAAATGGCTGCCCGGTTGAGATAATCCCAGGACCTCAGCTCCTGTATTTAACTTTACAATTAGATATAAAATTCTAATCTGAGAACTCCTTTAAAATTATTTAAACTGACTAAAAACTTCAAATGTATTTACATTGAGTCCTTAGAGTCAATTAGAATTTATAAAGGTAGCTCAGCTAATGGTTGGAAGAGCTCCTGTATTGTGTTCCTAATACATTTTCCAGCCTTGTGTTTGAAAATTAGGTAAGGTAGACACTACAAAATGTTTTATAAATTCTGTGTTAGTTAAAAGAAATATTTAAAGTGGTCCAAGAACTGGTCTCTCTCCCTGAAAAGTCACATGTTGCAAAGTTACTTGTGACTGTGACTGATTGGCCTAATTTCAAATAATAATGAGGCAGCTGACAGAGAAGAAGTCATCACCCTGACACAGTGATGTCAAGAAAACAACCTCTCCCTCAATGACACAAAAACAAATGAGGAATGGAGACAGGCTAACCCCTATTGGTATCAATGGATCTGGAGAGGGTGAACAGCTTTAAGTTCCTCAACATAAACATCACTGAGGAATTCACATGGTCTGTCCATACTGGCTGTTTGGTGAAAAAGGCACAACAGCACCTCTTACACATCAGATGGTTGAAGTTGGTCTGAGTCCCCAAATCCTGACTGGCTGCATCACTGTCTGGTCTGGGAACTGTACTTCCCTCAATTGCAGGACTCTATAGAGAGTGGTGCTCACCGCCCAGCGCATCTATGGATGTGAACTTCCCACTATTCAGGACACTTACAAAGACAGGTGTGTAAAAGGGGCTCAAAAGATCATGGAGACCTAAGTCACCCCAACCACAACCTGTTCCAGCTGCTACCATCCGGGAAATGGTACAGCAGCATAAAAGACAGGACCACCAGGCTACAGGGTAGCTTCATCCACCAGGCCATCAGACTGATTAATTCATGCTGATACAATTGCATTTCTGTGTTAGATTGACTGTTCTGTTGTAGATACTATTTATTATAAATTACTATAAATTGCATATTGCACATTTAAATGGAGACTAAATGTAAAGATTTTTACTCATGTACATGAAGGATACAAGTAATAAAGTCAATTCAATTAAGTTTACTAGCTAGATTGGGTTTTAAAATACACTTCTTCACAATACTTACCATGAAGAGAACTGGCTGTTTGCTGGTTGGCTAAAACAGTATGAAGGATAACGTCTTCTTGTTGTGGCAATGTCTCACAAGAGTCTCCAATCTTTAAAGTAGTAACTTGGGTGTCTATTGTTGACAGAGTCGAAAAAGCAGCCCGACTGGAGGTTTGGATATGAGAATTGTGCTGTCGACATGCTCCTGTTGAATGGGACAAGGTAACTTCTTAGCACAAAACAGTACTACTAAAGCAGAATATGAAATATTTATAAGCCAAGAACTTGGTACTTGGAAAGAGTAGACAGTTGCAAATACATTGAAAGCACATAAACACAGAGGAATCAATAACCATGAGATGTACTGAACACATACAAAAACAGATCTTCGCGCAATGACCCATCACAATCCATCTATATACACAGATGGAAGAACGGTGGGCAGGTAGATGAGTTTAGGGGTTTATGACAAGTAGTTTAAAGGAATAAGGTAAGGGACCAGAAGTTGAAAATAGTTTAGAAGACAAGCCAAGGAAGGAGGCAAGGATAGGTGATGGCAGGAAACCAGAGGATGCAGCTGCAGAAATACTGAAGAGATGGCTTCAATCTGATCACAAAACAGAAGATCTGACCTCATTTCTTTTCCCTTGGAGATGAGGCAGGGTAACTACCGGTAAGTTAGGGAGGAATATGGGATCGCAATTGCTCTCCAGAATGATCCTGGAGCACTGGACAACCCAGTAATGCAGCACAGCCAGAAATAATGATTGACAGATAATTAGCTGAGAATTCCTCCCAAGATGACCACAGATGTTATCTTCAACACATATCATTCCCTTTCTCTCCCCAGCAGCTAACCAGATCTGCAACAGACTTGATGTACTCAACATGACACGCTTCAAACCTCGAGTTCAATCCCTTTAAATGGAAAGATTGTCTCCATATTAAATCAATTACAAAGGTTTGAAGCACAAACAATCTACAACTGTTGCTTAAGATGAAAAAAGTTCAAATTGATAAACAATTTGAGTACTAGTTAGCATGTCAATGCAGCCAACCAGAGAGGCATCCTTTCCCAGCAGACATAGAAACATAGAAAATAGGTGCAGGAGTAGGCCATTCAGCCCTTCGAGCCTGCACCACCATTCAGTATGATCAGGGCTGATCATCCAACTCAGAACCCTGTACCTGCTTTCTCTCCATACCCCCTGATCTCTTTAGCCACGAGGGCCATATCTAACTCCCTCTTAAATATAGCCAATGAATCGGCCTCAAATGTTTCCTGTGGTAGAGAATTCCAAAGATTCACCACTCTCTGCATGAAGAAGTTTTTCCTCATCTCGGTCCTAAAAGGCTTCTCCTTTATCCTTAAACTGTGACCCCTCGTTCTGGACTTCCCCAACATCGGAAACAATCTTCCTGCATATAGCCTGTCTAATCCCTTTAGAATTTTATATGTTTCAATAAGATCCCCCCTCAATCTTCTAAATTCCAGTGAGTATAATAAGCCTAGTCGATTCAGTCTTTCTTCATATGAAAGTCCTGCCTTCCCAGGAATCAATCTGGTGAACCTTCTTTGTACTCCCTCTATGGCAGGAATGTCTTTCCTCAGATTAGGGGACCAAAACAGCACACAATACTCTAGCTATGGTCTCACCAAGGCCTTGTACAACTGCAGTAGAACCTCCCTGCTCCTGTACTCAAATCCTCTTGCTATGAATGCCAACATACCATTTGCCTTTTTCACCGCCTGCTGTACCTGCATGCCCAGTTTCAATGACTGGTGTACAATGACACCCAGGTCTCGTTGCACCTCCCCTTTTCCTAATCGGCCACCATTCAGATAATAATCTGTTTTCCTGTTCTTGCAACCAAAGTGGGATAACCTCATATTTATCCACATTAAATTGCATCTGCCATGAATTTGCCCACTCACCTAACCTATCCAAGTCACCCTGCATCCTCTTGGCATCCTCTTCACAGCTAACACCGCCGCCCAGCTTCGTGTCATCCGCAAACTTGAAGATGCTGCATTTAATTCCCTCGTCTAAATCATTAATATATATTGTAAACAACTGAGGTCCCAGCACTGAGCCTTGCGGTACCTCACTAGTCACCGCCTGCTGATCTGAAAAGGTCCCATTTAGTCCCACTCTTTGCTTCCTGTCTGCCAACCAGTTCTCTATCCACATCAATGCCATACCCCCAAAACCATGTGCTTTAAGTTTGCACACTAATCTCCTATGTGGGACCTTGTCAAAAGCCTTTTGAAAATCCAAATATACCACATCCACTGGTTCTCCCCTATCCACTCTACTAGTTACATTCTCAAAAAATTCTGTAAGATTCGTCAGAGATAATTTTCCTTTCACAAATCCATCCTGACTTTGTCCGATGATTTCACCTCTTTCCAAATGTGATGTTATCACATCTTTGATAACCGACTCTAGCATTTTCCCTACCACCGATTCAGGCTATCCGGTCTAGAATTCCCCGGTTTCTCTCTCCCTCCTTTTTTAAAAAGTGGGGTTAGATTAGCCACCCTCCAATCCTCAGGAACTAATCCAGAATCTAAGGAGTTTTGAAAAATTATCACTAATGCATCCACTATTTCTTGGGCTACTTCCTTAAGCACTCTGGGATGCAGACCATCTGGCCCTGGGGATTTATCTGTCTTTAATCCAATGATTAAATCCTTTAATCCCATGATTAACATTTTTTCAAAAGAAATTAAACACACACTTAGTACGGATGACCTGAGTTCAATTTCCACCACTGTCTGTCAGGAGTTTGTATGTTCTCCCTGTGACCACATAGGTTTCCTCAGGGTGCTCTAGTTTCCTCCCACAGTCCAAAACTATATGGTTTGTAGGTCAATTGCTGATTATAAGTTGTCCCGCAATTAGGCGGCAATTAAATCAGGAGATTGCTGCACAGTGTGGCTCAAAGGAATAGAATGGCTTATTCTGCACCGCATCTCAATAAAGAAGCAAATGATATCTACTAACAGCTGAACAAATTTATCCAGTGGAAATCTAGTTCAAGATTCATTGCTCAGTCGGTATCAATGGTTCTCATTCACCATGATTGGTAGAGATGACTCGATTATTTGCTATGTCTTTGAGAGGAGAATGGGCCAGGATTCTATTCAGGGACCCCGTGAGAATATTTCCACAGACCTCAGAAATGAACTTCATTGTGACAATCCATGAAGACAGGCTACACATTAAAGCTCTCATTGGCATGGTTATCAGAGGGTAGCCAACACCAATGGAAGCAAATTCCACCAATAATTTGGCTTATGAACAACAAAAGCAAGCACAAACTCATAAGTATATTATTTAAAATGTCAATCAAGCAGATAAGCAGAATTTTAAAAATTGCTGGAAATATTTCAAAACGCACCATTAAAGTGGAAAAAGAACAAGACTCAAGATATTACTACTGGCCTTTTCTCTTCACAAATGCTGATTAAGCCCAGCTCTGTGCTTTCGGCAGACTTTAGACTTTCAACACTTCCATTCTTTCCCCTTGAAATATTAAATGTTTGAAATGCTTTCAAATGGATGTTTACGAATATGAAGAGCCAGCCCACAGCTGCTGGTGGTTAGGTGTGGAGTTCCATTTTAGCTTCTGCCTTCCTGTTATTCACCATTAGCACTTTTCAACATTTAGGATCAGAAAATTGGACAACTAATATTAACAAGAACGTCACCTAAATTCCACTTAACCAGCATACCGTGATCAAGGATGCAAATAGGAAATGTTCAATGCTTTGAATAAGTGAATAGTCTTTGGCTGCATTTAATTTAGCAGCACAGAAATGAGCATAAGGCAAAGAACTACAAGTACCCAGAAAGAAATATTTCCTGTTTACCCTAGCTTGCCATGTTAATCATTGCCAACAATCACAATTTCATCCTATCAAAATAGCCTCATACTTTAACCATCTGTGGTGCTTTTTTTTTCTTCAGCGAGGTTGTCTTGCAAAAACCCTTTATTAAAAACTGCGTATTTAATTAGTCATCTAATGGTAATCAAACACACACCATGTGTTGCTCTGTTTTCCTTTAAATTGTGTATAGCTACTGTGAGGCATTAAAGGTCATTTGAGGGCTCTGAGAAGAAAGACATTTATTGCATCAGAACTAAATGGTATTTGCTGAAAAGGAAGCAGATCTTGCTCTTTGAAAAATATTTTGACAGCCACCCCCTCGTGAAATACTAAGTCAGTACATGTGCTGTCCAGTGGGGATTCAATTTCCCAAGAACTGGACATGTCTCACGTTCACTATACAGTAGGTGTTTAACAGGAAATCTCTCCCAGCATGTGTTAATAATTAGCTTCATCACTCCAGTGCTGGGATAGGGATACTGTTATACAATGGCTTCCACTTAAAATTCCCAAGTTTACATATTGACAAGCGGCAATGTATAAACAAAATTACTCTATTTACTACCCAGGCTTCCAAATGAATACTACTGAAAGTGACCTATGAGAACAACAGATGGATTTATCTACATATCCAGCGTCCATTAATAAGACCTCCAGCACCCAGGGCATGCCCTTTCTCTCTGTTACCATCAGGTAGGAGATACAGAAGCCCGAAGGAACACACTCAGTGATTCAGAAACAGCTTCTTTCCCTCTGCCATCCGAATCCTAAGTGGACATTGAAGCTTTGGACACTACCTCACTTTTAAAAAAATATATAGTATTTCTGTTTTTTCAAGTTTTTTAAATAAACTATTCAATTAACAATTTATTTACTTGTTTATTGATTATGTTTTATTTTTGTCTCTCTCTGTGCTAGATTATGTATTGCATTGAACTGCTGCTGCTAAGTTAACAAATTTCATGTCACATGCCAGTGATAATAAACCTGATTATGATTCTGAAATAGATTGGTGAAAGTAAACTACAAAACCATGAGGAATGTGTGTTTAGGTCTTAAACAACAAAGAACGGGAGGAAAAATAAGATCTGACACCATGAACATCAAACTCAAAAAAATTTGGTAACCACTCCCTTCACTGTCTCCTTTCCAACATTTCTTTATTTTTCCTTTATTTTCTCCTCCTGATCCAACTGGCAAACACCACACCATGTATTTCTCTCCCCATCTGTCCGTCAGCCACACAATCCTCCTACTACTTCCCCTCCCCATCTCCCTCCCTTTATTCCTGGCTCCACTATCCTTAGGCCTTGTGTCATGTCTACCCATCACCTCCCATCTTTTGACATCCTTCCTGCCCTCCTCTCTCCCACTCACCTGGACCCAGCTATTCCTTCTCACTTCACCCCTTCACTCTCTTTTCATACTGGCTAGCAAACCCTTTCATTCAAATTTAGACAAAAGGTCTCAACTCAAAACGTCAATTGTACACCTTTCTCCATTAATGCTGCCTGATCTGCCGAGTGGTTCCAGTGCTGTTTGTGTTGCTCTAAATTCCAGCACTGCAGTCTCGTGTCTCTGCTTAGGTCTTTATTAAATCCGGGAGGGTACCAACACAATTTTATTTTCTGTGGATTTCAGGCATACATAAGAAGCCAACATGGATCTATAATTCAAAAAATTATTAAGTGCATTTTAAATTGCATGTACAGACAAACATAAGCTAGATATATTCAACAGAACAGATTGGCTCTACATTCCAACTTCTCCCCCCCCCACCCCCGTTTCCATTGTGAATATTTTTCCTGTGTTTCAACATATCAGACTCCATTGCTATGAACAATATGCAGACTTGTCAAGATTCTCCCACCAGTTATTCAGTACTTAGCCAAGAAACCAGTATTCACAACTTTAAAGTTTGTTATCAGCTCTTATAAAGTGTGAAATAAAAGTCCTGCAAGTCCCAGTTAGGTACATGGAAGGAAAATAAAATGGCAATCACAGATTTAGTTTCAAATGGGTAATAAGATGTATTATAGTTTTCCTATTTACTGGCAGAGCCATTTGGTTAAAATGTTCAACTCCTCACATCTTTGTTATAAATTGTAAATGGAAGAAATTCTCCTTCCTCTGACCCAACTGTACATCAGGTGTGAGAATTATTAATTCCTCTTTTGTTACCTATGTGCAAGAACCAAACTGAGGAAGAAGCAATCGCATAAAAGACAATGTCAAAGCATGGAAAGAGAACCACACTGTTTAAGCAGGTCAATAACTCAGCAAGTTGAATAGAGAGGCAACAGATGAAATCCGGTTCAGCATGTGAGGGAATATTCTGGAGTTATATGAATATGGCAGATATTAATTCAAGCAAAATCAGTCTTTGGTTCTTAGTGCAAATTATAAATTGCAAGCAGTAAATTAAGTTAGAGCACACCTTTGCAAATAAACAAAACTGTCTGTAAAAGATATGGTTTGCAAAATGGTGGCCATGAAACACTTGCCAAATGTTAAGACAATGGGGTTGTGTTAATTGGGCTCCTTACTCCAGGGTTTGAGTAATGGGTTTAAGCAATTTCCACCATCGTAAGCAAGTTCAAGGAAGCTTGCAGACTGGACTGACATTATCACTTTGCTCTATGGGTGTCTGGCTCTCTCTCATCAGAAGTTTTAGTTTCTCCTTGCAAAGGAGTTTCAGCCTTCAGAGGTGCAACTACGATGTGTTTCGACTGTAAGTATGTACCATAAAACAACCATCTGTCAACCCAATATAACGAAGTTTAAAAAAAAGTCATTGTAACTATTAAGACTGTACTGAATCACCTGCTGTTATCTTTGATCTTAAGAGTATAAAAATGTAATGTAATTTTGGATTTATGAGCCTCTATCCAGAGCGTTTCCATGAGACAGTCATAACATTTGGGGACTCGTCCAGGATACATATGTATCCCACTGGTTGGTCGGCGACTTCAGCTGTTTAAAAGTATTTGTTTAAGAGGTATGTGTGTGTGCAATGCGTAAGGGACCAGCTACCAGACAGCACAGGGAAGTTCATTGAGACAAGGCCACCAGTTGCGAAAGGAGGCTACTGACTGTTTAGTACAGTAAAGGGCACACGTATGCTCGTTCAATGGGCAATTGATTAAGTGCAACGGGTTTACTGAGAACACTTGGATAGTGTGGGAGATACTGCTTGGGACAGCAGAGAGTATGTTTGGGAAATTATCTGCATGTGTTCGAATGTCTGTGGGAAAACCTGAGAACCCCAAGATGGGCAACAGTGTAGAAATGTTTAATGTTCTACATAAAAATTATTCAACAACATCATGGGCTCAATTATGTAGAGAGGAGTATATGCAGAGTACACACACAATAAACTTGAGAAGGTTGAATGGAGAAGGCTGGGTGGGTTAATACCTGAAGCCTAGAGGCACATTGACAGTGGTGGAAATGTCAATCAATGAGGAAGTGAGATGGAGCAGCAGTCATTCTATGTCATGCGTATTTGCAAGGGAGAATAAAATGCCTGAAATCACAATGTACACTTAGTAGAGCTACAGAACGAATGGGATGAATACAGAGAAAGAGGCAGAGAGACGTATGTGAAAAACAGGCAGATTAATTAGAAAAATGCGTGAATCAGACTAAGAAGTAAATAGATTAAGTCCCGGTAGGTGGATGCTTGGTGGGCATCAACCATGGGAATAACCGTTGAGGAAGACAATAAGGTAAATTGGGTAGCGCTGGACCAGGGATTTGACAAGTAGGAAATTACCTGCAAACAGGAGACTAGATTATCTCAGGATTTCCACAGTGGCCCTGACATTTTCCATAAAGTAATTTTCCACAGATCTCAAATAAGCTGGAGTTGATGCATACTGTAGTATAATTCTACAATATATAGATGATTTGTTAATCACCTCAGAGGTTGAAGCAGGGCACTGTGGGGCCATAGTGAGTGCTTTGGAAGTATTACAGCACCAGGAACTTAAGATATGGCCCAAATAGGAATGCAACCAAGGGCTTGTTATTTCACTGGGTAGGAAGGATATTTCAGATGACAGAAGGACAGCAATTAATTCCATGTCCTATCCAGTCAATGTGAGGGGAGTGAGGAAGGTTTAACTACTTCTGCAACTTCACAGCAGGATTTGCAGCACTGATGGCCCCATTACAAGCTTTAGTCAGAGGAGGGAAGCTCCCTCTGGAAGAAGTAAAGTTGGTCAGTAGAAGAGAAGGCCTTCACAGTTAACAAAGCCCTAATTTCTGCACCTGCTTTAGGATTAACAGGTCTGACAGCCTCTTTCACCTTCACTGCAGTGATGAGGGACAGTACTACAATGCAGAAGTAGCACAGGATCACGGGGACACAAAAAGACCAGCGGCATACTATTCAGCAAAACAGACTCCTGTTTCCACCAGACTTCCCCGGTGTGTTGTAGCCTTGGACCGTGTAGCCTGAGCTGTGCGGGTTTGTGAGCCTGTAGTAATCGTGGGGCAGCTCATATTACACACTCCACACACCACTGCGGAGCTCCTGAATACATTGAGGCTGAGAGCAATCAGAGGACAGCTTGGGAGGCAACTCTCACCCCCAAAGACAAATCAGTAATGAGATAGAGATAGAGACAGAAACAGGGGTGAACCCCTTAAGTGCCATCCTACAGAGGGCGAAACATGAGTAATAACAGGAAAACCTGGAGGAAGAATCTGGTGTAAAAGTAAATTCCACTGGAAGGAGAAGCAGAGGAGAGTTTTATAGATGGGTTCTGGAGGTACTTAGATGGGAAGTCACAGACTAGATGCACCACAGTGACAGGGACAGCAGAGAAATTAGCTGCAGGAGCACTATCCAATGGATGCTCATCTCAGGTGGCTAAACTAGTGACTTTAGTAGAAGCTGCAACAGGGGGAGGAGAGTGAACATATACAGGGGCATGTGAAGGTTTGGGCGCCCCAGTCAAAATTTCTGTTACTAAGCTCATCAATGACCTGATTTCCAAAAGGCATAAAATTAAAGATGACACATTTCTTTAATACTTTAAGCAAGATTACTTTTTTAGTTCTGTCTTTTACAGTTTCAAAATAACAAAAAAAGAAAAGGGCCCAAAGCAAAAGTTTGAACACTCTGCATGGTCAGTACTTAGCAACACCCCCTTTGGCAACTATCGCAGTTTGTAAATGCTTTCTGTAGCCAGCTGTCTTTCAATTCTTATTTGGGGGATTTTCACCCATTCTTCCTTGCAAAAGGCTTCTAGTTCTGAGAGATCCTTGGGCCATCTTGCATGCACTGTTCTTTTGAGGTCTATCCACAGGTGTTCAATGATGTTTAGGTCAGGGAACTGTGAGGGTCATGCCTTCAGCCTGCGCCTCTTGAAGTAGTCCATTGTGGATTTTGAGGTGTGTTTGGGATTATTATCCTGTTGTGGAATCCATCCTCTTTCATCTTCAGCTTTTTTTTTTACAGACGGTGTGATGTTTGCTTTCAGAATTTTCTGGTATTTAATTGAATTAATTCTTCCCTCTTCCAGTGAAATGTTCCCCGTGCCATTGACTGCAACACAAGCCCAAAGCAAGATCAATCTACCCCTGTGCTTAACAGTTGGAGAGGTGTTCTTTTCATGAAATTCTGCACCCTTTTTCTCCAAACATACCTTTGCTCATTGCGGCCAAGAAGTTCTATTTTAACTTCATCAGTCCACAGGACTTGCTTCCAAAATGCATCAGGTTTGTTTAGATGTTCCTTTGCAAACCTCTGACACTGAATTTTGGCCGTAATGAGCAAAGCTATGTTTGGAGAAAAAAAGAGTGCAGAATTTCATGAAAGGAACACCTCTCCAACTGTTAAGCACAGGGGTGGGCTGATTTTCACATTGTTTGTCAATGAGTTAGATAATGGAATTGATGGCTTTGTGCAAAGTTTGCAGATGATATGAAGATAGGTGGAGGTGTAGGTAGTGCTGAGGAAGCAATGTGATTGCAGAAGGACTTAAACAATTTGGACAAATGGACAAAAAAGTAGCAGATGGAATATAGTGTTGGGAAATATATGATAATGCATTTGGGTAAAAGGTGCGTTAGTGCAGATTATTATCTAAATGGGGAGAAAATTCAAACATCAGATGTGTATAGGAGCTAAGGAGTCCTCGTGCAAGACTCCCAGAAGATTAATTTACAGGTTGAGTCTGTAGTAAAGGTGGTAAATGTAATGTTGACATTCATTTCAAGGGGAATAGAATGTGAAAGCAAGGGGATAACGCTGAAGTTTTATAAGACACTAGTCAGGTCGCACTTGGAGTATTGTCAATAGTTTTTGGCCCAATATTTCAGAAAGGATGTGTTGTCATTGAAGTGAGTCCAAAGGAGATTCACGAGGATGATTCCAGGAATGAAGGGGTTAATGTATGAGGAGCATTTGGCAGATTTGGGTTGGTACTCACTGGAATTTAGAAGAATGCAGGGGGAATTGCAATGTAACCTACCAAATGTTGAAAGGACTGGATAAGGTGGATGTGAAGAGGATGTTTCCTATGGTGGGGGTATCCAAAACTAGAGCATACAGCCTCACAATTGAGGGACAAACCTTTAGAACAGAGCTGAGGAGGAATTTTTGTTGCCATCCATGGAATGCTCTGCAACAGACAGCTGTGAAGGCTAAGATCGTGGGTATATTTAAAATGGAAATTGATAGTTTCCTGACTGGTCAAGGGAATCAAAGGTTATGGCGAGAAGCAGGTGTATGGGATTGAGTGGGATCCAGTATCAACCATGCTGGAATGGTGGAGCAGACATGATGGGCTGAATGGACACAATATGTTCATGACCCTCCAGCAATCTTGGTACTGGCCAGGGATGGGCAAGGATGTTGCTAAATTTTGTTAGACATGCATCATCTGTGCCCAATATAACCCTGGTGGTGAATAAAGGTGCAGCTAGCAAACCAGACACAGGCTAGCAGCTCCTGGGAAAACATTCGGATGGACTTCCTGGTGCCCAGTGAGGTCCTTGAGCCATTCAAATAAGGACCACACCAAACGCTTCTGTAGATCAACCAAAAAGAACTGAGAGGCTTGTCAGATTATTCTGACAATCTTGTGTCTTGGCATAGAGTGTCAACTGTTGCCTTTGAAGCTGAAGTAAATTACCCTGCTGGTGCCCCTGCACACAGATAGATCTGACAGTTATAGTTATCAGAGATTGAAGGGGTAATGATAAGGATATGATCAAGCTACAATGGGCCAGCAAGGAAGGAGTCAACAAGCACATGAATGACAAAGCTGGATTTTAAAGATTGATTGAAATTGGGAAGACAAATATGCCCAAGAAGAGAATGTGATCAAATTTCTTGAATGTTTCATTGCTGTCCTTGCTTAGTCTTGTAGGAAGCTAATTAGGTATGACAGACATTGTCAGATGTTGGTACATAGGGACATCATAGATTATTAATTGGGTAAAGGATCCAAAGTGAAGGGCACTTTTGCTGCCCAACTTAATTAGACCCTCAACATTTGGCCTTTCTGGACAGATTTCTGTTCAGGGACCAAGAGGACGGCATGTTAGGGAATATTCTGGAGTTATGTGAATATAGCAGATATTAATTCAAGCAAGAACCAGTCCTCAGCTCTCAATGCAAGTTATAAAATGCAAGCAGTAAATTGAACTTAAGAGCAGCAACTCTGCAAATGAACAATACTGTAAGATATATGGTTTGCAAAATGGTGATTATAGGACAAGTGCATTTGTATCAGCCAAATGCTAAGATGATGGGGTTGTGTTCATTGACATGCATTAATCCAGGGTTTGAGTAATGGGTTTTAAGTAATTTGCACCATTGTAAACAAGTTCAAGGAAGCTTGCAGATCGGACTGATATCATGACTTAACTCTTAATAGTTGGGCATTTGTATTACTTATAGTTTATTCCAGCAAAGTCATTTGAACCTTCAAAGGTGTCTATCAATTACAATAAGCTTCCACTGTAAATATGTAACTCAAAGGAATCATTTGTCAATCTAAAGTATTGAAGTAAACAAGGAAATCGTAACTATTGAAATTGTATTGAATCACCTGCTCTTAGGGTATAAAAATGTGACATACTTTTGGGTTTGTGAGACTCCAACAAGAGTGTCTATATGAATGCCAGCTTGTTGTGATGCATAAAGACTTCTATAACCATCAGTTTTGGTGTCACTCTGGGAACTTTGATCACAGCCACAACAGGGCAGTGTTAAGTGACACATTTTATAATGTTGAATGAGGTGGGATGGCGCTAGTGTGAAAAATGTCAAGATGTGAAAGTACATATGTACTTTCTCTTTAAATATGATCCACAGGCTTCAGCACGAATGGATGTCGAACCTTCATAAGAGTGGTTGCAGTCTCAGAAAGTAGACAGGTACTCCCACATTTAACAAGTATCTGCATGAACACTTGAATCGCCAAGGTAGAAAGGACCAAGGACCAAGTGTTGGTAAACGGATTAGCATGGATAGGTAAAGCAAAAAGTATTCACCCACACCACCACCCCGGAAGTTTTCATGCTTAACTATTTTGCATTGAATCACAGTGGCTTTTTTAAATACTGATCAACAGAAAAAGATTATTTTGTGTCAAGGTGAAAACAGATCTCAACAAAGTGATCTAAATTAGTTACAAATAGAAAACACAAAATAATTGACTGCACAAGTACTCACCACCTTTAATATGACACACCAAATCATCACTGGTGCAGCCAATTGTTTTTAAAAGTCAGGTAATTAGTTAAATGGAGATCACCTGTGTGCAGTCAAGGTGATTGTAGTAAAAATACACCTGTATCTGGAAGTCCTACTGTTGGCGAGTCAGTATCCTGGCAAAAACTACATCATGGAACACTCCAAACAACTCTGCGAAAAGCTTATTAAAAAGCACAAGTCAGGAGATGGATACAAGAAAATTTCCAAGTCACTGAATATCCTTTGGAGTACAGTTAAGTCAATCATCATGAAATGGAAATAATTTGGCACAGCTGTAAATGTGCCTAGAGCAGGCCATCCTCAAAAACTGAGTGACTGTGCAAGTAGGGTATAGAGACCACCAAGAGACCTATGACAACTCTGGAGGAGTTATAAGCTTCAGTGGCTGAGACGGGAGAGACTGTGCATACAACTGCTTCCCCAGTCGCGGCTCTATGGGAGAGTGGCAAAGAGGAGCCACTGTTGAAAAAAAACTCACATGAAATCTCGGTGAGAGTTTGCCAGACTCTGAAGTCAGCTGGAAGTTTCTGTGGTCTGTGGTTTAGCACTGCACATCATCAAAAACACACCATCCCTACTGTGAAGTGTGGTGGTGACTGCATCATGCTGTGGGGATGCTTCACTGCAGCAGGCCCTGGAAGGCTTGTGAAGGTAAAGGGTAAAATGAATGCAGCAGAATACAGGGAGATCCTGGAGGAAAACCTGATTCAGAGTGCAAGAGAAGTGTGACTTGGAATTTGTTTTCTGCGATTTGTTTTCCAGCAAGAAAATAAGCCCAAGCAGAAAGCCAAAGCTATACAGGAATGCTTTACAAACAAAGTTGATGTCCTGGAGTGGCCAAATCAGAGTCCACACCTCAATCCAATTGAGAATTTGTGGCTTGATTTGAAAAGGGAAGTTCACTCACGATCCCCATGCAATCCGGCAGAGTTTGAGCAGTTTTGTAAAGAAGAATGGGGAAACTATGAAGTGTCCAAATGTGCAAATCTGATAGAGACCTATCAGCTGCTAAAAGTGCATCTACTAAATACTGACTTCATGAGGGTGAATACTTATGTTTTATATTTGTATTTGATTTAGATCAATTTGGAGAGATCTATTTTCACTTGGACACAAAATGAGTCTTTTTCTATTGATCAGTGTGATAAAAAGCTAAATTGCGATTCAATGTTGTAAAACAATAATTCATGAAAAGCTTCAAGGGGGAAGAGGTAAATACTTTTTATAGGCACTTTACTTGGTCAAAAGAGACATGGTGGGCTTTAGGCCTGATTCCGTGTTCAATGTCGCTGTTACTCAATGGGACATCAATTGACTCAACATCAATCAATAGGCCCCAGATGGAGTATTCTGACAGGTGTAGATACTCTACTGTAAGAATATTTGGCCTTTCAGTTATACATCTTTGATCTTCCGGTATCGCAACCAGATGACTTTCAGTAGTGCCCTGGTCATCATAAGTTTCCTCAAAAAGACCCTAGTTGGCGAAATAATCTCTAACAGTGGAAAACATTCACAGGTGGACTGCCAACAGAAGGAGCAATCACTGATATTAAAAGACAAGCCCAGCTACATACAATGGTGAGCTCAAATATTTTCCCACCATTCCCTCTGTACGAGCTGTACACGTGGATCAGATGCTAGATGCATACATGAAGCCTAGCATATAACAAGGTTCTCATCTGTTGCCAGGTTGATTTTGTTGCCTGCCTAGATTTCAACTTAGAGGGAGGACAGGGGCTCAGTGGGTGGGGTAAGAAAATGGAATGGCAGTTCAGGCAGTGCATAGAAGAATGCACGAGTGGCAAAGACAGGAAATTCAAGGATATAACATGTAATGCTGGTTGGATCTGCTATGAGTTGTAGTAAATTATAAATTATTTTCTGTTGATAGAATGCTTTGTTTGACAAACCAGGTAGAGAAAGCAACTGTAATTAATTGTCTAACTTATGCTTTTTTATACAGTGCCTTGAAAAAATATTCAGCCCCCAACCCTTTGTAAATGAGAATTACAACCAGGAACTTTGATCAATTTGAGTAACAATTTTGTGAATCACGTGCTCTTTTCTTCCCCATCCCCCCCGCAGAGAGCAAAGCACCCCCCCCCCCAAAAAAAAGCAGGGAAATTTGTAAAGCATGGAAAACTAAAAGTTCAAAAACTGAAATGACGGCAGATCAAAAGTATTCAATGCTTATTAGATTTATGCCACACATATCACTCAGTGTTGAGGCCAAGAAGTTCCACTTTATTCTTGTCTTTCCACAAGACCTTTATTCACATCTTTAGTGTCTTCTATGTGGCACTTTATGGGCAAGGATGTATTTTTCTTTAATGGTACATTTGGCATAAATCTAATACTGCACATCAGCCAGGTAAACCATCCCTACTGTAAAGTATGGTGGAGGTAGCATCATGCTTTAGGGTTGCTTTTCAGCAGCAGGGATTGGATAAAAACAGAGATCCTGGATAAAAATCTGTAGCTTCTGCCAGAAAGCTTAAACTGGAAAGGAAGTTCATCATTCAGCAGGACAACGACCCAAGCAACCACGGAGTGGCTTCAGACAAAGAAAATTGATGTCATTGAGTGGCCCAGTCAGAGCCGTGATTGAAAATCTCCTGCAAAACCTCAAGTGTGCTGTCCAGCACAGCTCCCCAACTAAACTGGCACAGATTGAGCAATTTTGTAAGGATGAGTGGGCAAATCTTGCTCCATCATGTTGTGCAAAGCTAATAGAGACTTATCCAAAAATACTATTGGTTGTCATAGCTGTCAGAGGTGGTTCAACTAAATACTGAACAAAGGGGGATGAAAATTTTTGAATTTCAGTTTTTGAATTTTTAATTTTTCATGCTTTACAATTTTCCCTGTGGTTTTTGATTGGGGCTATACTGTGAAAAAATTGAGCATGTTATTCACAAAAAAAATTCTCAGTTAAATTGACCAAAATTCCTAGTTGTAATACTCATTTATTTGAATAAAATCTTGGGGCTGAATACTTTGTCAGGGCTCTGTAAATCATTTACCTTTGCTTGTTAGTTATAATGACTGCCTATTGTCTACAGTTCTGATCATGAAACCACTGGAAAGATGGGATGGCAAGAAGAGATTCACCAGGATATTGTCTGGAATAGAGAATGGTTGTCATCAAGACAGGTACTGGGTTTACCCTCAATGCAACATAGCAGAGCTCGTGGCAACCTCAAAGTGGTTCACAAGATTGTAAGAGTCAAAATCTGTTTCCCAGGGCACAGAGGTCTACAGCTGGAGGCTAAAGATTTACAGCAAAGGAGGAAAGGGGTCTTTCAAGATCTGAGGGGCAAGATTTCCACAAAAAGGGTATTTGGAATGAGCGGTCAGAGGAATTGGTGGAGGCAGATACAATTACTACTTTTTAAAGGAATTTGGAAAGTTATGTAGATGAAAAGGTATAGAAGCTTAAAACAGGTAAGGTTTTCAGGGTGAGCATGGGTAAGGTGAACCATGAGGGTCTGTTTCCATGGTTATAGACTTCCATGATCAATGCTCATCTTCCAATACCTTAGCTGCCAAGATAAGAGAAATACAAAGACAGAAGCAAGAGGGAGATCAGAGAGGTGAAGGGCAGAATATAGAACAATCAGTTCAAGCTGGACTTCCGAAACCGTACATCAGTATTCAAAGCACGTGAACAATTTGCACCGTTGCTAATCAGCAGACGCGTGGTGTGTGCTTCAACAGTGGGGCATCATATTGACAACAATTGTTATGTATACTGTACTTGCTGTCCATTTACAAATGAGAAACATGATGACCTTCTTTGGCAGGATACAGAAGAGATTTTCTCAGTTATTTCTAGGAACTGACAGCTCCATGGTTGTTAGTGATGTGGGGAGAGAAGAACTGTGTTTGCTTACAAAGTACAGCAAGTTCAGTGGAGATTTGATGGTGTTCAATATCATGAAGAATTTTGATTGTGTAAATAGGAAGTCCCTTTTCCCAGGGCAGAATGGCTGGTCACCAGAGCACAGATTTAAGATATTTAGCAAAGAATATTGGCTACATGCAGGTAAATTAATGCTTATTAACAATAATTTTCCAAATGGTGGTGGAAACAGATTCATCAATTACCAAAAAGAAATTGCATGAAATGGGAAACTTCCGGTGCTGTTGAGAAAGTTAGGGAATATGACTCATTGAATGGCTCTTCCAAACTGTGAAGAAATATGCGGCCTCATCCTGTAGTGTGTTAGTCTATGCCACTAACTAAAAATACAATCCCAACATGGAAACATTGAAAAGTTTTTTTTAAATATATGGAAAGCATACTGAGGACTACGATGAAACCAGTCATGTTGATCACTGCATGCTACAGATGATTAGAACCACAGGTGACCCACCTAATCCCTACGAGGGCTGCACCCTGCCCCAAAACTCCCAACCCCTAATTCACTTCAGCCACTCAACATCATGCTGAGAACTGAATTGTGCAAAATTAGCCATTAAAAGTGGCAAAAAAAATCATTTGATTCACCGAGCTACTTCAGCTTTGAATCTAATCTGAAACAAAATCTGGTAAATCGATTGAAGGATTATTTTCCCGAAGCTTTATTTATGTCATTTTATTGTAATGACCAACTGTGAGCCTTCAATTGTCATGTGATGTAGTCAGCTAAGAATTTGCTAAGCACTGGGACATTCCTTCAAGTCACAGAATATATTTACCCGGTCGAATCCTGTAATGCATCTTCTCAAAGAGTGCAAAGTTAGCATAAACCTACACAATATGGGCACTATACTGAGGCAATTAAACACTCGACTGGGCTTTACAAGTACTTGATTAAGATGGCTTAGTGACTTGATAAATTAAAATTAAAAAGTGGTAGATTTCCAAAATGGAATACACATTGAAATGAGAAAAATCCAATTTAAACCAGACCATGTTTAAATGATAAAAAGCATGATTACTAAATCACTTAAATGGCATTAACAGCGTGGAAATTAATCACACTCAGTGTTTGATTCTCTATTTCAAATACTAAAGTAGGAAAATAATTCTATCCACTGAATGCCTCAATTTAGGTTGGCCTAGAGAAACAAAGGGAAAAGACTTCAGACACATTGTCATCCAAATCCCTTCGCCAGCTCTGAAAATGAAGAACTATTACCACTGAGCCAGCTGGCATCCTTCGGTTCACTGTAAAGTGTCTTTGGATAAACTAAACCATTTTCTTTTAAAGACAAATCCCTTTATTTAATTTGCATTGGCTGCATATTAGCAATGTATTTTTTCTTTTGCAAACGGGACTGATAATCACTTTATTTTTGGTGGAAGGCAAGAACAAAATGTTTTAAAACAAAATGCTTCTCTGGTCCACGATCTGCTTGGTTGCATATAATGAATAGTCAATGCAAGATCTGATTTAGGTACCTCTAGATTTCAAAGGTTTCTTTTTCCACAAAAATGCTGCCTGACTGAGGGCTGCTGGCGTGTTCTATTTTTTTTTATTTCATATTCCCAGCATCTGCAAATTTGCTTTGAATTTCAAGAGAAGAAAACATCCAACTTAATGGAAGGAGCATTTGTGTCTTATGAAGACACATCAAAACATTTCATTCAAACTGGTTGCAGATGAAACCCCACTATTCAAACAAAGAAGAGTGAAAGGAGGGAACTGGAGACTGGCTAGCAAAACAACAATAAAGGGAACACTAAAGTACATCAAGAAATGTGATATCAGGCTTAGATATTTGTAATGGGATTAAACAAAAACCAACATAGATCTATAAAAGGGAAATTGTGTTCAATAAATCCAAGGTTTTTCTGAGCATGTAACAGATAAGAACAAATGAATATTTGGGTTTTCAGAAGGTCGGTGATACATATATTTGCATTTAAGAGGTTAATGCACACAAGCAAAGTAGCTGCAATGGAAGACAGTAGACATGCATGGATTAAAAATTAATCAACAGACAGGAAAGAGAAAGAGCAAGTAGGACTCTCTTAGGGATGCAGTGGCTAGTGAGATACTGCAGGAGTCATTGCCTCAGCAGTAAGTGAGTTGAATGATGGAACTGAGTAAATCTTTTCCCAAATTTGCCCCCAACAAAACTGGGTGACATTACTTGTAGTAAAGAGGGGCACAGAGGCTCAAAGCTGATGCATAAAACATGGCACATGCAATCTAATGTGGAAAAATGTTGAGAAGTAAAATGTAAAGGCAGATAATGATAAATTAGGAAATATTGATGTAAAGAGTAACCAGACAAGGAAAGCATGCGCAATGGTGCAGCAAACAATTAAAATGGCAAATGAAATGCTGGCTTCATAGCAGGAACTGTGTGTGCAGGAGCCTGGATATCTTGCTACAATTACACAGGATCTTGAGACCACAAATGTCATTGAGGGAGTGCAGTGAGGTTTAACAGACTGACTCATAGATGGATGGACTGTGTCATAGGGAAACATTTGGTCAACAGAACACATCTCTAGTAGGGCTCTGAAGAGACAGGACCAAACTGAAAAGCAAAATCCTGATGGGGCTAGACAGACAAGGATGTGTTGGCTGGGAAAGGAGGATAGTGAGCTGGTGGTTGGAGAGATTTACAACAAAATACCACACTCCCGGAATTTGGAGGAAGACACTTAGGACTGAGATGAGGAAGAACTCCTTCACTAAGAGGATGGTGAACTTGTGAAATTCTCTAACACAGAAGATGGTGGTGGTAAAATGCACTTTAAGTTTGTAGCAGATAGATTCCTGTCAATGAAGGGATACACAGAACAGTATTGATATTGGATTGGCCATGACTGTACTGAATGAAGAATCAGGCTCAAAAAACATATTACTTTTGTTATTATGCAAAGACAACACAATTCAGGACAAATAAAAATCATATTTTGTCAAAAGGCTTTAGGGCATAGTCAGTACCGTTACATTAGAAGTTATTTCATATTTGAACAGAAAAAAAATGGTGTTGCGGAGAATTCTACTGAGCACCAAACAATTATTAAATTTTTTGAACTGAACTGAATGGCAACAGGTTTGAGTTAAACCTAAATATTTAAAATTAGCTGGAGCAGTGAAACCAACAAAGCATTTCTCCTAGTTCCAATGATAGATTGTCACAAATACTTCCAACTTGTAACTAACCTGCAGTCGCGCCGGCAGAGTCTGTACAAGGGCTGACGTGAACAGTGCCTCTTATTTCCTCATTGCTCCCATACTTCATGACTGAATTTAAAGTAGTCAGTGTATTGAGAAGCTGGGAGTTCAGGGACCCAATCTGAGAATGAGGCTGTCCAAAGGCATCAGCTAGCTCAGTATAATTTTCAGCAAGGAGCATCTGCTGCTCTTGCAGCAAATTCTGTACACGCTCAACATAGTGGTTCAATGTGGATTCTGCCCCAGGATTGTGCTCCATCTCTTGGTACTTTGCAGCAAACACAGACTCATCACCCACACCGATGCTCTTTGTGTTAGCAGGCACCAGTGGCTGATTGATCGTGCCACAAGCAATGTTTCTAGTTTTCAAACCAACGAGGAAGTTTTCATTTATGCTTAACTGACCAACTCCAAAATCTTTGGTTTTTACAGGTGACGACTTCTCCAAGTCAACATCACAAGTGGATGTCGTGCCCACACCAATGGAGCGGGTTTTAATAGTTGCATTGACATCCTTCACTCTACCGTCTCCCACCGCGACAGATCGCGTTTCAGTGGCTGTCGTGTTGGTCTCCTTATTGCAATTGCTCACAATGGTACTGGTGGTAGAGTCTGTGAGTGTTACCAGCTCAGTATTGGTGAATTGGTTCAATCTATTCACATCTATATGTGTCTGTTTGTCTGCTGTCTGTGGTACTGCCATTACTGCGGAATCAACGGCCTTAACTTGTTCTGTGTTTGTACTGGAATTCATCAGCTCTTTCGGTTGGCAAATTATAACATCCACTGAACAATCACCAGATCCTATTGATTTAAATTCCCTCACTTTCTCCTCGGTGAGGTCTCGATCCTCCGCTGCTGCTTCTGTATTTACAGCTACGTCGCAGAAACTTCTCAGCCCGCAATCCATCGCCTTATCGCACATTACAACACGGTGACCCACGGCCATATCCTGCAATTCCACCTTCTCGTGCACGACCCAGCAGTTCATTGGTATATCCAGACCCACAGCGACATCTTGACAGTCAGGCCTACAGCTGACTCCAGAGTTGTGCATTTGCTGCTGAGTGCCCACACAAGCATCACAATAGCTCACGCAGTCACCTACTATTTGGTTTTTCATTTGCACTGTCGCTTGTACTGATACAGTCGCGGCCTGAGGCTGTGCCATTACATACTTATCTGTCCTTTTCCTCGAGCCAGCAACCTGCAGCTCTAACTTCAGTTTACTCATTTCCACCTCATGAGTGGCTTCTTTTAACTGCACCTCGAGCCTGTAAATTTTCTCCTTCAGTGCGTCAATCGTCTGCTGCTGCAGTTCAATTTCCATGTCAGCCTCCGTGGTGATACCCAGAAGAGTCTCACTGACACCAACACTGGCATCGGTCTGGTCAACAGCCGCCCTCACTGCCACGTCCTTGAGACACCTTTCAGATCGATGATAAACCACAAACCCATTCATGTCCACATCGGCTCCCACAGCTACCGACCTGTACTCTTTTGCCTTCACCGACGGCTGTGTGCTCGGTTTCTCATCGCCACTGTCCTGAATCTTTTTCTCAAGTGCCTGCATCTCTGCTGTCAGCTGCCTGAACTCTTCCATCCTCAAAGAACTCTGTTCCAAGCTTTCCATTTCGTCCTCTGAGTCGATGTGCAGCTCTCCAACCTGCTTAGTCTGCAGCAACTGCTCAAAGTGATCTGCGTTTCCTGCGCTGTAGGATCGTTTTCGAAACCCACCGGCAGCGCTCTGATTCACAGTTTTTTGGCTCTTCAGCTGAGCTGTTAATTGCCTCCTTTCTTCCTGTAACACTGAAATTTTTACCTGTAGAATGGGAATCGTTTTCACTTGCTCCTCCAGCTCTTTGAGTCTTCGCAATGCAATGACCATTTGCTCCCTGATGTGCTGCAGATGCATTGGGGTGACGTTTGTGACAGGCGTCGTGATGCCCGAGCTCAAAGGGCTGTGACGAATGGAACTGCCCATTGACGAAGCAAAATAAGGATTGTATTCCCCATTTGCCTGGAAGCCATTTTGAATCTGCTGGGAATTTGGCGAGGCTTGACTTAACCCTGCGGATCCCGTAAATGAAACCAAAGAGTTGGTCGACCCTGTGCCTCCAAAACTTGCAAACCTAGGGCGCCGTGTATCTCCAATGGTAGACTGCATGATCAGTCTCTCTTGCTCCAACCTTCTGCGGGTTTCCATCAGAGTTTTTTCAACATGGAAATTATGTGCCGCTGGCCTCGGTGAAGGCGGAGGCAGAAGTTTCTTTTCTTGAACGCTTAGAAGTGCTGGGGATGTCTCAATTCCACCACTTTTTATTTGAGGGGTATGCTGGCTTCTTGCACCAATAAAAAGTGATGGTGACAATTTGTTGTCTTCACTGTTGGAGGATGACAGGGATTCTGTTGATGTCCAATCACTGACCTGATCTCCAATGTTTCTAGGATTTGCAGGACCTTTACCCACTTTGGTCCTTCTTTGAATATTCAGTTTCTTTATAGTGTTTCCTCTTTGTATGTCATCCACATATTTTAGAAAATCCAGGTCAATTTGAAAACCATAAGGAGTTTCCACAGAATATTGAGACTGCGGATCCTTCTCATCTTCTCCGTTTAAAGAATCGCCTCGTTTCCCTGTAGACGAAAATGAAAAATATCATTATAGATTTTTTATTGTCTATACATGCAACACAGCTATTTTGCACAGAAAGCGGCAAAAATATGTCACTTCGACTCAGCAACCTTTATCAAAACAGTTAACACAACGCCTCACAGAACAGAAAGAGTTAGCATGCAATCACGAAGAGTACCTCAGAGACTTTGCAGCTTTATTAAAATGGCAGCTTTGGCTGATAAAAATCCAACACTGCAGATTCCTTAATTAGCACTTATTTGTGGCATTCTGTTAAAATAGAACTTGATGCAGCCAGAGCTTCTGAGTTGAACTGTTATGCCTTAACCAGGTGACCAAATTCACTGCAGTGAACCACACGGTTAAAAAAATTCCAGCAGGGTTAGAGTTAGAAACACCGCGAGTAAATACATGAACAATTCCAACTAAAACAAAAATTGCTGCTAACAGTCTTCCCTTCTCTGCTCCAGATTTGCTACTAAAAAGAGAGAAAAGATCACTTTTTACTAACTTGAAGTTTTAAAAGTGTGCTCAGTCCCCTTGTGTTTAAGCAACAGCTTCTTACTGGTTAAGTACAGTCCCAATCAGGTTGTGCTCAGCTCTGAGCACACTCACTTAAAAATATGCAGTCAGACCCGTTTCTGACGGTCCGAAATTCCACAGCAAGTGAGGAACTGTCTAATCAAGCAACAGACAGAACAATCCTAAGAAATTCTGGAACAAAAGTTATTCAGTCAAGCTAATTATCGCACAGTATCAAGCTGTTTTGAAGAACGTTACAACATAAAAGAATGGCTGCTGCTCAGACTTATTAACTGTGATGGTTTGGCCTATACTGCCAAACAGGAAAGGAGAATTCCATTACTTACAACTGCAGACAGGCAACTGTGAGGAAACAAGATACAGCTTCTGAAACGTTGGTTAAGTTTACGTTCACGCTTTTTTGCCCCCTCTCCCTGCAAGCCCCAAGAAGCACACTTCTTTTGTAATCTCTGTATCAGAGCTTCAAAATACTTTCAGCACTCTAACCAGGCTGAAAACTGTCATCTGAAGCCCTGCCTGCTCTTACTCATGCTGTGCCCTATAAGGGAAAATTCCAGTATTCAGCCAAGTACAGCACACCGTAGCAGAGGCTGGGCAGACACCAATGAAATGCCTTTTCGGAATATGCCCCAGCTCCCCCACCTGCCGTTGAACACTGTCTTTTTGAACTGAAACAGAGCTGCTTCTGTTCATTCAAGTGACATGTTAAAAAACCCAATGCATATTCTGCTAGAACGTTACATTGATTCAGAGAAAGGTGGTGGTGGAGGGGAATATGTACAAATGTGCTTTTCTTTATAAAGTCCACATACTGCAGTGGCATTAATCTCTTAACTGTAAGTATAATAGTTGGATTCCATAAGCCTCAAAATCACTGAGTCTTAAAAAGCCAGATACACTTCAAACTTCTGCAAAAGTTTAGTTTCAAATTGTAGGAGATGATGGTTGCAAATTGAATGGTGCTTTTAGTACTTTAATCAGATATGTTACATTGGCATACCACTGTAGCACAGTAGTCTGCATGACACTATTGCAGCTCTAGTGTTGGTGTTTGGAGTTCAATCCCAGCATCCTCTGTAAGGCATCTCTGTATGTCCTCCCTGTGGGTTTTCTCTGGTTTCCTGCCATAGTGTAAAGAACTCTCGCGCAGGTTAATTGGTCACTGTATGTTGTCCCATGATTAAATTTGGGTTAAATCGGGATTGAGGAGGGCTGCTGGTGGTGCCGTTTAAAAGGCCGGAAGGGCCTATTCAGAACTGTGACTCAAAATAAATTATGACTAATAAATCTTTCTTACCCTAGTGATTTTTTAATTCCCAGCCATTTTTTGAAAGTTAAAACATGAATCCCACCTTAAATTGGTGGGCATAATGGATAGGCCAAGCATTTCACAGCTTCCCATCCCTTTTCCAAATCGTCAGTTTCTTGGCCTTTCTGATCCCATGGCAAGTCAGCAGCCTAGTGTTCAGTTTTCAGTGAACGCTGTGGTTCCATCAAAGAGCAGACATTCCTGGCTGGCTGTTATCATATACTTCCCACTCACATGGCAACACATTTCTTGTGACTGGACAATGCTGGACAAGAGTTGAATCAGTAATTGGATAACTGCTGGTTTGACTGGGCTGGGCCAGGTGGATCTGAATGAAAAGGCTTTTGAGGAGAGCTGACAGGAGAGCAAAAATCCAAGCCAACCATGCCCTGCTGTGATTCTCAGCATCATGATATCAAGGAGTTGGTGCACTTCAACTCCGTCAGGAGAGTAAATTGCTAACTTTCCATAAATCTCACAAACTACATGGATAGCAGTATTTGAATCACAGCCCAGTGTTGAGAGAGGCAAGGGTACCCTTGTGGCAGTTAACATACAGGTACCATCAACCATTTTAAAGGAAATTGCATCTTACCCTTTTTTGCAATACGTGAGCAACTACCTTGCTGCAATAAAACCAGGCCTGGTAAATAATGCCTGGAATATTGCACAGAGGGCAGGTCTCCCTACACTGAGGAGAACAGATGTGCAATAGGAAATTATTTCTGAGGTGGGAGGGATTGTCCATGAGGAGCAATTAAGCAGACTCTGCCTACAATGTAGTTTGGAGAAATGAGACATTATCTCATTAAAATGTTCAAGACCCTTATGTGTTTTAAACAAGGGAGATATTGGAAGGATGTTTATTTGAGTGAGCTGCCTTGAAACCTAGGGTCCTGGTCTCAAGAAGCAAGTCTTTCAGGGAGGAGATCAGAAGAATTTATTCACTAATCTGTGAAGAATCAAAGACTATGGGTTAGAACAGGCAAATGGTACTGAGGGTAGATCGGTCATAATCTTACTGAATGCCGGAGCAGGAAAGAGTGACTGAAGACCATATAGAAGAGTGGTCTTTTTGTATCTGAATGAATAACCTGCAGTAATCTTGGACCTGAAACGTCAGTGACGGAATTGAAAGCTTTGTGGCCAAGTTTGTGGAAAAAAAGGTGGAGAGGAAATGGTGTTGATGAAGCAGGGAGTCTGCAGAAGCACTTAAGACACATTAGGAGGACATGTAAAAGAGTGGCAGATGAAATACAGTGCAGCAAAGTGTACAGGCATGCATGTTGATAGAACGAATAAAGGTGTAGACTATTTTCTGCACAGTTCAGTTTTGGGCCCTTTAACGAAGAAAGAGTTTGCTGGCTTTGGAGAGGGTACAAAGAAGGTTCGCAAGGATGATCCCAGGAGTTAAAAGCATTTGTTAGCTCTGGACCTGCAGTCGCTGGAGTTTAGAAGAATGGGGGGTGGGGGGTGGGGTGTCATTGAAACCCAGCAAATATTGAAAGGCTGAGATAGAATGGACATGAAAGGTATGTTTCCTATTGTGAGGGAGTTTAAGAACAGCGGCACTGTCTCGGAATACAAAGACGTCTCTTTAGAACAGAGATAAGAAGGAATTTCTTTAGCCAGCAGCTGGTAAATCTGTGGAATTCATCGCCACAGACAGCTGTGGAGGCCAAGTCATTGGCTATATTTAAAGCAGGCAAAATTTTCAGGGAGAAGGCAGGAGAATAGGGTTGAGAGGAATAATAAATCTGTCATGATGAAATGGTGGAGCAGATTCAATGGGCTGAATAGCCTAATTTTGGTAATGGAATTCTTAGCATTAGAGGCTAGACGTATAGCAGGGGAGGAAATGTGACAGTCTAGTGTTCTTGGCAGCATCTAAAGTTGGTTTACATATAGAGATTTAAAAAGAGGAATCCTCAAAACAGCCCAGCTATTTTTTAAAAACTAATTTTAATCAATCTGAAAATCAAATGTAACAAAAAAAGTTACTGTTTCTACATCTTGCCTCGTGATTTATTTTTTAAAAATACAAGATCAAATGGCAGGAAATGCAGGTACAATACTCACAAAATAATTGCCATCATGCTGTTAAAAGGTCATGGCAGAAACTGAAACATCACTTAGGGTGGTGATAATAATTCTCTCCAAGTTTAATATTTTAGATTTTTCCCAATGTCTCAATAATTCCAGATCCACTAAAAAATATGAACACTAACTCAAATGCTTACTCCTAAGTCATTTTGAAGTTCAAAGTAAATTTATTATCAAAGTATATACAGCACTATACACTACCTTGAGATTTATTTTCTTGCAGGCATTCAAAGCAGAAGAAATAGAATGGAATCAATAAAAGACTCACAGAGAATCCTTGTATCACATCAGCAATTGACAAAGAATGACAAACTACCTATGTGCAAAAGACAAACTGTGCAATTAGAAAAGAAATTATAAAGTAAATATTACTGAGAACATGAGATGTAGGGTCCTTGAAAGTGAGTCTATAGGTTGTGGAATCAGTTCCTCTTGCATTTGGACGTTTTACGTGACTGATACAAATCTTCGAACTGCATGCAAAAGAAATGAATTGTACTTGTATATATTGTCATTCACCCAGAGCAGTTTATGCTCAGCAAATTAGATCCGGGTAGTTGCCCCTATTATTTGTGCAACTTTGAATGCATAGTCCCACACAAACTTGTAAATTATTCCTGAATTAGTCTGTTTTGGTGGCAGTAGGAATGAGGGCATCAGGGAAACACAAAGCAGTAACTCTCAGTAGAAGGAACTGAGACTTTATACAAATCCAGCCCCAAACCATGACATTATTGCAGCAACCTCACACTATATGTCCATTGCTGATGTGATACAAGGATTCCATGCTAAAAGCAGTACAATGGCCTTCTAAAATTGGATCATGTGTGCTGCCTTGTACAGGCCAGTACAACTGTGTGGGTCAAAGGTCCAATTGTATCCAGATGTGCACACAATAACAAGTTTTCATACAATTATTTGTTTGAAATGTAATCATACTCATGTGCTACAATTTATTTTCAGTTGCACAAAGTCACATTTAATTCTACTTCAGACAAAATCCACTACGCGCATAATGAACACTACATTTACAGACTGAAGAAACTGGTTCATTGTCATGTGTGGTACAAGTTTAAAGGTGTTACAGCTTATCTAGATTTGTATCAAACATTTTATTCTTTTTAAAGCACAACAAGATTTCCTGTTATTTCTAACATTTTTTTAAGTACTGGCTCTAAAAGTACTAAATCAACTTCCAAATTACAACAATGCAACATTGGCATTGTCATAAAGTGCTAATCACAACATCAGCTTCAAGGAAACACATGTTTACTTTCACAAACAAATTTATTTAACAAATTAATGAATAACATAAATTCGTGTTTGTTATTCTGTTATGCTGTTAGATCTTCTCCCCAACTTGAGGCAAGATGTTACTCATGGACCTTTTACACAGAAGGTCTGCTTCCAAGGATACCAGGACAAGGACTGCTGAGCAATGATTTCAATTTATCTTCAGTGAACTGTGAGTTGCAAAAGCACTCGTGTATTGGCCAGATACAAATGGTGCGTGCAGTATCAACCTGAGCTTGGCATTTTACGAGGAGCCTCACAATTCGAAATAGCAGCAAAATTCCAAACATGTACTGCTTGTGCTATGCATTTCAGATGACTACTATTGCAAAAGGCTCATGCTATAATGTGCGAAAGATGTATAGAAATAACTTCATCTTCACTATTAACTACAGAATATAATGCGATGTCATGACAAGTTTAGAATCCAGATGCATAGTTAATTTTGGTATTGGAATTGGTTCAATAATAGACAGCTCAACGTAAAATGCTAGTTAGTCTTTGTGTAAGCAAGTATCTCAATAGTGTAGCAGTGTGCTACACAGCGCTAAAACAACGACATGGGAGTCGGTAAACTGCAATTAAAGATGATTTTATTCGAACTTCACAGCCTTGCTTTAAAGCCTCCCTGATCCCGCCCTCCCTGGGCGCGGATGCTGTAGGGGGCACTTACTCACAATCCCGCGCAGGCTTTTCCCTTTGTTGGTGAAGCAGACCTGGCGCCCTTTTGGGACTGGCCTTTGTGCCGGCGCGCTGGCTATTTGTGAGCCGGTTCGAGTGCGCTAGGAAGTGGGTTGCCACAATAGCACTCACACATGAGCACTGTCAACTGACCACTCTCTAAAATGCACACGAGTGAATCTGCAGGTGCTGGAAATAAATAAAAACACAAAATGCTGGCAGAACTCAGCAGGCAAGATAGCATCTATGGGAGGAGGTAGGAGGAAACCCTGATGAAGGGTTTTGGCCCAAAACATCGTCACTACCTCCTCCCATAGATCCTGTCTGGCCTGCTGAGTTCTGCCAGCATTTTGTGTTTTTACTCTCTAAAATGCACCTGTTATCTCACAAGCAGTGTCCTAACATATTGTTCAGACAACTTTACAGACCAGAAAATATAGGAGCAGAATTAGGCCATTTGCCCCATCGAGTCTACTCCGATTTAAGGAACTGTTGACCCCAGGTAGTTAATAATGGAAACTTGCAGAAACAATTAAAAAAGACTTTGGGTTTTTTCCACAATTGTAGTCACTATGTTATAAGATTGTAGTAATGGGGGAAATGAGGTTCAAATGCCATAGGTTGGAGTGAACACAGCAGCTGCACATTACTGATTTTTCATATGGTCTAGGCCGGGTCAAGTATCACTAATTCAGAGTAATTAAATGTACAAGATTCTCATGAGTCTTGCTACATGGGATTCTGCTTTCACAGTCTATAATTCTATCCATTTTACTGCGAACATTGCACACTAAAGCCCTTACTATGTTAAATAACAGAAGTGTAGAAATTGTATTAAAAATCACTATATTAATAAGTTATATTTTCCTGTGAATGACTGAACTGATCAGTTTACAGATCCCTTCCTTCAGCTATTCTGAGAAAAGCTTTGGATGAAATCCATATGGAGCACAAAGTGGAAGAGATGCAATTATGACTTTCACAGGGAATACAACTCCAGACTATTTCGGGAATTATGCTACTGGTAAAATTAACTCAATACCAGTTACTCCAAATACACTGAATATTTCTTTGGTTAGTTAAGTGCAAACAGATTTAGTCTGAAGGGTATGTCATTCCCATTGATAAAAGCCAATATTTGGTTCCAAATGCTACTTGGTTGGTTTAAAATTTTTACTATGTTAATACAGTAGGTACACACACAACATGCATGTATTAATGCAATGCAGTACTGGTGGTCCACTTGAGTTTAAAAGCAAAACTCAGCACAAGTACTTGTATTTTCTTCTACAGAAGTGGCCCCATTCAAAAGCCTGGTACCTGCTGTACTGCGCTCACATTGCACAAAGACCCGAGGATATACTCAGCCAATCTTCATTACCTGAACTACTGAGAGGATAGCGTGGCACAGCCTGATCCAGGCCAAACACCACACATTTCTATGAGGACCTGCACTCAATCCAATCAGATCCAAGTGGACACTCAGCTTCTTTATAACAAAGTCCAAAGCTCTTCACCACTTCAGGGGACTCATTATGGGGCTACTTTGGTGGTCATATTTAAAAGTAAAACAATTTTATTTATGATAGATCAAAAGCAAAATACGGTATAAGATTTTAAGTCTGTTCTAAACTTTCTCTTTTGCAAATTAGCTGTGCCACTTTAGCCCCAGAAAGTTTTGAGTTCAAATCCCAGACTGCAGATACAGTCCAAAATTTGAAGCTGACACACCATTACATATAAAATTATTAATGACATTGTTTGGATGAGATTTTAAATCACAAATCCACTTGCTTGCTTGGTAGGTGCAAAGGATCCATGGAACCTTGTCAGATCACTAGTTAATGTCTTTACTTAACATTACTCAGATTAGTAGATAATTATCACACATCTATTTATGGCAGCCTGCTTGTTGCATTTCTTGCAATGCTCCTCAAAATTATTTCATTAGGCATAAACCCCTCTGAGACATCTCTTTAAAAAAGGCCTGAAAGGCACCATATAAATGAAGGCTTACCTTTCTTCCTCGCTGCACTTAACCCCAATGTGATGCCTATGTTACACCTGCTTATATTATTTGTTTTGCTTAATGCCTGTTTATTCATATTTAATTATGTTGAGATTTTCCAACACTCGATGGCTTGGCTGCTCAGTTCAATACGCCATCTTATTAAGCCTTTGTCTGCCATTCATCAAGGTTTTCAACATTTATTTGCACCGGTTCCAGTGACATTTTACTTATTTCTTACAAACAAATTTCCGATGCCAAGTTAATCCCCTTCCAAATTCTTCTGTCACTTATCTTTGAAACTGCTCTCCCCTTGGCACCAGCTTTCTTGTCCTCGCTTGTTGGCCCTTCATTATTTTTGTCTCAGTACGTGTACTGGGCCTGGACTTTCATTTCCCTCATGCCAAGCTACTCTCTCGCTCCATTGCTGCTCACCCTGGAACTGTCTCAACACTGCAAACCACTGCTGAACACTGCCTTTGAAATGTTAACAGCGTTTCTTCTGTTCACTCTAACAGAATTGTCAAAGGCTTCATTAAGGCCTGTTACAATCTCATGTTGATTTTTTAAAAATAAGTATGTCTTCACATAAATTGTAGAAAAGTAGCAGTGAGGATGAGCACTTCAAAATGAAATGGCTGAATTTGCAAAACCATTGAAGGCGAGGCACTGCAAAGGGAACGACGGTGGGAGGGAGAGGAATAGCAGTGGCGAGGGGAAGCTGGCACCAAAACCTGGACTAACGACAGTGCTGATGGGGATCCGTGTCTCAGAAGCATTAAGTCATTTGCCAATGTGCTAAAAGATATCAGAGAGCAGCATTTTAATTTGGGGGCACAAATGGAATGAAATCCAGTAAAAGCAAAATGTGCAGCCATTAAATAAAAACTTGAGGCTGGTCAATACATGGCTTCATCAACAAATTTGGAAAATCAAGTGCTAGAACTGACGGGAGAAGTGACACCAAAGGAACCAGAAACCATTGATATGTGGAAGAAAGATAATGAGAGCGTGGGGGGGGGGGAAAGAGTGATGGGGTAATTAAAGCATCAAGACCTTTAGAGAAGAGATAAAGAAAAGTTACAGGCAAAGAGAGGACAAATGGCTTAAAAACCTAAAGACATAGATAAGGGTGGCATCCTCAGGGCAGAATGGTGAAGGAACAATAAGCTCAAGATAAGTAAGCCGGACAGAAAACCCAGTAGCAGACAGGGAGTAACAGGTAATGAGGGAATCCCTACTACACCATGAAATGAGCGTTGGAAAACAAAGAACTGAAAACTGACAGAAAAAGTCTTACTGCTGCAGAGACGGATAAGACAAAGCAGATTCTATTATTTGCCATGAGGAACATCATAGAAATGCACAACCTCAGTGAGGCTGAAGTGATCTAACAATATTTGCTTTCACGTCTGTAAACACAGCTCACCTCTAGCTGTCTGATGTTGGAACTTATTCAAGATTCATCATACCCCACCTGCTACAACTTTTAAGATTTTCTCAACTTCAGATGTAAATCGGCATCCAATTTCTCAAATGTTTAAAAACTTCCTTATGTTACACTCATTGCATGCCGTTCTTCTGTAGCCTTACAATCTAAAATATTCTCATCTCCTTGTCCAACATTCTGAGGCTCACATTCCATCTGTGGCCTTTGTTTCATCTCTCCTTACAAATGAGACATGCCCACTAACCTCCCAGACACCAACACTTGGATATTTCTCATTCATAAAAAGATTAAATAGAGAAAATAGTGTAAAAACACATCTTAAAATCCACCTCATTAAATTAAGCTGAATTTTGTTCTGCTGGACAGAGGTAAGCACAGGAAAATTTCAGAGACACCCTATTATAGTGGCAGTAGTACTGTAGTAGTTAGTGTAATGGGAATAAATATGTCCAGTATCTTTACTCAGGAGAATGGGAAATTGTTGCCTTTTTTGAAGAAGGTGCAAACAGCTGGCTCCGAAAAAACTATCTGTTTTTCTTCTGATTTTGTTAGATCATGGTCTTAAGAGTTTACTTTTGACTGTAATGATGCACACTTGGCTGTTTGTTAGTTTTTGTGTGTAGTTTTTCATTGACTATCCCATTTCTTGCTCTACTGTAAATGCCTACAAGAAAATGAACCTCTAGTATATGATGACAGATATGTACTTTGATAATAAATTTACTTTGAACTTTCAATGATCGGATTGTGGGTGGGAATGGACACATCCTGTATTAAGTTTGCTTTTTCTTCTTTTCCAATTTAATTTCATGTCAAACAAATCTCAAATATTACAGGAAACAGCTTGGACAATTGATTCTGTGCTTTTCCTGTGATTTTGTGCTTTTTTGCTCCACCCACATACTCAAAAGTTCCTGTTGTCAGTAGAACACAGTGACATTCGGTTCACCAATTTAATTCCTATTTAAATGTAAGTATCCCATGTACAAAATATACTTTTACATTGCTTGTTGGTCAAATATGTCTGAAATGAACAGTAATTGTGACAAGTATTCCATGTACAGTCCATGCGTAGGTTATCTTGGATCGGGATCGGAAAAAAATCGGAAGTTCTCTTACTAAGTAAGTTGGAACAGGTACATCCGGTATTATTTAGCGTCAGTTAGTCAAACGTTTGTCTTAGTATTGTTACAAAGGTGGAGCAACTCTGAGGTGCCGAAGGGTTCAAAGTCGCCCCCTCCTTTTTGAGAACCGCAACATCGCTATTATTTCGGGTCTGAGACCCAGGAAATGAGAGAGAGACACAAAGAATACACAAGGTTTGGAATGTCTCCTGACATAAGCGGAACGGAACCACTGATTACTGCCATTGTCTCTTGGAGAAGGAATTGTGTATTGAGTACTGTACTATTCATTGAAACCCCTCGGGGACAACCAGAGTGGTCTGGTTGAGGGATTACATCATCCCAACCTGACTGACATCCGAGACCCCATGAGTGAGGATAAAAGACGGGTCTGGGGAACAACCCCTTTAGACGCACCAGGAGAAACGCAAGAAATCCAGTGACAGCGTTTTATAGAAAAAGCCGATGGGGACTCGTGTGCGTCCTCCCTTGCCTGGGTGGCGGGCTCATCACGGAAGAACGGTTTAGCTAAAGGAGAGGTCAAAATTGAATGGCCACGACAATGAGACACCTGACGGATCGAAATCATTAAGGAAGGTTGGCAAAACCTGTAGCGGTAAATGTTCCCTTTCTCTTTCTCTCTCTCTCTCTCTCCAACAATTGCAACACAGCCACAACCCAAAAGACGGCAGCTTGTGTGAACTGAACTGAACTTTATATTTCCATCGGACAATTCATTATCCCCTAGACAACGATAGAACTTATTTCTTATTGATTATTATTATACCCGCACTTTTAGGTTTAGTATTGACGACGTATATTATCTGTATATTTGCATTGATTTTTTTTGTGTACTTTTGCTAATAAATACTGTTAAAAATAGTATCATCAGACTTCAACAGATACTCCTATCTTTGCTGGTAAGTGACCCAGTTATGGGGTTCGTAACAATGTGGGGCCTCGTCTCGAGATTTGATACCAAATTGGAGGGCCAGTAAATCGGGCATTTAAGTCCAAACTTGGATCTGGTTGAGCGGGTAACCAGACGGGAAACCAGCAAAGATGGACGTAGACGAATTTATAAAAAACCCAACTCGGGAGGCGCTAGAGGCGGCCACAAAGTCGGAATTGATAAATATTGCAAAAGGACTAAATCTCGCAGAGGTGAGGTTATCAATGAAAAAGCGGGAGGTGCGGAGGGCCATAACTCAGTATTATATTGTGAAGAATGTGTTTTTGGCTGAGGTATTGGTAGATATTCCTGAAGAGGTACCAGCTAGTGGGACGGCTCAGTTAGAGTTGGAAAAATTAAGGTTGGAACATGAAATTAAGTTAAAACAGCTGGAAGCAGCTGAAAAGGGAGTATGAGCTCCAGCTAAAGGAGTTAGAGGTGAAAAGGGAGCAGGAAAGAGCTGAAAAGCAGAGGGAGCATGAAATTAAGTTTAAACAGCTGGAAGCAGCAGAAAAGGAGAAGGAAAGAACCGAAAAAGTGCTGAAAAGCAGAGGGAGTATGAGGAGAAGGAGAAACAGAGGAAACATGAGCGGGACATGGAGAAGTTCAGGCAAGAGCGAAGAGCTCAAGGGTCAGTCCGAGAGGAGAGGTTTAATGTTAGTAGGGAGTTTAGGTTAGTACCTCCGTTTGAGGAGACGGATGTTGATAGTTATTTCTTGCATTTTGAAAAGGTGGCAGTGAGCCAGAAGTGGCCCAGAGATCAGTGGGTGGCATTGTTACAAAGTGTGTTAAAAGGGAAGGCACAACGGGCATATGTGGCGTTGTCTATGGAGGAGGAGGAGTCTGAGAATTATGAGGAAGTAAAAGAGGCCATTCTTCAGGCCTATGAATTGGTACCTGAGGCCTATAGACAAAAGTTCAGAAATTTAAAGGAAATGTGGAATCAGACGTATGCAGAGTTTGCCTATGAGAAGGGTGTGCTCTTGGATCGTTGGTGTGCAGCAGAAATGGTGGAAGAGGATTTTCGGCGTTTAAGGGAGTTAATTCTGATCGAAGAATTTAAAGGTTGTGTTTCGGATGATATCCGGATGTATTTGAACGAGAAACCGAATAAGTCCATCTCTGAATTTGCTAGGTTCGCAGATGAATATGCCCTAACCCACAAGACAAAGTTTTCCTTGAATAAGAGTTACCAGAAAGACCGTGGGAATGGTAGAGAAAGCCTGCCAGCTGAGGCAGAGATTCAGCCGGGAGCTAGTGGTAAGAATAAGGAGGAAGAAAGGCAGGCTGGCAGGAGGGTTCCTGGCTTGACCTGTTTTAATTGTGGAAAGGTGGGTCATTTTGCATCTAAGTGCTTTGCTCTGAGGAGGGAGACAGGAAAAGGGAAAGCAGCAGTCCCTATAGGGCTTATTGCGTCTATCAGCAAATCGACGAGAAAGCCCCAAGTAGATAGAATACGAGAGGGGCATGAGAAATTTATTTCAGAAGGAACCGTGTCTGTGAAAGAGGGAGACACACCAGTTCCAGTGCGGATCTGGAGAGATACTGGAGCTGAGCTGTCATTGATTCGCAGCACGGTACTAGATTTTGGTCCTGAGACTGGAGAGGTAGCTTTGAGAGGCATAGGAAAAAGGACAGAAGCTGTGCCTTTGCATAGGATTGTTATAAATTGTGAGCTTGTATCTGGACCTGTTGAAATAGGGGTATGGTCAGAATTTCTGAGAACTGACGTGGACGTCCTTCTGGGTAACGATTTATCTGGTGGTGAGGTTTGGTCAGCAATGAAGCTGACGAGCCAGCCTGTAAGTGTTGAGGACCCGCCCCTAGGTTCCAAGATCTATCCCGTATGTGCGATCACTCACAGCATGTCGAGGAAGACAGCTGAGAAAGAGACCAGTTTAATTCAGGCCAGTATCGATTTGGCTGAGACGTTTTTACTGACCCTGTACCAAGAGGGGTTAGAGGGTGGTAAAACGGAGAATAGGGAGGTGAAAGAGAGTAAGGGAGAGGAGATAGACCTGCCCTTAGCCAGGAGGAAATTTATAGAGGCACGGAGTAAAAATGAGAAACAGATAAGGCTGTTAGAAGGTCCAGGGTTGGACATGGATGATCTGTCTGGTTTGACAGAACTGTTTGAAGAAGTTGAAAATTTTAAAGGTGTTCCCGATAATGAAATGAGGGCAGTCCTGGATGAAAAGGATGCCATTACCTTGAAGGAGTCTGCTGGGTTGGCAGATGAGGTTGTTTCAGCCCGCAGGGTTGAGTTTACTCTGGAAGGGAGTTGCCCAGAGAGTAACTGGGAGGATCAGGGGAACTTAGAATGTGAAAAGGGGACGGGTATTGAAAGTCTGGAAGAGGCAGATGTCCCGTTTGAGTGTGTACAAGATGTGGATGCACATGGTTCTGAACCTAGTAATGAAACTCAGGAAAAGTCTGAGGTATTTGATTCAGTTAAAAAGGAATGCAGCCCTTGTGGGTCAGATGGACTTGGTTCAGTGAAGAAAGGGTTAACCTTGGTACTGGTGGGAAGTGAGAATTCCCAGTTGTTTGTGTTTGAAGGTGTGTTAAAAGTTAGTGAGGAGATAAAAGGTGGTGATGTGGATATTATTATTGAAGGGAAAGGAAAAAGTGTAGTTCCTAAATTGAATGAAGAAAATTTAAAGTCTGGATTGGTGTCAGAAGCAGTAACCAGGCTGAAGGGACAGTGCCTGCGAATCAATTACAGTTTGATTTGGAATGTAAAGGTGCCCCACGCACTAATGATATTCAAGGGTGTGCTGTGAAGAGGCAGAATTTGAAATGTTGTTTGGACAAAGAGGGATCATTTGCAGATATTAAACTGAAAACTAATAGAATGAAGTGTCCTGAAGATAAAACTAACGACTTGCTTAAAAATAAAGAATTGTGTGGACGTTCAGAAAATGGGCTACGTTTGGAAAACATTGTTGATAAAATAACTCCTATGAAAGGAGCATGCAAAAGCCTATTCCACACTGGTGCGCAAGCTAACCACGTGGGAGTTAACTGGAAAAGGGATGAGGGTTGACAGGATGCCAATTTAATTAACAGGATCCGGTTTTGAGGGATTTCGACAAAGCATGTAAATAATAAAGGCAACACCCTGGAAGATTGACTATTAAGTTTGAATGTAAAACAAAGATTAGTATTTGCATGAACTTTTGTAATATAAACAAAAGCTAAGATCACAACTCTTTAGTTTTGTTTTGCTGAAGAAAAGGAATAAAAATAGGTGGTTATTAAATTAGAGTCTGATGCTACAGGAATTTATTAAGGTACAAGATATTAAGATATTAAAGGAAGTGACAATGTAATCGCTAACTGTTTAGATGCTGGACTGAATGTATAACTGTATTACTCTGTAGTAGAAAAAAACTCTTTTGTATTGTGTTAGATTCTGAAATCCTGTAAGACTCTGTATTAATTAATTAATTTTTACCTGTGGCAAAAATCCTTAGAAGGAAGGGGGTGTTACGAAGGTGGAGCAACTCTGAGGGGCTGAAGGGTACAAAGTCGCCCCCCCCCTTTTTGAGAATCGCAAGATCGCTATTAATTCGGGTCCGAGACCCAGGAAATGAGAGAAAGACACACAGAATACACAACCAGGTGGAATGTCTCCTGACATAAGCGGAATGGAACCACTGATTACTGCCATTGTCTCTTGGAGAAGGAATTGTGTATTGAGTACTGTACTTTTCATTGAAACCCCTCAGGGGACAACCAGAGTGGTCTGGTTGAGGGATTGCATCAGCCCAACCTGACTGACATCTGAGACCCCGTGAGTAAGGATGAAAGACGGGTCTGGGGAACAACCCCTTTAGACGCACCAGGAGAAACGCTAGAAATCCAGTGACAGCGTTTTATAGCGAAAGCCGGTGGGAGCTCATGTGCATCCTCCCTTGCCTGGGTGGCGGGCTCACCACGGAAGAACGGTTTAGCTAAAGGAGAGGTCACAAGTGAACAGCCATGACAAAGAGACACCTGACGGATCGAAATCATAAAGGAAGGTTGGCAAAACCCGTAGCGGTAAATGTTTCCATTCTCTTTCTCTCTCTCTCTCCAACAATTGCAACACAGCGACAACCCAAAAGACAGCAGCTTGAGTGAACTGCAGCGAACTTTATATTTCCATCGGACAATTCATTATCCCCTAGACAACGATAGAGCTTATTTCTTATTATTATTATACTTGCACTTTTAGGTTTAGTATTGATGACGTATATTATCTGTATATTTGCATTGATATTGTTTTTGTGTATTTTTGCTAATAAATACTGTTAAAAATAGTATCATCAGACTTCAACAGATACTCCTATCTTTGCTGGTAAGTGACCCAGTTACGGGGATCGTAACAGTATATAGTATATATTTTACATTTCTAAGCATATAAAACACTTAAGAACGTAAATTTCAGTGCTGGGCTCGGGAATGGAAGTTCACGAGTTTGATCCAGTGACAGATCACTCCCTAGCACGCACTCCATCCCGTGCCTGGTTGATGTGGAGGATTCCTTATCTGTGAGGGATTGGTTCTGGGACCCCTCGCGGATACCAAAAAATGTGGATGCTCAAGACACTTAGTCAACCTGTCTCAATCCGGTGGATCTTAGGACCCAGCGGAACCCCAGACCTTATTTAACCTGTCTCAGAGCGGAGGACGTTAGGACCCGGCGGTGAGGCTCTGAATCCGCAGTGTTTCTGTTCACGAAAATAATCACAATCATGATTGACAATAAAGTGGAAATAGTAAAGCTATCAGAAAGAGGTGAAACACCCCATCGGTCATAGGAAAAGCATTATGCTACAGTCAGTCAACGATCGGAACAATTTTAAAGGATAAAGTGAGAAAGGCCCTGCACTGATGAAAGCTACGATGATTACTAAGCAACGCAGTGGTTTAATTATTGGGTTTTGGGTTTTTGGTCCTCAACATCAACCCGGCATGGATGGAGAGCATGCTCAGGAGCGATCTGTCACTGGATCGAACTCAGCCCAAGCCCAGCGTTGAAACATACGTTCTTAAGTGTTTTATATGCATAGAAAGGTAAAATATATACTATATACTAAGACAAATGTTTGACTAACTGACGCTAAATAATACCAGATGTACCTGTTCAGACTTACTTAGAGAACTTCTGATTTTTTTCCAATCCCGATCCATGGTAACCTACGCACATCCTCCCGTATACTTTAAATCATCTCTAGGTTACTTATAATAACTAATACAATGTAAATGCTATGTAAATTAGTTGTTATACTTCATTGTTTAGGGAATAATGACAAGAAAAAAAGTCTGTACATGTTCGAACAACAAGTGCTGGAAAAGCACTTCTGGGTTTTCTCCCTTCGCGGTCGGTTGAATTCGCGCATGCGGAACTCGCGGATAAGGAGGGCTGACTGTATGTGCGGTTTAGTACAAATCCAGAGTATGAGCCATTTAATCATCACACTTCTGCACTGATGATAATCTCAGTGTTAACTTCAATAGCAGGGACAAGGAGGTCGGGAGGACTTGGGTCAGTTGGCCACTATCGACAAAGTTAATTTAATGCAATGGTTTACATCAGGTCAGATGTGAGTTTTTCCACTAACAGAGTGGGAAACCTTATCTTTAAATATTCATTAATTTAAATTGCATTAAAATAATAATTCCAATAGCTTGGTAGTTTGATCATTAGTAATGAAAATAACATAAAGTTTCTAAGGTTTTGAGTACAAGTATTACTAACAACTCCAGGTAGTTCAGACCAAGTTTGGGGTATTTTAGTAGTCCCATTATCTTTGCAGGCAAGTCTAGACCCTCTGCCTCAGTAACCATCTCAAAAACTGTCACCTTTATTGACCCACAAAACAGCAAGTTTGAAGGGAATTCTACTGAGAAGTCTTGAAGAAATTTGTCAAAATTCTTGCCAGAATGATTGCAGTTTTTGGATTTAAAAAGATTGGGAGTATTTTTCAAAATAGTTTGTTCTTACTTTGGTCCTGGGCACTGCATCTTTCCCAAAATATTATTGCAAAATGATTCTGAGAAAGCCAATTTTGAATGTGAATGTTAGAGTTTTGGGACCTGATTATATACTCAACATCAACAGCACAATTCCAGAGAAACCTCAGTAACTATGATTTAAAATAATTCCCAGAACTGAGAACTTTACTGTAAAAATATCAGTGACATTATATAAATATTCATTTAATTTAGTTTCTCTGTATAGATGTTGGAATAAGTATGAAATGAAGACCTAACTAGTCTACTTACCGTAGTAATGATGGTCTTCCTCTCACAGTGGAAAAAGTTAATCCTTTATTTACTGCTTAGAGCATGGACCGGCCCACACACTCTTGACACATCAGCAACAAGCTACCAGCATTACTAGGGCCAGCTCACTGGGTTCTTTTGGAATTTCCTTCTAAATTCTGTGTAGGCTGCCAAACCAAAGAAGTTAATTCCACTGCTGTTCTTACCACCAGTGAGTTTTGTGTAAATCACCCAGAGTTTGTGTTACTCTTAAGGTTCTATTGTACAGTTGGAAGGATAAAAACAGACCATACAGCCAATAAAGTAATGTTTAATTATTACATGGGTTTTATTGATAACTGACTCATGCTTTGTGCACCACCAGTTAAATATTAGACAAATTTTGCTGATTGATGGTGGAATATAGGAAATTAATTTTTTTTCTGTTTTCAGCATGACAGCACAAGGAAGTGCCAAAGGGCTTGAACAAGGGCACTCTAATCATTTTTTTAAAGCACCGCAGAATTAAAGAATCAGATATTAGTTTTAATTACAGAAACGCTTTCAATAGACGATTCAGATAGTGGAATTGGGAGTTGGTGGAGTGGTTTCCAGTTTAAGATGGCACTGGTGAAACACAGCGATGCTTTACTGGCAGCTAATAAAACTACTAACGACTCTACCAATCACACTTTTTCTGGACAATGATCTCTGCGATCAACAGCCTGAAACATCCCTTCTGGAGATGAGTTTTTGAACCACCTGTACGACCTGACATTTTCGCGGTGTGAACTAAAGTCTCGACGATGCAGGACGGCATGGTGTTTGCAGGCCGGGTTGAGACGGCACGGCCCAGGCACGGGGGCATGGAACGAGTCGATGTTTGACTGATTCAAGCACTGGGCCAGATTGGAAAGGTTAGGTATGGACTGAATCAAGATGGTGGGGTCCAGATTTGAGAGCGAGAAACAAGCTGATGTTTAGCCGAGTTAAGCACTGGGCCAGATTGAAAAGATCTGGGTGTTGGAGTTAGAGGCAAGGGACGGGCCAATGTTCAACTTGCTGCTCAGCAAGATTTACTCATCTGAGCTGAACTGAAGCTGTGGCCTGCAACTAATGGACTCCTGGACCAGCTGCAGTGATAATTGGCTTTGTGGTTGTGAACGCACTTTTGTGAACTGTAGTTCTGAATGTTAATTGCTTCCTTTGCAAGATTTGTTCTTGTGGGGGTTTTTTTTGCACTTTGGGTGACTGATGGTCTTTTTAAATTACTTCTATTAGGTTTCTTTGTTTTGTGGCTGCCTGAAAGGAGACGAATCTGAAGGTTGTATATAGTACAGATACTTCGGTAATGAGAGAAATGATTAAATTAAAGACGGTACTTAAGGAGTCCATTTAGAATGTGCTGACACAGAAAGAACGTGCAAAGCAACTTGCAGGGCAACGTATAAACCAATTTGCAAAATGAGGATGAAACAATAGCTTGCTGATTAAAGAAGCGATACGGGTAACGGGAAGACATGCTTAACGGTTGAACAATAACGGTGTTAATGCGCTGAGGCTGATAAGTGGGCCAAAGGATAATCACATTTGTAATTTTGTAATGAGATTAAGGAAGAATGTCTGCACCTCACATGGGTGCAACTCACAAAGTCGTAAACAAGTAGGGTATAAAAAAACTGTGCAAAGTGTAATTCGGCACTCAATCTAGCAGGAGCTGGTTGGGTCCGACTCTGCAGACTCGAAAAATAAAGTTTACTGTTCTGCAAATTGCTGAGACTCAGTGTGTTTCTGACAGGTAATAAATGTACTTTGAACTTTGAGATTCAGATTTAGAGCCCTGAAAGATGCCTTTTCAATCCCTAGAGATATAACTCACATAAACAGAGCAGTAACTGTTCCAATGTTATTGCAATAAAGTCACTGATTAATGCAATCTGCATTAGCCAGCAAAAGATGGGTGAAGACCAAATATTTAAAGGGCGATTTGAAGGGATATCTGAAGTAGAGAGGCTAAGGAGCTTGGTAGAAAGCGCTCTGGATTTTAGAAGGCTGGATGCTTATAGGTGCATCTGACTAAGCCATGGCAAAGCAAGTTTGGATGCAGAAGTGCCTAGAGCTGGAGAGAGAAATTGCTCGCTCAGGAAAGCTGTGAAGAGGAAAAGAGACCAAGTCACGACAGGTTTTGCACACAATGGTAAAAAGCAAGTCATTGATGCAGGAGGCACAGAAAGGTAAGTGGATCTGGTGCAAGTCACACGTGACTAGCAAGTCTTATGGAGGGCAAAGGACAGAACATATCACTGTGGAACATGGAGAGTGAAGATAGGAAGTCACAAAAGCACAGAACTTCAGCACGTGAACTCACGTAACTAAGGTTACATAGATGGTATAAGAAATCACTCCAAAATTACTTCAAGAAAACAGTTGGCAGACTGTTTTAGCTGCTAGTTAGAACCATAGAAGCAGGTCCCGCCAACTCCACAGTGACCATTATTCACACATTTACACCAATCCAACTTTACTTTATTTGGATTATCCCTACATTCATGCCAACTGCCCATAGACTCTCTCACTGACCTATACACCAAGAACAACTCACAGTGGCCAAGCAAACCTTTGAGATGAGGGAGTAGAGAGTTGAGCTTCAAATGGAACATAGTTTATTATTATCTTCTTCAATTGAGAATCAATTAATTAAGACTAGGGCTCAATTTTATATTCATAGTGATCGAACTGGTAAATTGTTAGCTAATCAATTAAAAGCTATTTCGACTAAGCGACAAATTATTAAAATTCGTAAACAAGACGGTAATTTAACTACTGATTATAAAGAAATTAATAACACTTTTCAAGATTTTTATAAATCTTTATATCAATCAGAATTTGACGGTGACCGGTTTACGATGGATAATTTTTTTAATAATTTGAATATTTCTAAACTGATAGATGAAGATTGTAGCTTGCTTGATGCTCCTATTTCTATGGATGAAATAAGAGAGGCTATCTCATCAATGAATTCAGGGAAAGCTCCTGGTCCTGATGGTTTTATTGTAGAATTTTTTAAAACTTTTTCTTTATTGCTTTCTCCTTGGCTATGTGAAATCTTTAATGATGCGTTTGTTAAGAAGAGATTACCTCAATCGTTTTATGAAGCTACTATCTCTTTAATTCTTAAAAAAGATAAAGATCCTACCTTATGTGCATCTTATCGCCCTATATCATTATTAAATGTAGACTCTAAGATTCTTACAAAAATTTTAGCCATTAGATTAGAAAAGGTATTACCACAGATTATTTCAGAAGATCAAACTGGTTTTATTAGGAATCGATATTCCTTTTTTAATATTAGAAAATTGATTAACATAATTTATACTTCATCACCTACAACCCCAGAATGTGTTATCTCATTAGATGCTGAAAAAGCCTTTGATAGAGTTGAATGGACATATTTATTTAATGCATTGAGAAACTTTAATTTTAGTCCTAATTTTATATCATGGATTAAATTAATATATTATAAACCTGTTGCTTCTGTTCTTACAAATAATTATAGATCCTCTTTTTTTCAATTATCTCGTGGTACGAGACAAGGTTGTCCTTTAAGTCCTTTATTATTTAATATTGCATTAGAACCTTTAGCTATTGCTATTCGTGAGTCTCCTAATATTTTTGGTATTACCCGTAATGAGAAGTTATACAAATTATCGCTTTATGCTGATGATTTGTTGTTATATATTTCTAATCCTAGTAGGTCTATTCCTGCTATTTTATCCTTGTTGGCTCAATTTGGTAGTTTTTCTGGTTATAAGTTAAACTTAGATAAGAGTGAGTTATTCCCTTTAAACGCGCAAACTTTATTGAGTGATAGGATGCCATTTAAAGTTGTTACTGATAACTTTATCTATTTAGGTATAAAAATCACCAAGAAATATAAAGATTTATTTGGACTGAATTTTTTACCTATGCTTCATCAAATTCAGCAACTTACTACTAGATGGTCTCCCTTATTTTTATCATTAGTTGGTCGGATTAATGCTATTAAAATGATGATTTTACCGAAATTTTTATATTTATTCCAAGCTTTACCAATTTTTATTCCTAAATCTTTTTTTGATAATATTGATTCAAAGATTTCCTCATTTGTTTGGCAAAATAAAAATCCTAGGTTAAGCAAAAGGCAATTACAAAAGTCTAAAAAAGATGGTGGTCTAGCTTTACCTAACTTTAGATTTTATTATTGGGCGAATAATATTCGTAACCTAATGTACTGGAAACTAGATTTGGATTCACCTGTGTGCCCACAGTGGGTAAATTTGGAATGTAGTGAGGTTAAGGGATATTCTATATTTTCCGTTCTTGGTTCTTTTCTTCCTATTGATTTAGCCAAATTCAATAAACAGATATCTAACCCTGTTGTTAAACATACACTACGAATTTGGTTTCAATTTCGCAAATTCTTTAATCTGAAAAACTTTGCTCTGGACAGCCCTATTTTATGTAATTTTTTTTTCAAACCTTCATTGACAGATCAAGCTTTTAGTATATGGAAAAGGAAAGGTATAAAATGTTTTCGTGATCTTTTTTTTTGAAGGTACTTTGATGTCTTTTGATCAACTATCCAACAAATTTGAATTACCTAAATCTAATTTTTTTAGATACTTACAAATTAGAAATTTCTTACATAAAATTCTTCCATCTTTTCCTAATTCAACTCCATCGGATTTTTCAGATTTGATTTTTACTTTTAATCCTTGTCAGAAGGGATTAGTAGCTTTTATTTATAACATGATTATGAAGATACAGCCAGAAATATCGGATAGAATTAGACAAGAATGGGAAAAAGAACTTCGATGTAATATATCAACAGATAAATGGGAAAAAATTTTACAAATGGTTAATTCCTCCTCTATTTGTGCTAAACATGCTTTAATACAATTTAAAATTGTACATAGAGCTTATATGTCTAAAGATAAACTTGCCCGATTTTATTCGCATATTAATCCTCAATGTGACAGATGTCACTTAGAAGTGGCTTCATTGACTCACATGTTTTGGACATGTCCCACTCTACATAACTATTGGAAGGACATCTTTGATGTCATTTCCTCAGTATGGAATATCGATTTACAACCCCATTTTATTACTGCAATTTTCGGTATACCAAATGAAGATGGCAATCAGCTTTCCCCTTCAATCAGACGAATGATTGCTTTTGTAACATTAATTGCCAGAAGGTCTATATTACAAAACTGGAAAGAAGTAAATCCTCCTACTACATTTCAGTGGTTCTCCCAAACTATTTCTTATCTGAGTTTGGAAAAAATCAGAAGCACTATCTTTGATTCTTCAATTAAATTTGAAGAAACCTGGGGACCATTTATTCGACACTTTCATATGAATTAATTTGGCTTATTTCAGATCCTTTTCTCTACTTATACTTGTTCAGGTATGGAGTTCTGGAGTTTTTCTTGACACCTTTATATATTTATAAAGTGCTATTATTGCCCATGTTAGTTTTAGTTTAGTATTTTTTTTTCATTATATATTTTTTCTCATATATAATTTCAATTTTTTTTTCTTTTTTCGACGATTATTTTTGTTTTTCATATATATTTATATAGACTTGATTGATTTATGTACCTTTTGTTGATGGATGTTTTAATAGGATATTATTATCCTATTACTAATGTAATCTCAAGTCTATTGAATCTGTAATCTATTCATTATTTTGTGTTATTTTTTTTATATATGAAAGTTAATAAAAAGATTGAAAAAGAAAGAAAGAAAGAGGGAGTAAATGACCGAAAAGATGCAATTAGTAAGGACAGGCAGCAACATCTCCACAAGTAGTCTAAACACTGGTGCTTCACAAAATTGCACCCTCAGCACCTCCCTACACTCATGATTCTGTGACCAGAGCCTGCTCTAACTCTCGTTTGCAGATGATATAAACATAGTGGGCTGTAATTCAAATAACGATAAATCGGAGTACAGGAAGGAGATAAAGAGTTTAGTAATATGGTGTCCAGACAACAATCTTTCCCTCAAAGTCAGCAAAACAAAAGAGTTGGTCATTGACTTTAGTAAGCATGGTTTCCTTCAGGGAAAATCCTGCCTGACAAATCTGTTGGAATTCTTTGAGGAGATTACAAGTAGCTTAGATAAGGGGAATGCAGTGGATGTTGTATATTTGGACTTTCAGAAGGCCTTTGACAAGGTGCTAAACAAGCGGCTGCGTACCAAGAGCCCATGGTATTATAGGAAGGTTAGGGCGTTGGTTAACTGGATGAAGGCAGGGCGAGTGAGAATAAAAGGATCCTTGTCTGGTTGGCTGCCAGTGATTAGTAGTGTACTACAGTAGTGGTATTAGGACCACTTCTTTTTTTGCATTGTATATAAATGATTTAGATGATGGAATAGATGGCTTTATTGCCAAGTTCGTAGATGATATGAAGATTGGTGGAGGGGCAGGTAATGTTGAGGAAACAGGTAGGATGCAGAACTTAGACAGATTAGGAGAATGGGCAAGAAAGTAGCAAATGAAATATGATGTTGGAAACTGCATCGTCGTGCACCTTGGTAGCAGAAGTAAATGTGCGAACTATTTTCTAAACAGGGATAAAATCCAAAAATCTGAGATGCAAATGGACTTGGGAGACCTTGTGCAGAACACTCTACAGGTTAACTTGCAGGTGAAGAAGTGGTGAAGAAGGCAAATGCAATGTTAACATTCATTTCAAGAGGTCTAGAATATAAGAGCAGAGTTATGATGCTGAGGCTTTATAAGGCACTGGTGAGGCCTCACATTAAGTATTGTGAACAGTTTTGGGTTCCTCATCTTAGAAGATATGTGCTGGCATTGGAGAGGGTCCAGAGGAGGTTCACAAGGATGATTCCAGAAATGAAAGGGTTATCATACAAGGAACGTTGGATGGCTCTGGGTCTGCACTCACTGGAATGTAGGATTAGGGAGGGATCTCATTGAAACCTTTCAAACGTTGAAAGGCCTAGACAGAGTAGATGCAGAAAGTATGTTTCCCACCGAGGGAGAGTCTAGGAAAAGAGAGCACAGCCTCAGGATAGAGGGGCGTCCATTCAAATCAGAGATGTGGAGAAATTTCTTTAGCCAGAGGGTGGTGAATTTGTGGAATTTGTTGCCACATGCAGCTGTGGAGGCCAGGTCATTGGGTGTATTTAAGGCACAGATTGATAGGTTCTTGATTAGACATGGCATCAAAGGTTACAGGCTGGAAATAGGGTTGAGGAGGAGGAAAAAAAAGAGGATCAGCTATGATTGAAGGCGGAGCAGACTCGATGGGCCAGATGACCTAATTCTACTCCTATGTTTTATGGTCTAAGTTGGTGGAGGGTCGGGGGGGTGGAGATTGGTGCACCTGCTCATCTGTATTGATGGTGTTGAGGTTCAGTGTTTCAGGTTCCTGAGAGCGAACATTGCCAGCGGCCTGTCCTGCTCCAACCAAATACACACCACCACCAAGGAAAATCACTAATGCCTCAAGTTCCCCAGGAGGCTAAAGAAATTGGGCATGTGCCCATTGACCTTTACTGACTTTTAATCAATGCACCATATAAAGGATTGTATCTTGATGCATCAGGGCTAGTATCGCAGTTGATCTGCACAAGACTGCAGTGCAGAGAGATGTGGACACAGTTCAGCCAGCCTCTCCTCCATATACTTCGCCTTGCCTGAATGAACTATGATCAAAAACCCCACCCACCCTGGACATTCTCTCTTCTCCCCTCTTCCATTGGACAGAAGATACAAGTCTGAAAACAACGTATCACTAGGCTCAAGGATAGCATTGAACCCACTGTTATCACATGTTTCAGTTGTAGAAAAAATAGATTCTTGAACCGCACAATCTACTGTTATTATCTTACTCTTACTGTTTACACACACTGTACTTTATCTAGCTGAGAAATTTATTCTACCCTATGTTTTTTTAACCTTGTTCCACTCGAATGCACTGTTTAATGATTTAATCTGTCTCAACAGTAGGCAAGACAAGTTTTTCACTACACCTCAGCACGTGATAATAATAACCTTGTTCCAATCGCAGCACCAACAGGAAACCCACATGGTCATAGAGAGATTGTGCAGACTCCATGTAAGGCCAGGAGTGAACCCAGGTCTTGAGGCAGAGGCCTCCATGCTGTTCTACCTCCAGTGTGGCTTTCAGTGCACAAAAACCGTGTTACTACATATAGTATTCCATTATATATTGTAGATACCCAAAATGCTGGAGGAACTTACCAAGTCAGGCAGCATCTATGGAGGAGAATAAACAGTTGATGTTTTGGGCTGAGACTCTTCAACAAGACAAGAAAGAAAGGGGAAACTCCAGAATAAGGGGACTTTTAGGGCTTTTTCTGGAGTTATGGAATATAGCAAATATTAATTTCAACTGCAACCAGTCTTCAGATCGGAATCACAAACACGGAAAGAAGGGTCTCGGCCCAAAACGTTGACTGTTCACTCTTTTCTATAGATGCTGCCCTGGCCTGCTAAATTCCTCCAGCATCTTATGCGCATTACTTTAGATCTGAATGTGGATTCTAGATTGAATGGTGTTCCTGGAGCTGCAGACTGGGTTGATTGCAAACCAGGAAACGCTCCATTGACCAGAAATGCCTGCATATGCATGATGCAGTTTAGAGACAGCAGTGATCAATATTCATTTTGGTTGTCTGGAATGTTGGTGTGAAGATATCAGTGTTTGAAAATTACATGTAAACAAAGGAAGTATTGTGGATATACTTTAACTATAGAATTGTCCTGCTATCGTCTTTGACCTTCAGCATAAAAATATGTGATGTAATGTTGGGGTCAGGGAGCCTCTTCCAAGAGCGTCTCCAGTGTGTTGCCTGTTTGTTTTGCTGGAGCTGCATCCACCAGCTTCAGTGTCTCTCCAGTGGATTTAATTTACAGTCACAACAGTACAGTCTCTATCCAAGGTCAGGATTGGACCCAGGTCTGTGAGGCAGAGGTTCTACCAACACTGTTCCACTGTTTCAGTGTGCAAAGACCTTGTTACTACACATAAAATTTCATTAAACAAGATACACAAAATGCTGGGGGAGCTCACCAAGTCAAGCAGCATCTATGGAAGGGGAATAGACAGTTGATGTTTTGGGCTGTGTGTCTTCATCAGGACTGGAAAGGAAGAGGGATGAAGCTGCAACAAGAAGGTGTGATGGGGCAGAGGAGTGCAGGCTGGCAGATGAAAGCAGAGACCATGTGAGGGGATAAGTGAGTGGGAGAGGAGTGATGAAGTTAGAAGCTGGGAGGTGACAGGTGCAGAAGGTATAAAGGACTAAGGAAGAAAATATCTGATAGTAGAGGACAATGGAGTAAGCGCAGGAGGTGGGGAACTAGTGTGTGGTGATGGGCAGTAGAGAAGACTTTGAACAGATATGTAGGTGTTGGAATGGGAAGACAAACTGAATAGGGTGGTGGCTGGGAAACCCTGTCTTTTGCAGTGCAGAAAGTGAGAGGGAACCAGTCCCCCAATGTGCATTGGGTCTGAATGACGTAGGAGACCAGACCAGGAGTACTGGATACAAATGATGCCTGCCAGCTTCTAATTCTACTTCCTTTCCAGTCCTGATGAAAGGTGTCAGCTCAAAACTTTGACTGTTTACTCCTTTCCATCGATGTTGCCTGATTTGCTCAGTTTCTCTAGCATTTTACGTGTTGCTCAAGATTTCCAGCATCTGTAGAACCTCAGGTCTAGAATTTCATTAATCCTGTTGAAAATCAGAAACCATGCCTCTGAACTAATTCTGAAACAGGCACCTCCTCCATTTCAAATGCAATTTACCACAATAAGCTTGGTATCAAATCACACAACAATTTCAAAATAAATGAAAAGAGTATGCTTTAATGCAACTATGCCCATTATTTCAAAATACTTAAAAGCACTGGATATTCAGCTCTTAATCAAATAACCTTATTCTCTCAAAATGTAACACAATTTTTTAGGGTTTTTGATTTTTTTTAGGGTGACCTCAACACTCGTTGAAGATATGCATAAGTGCCAAAATGGACAAAGACTGGAAAAAAAGCACATTTCAGGATTCCTTGATTTGTACAGTGAAACCAAATCTATCAAAATTCTACATGCTCAGTTTGGAAACCAAATTTGGCATATTCCTTAAGATACCTGATCTTCTTGACATCATGACTGTGCAATAATAAAAACAACCAATTCAGATTTTCTCATGTAAATTTTAAGATAATATTTTACAAATTACACCCAATATTCAGTAAGTGGAAGATCAGGGCCCAATTACACAGGGATCACCTTGAGATTTTAAGACCAAGTCGCTTCAGACAAAATTTTCTGAATCAATGTCTATACATCACTGCCCCAGATTTTCATTCCACATTCCACCAAATTAAAAAAATGCTTTTATTGATAAGTGAAACAATGGTAGGAAGGCAAAAATATCTCCTCTCCCCCACTCACTCACCATTAGCATTTTTAAAACATTTCACATATGGGATTCAATAAAATAGAAAGCTCAAAAACATCTTTTAATTGGGTAAATATGCTCACAGTTACCCGATCTCTTTTTTTACACTCAATCCTACAGACATCTTTGAAGCAACACTATTTGAAAAAAATTTACTCAGACTACTTTTCAGATCTCAATAAAGACAGCAAATCTACAGCAGCGTCCCAGTAACATAGCTTGGAATGAATGGCATGGCTTTACTTTAATAAATAGTCATTTCATCATCCTGGAGTCTCTGCTCTGTTACGTCCGTAGCCCCCTCCTTTGTGAGAATCGCCAGATCACTGTTGGGTTGAGTCAAACGGGGGGCCCAAGACATGAGGGGGAGATATGCAGGATGTCACGTTTCTCCCCCCCATAGCGATGTAAAGCTACGGGACATGGCCATTGTCTCTTGGAGACAGATTTGTGGATTGAGATGCTCCGCTACGTGGAAGCCCTCGGGCAAAGTGGGCTGGTTGAGGGAGAGATTGCATCACCCCCAACTTGATTGACATCTACAACCCTGCGAGTCAGAATACAAGAGGGGCTGTAGTAACAACCCCTCAGATGCACCAGAAGAAACGTTAAGCGACCACGTAACGGTCATCGGAAACCAAGCCACGTGCGTTCAATTTGGTGGCTGAAACCACGGAAAACGGCTTTTTAGCTAACAACAGGGAAACCCGCTCCCCTGACTCAACCGATTGACATCATAAAAGACTTGGGCAAGTTTAAACCCAACAACGCTGCAGCTTGAACGAACTGATAGTGACTTATCTTTCCATCGGACAATACAGTAACCCCTAGACAACGATAGAGTTATTTCTTATCGGTTATTATGATACCCGCGCTTAGATTTAGTATTGACGATGTATATTATCTGTATGTCTGCATTAATCTTCTTTTTGTGGCCTTTATCAATAAATACTTTTAAAAATAGTACCGTCAGACTTCAACGGACCTCTCTATCTTTGCTGGTAAGTGATCCAGTTACGGGAATTTCATAACAGCTCAAAGACACAAAAGCTGGAACTGACTGCCAATAAAGTCAGTAACATCATCTACTGTGGTAGTTTTTAAAGAATAATACTGAGGTAACAGAATATGCCTTGAGACTGTGATCGTATGACAGGCAATGTACCTGGATGGCCTTTGCTCTTAACGTTGACTTAAAAGAATAAAAATCCACACAGTTTAAGCATAGCATAGTCATAGTTCCGATATTGCAAAAAAGGGTAGGCAAATGAAATTGCATAAAGACATGTGAAAGGCCACCTCAAAAACTTGCTACATTAATTCCAAAGACTGGAAAGAATAAATCAAACCAGTCATTCAGTAGCATATGAACTGTATTCTACCATTGGGCAAATCAAATATTTTAAAATATGAAATATTTTGTTACTCAAACGTTGAAGAGCAACGATAGAAAAACATGACAGTAACTAAGCCCAAGCAGAACGTTATGGAAATTCTTTAAGTTTGACTGTGGCAGTAAGGAATTTTGGAAGTATCAATTCAATACAGACTTCTACAACTTTGGTTTTCTTGTAGTAAGCTTTCTGCAGCATTCACTACAGTTCCATTGGTGCCTTCTAACCTTAATGTGAAATTCTTTAAGCATTTTCCATTAAGCAATACGATAAAGCTGCAGTATTAGATGCATGGCTATGCAAACTAAATATCTTTCAATTACAGAGAGCAATCTTAATGCTGCATTAAATGCTTTAGGTTATTAATTTGATAAAATCATTTTCATGGCTTAATGTCTATTATATAGTTGGCAGAACTATATAAAGTAATTTTAACAGGTAGATGGGATGCTATTGTAAGACTTCTTATAATTTGTGGAGACAAAGAATTATTGGATCTTTAAGAAGCCTCGTATTATATTTTAACTTTCATAGAAATATACAAAAGACTTCATTGCAATAATGCATTTGATTACCTGGAACACTCCCATTAATCACAGTGTGAGCCATATCTGCATCTGCTTATTCATAAATCCACAAAGACATTAGTCATGCAACCAGCATGCATCAAGTCCAGCCACTCATGCAATCTGAAAGGAAAAAGAAATGCATGTCAAATACATGATTGCCAAATTGTTCATTGAGCAACTCAGAATTGACAGAAATTAGTGCAAGTTTAACCAGTTCTGTAACATCAGCACTAGCATAGCCTGTTTTATTAGCATGCACACAAATATTCACAAAGACAAAAAAATCTCAAATAATATTAAGTAAATTATCAATTTTACACTGCATCAGATAAACTAAGTATGAGATTTCAACAGTAAAGTTAGCAATAAATGTTAAACAGTTTTCCCAATAACTGTGGAGAAAGATATTGCCCACTGAGACATATATAAAAAAGGGACAATCCTTTTTCCTTGGTCTGTGACATTTGATTATTGGTTCACCAATCTACTTACGTATTGAGATACAGCGTGGAACTGTCCCTTCCGGCCCTTTGAGCCCTGTCGCCCAGCAACCCCTCTACTTAACCCTAGCTAATCACTGAACAGTTTACAATGACCAATTAACCTACCAACTGGTAGGTATATCTTTGGACTGTGGAAGGAAACTGGAGCACCTGTAGGAAACCCACACAGTCATGGGGAGCATGTACAAACTCCTTACAGGCAGTGGTGGGGTTGTGTGGAAATGAACCCCGGTTACCTGTACTGTAAAGCATTGTGCTAACCACTATGCTACCATGCTTGTGATTTGCAAAGAGGACGCCCAATGAGTGCAAATGACTTAACAGACAGCCGTCATCACAACTGAATGTCACTGCTATTTGCAGACTGGAGATGGCTCATCTGTTATTCCTGAAACTTCTTCCTAACCAATAATACCTTCAGCAAACTGATTGCCTCAAATACATTCTTTTACATACATTCCATTATCATAGAAACAAATATAACTTCATCTAAAACTACCAACTCTTGAATTTTTTTTACAGTTTTGAATATTTTCAAAATATCGATGAGTCATCGTAAAACCTTGGAAATGAAAATTACATAATTATACATCACAAATACAAATTTTCATACCACGCATAAAGGCATTAGAAGTTGCAGAGGCTTTCCTGTTGAACCACATACCAGGAGCTAAACAATCAAAATTTACTGCTGATCATGCTTCTAAGAATGTCAGTGCAAAACATGAAACAAGGAAGGTTTCCAAGCATTCAAATACCCAAGTGGAGATAAATTTGATCTAGGTGACTCTTCAATGGACCTGTATGCTCGAGCAGTAGGTATGCTTTCTCACATCAATTCACCGTGGATGAAAACATGGATACTAGACCAGAAGGGCAACAAAGGACAGAATCTTGGCATTGCCATTATAAAAAGGAAGGATGACTGGATGGAGATCTGCCAAACTATGAGCTTGCATGTCCTAATACCGGCAAAACTCTTGACACGTATGCAGGCCATGTTCGTGTTAGCCACTGGGTAGATTTAATATGCTTCCTGGGTAGATTTGGCCAGAAGCAAGGAAGGCAAGGGCTTAAATTTTTCTTAGCTCCATTAGAAAAGACCTCCTTAATTTTAATCCCCGAGAGGGATACAGACAGTACTCTGCCTAATATGGTGCCCATCTGGAAGTTGATCTTGGACAAAGTAGGGAGAGCAGAGGATGGTGGAGGAAAAGTACAGGGCTCAAGGGGAACTGATATAGTTGAATTTTCAGTCCAAATATTTGCTCCTAATTAAGCACCTAATTAGGAAACTAGGCTGTGCACTAAAAATACAAGAACTATTTTTGGTTTTCTAAATACACCAACAGCATCTTGTAATGATGTATTAGTTTCGGAAATCAGAAACATGAACATTCATCAAAATTTACTTCAGAAAATTTGCAAGTTTTAGAATTAACAATCTCAAATAACTTCTTTTGCCATCGGTAATAGGTATCTGGATTTTTTTGGCCAATTTATTGATGAGGCTTGTACCATGGCAACTGAATATAAATCACAAACAAGAGAAAATCCGCAGATGCTGCAAATTCAATAACACACGCAAAATGCTGGAGGAACTCAGCAGGCCAGGCAGCATCTATGGACAAACAAGCACAAAGTGCACTGCAGATGCTGTGGTCAAGACCTGACGAAGGGTCTTGACCCGAAACGTTGGCTGCTCCTTTCAACGGATGCTGCCCGACCTGCTGAGTTGAGTTCATCCAGTTTTTTTGTACATCTTGAGCATCTATGGTAAAGAGTGCAGTTGATGTTTTGGGCTGGGCAGGACTGATGAAAAAAAAGAGGAGTAGATTTAGAAGGTGAGGAGGGGAGAGGGAAACACAAGGTGATAGGTGGAACTGGGAGGGGGAGGAATGAAGTAAAGAGCTGGGAAGTTGATTGGTGAATGTGGTACAGGGCTGGAGGAGGAGGAGAAGAACAGAAAAGAACAGAAGGCCATGGAAGAAAGAAAAGGGGGAGGAGCACCAGAAGGCGGGCAGGCAAGGAGATGAGGTGAGAGGGGGAATGATGGGGGAGGGGTGGCATTACTGGAAGATCAAGAAATCAATGATCATGCCATCAGGTTGGAGGTTACCCAGATGGAACACAAGATGTTGCTCCTCCAACCTGCGTGTGGCCTCATCGCGATGGTGGACATATGGGAATGGAGTGCAATTAAAATGAGTGGCCACTGGAAGATCCCGCTTCTTCTGGCGGACTGAGCGCAAGTGCTTGGCGAAGTGGTCTTCCAATACCTGTTGGGTCTCACTGATATACAGGAGACCACACTGGGAGCACCGGACACAGTATCTGACCCAAACAGACTCACAGGCAAAGTGTCGCCTGTGGAAGGACTGTTTAGGGCCCTGGATGGAGGTGAGGGAAGAGGTGTAGAGACAGGTGTAGCACTTGTTCTGCTTGCAAGGATAAGTACCAGGAGGGTGATCAGTGGGATGGGATAAATGGACAAGGGAGTCGCGTGGGAGCAATCCCTGCGGAAAGCAGAAAGGGGGGTGGAGGGGTGGGGGGAAAGATGTGCTTGGTGACGAACCCTATCCCCTATCCCAACATTTTACATTCCACCTGGGTAGCCTCCAACCTGATGGCATGAACCTCGATTTCTTGATAGTCACCCCCCCCCCCCCCGTCCCTTCACCATTCTCTCACCTTATCTCTTTGCCTGCTTACCGCATCCCTCTGGTGCTCCCCCTCCCCTTTTTCTTCCATGGCCTTCTGTCCTCTCCTATCGGACTCCCCCTTCTCCAGTCCTGAATCTCCTTCACCAGTCGATTTCCCAGCTCTTTACTTCATCCCTCCCCTCCCAGGTTCACCTATCTTGCATTTTTCTCTCCTCTTCCCCACCTTTTAAATCGATGATTCATCTTTTTTCCCTCCAGTCCTGCCACAGAGTGTCACCCAAAATGTCGACTGTACTCTTTTCCATAGATGCTGCCTGCCCTGCTGACCTGCTGCAGCATTATGGGTGTCACCCTGAATATAAACTTGTTTTTTTTTCGTCTTTACATTTGCTGAAACCATTTTGATATACCATTACTGTTGAAAATAATCAAAAACCCAGGCATAACATTTCAAAACAAAGGTCAGTGGGTTGTATACATTGTAGAATACCAATACTCTCATCCAATTGCTATCAATTTGATTTTTTTGAAGAAACAGAGTATTTGAGGACGTCCAAGTTTGATTTACAAAGAAACTGCCATCTTAACTTCACAAAAAAGACCTTCCTATTTAAATTGTGATAGAGATAACGAAAAATGCACATGATCTGGATAAAAAGCTTGATAAACGCCCACTACCAAACACAAACGTCTTGTACCTAAGGATGAAGATGACTTGTGTGAGATTAAGCAGCACTTGACTTTTCTTCTCAGATACCAACTGTCAACTTCAATCTCTTCAATTTTTGGACAAATTCCATTTACTGATAACTAAATGCTATTTGATTTTGTTTTAAATGGACGTCCACAGGTTTCTACTTGATCTTTCAGAAATAAAAGCCAGCCTGAAGGAATGTGCTCTATTTTGTAATGGGATAAGAATGAACCTTTTGGCACTAGTATACTTTCCCTCGAAAGTGAAGTTCTGACGAAATTTAATCAACATCCTTTGAACATTAAGTTCAGAGCAAAAAAGGATGAGAGCGTTAACTTGAATATATTCATCTCCATTTCGGTAGACAAAACAAGAGCAGGCAGGGAGAAAACATATTTGCTAAAGGATTTTGGACCACTTTAAAGGCACAAATTTCTGAACAACATTCAATATAATAGTTATGCTTTGCAAATAGAAATGTGTTCAATTTTTATATCAAGCAGTTAAGTTCAAAGTTCAAAGTAAAATTTATTATCAGAGTGAGATTCTTTTTCCTGCAGGCATCCTCAGCAAATCTATAGAATAGTGACTGTAAACAGGATCAATGGCAGAGCAAGAGCATAGCTTTTGAAATGCAACTATAACATACAAATCGCAATAAATTACAAGAGCATGTACTGGGCCAAATCCACTAATTTTTGTAGGATTTTCCATTCAAAGGCAATAGCGTTCCTGTACCAGGTCGGAATGCATTTAACTAAATGCAGTTAATTAAAAAAAATACATAATGTACAAAGAATCAAGGAAGCTAAACAATTCAGAATTACAAAACGGTTATTATTAAAATTAAATCACAACTCAAAGTTAGGTGGTTTCTATCACTCTGAACAGAGTCTAACTTCAAAAAGTCACAGATAATTGAAGTGCATTCAGAGAATATATGGGTGTTTTAGATATTGTAGGAGAGTGCAGTCAAGTAACATTTTTCTAAATGTAGTAGTTTACACCAGGACATGCAGTGCAGGTCACTGATGCAAAACCTGAATTGATCCATAATATCCATCATATAATTTGAATGTTGAGATAATAATGACATTCTCTGGGATCCTCTGACTAGAAGCTCACACCATCAGAGTAGCCATCTTTACCTTCAAAACTGAGTGGACGTGTATGGGACAATGAATCAAGGCTCGCTCAAGTCAAACTGGGATAAATGTTCACAGATTTCCCAGAATGTTGTCTTGAGAAGTCTGTCGAATGTCAGACACATTCTACTCTCTCAGTAGAATGTGTCTGACATTCAACGTTGTTAGTAAGCTTGGGAATGGGGCTTAAATGGCTCTTTAAGTCAGAACTGCCATTGACAGTTCTGGGAATTCAAGCCAGAATTATTCAGAATGGGTAGCGGGGGGTGGGGGGGGGGGGGGGGTGGTAGGAATAGTTCTTCTAGATAGCTCATGAAACCATATTTATCACTTTCTTTATGTCTTTTACATCTGTTTTTCATCTTGGATGTGATTCTGGAACTGTTGAAGCCTGTGATTTGCTGTTTGCTGTCCTGCAGTCTCTGAGAGGATTCCGGTAGGCAGAGGTGGCAAGCATGGGCAGGCTGTGGGACAGGGCAGGCGCAAGCTGATAGTCCACTCCACTTTGCCATTTAAAGCTTCTACTGTTTGCCAATTGAAGTGATGAGGGAGATTGAAACATTGAGGCAAATGAGAAAGCCTGGAGATCGTTTGGGTGCTTCAACACTCTGCAGTCTCCAAGAGGTTTCAAGGGAGGCAGAGTGCACATACTTCATGGAAAGAAGGCTGTGGGATGGGGTGCAAGCCAATGTTTGATTCTCCTTCGCTGAGGGAGGTTGAAGTATTGAGGTGTTTACATGCTCTCCCCGTACCCCCTTGGATATTTCGCATGCTTCAGTTTTACTCCTGATCCCTGTAGTCAATTCAAAAAACATTTCTTAAGCCTCAGAGTACAAGGACGTCCCTCTAGAACGGGGGTCGGCAACCCGCGGCTCCGGAGCCACATGTGGCTCTTTTACGTCTGTGCTGCGGCTCCCTGTTGCTTTGGGAAATAATTGGTTGTGGCGACCCTTTTCCTGGCACATCCGAACCGACTCACAATAAGATAGCCTACGGGGGTTTGCGAGCACAGAGCTTTGGAGCCTCTGCGCCATGGGGGGGGGGGCAGGTTGAGGGAGGCTTAAAAGTGAGGCTGAAGATTTCGAATAAAGTTTTTTTCCTTCGACTGCAGTTACCGACTCCGTGTCGTAATTTTAGCGCTGCGTGTAGCACACCGCTACATGGTCAGTATTTAATTAATATGTATTTTATGTTAGTTTGTTAGTTTTTGAAATGTAAATCTAAATTTGAAGATTATGGTGATCTTGTACAATCTAAATAAGACGTTGTGGCGACGCATTTCCTGACACATCCGAACCGGCTCACAATTAGCCAGCGTTCAGGCTAAGGGAGATAGCCTACGGGGGTTTGTGAGTACGTGTCTTTTGCAGCATCCGCGCCCATGGGGGGCGGGTTGAGGGAGGCTTAAAAGCAAGGCTGTTTAGTTCGAATAAAGCTATCTTTGACTGCAGTTTACTGACTGCGTGTAGCAACCGCTACAACGTGTTTTTATCGCTGGCTGTCCAGAGGGGAGGTGCTGAAACGCTTTGTCGCGCGTCTGGAAGAAGTGAAAACTTTCCTGGGCAGCAAAGGGCTCAACTTTCCTGAGCTGGAACAGCCAGAGTGGCTGGAAAAGCTACACTTCATGGTAGACATGACAGCGCACCTGAACACGCTGAACACAGCTCTTCAGGGGAAAGGACGTACAGCCCTGCACATGTTGGAGGATGTTTTGCATTCGAGCGCAAGTTGACGTTGCTTGCCAGAGATTTACAGAAAGGCACATTGTCTCACTTGCCCAATTTGAGAGAGTTCAAACAATGTCACGACATGATAAATTCGGAGTATTTACATTCTGCAATCATCGCAATGCAAACATCGTTTGGGAAACGCTTCTGTGAGTTCAGAGAGGAAAAAAACACATTATCCTTCCCGGTCACTCCCCTAAGCATCGATCCATCCCTACTGAATACGACTGCATTGTCAGGTGTGAGTCAACCTGAAGAAGTATGATAAATATTTTAATTGCGTATTATTTTACGTATATTCATATGTTTTCATTGTTCAGTGAAATAGTCCTTTTATTTTTCAGGTTGACAGCTGGCTGACGTTATTTTTGGTTTGCTGCTGGCGGCAAATTTAAGTTTGGCGTTTTTCATAAATACAAGAAGGACTCAAATAGACGTTGAGTATTTTACTTAAAAGTAACCTTCAACCCAACGTCTTTTTTTCGGAGTTCAAAATGTTTTTGTTGCATGCAGAAATGTAATTTCGTTTTCTCTGCAGGAGTTCATCAATTTCATAAATGCAACACATTATAGTTTATTTATACATAGCATAAAGGCAAAACAAAACGTTGTATGCAGTGTTATTTCATTTTAAATGTCAAACGGGTTTTGCGGCTCCCAGTGTTTTCTTTTCTGTGGGAAACGGGTCCAAGTGGCTCTTTCAGTGGTAAAGGTTGCTGACCCCTGCTCTAGAACAGCAAAAGCGGAGGAATTTCATTCGACATAGGGTGTTGAATCTCTGGAATTCAAAGCACAGAAGACTGTAGAGGCCTTGTCATTGGCTATACTTAAACAGAGGCAGATAGGTTCTTGATTAGTAAGGCCATTGAAGGTTACAGGGAGAAGGCAGGAGCATGGGGATGAGAGGGAATATAAATCAGCCATGATGGAATGACGGAGTAGACTCGGTGGGCTGAATGGCCTAATTCTGCTTCAATGACTTATGGGCTTATGGTCTTAATGCTACGATCACCTTGGACGCCTTAAAATAATACATATGCACTGCAAAGGTCAGATTTCAAATCTAACATCATTTAACGCTGCAAATTTTATCTGGTCACAATGCTGACTATACTAGAAATGCAATGGTTGCTCACAAGAGATTTCCACACCAAAAAGGAGGAAAAATATACATTGTTGAATTAGCCTAAAGCTACTAAATTAACCATTATGTCAAAGATACCAATGACAGAAGTAAACACTAAAAAAGACAGCACACCTGCAATCCCAATTCCATTTAGTCCTCACCAACAGCTTTATTCCAACACAAAACAATTTTGGTTATTCTGAGGAATTTTGAGAAATTCAGAATACCAACTCAGTTTCTGAATTTCACTTTTGTTTTAGTGAATTAAATAGATCCATTGGCCATCTCTTCACCGCAGTCAAATGAGCAAATTTCAGAACAAACAGCAGATGACTTGCGCACACAAAAAAAAACATAGAAGTCGAAGCTTATGCATTTCATGTCAAGAAATAGTGGGGACTGGCCTTGTGGATATAGCTGGATCTTACTGAACCACCCCTATGATTAGGTAGAAACAAGTCACATTTATCAAATAAGTTAATAAGTTGCAGCAGCAGAAACCCTTTCTCAACACAATACTGCTCAAAGACATCTGCAGACTTTCTCCTGGTTGTGATTGGACTGCTCAAAGATCTCAAATACAACTCTGCATTAATTCCAAAGATCTCCAAATATGCAACTTCTCACCTTGCAGCTCAGTAAACAGCCATTCAACTTTCAAGCCAGTTGCAACCAATACAAATTGGATCAACCTGCACTTGAGACACAAATCTCAGTCAAAAATAAAATTTAGCTGCCACGCCCATTTTACTGTGGCTATCAAAATCAAAAATTCCACAAAAAATCAGCTTTTTTCCCCCCCAGTAGTAATACAGCCACTGGCAAAGGTTTATGTAGATATGAATAGACAGATAAGTTATTTGATCTCAATCCAATTCCTGTGCAAATCTGAAATTAAATATGCTTCATGATTGTAATATGAAGATAAAAATTGTATTTGACAGAAGCCAGTTGTGTTAAGCTAACCTTTGATGTTGGGAAAATGAAAGTCTCCTTTGTGGGAGCCTTTTCAAGGTATAGTTATATGCCCATGGCAAATTAAAACATCTTAATAAAATAGTGCTGACCCTGTCTTGTGGTATTTGACATTTCTAACAATCACCGATAAACCATCTTGTAGGATTTTTCTGTGCGCCAACTGGATACCACATCTTTTTAACTTAGAACACTTCATTGGTTGTAAAGTTCATCACAACATTAAAATTGCAATACTAGTTATTCATAAAGCAGCAATAAATGGCCTAACACAAAGGATTTTAGCTGCAAAATGCTGACATAGCTTTAGTGCATTTAATATTTCAGCAATATTTGAGTAATATTGTAAATATTTGTTTGAATAAATATTGTTTAATTGAATTTATTAACAGTTATATGTAAGAGTATGTAGATGGCATATGTCATTATGCAACCACATAATATGTGGACACTTTACTTACAGAAAAGAAAACAAAGCATAGTAGACAAGTACCCTGGCTCCTGTGTTTTTATTGCAATTTGTTTCTGGAGTTACAAAATACAATAGCGACAAGAAAGTTTTAAAACGAACCCGAGATTACTTTGTACCTGTTGAATTGCAGCACATTTTTCTTCAGAAGGGAAGAGAGAGGTTTCAAGTTTTTTTTAAAAAAATGCAGAAGCTGGATGAAATTAACAAGCAAATATGTAATAAACAGTCCATAAACAGTGATAATAGTAGGTTTTATAAAGTAGAAAGAGCAGGCTACATTGGAAAAATAAACGTATTCAAATGTACAGAAGATAACTGGCACTTGCTTTTCATCGGCTATTTCATTTGCTTCAAAATACGACTCAACTTGTTCAGTATGCATCATCCAGTGTTGCTGAGTGGAACGGCTAGAAAAGTTTACTTTGAAGCTTAACTGCTCCAACCAAACCAGTCGAAATGAGCTTTGCTGATATCATGAACATAATGCAGGAACATTTAGAATTGATTGCAAAATGCTTTAGGTTTCATAAGTGGAATCAAAAGGAAGGAGAGTCAATTTCAGCTGATGTGGCTGAATTGAAGAGATTGAGGCTTGTCAGTTCAGTGATGAGATCATTTAGCTCGTGGAATCTTACAACAAAACATTTGAAACTGGCTCCTCACTGAAGCAAACTGACATTTAAAGGAGCAGTTAATGGAGAACAGCAGCCAGAGACGCAACTAAGTGTCAGATAGGAATGAAAAGGAGCACGATGAAAATTGCAGCCTCTAAACAGAAACCAGCCTGGCTGAACAAATTGTGTTACCATTGTGACAAAGGCTCAGATACAGCAGGCCAATGCAGGTTTAAAGGCAAAACCAGCAGGAATCGCAACAAAGTAGGACATATACAAAGAGCACAGCAGGCAGAGAAAAGTAAATGGACTGCACAGGGAAAAAGAAAGCTAAAAAGTTAAATCACTGTTTCAAAAGGAAACTAATCTGCATGTTGCTCATGATAAATTTGATACTGATGAGAATGACTCAGTACTGCGCAGACTTAAGATTTACAATGTGAAAACTAACAAAAGACAAGCAATATCGCTTACACCTGAAGTGAACTGTAAATCAACTAAAATAGAATGACATTTGTAACAGCAAAATATAACAACGAACAAGCTACATTGGGCTTGTATGTGGTTAAAAAAACAGGATGGCCAAGTCATGATTGACTGAGACAACTACAACTTGATTGGAGATCCATCCAGTATTTTCATGCGACATCCCCTTCAACAGAATGAACTGAAAGCGAATTAAGAAAGGTACTGGATGATTCCACACCACAGCAGTGTACAAGGAAAGCTCAAAAAGTATTAAGGGTAAAATTGTGTTAAATGAAAATGTCACACCCAAGTTACAATGCCTGTATGATTCCTTATACCATCTGTGAATAAGTAACCAGAGAGGTAGATCACATAGAGGCTGAAGAAATTCTTTCCAAGGTTGAGCGGAGCCCACTGGCAATACCTGGGGTCCCAGTAGCCAAGAAGTGTGGGTCTATCAGAATTGGTGGTGATTTTAAGATCACCATCAATACAGTATTGAAAGATCAATACTGTCTGCCCACAATAGAGGATATGCAAACCTTCCAGCAAAGAGGACTGAACTGAGGCCTACCTACAGATGGAGATGGAAGAAGAGCCTGATGAGTTGCTCACTGTAAACACACAGAAAGGATTTTTAATCACTATAATAGGCTTACTTTTGGAGCAGCAACAGGATCTGCACGTTCACTCTGGCAGAACGCCATGGACAAGGTGTTGAAGGCTGCCCAGACACTCAGTGTTACCTGGATGACAGCCTTGTTACTGGTGAAGTCGATATGGAACATCTCCAAAATCTCAAGACGGCATTAAGAAGATTGTGGGCTGAAAGGACGATGTGGATTCTTTAAAACAAGCATCACTTACTGTGGTCACACCAATGATGCACAAGCATTACATGACTGTGCTAAGAAATTTCACTCAGTGGTGAATGTCCCAGGGCCAAAGGACGTGTCACACTTGCAGTTCTTTTTAGGGTCTGTCAATTTCTGTAACAGGTTCCTGTAGTGTGAGGTGGCTTTCCAAAAGGTAAAGAAAATAGTGACCTCAGACCCTGTACTTACTGATCCACATCATCCAATACAGTCATAATCATGTTATGAGCGATGGAAGTGAAGGCCCCACAGCCTATGCATGATATTTCCTTACCACAGATTGACAGAGGGGCCTTGAGGCTGGCTTGAGGTGTAAAACGTTTCAACCAGTATCTGTATCAAAGAGTTTGTCCTCGGTACTGATCATCAACAACTGATGTTCGTTTTCAATTATCAGAAGGGTGTTCAACTAACAGCAGCAGCACTAATACAGAGATGGGCTCTGTTGCTTAGACGACACAATTACTAGATGGATTTCAAGAAGAAAACTAATCATGAAAATGCTGATGGATTGTCCCATTTACCCTCGGAAAAGGAAATGCCTGAAAAATTTACTAAAGAGGACATTCCTCTTCACGGATTCTTCCTAATGCAAATTGGAAGTCTCCTTATTAAATTAGTGATGATCTAAAGGGATACCAGAGACCGCATACTGACTCTGGAATGCAAAGCAGAAATTCCAGATCCTCTGTTTTTACCAGCGATGTGATGAACTTGCTCTTGACAAAAGTTGCCTTATTTTGGTATTGAGAGTTCTTGTACCATCCAGGCCGAGGGCTAAAGTGTTGGAAAGATGTATTGTACATGCTTGTCATCTCAGCATGGTCAAAATGAAAGTGTTGGCTCAAAGCATTGTCTGGTGTCCAGGAAAGATCAGCAGATCGAGCAACTTGCCATGCACTGTTCAGAGCGCCAACACGTCCAGAAGGAGCCAAGAGTAGCACCTCTCTATTCCTGGGAATGATTTGCACTGCCCTGACAGCGGATTCATGTGGAGTTTGCTGGACCATGCATGGACACAAATTTCTTGTTAGTAGTGGATGCAGCTACAAAGAGGCCAGAATGTTACAAAAAGTAACATATCCATAAACAAAGCCTCTATTGTTCAAATTTTAAACCTGTACCCCAACAGCCCCCACTACAGCATCACACATTGTTGGTGTGTTGAGAAACTTCTTGTCAAGGACTAGTGTTCCTGAACATTTAGTCAGTGACTATGGGCCACAGTTTGTTGCAGAACAGTTTCAATCATTTCTGAAAATGAATGGAAATTTGTCTCAGGTTCAATGTTTCATTCCTCAACAAGCAGTCCTGGTGAGGGACTACAGGTGACCGGCAGTGGGTACTCGAACAGAACTGGACCACTCTCCTACACAGTGGAGTTTGCACCCGATATCACCTGGAGGTTATACGTCGATTAGTTACAGAGAGCAGAGTCGATGAGCAGAAAGGTGTCCAGAGCCATTGTAACCACTTCCTGTAGTCCCAGAGTCAAATCCTACAAGCACCAGAGAACCTGAGATTGTTTCACAGCCGCAAGTCTCGCCTGCCAAGCAGAGTGATGCCCCTGCTTGTCGCACAAGAGTAGGAAATCCTCCGCCTGGAATGGACAAGTTAAATTTTACTATGCTGTGGATGTCTATATAGTAGTAGTTGTATTACATAACATACTGTGCATGTCTGTGACTGTGTATTTAATACTTGAGTAATATCTTAAATGTAATGCTTGGTTAAGCATCCACTTACATAATTCATTATAGGTTATATGTAACATACATGTTATGCCACCATGTCATATGTGAGTGCCTCACTTAAAAAAATAAATTAAAAACAAAGTAAACTAATATCCCATTTCCTGTGCTTTTCTTTTAGTTAGTTTCTGAAATTACGAAACAGAACAAAATCAGCTACAGAAAAACAGCCCATAAAATGTTGAAGGTGAATTTGAAAGAATATTGAGAAGAGCAGGTTCATGCTGATTTCATCACCTGGGGATTGGGCATATTTGATAATTCTGATTGTCAATCAATAAAGTAACATAAACAAAGCCTCTATTGTTCAAATTTTAAACCTGTACCCGATGGAAGCTCAAAATAGTCTTCAAATAGCAACTACATTTTATAATGGACTCCAAAGGTTTACACGTTGTTATTGTAGCAACTCGCTGGGAAAAAAGACAGAGACATCTCCTCCCTTTTAAAGGAGAGAGAGAATCTGTGGTATGTCAAATGCTGGGTCAAGTCAAGTCAGTGTCTTTACTATTGCTTTGCTCACACTGAGAGCTCAGTGGCGGTACCCATGCTTGCTTTTTTTTGTCAGTGGGGAGGGGGGATTGCTGCTCGCTGCTGCTTACGCGCGGGAGGGAGAGGAGCTTGTGGGGGGGGGGGAGAGAGGACTTTGGGGTTATGTCGTTCATTCTTTGGGGCTCCTCTCTGTTTTTGTGGATGCTTGAGGGAAAAAAAGCAAATCAGTATGTATATTGAATACAGTTGTCTGACATTAAATTGGACCTTTGAACCTTTAAAACACTTCCATGACCTACTGCACATCCACAAACCAGCTTCTTAAAATTAGAACAAATTTATTCTGGATTTTGTAGTGGGCAATGATTCTGTTGAAAATCTCCCAATAAAATACAGCTACTTGAAAGAAGTGGCAAAGTATGTGTGCAAATAATCTGATAGCAGAATGTATGAAAGTCAAGGTTTCACCTTATGTTATCCAAATACAAGTGTGGAACCTAGCGAGATCCCATTCTAACATGCTTGCAACACAACCAGTGGATTAACCCAATTTTTATGCACTTTATGTAGTCCCGTGTAGGTCTGAAGTCTAATGTAGTTTGTGTTGTTTCATGTAGCACTATGGTCCTGGAGGAAAGTTTGTCTCATTTTTACTATGTACTGAAGCAGCAGTTATGGTTGAAATGACAGTAAAAGCGACTTGACTTGAACTCCATTGAATGTAAAGTGCTCAACAAATCCAAGGTTTTGAAACAGCAATATATAAAAGCAAGGTCATACTGTTACCAGTTCTCTTGTCACCTGAACCTCGCAGAGATCTTCAAAGCAATAATAGAATATTCAATTATAATTATCAGCTTTTAGCATTTGGAAAATCTGATGGCTGGCTTACAAGCTGTACACTGCCCTCAGGTAATTGATGGAGTTTGTATGTGTAGGCAGACTGGCCAAAGACATTTCTGAATTCAGGTTAAAAAAATGACAAGTGATCTTCTAGATGGCATACTGAAGTAGACGGATGAAGGAAATGTCATTTGGTAAGAAGAGTAAATCTTGAAATGTTTTTAAGAACAGAAAGCAATCTGCTTGCTGATATCCAAAAGTATGCGGAAATAAAGAAATGCAAGATCCACTTACAGAAATGGGAAAGCATATTTTAACAGCAGCTGTGATGTCACGGAAATGCACGCTTTGACTTTCCTGCCTTTTCAGAACTTTCCATAGCTACTAAACACATCAAGAGGTCAAAGTTTTAAAAAAAGTCTCATTTTATTGCACACTTAATGTGTAATTATGCAGTGACACTTTAATCCTCTTAAATTTGTCATTGCCACGGGGGAGAAATTGACAGTGATGCAAAGCTTCGGGTTAATTTAGTTTCTGCACTCAACACAAAAGGAAAGGGAATTCAGAGCATTTCAGAATTTGTTTTCTTTAATAAATTGACACTATTAAGTTAAAATTGAGGAATGGTCTCCACAAATAAACCATTGCTACTAATGTTCTTGGAATAGATTGCAATTTTATTTTGTGCAGCACTACCAAACAAACAAAAAAAAACGATCAGGTCTATCCACTAGGATGGCAAGGGTTAACAGCAGAAACTAAGCTACATAGTGCCACAACATGAATAACCAGTTTGCAATTCAGAATTTCTGCAGATTTCATGATAATGAGCTGTGAGCACAATGATACATCTTGAAATGTTTTGGAGCAATTTAGATACAGATAACCAATTATCTGTCTAAATAGCCTGAATGGCTGACTGGGTTACTCAGCAGTTCTATAATTATGGATCTGCATTCTAAGGCAGACGACTACTTATTGTTCTGCAATAAAATTTAATATACATTTAAAAGTAAAGGGCAAGACCAAAACACACACAAAGTTACTTTCTTAATTTTCAGTATGGCTGTCACCAAGTTGAATCCACTCATATCTTTAACAGTTACTGGGCAGAAACTTTGTTAGTGGCAGGAAGAAAATTCCAAGCATCAGGCACAGTAGTAAAGACGCCCCTAAGAACCACAACATAGCTTTTCATTTCATAAGCCACACCCAGTGATCAACGGGACTCAAAAGTACACAGTAAAGAAAAAAAGAGGAATGTGCTTGGCTGCGATAATGGAGCTCCATTTTCTGGTGACACAAACACTTTTAGCATTGGTTCTGAACTACATAGAGTGCCTACTCAATACCATAATGCTCTGCAGAGCTGCTGCATTTATACATCAGCTACTACTTGGATAGAGAACTAAACATTATTAGACCCATGCTTTTTCACCCGCAGTTACATTTTAATACAAACCAATCTGATACATTTTTGGAATAAAGAACTTCTTGTCAACTTTACATGACCATAAGTACTTCAAAGCCAATTAAGTACTTTTGAATGCTGTTTCCACTGAAAGGCAGGCAGCCAGTCTGGTTGTAAAATTAGCGATAAAAGAGAAACAACTTTGTTATTGATAGGTAAGGAAACCCATTGGCTATTACGTCTCCTCTTTCATCAGGAGCCCAAACACCCTTGAACGTTGCCAGACAACTATCAAAGATTATCTACCGAGCTACCCCCTACTCACACTTCGCTAAATCAGGCCATGAGGCTGTGCTCCTTATCCCTGTGTACAAGCAGAAGCTAAAATCGGAGGATCCAAAACAGAAAATAGTTCCAATTCTGGTCTGAGAAAACAGATGAGCTTCTACGCGACTGCTGTGAGTTGATAGATTAGTCCGTGTTCAAAGGCTCAGCTCCCAGCCCAAAGGCTTCTATCACCACTATCACGGACCTTGCCAACAGGCTCAAAGTTCAAAGTAACTTTATTATCAAAGCAAATATATGTCAAAATATATAACTCTGAGATTAATTTTCTTGCACGCCTATTCACTAAATCCAACAATCATAAAAGTATCAATGAAAAACTGCACCAAGGTGGACAGCCAGCGTGCAAAAGACAACACACTATGCAAGTACAAGAAATTAAAAAAAAAATAAACTAATCAATTGGCAATAAATAGAGAACATGAAATTAAGTTCTTGAACGTGAGCCCATAGGCTGTGGGGACAGCTTGGTGATGGGGAGGTGATTTTGACTGAAGGTTCAAGAACCTGATGGTTGAGGGGTAATAACTGTTCCTAAACCTGGCGCTGTGAGTCCTGAAGCTTCTGTTGATGGCAGCAGTGAGAAGAGATCATGACTTGTGTGGTGGGGATCCAATATGATGAATGTTCTTTTCCTGTGACAATGCTCCATGTAGATGTCCTCAATGGTAGTGGGAGGGCTTTACCCATGAAGGACTGGGCCTTATCCACTAGTTTTTGTAGGATTTTCCATTCAAGGGCTTTGGTGTTTCCATACCAGGCAATGACGCAGCCAGTTAATAAACTATCCACCACACGTCTATAGAATTTTGTCAAAGTTTTGGATGTCATGCCAAATCTTTTGAAAACTTCTAAGAAAGAAGAGGTGCTTTCTTCATAATTGCATTTACATACGGAGCCCAGGACAGGTCCTCTGAAATGATAACACTGAGGAATTTAAAGTTGCTGACTTTAAGAAGAGATAGCTTTCAAGAACTGCCACAGCTGTCAAAGCATCTTTCATTGATTCAAGTTTAGTGCGGAATTCCCACTTCTACCATGAGATGGCTTTCTGCAGATCACACCTGGACCTCTTGTAACTTTCTTCATCACCAGACTTGTATGCCTCTGATCTGGCCCTCAGCAGATTGCGGATCTCATAGTTCATCCAGGGCTTTTGATTGGGGAAGATGCTGAATGACTTTTTGGGGACTCTAGCATCTATGACCGTGCCAACTGTTGTATATTCATTCAGATCCACAGATGAATCTTGACCACAGCCCAGTCCACCAACTCAAAGCATTCCCATAGCTGCCCGTCTCTCTCCCACGACCACCCTTTTATTGTCTTGATCTCTGGACCTTTGCTTTTGTATGCAGGCAGACAGATGGACAGCCAAGTGATCAGACTTCTGCAGTTCAATCAGTGTGTTCGAAGAGGACAATTCAAGAGTTTCCAAACTGGAAACCATGGGTAAATTGAGATCCTCACCATACTGAAGTCTAGGTCTGCAGCATTCAAATCAGGTGACCTGACCATTACAAGAAAGCTGTCAGGGATGTCAAGAGATAATAAATAATACCACTGGCCACAGGAGTAGTACCAGATGATTGAAGAGTGGCTAATGTTATTCCTTTGTTCAAGAAAGGGAGTAGGAGTAATCCTAGGAATTATAGACTACAGAGACTTAATTCAGTGATGGTCAAATTATTGGAGAAGATTCTTAGAGACTGGATTGATGAGCATTTGGAGAAGCAAAGTCTAATTCGGTACAGTCAGCATGGATGAGGTTGTGACAAAACACACTGACGTGCGTAGAGCAGTGGATGTGGTATATATGCATTTTAGTAAGGCATTTAATAAGGTTCCCCATTGGGAGGCTCATTCAGGAAGTCAGGAGGCATGGGATCCAGGGAAACTTGGCTGTACATATACAGAAGTGGCTTACCCATAGAAGGTAGAGAATGGTCGTTGATAGAGCGTACTCTACTGGGAGGTGCTGAGGTTGAAAGCATCAAGTTCCTGGGAGTGAACATCACCAACAGCCTGTTCAGGTCCAGTAACACAGATGCTACAGCCAAGAAAGCTCACTAACGTCTCTACTTCCTTAGGAGGCTAAAGAAATTTGGCATGTCTCCATCCACCCTTATTAATTTTTTAAATTGATGCACCATAGAATGCTTAGTTGCTTGGCATGGTAACTGCTCTGCATGCGACCACAAGAAACAGCAGAGAGTTGTGGACACACCTCAGCACAGCATGGAAACAAGCCTCCCCTCCATATTCTCTGGCTATATTTTGTCCTGCCCCAAGAAAACAGTCAGAATTACAAAAGATCCCACGAAACTCTGAACATTCTCTCTTCTCCACTCTCCCATTGGGCCAAAGTCACAACAGCTTGAAAGGACGTACCATCAGGCTCAAAGACAGCTCCTACCTTGCTGTGATAAGATAGTAAAATGGGTCCTCAACATAATAAAACAAAATCTACCTCATGTTCTTGCACCTTATTGTCTGCCCGCACTGCACATTCTCTGTAATTATCGCACCTTATTCAGCATTCTGTTATTACTTTTTTACCTTTTACTACCTCAATGCACTGTGTAATGACACCTCAGTACATGTTACAATAATAAACAAATTCCAATACCAGAAAACCTTTGTACTTATTCAAGTATCACACAGAAATACTTTGAGAGAGGGCAGAAAGGCTGGGCTTAAGGTGCTATATCTAATATTAAAAGCAAAGAGGGTCCTGAAGTCAAGAGCGATTCCAGCCAAGATCATATGCAAGTCTTTGAACTGGTTTTGAACTCCAGACAGGCTGACGTGAAGGCATTTCTTCGCCAATGCCATTTGTGTTTATTAAGTGCTTAGAAGTATCATCTCTAAATTTGTTCATTTCCCCCAGTAGAGATGGAGAGCCTTAACCACTTGCATTCACATTGGAGAAAATTCTCTGCTGAAAAAAATATGTATTTGTTCCTGAGAATGTTTTCCTCAAATGACAGTGCTTTGATACCAGCTGGAAAAGTTTGGCATTTACCCTCAAAAGGTGTCAGCAGGTTCAGGAACCTAATGCAAAACATGAGTACACAGCAGTTTGCTGAACCTTGCACTGGGAGAGCGTCCTTCGACCTATACCAGGAAAAGTGAGCACACTCATTTCAATGGAAAGCCAGACAGCGAAGGACATGAGATAATCTCCATTAATTCTGTCCTAACAGTTATTTAGAAATGTTTAGGTGATTTATTTTTATTTAAATCATTACATTTTCATTATGTTAGTGAGCTTTCTCTAAAGTTTCTTAAACATATGAATATGGAGTTGGTCTTTCAGTAAGGTTTTATTAGGAAACCTGCAAGTGGCAAGTTCAAATGGTTACTTACATTACATTACAACACAGGCCCTCAGCCCACAATGTTGTGCCGATATTTTAACCTACTCTAAGATCGATCTAACCCTTCTCTCCTGCATAAACCTCTATTTTCCCATCATCCATGGCTATCTAAGTGATTTTTTTCCCAAATGTCGTCAATGTATCTGCCTCTACCACCACCCCTAGAAGCCTGTTCCCTGTACTCCCCACTCTGTAAAAGACCATCACTGACATGCCTCCTATACGTTCTTCTCATCACCTTAAAATTATGCTGCCTTGTACTAATATTAAATCAGGACTCATCAAGGTGACTTCCGCTGTCAGAAAGTCTGGGCTGTTTTTGGTTTCTTTTTCACTGCCAAGTTCTCAGGCAGAATAAATGACAGGCAAATATATCATGACTGAAGCTCATATGATACACTGGCATTATGGTGTCACTTGAGGAATTATGAAAATGACCAGGAAATTGAACTGTCACAGGGGGTACACTTGAACTGTCATGGCACCCTGAAGAAATGCTTCATGTCTTGGAAAGGGTAAGCAGACCTTGTATTTGATCTCAGGGATCTGTCCACTCTTTCAGTTTATGCAGGAGGGAATCTGTCTATGAATGAAAGCCCGTGAGGGCAGTGAAGAGAATGAAATGCTTACAAGCCATCAAGTGGGAAGTGGTGTAGTCCAGGTACTATGATGTAAATGGATTGGAAGCTTGGTGACTACTGTAAGAGAATGGAATGAATGGACAGATAAGAGTCAGAGATCCACCACATGAAATACCGGAAGTCTGAGCATTATTATCTTCCTACATTAACAATCATAGTGATCAATTGACTGATCAGAAAAAGCACAGAGTGAAATAAACACTACAGGAAAGCAGAAACAACGGAAACTCCTACTGTAGTACCTTTCATTCATTGAAACCAAATGCTGAGGGTAGAACAAAATGTTCCTCACTGTGATGTTCACCCAGTCATTTGAGATTGGAGATAGGCAAAGAGTTATGAAGCTATTTAAGGAAGACAGCCCTACAATGGCAGGATGCTTCATAGAGATCAGTGAATCCACAAGCATTAGTCAGAGTTTCTAAGCCAAAAGAGCATTCTGACCTTTGAAACAAAGCTTGTGGATCTTGTCCTCTCTCTCTCTCCCCTTTGAACAATGGTAGGTGTGGACAAGAGCATATCTGGAACAGGCTGGCCTCTTATCACAATATATATTTACCTTTTAGGCAATGCAACTCCAAATTAATTCTTGGAATAAATGGGATGAACCATGAGGCAAGAGTAGAATGACCCAGGATTCTCCAGTAGTTAAAGGAGTAAGAGGCGATTTACTGTAGGTGCTATATTTTGTTTCTTAATGGATGATGAAAAGTTATGAGAAAATACCATCGTTATGCAAAGTCAACATACAGTGGAGACATTCAAGCATAACAGATCATTGAAACTCATTTATGGGGGCCATTTCTGAACTATTTAAAAAATCTTTGAATTATTATAATACTGATCTGGGCTATTATTATAAAATACTATATAGTAAAGTACTCTCTTTTTCTCTTATTTTTCTTTCTCCAACCAGCTTTGTCTTGGTGGGGGGGGGGACGACAGATTTTTTGAAATAATATAATTAACAATACTAATGTATTTCATCATTCAATTTATTTTACTTGATTGATCATCAGTATAGGATACTATGATTGTATCACAGTGATGTATGTATAGTGCATTTTGTGCCATCTTATTTTGATTTATAGTAAGTATCCTTAAGAACTCTGTATTTGTGTATATGAAATTCAATAAAAATATTGGAAAAAGGAAGAAAGAAACTCAGAGACGATGGCAGAATGTGCAATAGTACGACGGGAATAGACAAGGAAAATAGACATGATTCAGCCCTTATAATAAAATATTTTTCTATAGTTGTCTCAAATAAATATGTTCCTCAACAAAGTCAGTCTCTACACCAAACATCACTGCCCGGACAGGATGTTCTGCAGAATCCAACACTAGGAGCACATGATGATGTTGGTCATGAATCTACTGCACCCCCACCACCACCACCACTTTCTTCTAGAGGATTATTCTTCTGGCCAATAATCAAAAGGTCTGGAATTGGTGTTTTTTAAGCTACAATTAAACAAGCCTTCCCCTTCCATTGTACAGTAGAAAATTATATTAAGTCAATAATTACAATGTGTTGATAAAGCTTCAGCACATCAATGAAACCAATTCAGTCATCAATTCAGTTAGGGGAGTTGCCTCAATAAAGTCATGTTATCAATCCCCTATCCAAATGAGAATTTGAATGATTACAAATCAACATAAAGGACTTGTTATACAGAGCAAAAAGTACATATCAAGCAATTTGATAGTGGTACAAAATTAGAACTTATCAGTGACAGTTTGCAAAATAAACATTAAACTATATAACCCTTTTAACTGGAACTAGGCAAACAGCCAGGTGATTCTGGTAAAGTAGTTTTCAGAGAGTAAATGCAAAGCGCACCCTTAAATTGATGTGCAGTCAATCCATTCCCCAGGCAACATGGCAAATAACCGTGGTAACCCATGGTTTTGTCTGCTGCAAAGTACCTAATTTAGTGATTTAAACAGAAGCTGCCTGCCCAACTAATCCCAGCACATTGTCTCTGCTCTATTTAAACTTGCAGATATAAATAAATGCAAGTACTTTGGTACTTCACGATGTTCATCATATTCTTTCAGCTATGTAACTAAACACTACTGTCAACTTGACAGAGGAAAGCATGGCCTGATATTTGAGTTTTACAAAGTCACAAGAACTGGCTGCAGGAGGTCATCCAGCCCATTATTCCTTGGCTGCCTCTTAGAAAGTGTAGTTGTGCATAGGCAAACATTCATGCCTTTTGTCCACATCCTTTCAAACTTCCCATCCTCAGCTACCTATCCAACGACTATTCAAAGAACCACTACTTGCCTCATTTTTCTAGATCACGGCAGCGTAGCGGTTAGCACAACACAATTACAGCTCGGAGTGTTCTGGAGTTTGGAGTCAACACTGGCGCTGTTCTGTAAGGAGTCTCTGTACATCCACCATGGGAGAAAATCCAGGAATCTGAGATGCAGAGGGACTTGGGAGTCCTTGTGCAAAACACCCTGAAGGTTAAGTTGCAGGTTGAGTCGGTATTGAGGAAGACAAATGCAATGCATTCATTTCAAGCGGTGTAGAATGCAAAAGCAGTGATGTGATGCTGAGGCTTTATTGGGCACTGGTGAGACCTCACCTTGAGTATTGTGAACAGTTTTGGGCCAGTCATCTTAGAAAAGATGTACTGGTATTGGAGAGGGTCCAGAGGAGGTTCACAAGGATGATTCCAGAAATGAAAGGGTTATCATAGGAGGAATGTTTCATGGCTCTGGGTCTGTACTCATTGGAATTCAGAGAGATGCGGGGGGGGGGGGGGATCTCATTTAAACCTTTTGAATGTTGAAAGGCCTAGACAGAGTAGATGTGGAAAGGATGCTTCCCATGGTGGGAGAGTCTAGGACTAACAGAGCACAGCCTCAGGCCTCAGGATAGAGGGGCGCCTTTTCAAAACAGAGATGCAGAGAAATTTCTTTAGCCAAAGGGTGGTGAATTTGTGGAATCTGTTGCCACATGCAGCTGTGGAGGCCAGTTCGTTGGATGTATTTAAGGCAGAGTTTGATAGGTTCTTGATTGGACATGGCATCAAAGGTTACGGGAAGAAGGCCAGGAACTGGGGTTGAGAAGGAGACCAAAAAAAAGAAAGGATCAGCCATGAGTGAATGGTGGAGCAGACTTGATGATCCAAATGGCCTAATTCTGCTCCTATATCTTATGGTCTCCACGAGAAATGTATGGATTTCTGGTTTCTTCCCACAGTCCAAAGATGTAATGGGCATGTTAATTGATCATTGCAAATAGTCCTGTGTTTAGGTTAGGGTTAATTGGGGTTGCTGGGGCAGCATGGCTCAAAGGGGTGAATGGACCGACTCCTCGCTATATCACTAAATAAAGGATAAAATAAATAAATGTTGGCAACACAAAGAAATCATCTAGAAGTCTACAAGCCATTGGTTAATGACAAGTTCTAAAGGGATCATTTTTAGTACTTTATGAAAACCTCCAGTTACCACCAAAATCTTGCTGGGATCATCTGCAAACATCTTCTGGTCCAAGAAGAACAGACTTAACCTTTCCACCATCTTCTCAGAAGGCAAGTCCATCACCCTGGTAACATCCTGGAGATCCACTCGAGGCCTTTGTGAGCCCAAACACGTTCTTGATATTGTTGCTGAGACCAAACTCTCATTCTCCAAATTGGCACCACTGAAACTCTCATCCATGCCTTTGTCTGCGTGTGCCACACCTGGAGTGACGTGTGAAACCTCCTGTTGATGATTTGCTTCCATCAAGGAATTCAACGTTAGGCAAGACACAATACAACCCAAGAATGTCTAACCCTCTAACTCATGTAGCATCTCAGTAAACACCTTGTGAATCCCTTTACATAGCCTCCACATCCTTCCTCTAAATCAGGTGAACAGAACTGAATGCAGATAACCCAGCTGCGGCCTAACGGAGTTTTATAAAGCTTCAATAAAGCTGTATCAAACTTCCTGACCCTTAAATTCAACTTCTCAAATAACAAAGGCAAAAGTGTCATATACTAGATGCTGGAAATGTGAGTAACACACACAAAGTACTGGGGCAGAGCAGGCAGCATCTATGGAAGAGTACAGTCAACATTTCAGGCCAAAACCCTGTGCCTTCTTTATCACAAGAGACTCGCTCAGCCATTTTCAGGGAGGAATGGACTTGGATCCCAAGATTTCTGTACATCAATGCTGTTAGGGGTCCTGCCAATAACTGGGTGCTTTCCCCGTACATTTGCTTGCCCTGTTTAAACTCTCCCTGGCATTTCTCTGCTCACATCAGCATCTGATCTATATCTGCTGCATCTTTTGGTAATCTTCTCCACAATTCGTAATGCCACCGATCTGCAAACTATCCATCCAGCCCCCACCTTCCATCATCATACCTTCACTACTGAGCAGGTGAGAAGGCCTCTGGGGAAACCCAGACACGGCAAAGCATTGGGATCAGAAGGTGTGAACCCCAAGGCCCTGAAGGAGTGTGCTGAGTAGCTGTGTGGAGTTCTCCAGCGCATTTTCAATCTGAGTCTCAGCTTGGAAAGGGTCCCGACTGTGTGGGAATCATCATCTGTGGTCCCAGTACCCAAAAATGGGCGACAAAGAGTTTTGAAAGACTACCGTCCAGTGGCCCTGTCCTCAAACATTATGAATACCCTAGTGAGGCTGGTCCAGGCTCACATCCAACCTGTGGTCAGATCAGCCCTCGATCCCCTGCAGTTTGTCTACCAGGAGCACATTGGAGTCAATGATGCTGTCATCCACCTGCTGAACAGAGCCTACTCCCATTTGGATAAGCAGGGCAGTGCTATGAGAATCATACTTTTTGATTTCTCAAGTGCCTTCAATACAGTCCTCTTTGCTGGGGGAAAAGTTCCATTCAAACCAGACTGGCCAATCCATTGTATCCTGGACAATGGACTTCCTGACTGGCAGACCAGTTTATGTGGTTTCAGTGCTGTGTGTCAGACATGGCAAGAAGCAGCACTGGGGGTCCACAGGGGACTACATTGGCTCAATTCCTGTTTACCCTGTGTACCTCGGACTTCAGGTACAACACTGAGTCATGTTGTCTGCAGAAACTCTCTGATGACTCAGCAATAGTTGGGTCTATAAAGGGAGGACAGGAGGATGGATACAGGGCCTTGGTGGAGGACTTTATCATGGTGCAAGTTGAATCATCTGCAGCTCAACAAGGGAGATGGTGATGGACTTTAGGAAGACTAAGCCTGCACTGCTCCCTGTTACTATTGCTGATGAGGATCTACAAGTACCTGGGGTTGCACCTTGATGACAGACTTGAGTGAAGCACCAACACAGAGGCTGTGTACAAGAAGGGCCAGAGTCACCTCTACTTCCTGAGGAGACTGAGGTCCTTTGGAGTATGCAGGGCTCTCCTTCATGTGTTCTACCAGTCTGTTGTCGCCACTACAATCTTCTATGCAGTGGTGTGCTGGGGCAATGGCATTAACACGGGTGATGCCAACAGGCTCAATAAAGTGATTAGAGAGGCTAGATTTGTTATAGGAGTCAAACTGAACACACTGGAGGCTGTGGTAGAACAAAGGGGAAGCCAATGGGGAAGCCAATGGGGAAGCCAGTTCTGAATCTAAACAGTCAATTCACATGGTCTCTCGTACCTTAGTCTTCTGATGAGCCCACCATGCGTCCCACTAAAGTCCAGGTAAACAACATCAACTGCTCTACTTAGTGAGACATCACCTTCCCATCACTAAATCATGCTGACTGTCTCTAATTAAGCCATGCCTTTCAAAATGCTCATAAATTCTATTCCCAAGAGTCTTCTCCAATAGCTTCCCTATCACTGACATGAGACTTAACAGTCTATAGTTTCCAAGATTATCCCCTTTCCAGTTGTTGAACAATGAGCAACATTAACTACTTGAGTTTATTTACTTGGAGACATGGCACAGTAACTGGCCTGTGCCACCCAAATACACCCATGTGACCAACTATCTTACCAAGAAAATGCATTCCAGGTTAGAATATGGTGTACTTTGATAATAAATCTGCTGTAAACTCTGAACTGGTTACGAATTTTAAATATGGTGGGAAACCCACACGGTCACAGGGACAAGGTACAAACTCTTTACAGGCATCGGCAGAAGTGAACCCGGTTCTGTGGCATTGTAATCATATTACTCTAAATGCAATGCTACTGCGCTGCCCCTCAAAACAAGGATCAAATTAACAGTTAAATGACCAGACCCATGTGCCACATCTCCAATCTTGTATCCACCGATCTCATGATTTCCTAATCAAACGCCCAACTCCCTTTGCTTTGTATGTCTAAAATAATGTTTCATGAAATTTTGACGTAAATCAGCTCAGTGTTCATTAAGAGACAGAACGGAATACAAGCTCATAAATACTTGCTGGTGTAAACAGAGTTGAATTCCACACTACATTGTAACAACTAGACACTCTTAACACTAACTCTATACAAGTTTAAGCCACTTCATCAAATTCAAAAGTATAAAGACATTTCAATCTAAGTTGTAGTGCCAATTAAGCCATTATTTGGATGCTCATTTAACATAAGCTTTGAATTGCTAGTAGGATCATGCTTATTATTTTAAGTTTGATTTGTTTCTATGAAATGGCAAACCTACAAACCCATAGGAATGTTCTTATAACTCTGTTACTCATGTCGGGAGCCCCGAATGCAAATATGAGAAATGGGTACACTAGTAAACTGTAATGATTACTATCAATAGTTTACTCCTTGAAAATGAGATGACAAAGCATTCTAATGCTGGATCATAATTCAAAAATTCATTTTCTGTTAATACTATGAAGGGTTAAAGGATACGATCTTTTCAGATTTCTGACATAAAATCAAGTTTTTACACTAATGCTTGTTTCAATATTTAAAATTTGCTGCACCTTTGGATTCTCATTTAAAACGAAAGTACAGCACTCTAATTATGATAATGAGGAACCACAAATGTAGCAATGCAACATCATTTGAATGTTGTTCAAAGTGCTGTCTATATTAGTGTGGCACCCGTCAAATACCTTCCCAACAGATGAATAAAAATCTACTGAGGGAAAGAAAGACGTTATTTATGGAATTTTTTTTTAGTAATTCCCAGTTCTTGCCTCTGTTACCAAAAGAAATGCAATACAAGGGTCATTTCATGCAGAACCTGGGAATCAATGGCTCACTAATGGCAGCTCTAATTATATAGTGGTTTGCTGACATTAGAATTCTTGATTTACCTTTCTTTATGCAATCTTGGACATCCAATCTAATAATATATTCTTTGTTTGAGAGGCATATTTGAAGAGGTGGGTTATAACTGTTTGAGAAAGGAAGATGAAGGTGAAATTCATTAAAGCTGGGCAGTTTGACATTGGAGTGCTGAAAACATCACACCAGCTGGTGAGGTGGGGGCAATCGGAACACAGTGAAAGCTGACAACATCTGGCACCCAGGAGTCAAATATAGATGAGGAACAGAAAAAAAAACCTTGTAGGAGTGTGGCAGTGGGAAGCAAATCAATTGGTATAGAATGCTGTTCTTGGATTACAGTTCAGCATTCAACACCATAATCCCCTCCAGGCTCAGCAAGAAGCTCAGAGACCTCGGCCTTCATCCTGCCTTGTGTAGCTGGATCCTGGACTTCCGTCAGATTGCCAGCAGGTGGCAAGAGTGGGCTCCCTCACCTTTGCCCCTCAGAGCTGTGTACTAAGCCCCCTCCTTTTACTCCCCGTGTACCCATGACTGTGTCGCAACCCACACCTCCAATCTGCTAATTAAATTTGTTGATGACACTACACTGATAGGCCTAATCTCAAATAGTATTGAGGCAGCCTACAGAGAAGTCATCACCCTGACACAGTGGTGTCAGGAAAACAACCTCTCCCTCAATGTTGCAAAAACAAAAGAGCTGGTGTGGATTACAGGAGGAATGGAGACAGGCTAACCCCTATTGACATCAATGGATCTGGGGTCGAGGGGGCGAACAGCTTTAAATTCTGCGGCATATACATCACTGAGAATCTCACATGGTCTGTCCATACAGTTGTGTGGTGAAAACGGCACAACAGCGCCTCTTTCACCTCAAACAGTTGAAGAAGTTCGGTGTGAACACCCAAACCCTAAGACCTTTCTGCAGGGGCACAATTGAGAGCATCCTGACTGGCTGCATCACCGCCTGATCTGGGAACTGTACTTCACTCAACCACAGGACTCTGCAGAGAATGGTGTGGACCGCCCAGCATATCTGTAAATGTGAACTTGCCACTATTCAGGAGACTTACAAATACAGGTGTGTAAAAAGGGCCCGAAGGATCATTGGGGACCCAAGTCACCCCAACCACAAAACTGTTTTAGCTGCTACCATCCGGGAAACTGTACCACAGTATAAAAGCCAGGACCAACAGGCTCCAGGAGAGCTTCTTCCACCAGGCCACCAGACTGATTAATTCAGACAGACATACTTTATTGATCCCGAGGGAAATTGAGTTTCGTTACAGCTGCACCAACCAAGAATAGTGTAGAAATATAGCAATATAAAACCATAAATAATTAAATAATAAGTTAATCATGCCAAGTGGAAATAAGTCCAGGACCAGCCTATTGGCTCAGGGTGTCTGACACTCCGAAGGAGGAGTTGTAAAGTTTGATGGCCACAGGCAGGAATGACTTCCTATGACACTCAGTGTTACATCTCAGTGGAATGAGTCTCTGGCTGAATGAAATCCTGTGCCTAACCAGTACATTATGGAGTGGATGGGAGACATTGTCCAAGATGGCATGCAACTTGGACAGCATCCTCTTTTCAGACACCACCGTCAGAGAGTCCAGTTCCACCCCAACAACATCACTGGCCTTATGAATGAGCTTGTTGATTCTGTTGGTGTCTGCTACCCTCAGCCTGCTGCCCCAGCACACAACAGCAAACACGATAGCACTGGCCACCACAGACTCATAGAACATTTCAGCATCGTCCGGCAGATGTTAAAGGACCTCAGCCTCCTCAGGAAATAGAGATGGCTCTGACCCTTCTTGTAGACGGCCTCAGTGTTCTTTGACCAGTCCAGTTTATTGTCAATTCGTATCCCCAGGTATCTGTAATCCTCCAACATGTCCACACTGACCCCTTGGATGGAAACAGGGGTCACCGGTGCCTTAGCCCTCCTCAGGTCCACCACCAGCTCCTTAGTCTTTTTCGCATTAAGCTGCAGATGATTCTGCTCACACCATGTGACAAAGTTTCCCACCATAGCCCTGTAACTCAGCCTCATCTCCCTTGCTGATGCATCCAACTATGGCAGAGTCATCAGAAAACTTCTGAAGATGGCAAGACTCTGTGCAGTAAGTGAAGTCCAAGGTCCGAAGTTCATGCTGATACAATTGTATTTCTGTGTTATATTGACTGTCCTGTTGTACAAACTATTTATTATAAATTACTATAAATTGAACATTTAGATGGAGATGTAACATAAAGATTTTTACTTCTCATGTATATGAAGGGTGTAAATAATAAAGTCAATACTATTCAATACTGACGGACAGGCTTGTTAGTAAGGAGGCTCATATCCCATTTGGGCTTGATTCAGTGAGGATGTAATAGTTTTACACGAAAGACCGGGAGCATGTTACAAGCATAACTACAGTAGAAATGTAGGAGTTGCTGTTGCTCAGCACTTGGGTTCATATAAGAGCTCACTTTCTTCTAAACATTGTCTTTGGATGCAGCCATATGGTTTTTGTATCTCGGGTTGGTATGTACACAGAAGGTTAGAGCCAAAAAATTGTCAATAAAGGAGCTTTGTAACAGGAACTAGACATCATCTGACATATGGTCACTTTATCACCCACCTCATTCTTCAAAAAGCATCCGATTTTTTTCTCTTTTTATTGTTCATTCAACTAGCAATGTTAAAGATGCCAGTGATCAGATAGGGAACAAGCCCTTCATTCCAGTGTCAGTGTTGATTATCAGGCCAATCTAACTTCTCCCCTAGCCGCACATTACCGGCTTCCCTCACACATCTTGTTTTAATTATCTTCTTGCCTTAAACCTATGCATTCAGATTCACATTTCCACCCAGGAAAGAAGATCAACTATCTACCCTGTACTGTGGTGACTGTGGACTATCTGAGTGAAATGCTGGACCAGCAGCCATCTTTCTGGAGATCCCCTCAAAGCACATCGCCTTGTTACTCTTAAGATCAAAGGTAACAGCAAATGATTTACCATAATGCAATATCAATAGCTACAATGGCACTATTTACCGAGTCTGAGAATGCTTCCATTCATACCTACAAAGGGAGACACCTTTCAATGTTTAAAGACCTTTGCTGGGACAAATTAATTCATAAGGATGGTCTGAAAGCCGAGGACAGAGAATCCAGATACCCAACAGTAATGCTGTGAGGACCGACTTTCTAAGTACTGCATTCCGACTGTTGATTGCACAAATATGTCAATGACCATGTTTGATGTGACAAGTCACAATATCAAAGTTCAAAAAAAAGTTCAAAGTAAATTTTATTATCAAAGTACATATATGTCACCATATAAATCCACTAAATTAATTTTCCTGCAGGCATACTCAGCAAATCTATAGAATAGTAACTTCAACAGGATCAATGGAAGATCAACCAGAGTGCAGAAGACAGCAAACTGCAAATGCAAATGTAAATAAATAGCAATAAATAACGAAAACATGAGATCAGTTTGTTCCACAAACATTTTTGAACTTTGTCACGACTGTGTAAAATAACTTAGCCATAGTCGTCTGGTTTGAAGTAGCCAGTTCACAGTCTCGCATTTAGCTGATGCATACTAGCACGCATCATAGTCACTTCACTTTAAAAACCACCTCTCTTGAGCAACCAGTTCCCAGTAAAAGCCCGTGCTCTGCAGACAGTACTGTTTGTTTAGAAAGTTGTACTTTTAGCTTCAAAGTGATACTGCTTGCAATTCACATTAAGAACTGAATACATGTTATTTTCAATTAAAGGCTTATTTACGAGAAAAGCTGGGTCAAACAATGTTGATGCCAACACCTATTGAAATAGAAATATTAATTCAAAAAGGAAAAATTTAAAAATTTACATCTTGTATGTACAATTTGATTCAAAAACAGACAATTGAATTGAATTCATAAATCAAGACAAAAATGGGAATCTGATTTGAATGTTAAAATTGATGGAAAAAGTTGGTCAAGATTATGTTCTGATAGTATGATAAACACAATAAACGTTCGACTTAGATTAATACAACATAATTTTTTACATCAATTATATATAACGCCACAGAAAATAAATAGATTAAATTCAAATATGTCTGACCAATGTTTTCGATGTAATCAAGAAATTGGTACTTTTATACATTCTACTTGGTCTTGTTTTAAAATTCAACCTTTTGGTTAAATCTAAGACTTTTATTGTAACAAATTACTGGAGTACAACTCCCACATAGTCCAATATTATTTTTATTAGGAGACATTGAAGGGACAATGTTGAAACTTAAATTGAATAAGTATCAGAAAAAAATTATAAAAATTGCATTGGCAATAGCTAAAAAAATTATCGCAGTTACTTGGAAATCTGATTTATATTTAACAATGGATCGTTGGAATAACAAAATATATAGTTGTATTCCACTTGAAAAAATTACATATAATCTAAGAAATGAATATGGTATATTTTTTGAAAATTTGGCTCCCATATCTACAAAAGATGGGATTAAATACATAGGTCCTTTGAAGATAAAATTATAAAGTAATTGGGGAAAGTAAAAATAAATATTAAAATTATTTTGAACTCCATGGAGCATGTGGGGATCCTCCAATATCCAGGCAATCTTTCTCTTCTTTCTTTTTTTTTCTTTCTTTAGATAAGGGTTAAGGGGGGGAGGGTTAAAGGGAGGGGGGAGGATTAATATTATTTTTCTTTTTCTTACTAATTTTTCATTACATTTATTCTTTGTAATTTTCTAAAAATTTAATAAATAAGTAAATATAAAAAAAACTGAATACATCTCACTTCAATTAAAATTCACTACATTTTCATAATTTCAAAACTCCCAAAATCTCTCACCTATTCCTCAATTTTATATATACAGGTAGCTCTGCTATAATATGAAATTCACACAACAAAGAAGTCACATTATTATAGAAAAATCATTTAACCATTGGGTAGAGGGGGGAAATGAGGAGGGGGGATGGTGAGGGACTAATGTTTCAAATTCAGAGTAACAGTTACTTTCTTTGAAGGATTTTTTTTAAAGGTGTTTTTAATACCCAGGTTTATTTTAGTTTGTAAATAAATAAGATATGATCAAAAGAAGCAATTGCTTGTCAATTCTCTCCTCCCGCAGTGAAACTGGCAGCCTGTGTTCTTAAGAAACAATGGCATATGATTACTGCAGGGATGTTACATGGAAACAGCCTTTTAATAAGACCAAAAGACCACAAGATATAGGAGCAGAAGTAGGCCATTCGGCCCATCAAGTCTGCTCTGGCATTCAATCATGGCTGATCCAATTCTTCCAGTCATCCCCACTCCCCTGCTTTCACCTCATAGCCTTTGATGCCCTGGCTAATCAAGAACCTATCTATCTCTGCCTTAAGTACACCCAATGATCTGGCAACAAATTCCACTGACTTACTACCCTCTGAGTAAAGTAATTTCCCCGCAACACAGTTCTAATGGATGTCCTTCAATCCTGAAGTCGTGCCCTCTTGTCCTAGACTCCCCTACCATGGGAAATAACTTTGCCTCATCTAATCCGTTCAGGCCTTTAAACATTCGGAATGTTTCTATGAAATCCTGAATTCCAGGGAATACAGCCCAAGAGCTGCCAAACATTCCTCATACGGTGACCTTTTCATTCTTGTGAATCTTCTCCGAACCTTCTCCAATGTCAGTGTAGGGTTCTCAGACTATTAACTGTAATGTTACCTATTAACTGCATATATAAAATGGCTTCTCTGTAGAGTTATAATGAAATGGCTTCTTTCTGGGTAACTGATGAGGTAACGTTCTGTTTAGTTGGAATGTTTGGTTTATAATTATTAATAACGGAGGAACTAACCAATGGTAGCAATGTTGTTCTGTCTGTATGTGTGGGAACCTGGAGTGAGTGCGTGGGATTTTCGGGAGGAGAACCAAAGAGGAAGGACGTGCTGAACGCACTCTGGTCGACCAAGGTTGGTCCCAGGCGGTGGGTCGAGGAGGTCAGAGAACATTGGATGATAAACCGATGGCTTTGCTAATTGAGCTCCAATGGTTGTGCACGAATTGATTGAACTCTGATAAGCTTTGGCGTCTTTTTTTTCCTTTTCTTTTTATATTGTATCACTATTAATTGCCTAGTTCCAGTAAGATTTATGAAGTGTACTCTGTAAATGTACATTGTGTGCGGTCTGATATTGTGTGTGCGAGTTTGTATCAGTACGCATTTCACAGCATCCACACAAACGGGAGACACGGTTTGGCAGGTGGACGGATTTTTCCCTAGACATACACAAGCCGATAGCCCTCGGCATTACATCAGTATATCCTTTCTAAAATAAAGTGCCCAAAACTGCACACAATACTCCAGGTGTGGTCTCCAGAGTGCCTTATAAAGCCTCAACATCACATCTCTGCCCTTATATTCTATACCTCTAGAAATGAAGGCCAACATTGCCTCTGCCATCTTTACCACTGACTCAACCTGGAGGTTAACCTCTAGGGTATCCTAAACAAGGACTCCCAAGTCCTTTTGCATCTCTGAATTTTGAATTCTCTCTCCATCTAAATAATAGTCTGCCCATTTATTTCTTCCACCAAAGTGCATGACCATAAACTTTCTAATATTGTATTTCATTTGCTACTTCCCTAAACCATCTAAGTCTCTCTGCAGGCTTGCTGTTTCCTCAACACTAACAACTCCTCCATCTATCTTTATATCATTGGCAAATTTAGCCAGAACCCCATCAATCCTATAGCCCAAATCATTAGCAGTAGGTTTGTCAGGCAGGATTTTCCTTTCAGGAAACCATGCTGGCTTCGGCCTATCTTGTTATGTACCTCCATAATCTCATCCCTAACTATCAATTCTAACAACTTTCCAACCACTGATGTCAGGCTAACAGTCTATAATTTCCTTTCTGCTGCCTGCCACCCTCCTTAAATAGCAGAGTACCATTTGAAATTTTCCAGGCATCCAGTGCAATGCCAGAATCTATTGAATCTTGAAAGATCATTGTTAATGCATCTGCACTCTCTCCAGCTACTTCCCCCAGAACCCGAGGGTGCATTCCATCAGGTCCAGGAGATTTATCCCTGCCTGTCAATTTCCAGAGTAACTTTTAAGTAGATCTGTAGTTCTCAATTGAAATTGTGACATCATCAACTCGGCCCATGTTATACAAACAGTGCTCCCTCATTCATGAATTACAGTTATGGAAACACACACTACAGCAGAAGAATGCATTGATAGGGCACCCTCAGTCTCTAACACTCTACAGAAAACAATCCTCTGGTATGTCTTCAATACCAACCTATCGACTTGTGTTGCTATTTTCAGACTCTGTGGACTTGTACCCTGTACACCAATGCTCCTTTATTGTATACTTCCCTCTTGCATTTGATTTGCAAAGCTCAACACTTCACCTTTGTCTGGATTAAACTCTATTTGCATTTCTCCATCCAAGTTTCCAAACGCTGTACCCTTTAACAACCTTCCTCACCATCCACAACTCCATCAACTTGCATGTCATCTGCAACGTTAAAAGGAGCTTTCAATAAAGTAAAGGCATATCCTCTGGAGGAAAAAAGGAACGATCTATGATTGTCACACAGGACACGTTTCAAGAAAGTAACTTGGAAATTAACATAAAACAGCCTGGAGGTGCTGAAGGAACTCAGGAGGTCAGGCAGCACCCATGGGAGGAAATTTATTTTTTATTTATATTTAGAGATACAGTGCAGAATAAGCCCCTCCAGCCCTTTTTGCCGCGATACCAGAAACCTACCAATTTAACCTTAGCCTTTAACCTTAGGACAATTTACAGTGACCAATTAACCTACTAATTGGTACACCTTTCGACTGTGAAAGGAAATCAGAGAAGCCGAAAGAACCAAACGTGTTCACAAGGAGAACGAACAAACTCCTGACAAATGATGTCGCAAGTGAACACTGAACTCTGACACCCCCGAGCTGTAACAACGTTGTACAAACTGCTATGCCAAAGTGGTTCCCAAATGGACAGTCAACACTGTGGGTCCCGACCCTTGGTTATTGAGACCCATCATCTGGTCATAACCCCAAACAGTGACTGCTGCCTGACCTGCTGAACTCCTCCAGCACCTCTTGTGTTGCTCCAAGTTCCAGCGTCTGCAGTCTCATAACAACTCCTACCTTTTTATGGAGAGGTAATTTACTTGCAAGAAGACGGCGAATAAAAATAATTGAACCAGACCCTCAGCACAAAAACAGTGCAAAGAAAGGCAGATGAATTCAGTTAACCCAAAACTAAATCACATCACTTGACTTGCGAAAGGCAAAGGTTTCTTGCTCAAACACACTGTGACAAATACCTTCATGTTGTTTGTTGCAAGAATGGAATTCACAAAGGAATGCAATATTATCATAAATCTTTTGAATTCAATAACTTAATCAGAGCGCAAACCAAAAATTTCCAGTGCAAGACAGAACCGCGGCCAGGTGTTATTTGCAGCGGAAAGCTTAGACCTGCCAGCACACGGCCAAGCCTTGAATGAGTCTCAACCTGTGTGCATTGTGAAGTTAGATTTGTCAGATGAACAGGAATAAACATTTCACTCCTCTCAAAGCTCACTGATTTCCCTTATGGTTACTATGCAATTATACTGTTGTGCTATTGAGAGGCAAGAAGTGAAATAAACTTAATGAATACAAGATCAAAATTCTTTATAAGATAGACCAAAATATTCATGAGATCAGCAAAGGAATGAAAATGTTTTTGTATATAATTAGACCGTTTCTTAAAGGGTGGGACACAAATCGAGCAAGAAAAAGTTTCATTTTCTGCGACTGCTGAAGAAACGAGCATAAAATATCTTGGATTATTCTATCAACTCAGATTTCCAATCACTTGTAATCTCTACTGTTGAACACCATATATGAGTAAAATGGCATATAAGCAACATTTAAAAAGTACTCCAAGCGGCCTTTAACTTGCACATTCTTCCTTGTGGGGATTTGATAAAATTGTCTCTCCCCAACGACCATCCCTGCTTTGCTGGCCAATGCTAGCTGACCTAGTACAAGAGACATACTAAACCTTTAGTTTAGCAACAAAATGCTACTTCTGTCCTCAGACTGCACCCTGGACACTGAGGATCGCATTTTAAACTAAAATTGTGAGATTGCAATCAAGTTACTGATTTTTAAAAATCCTGCAGAGGCTCAGTAGGGGAGAGCTACTATTCAGTGCCATTGTACATAAATAGTTAAAAAATGTATTAAGCCCCAACATACAATTCAAGTTGATAAATGGACAATAAACATGTTAATCTTAAATACTGGAATTACCCAACTTGTGAAAATGTCAATGTGCATAATCTGTATTCCAAATTTATGAATATAGATATAATTTAAAATATCCAATTAATAGCCATATTTTCTCTCAGCCTAGAAAATCTGTTAGCCTGGCACCAAAGTCCTAAATATGGTGGACTGGTGAAGTTTTGCTGTTTTCCTCCATTCCTACAGAAGAGGGAAACTAATTACCCTTAGTCACTTATGATTGGGTTTTGTCTGTAAATGAAATCTTTCCACAAGAGACAGAGAGATTATCATTTTAATTCGCAAGACTTGCTGAAGTTAGGAAGAATCAAAGAGTTGCAAAGGGAAAGTAGAAATGTTGAGATATGTAGATGAAGGTTACTAGTGGATAATAGGCATGGTAATGACTGATGGGATGCCTGGGGAATAGATATAAAATTATTGAAGATTTTAAAAAAGACATTAAAAACGGCAAGAAGGTAAAGTAAAAATTGCAAGATTGTGAAGAAGTTGGACTACAACAGAAAGGAAATCCTGCCAAATCTACATAGGGCTTTTGGTGAGACCCATTTTGAAGTAGTGAGTCCATTTTTAGCTCAGATATCTGAAGGAGGATCAGCTCATCTCAGAGTCAATTTTGATCCATTTGGCCAATTGTCAGGATATGGAGATTATTTTAATGAAGAGGTAGAGGTGAAGACTGGCTTCCAAACACTGGAGTTAATGGGAGTCCTCATACAGGATTCCTTAAAGGAGCACCACAGGGATGTGTACTTAGTCCTGCTCTACTCACTTTACACCTATGACTGTGTGGCTAAGTACAGTTGGACCTCCTTTTGGTTCCGGGACCCCCCCCCCCCCGCCCCCCGTGGATACCAAAAAATCCCGGATACTGAAGTCAGTGGACTTTAGGACCCGGCGGAGCTCTGGAGCTTATTTAACCTGTCTCAGTGCGGTGGACTTTAGGACCCAGCAGGGCCCAGGACCCGCTGCCCGTAGTGTTTCTGTTCCGGAAAACGATCATGATTGAAAATAAAGTGGAAATAATAAAGAGGTGAAATGCCATTGGTCATTGGAAAAGCGTTAGGCTACAGTCGGGATGAATTGAGAATAATGGAGCATGTGATGGCTCTGCCTCGATGAAAGCTACAATTATTACTGAGCAACGCAGTGGTTTAATTATTGAAATACATATGTTTCTTAAGTGTTTTATATGCATAGAAAGGTCAGATATATACTATATACTAAGACAAACATTTGACTAACTGATGCTAAATCATATCGGATGTACCTGTTCTGACTTAGAGAACTTACAGGTTTTTTTCCTGATTCCCGATCCACGGTAACCTACGCACAATATCCCGTATACTTTAAATCATCTCTAGATTACTTATAATGCCTAATACAATGTAAATGCCATGTAAATAGTTGTTATACTGTATTGCTTAGGGAATAATGACAAGAAAAAAATCTGTACATGCTCAAACAATAAGCACTGGAGAGAAATTTCTGGATTTTCCCCATCCACGGTTGGTTGAATCTGCACATGCGGAACCTGCAAATAAGGAGGGCTGACTGTACAGCTCCAACGCCATATACAAGTTTGCTGATAACACAACTGTTGTGGGCTGTAGCAAAAGTGGTGATGAATTAGCCTATAGAAGAAGGGAGCTTGAAAATTTGCTGAGTAGTGTTAAAACAACGGCCTCTCACTTAATGTTAACAAGACCAAGGAACTGATTGTAGACTTCAGGATAGGGAAACCAAAGGTCCATAAGCCAGTAATCAGAGATGGAAAGGGTCAGTAACATTAAATTCATGGGTGTCACCATCTCAGAGGACCTGTCCTGGACCCATCATATAAACAAATTTGCAAAGAAAGCACGACAGCACCTTTACATCTTCAGGAATCTGCGGCGATTTGGCAAAAAACCTATAGATGTGAGGTGGAAAGTGCACTGACTGGCTTTATTACGGCCAGGTACGAGAACACCAATGCCTTTGTGTAGAAAATCCTACAAAAGGTAGTGGATTCAGCCCAGTAAATCACAGGTAAAACCCACTCAATGACTGAGCACAGCTACATGAAACATTGTAGGAAAGCAGCATCCATCATCAGAGATCCTCACCACCTAGGCCATGCTCTTTTCTCACTGCTGCCACCAGGTAGAAGATACAAGAGCCTCTGGACTCACACCGCCATGTTCAAGAACAGTTACTACACCTCAACCATCAGGCTCTTAAACAAAAGGAGATAACTACACTCATTTCAAGACTCTTTTATCTTGTTATTTTGTGCTCATTATTTACAGTATTGCTATTTATTATCTGCATATGCAGCTTGTTCACAGTTCCTGATGTTTACACTTCACAAATCCTGTTTACAGTTACAGTCCTATAGATTTGGGAAGTATGCCCGCAGAAAAGGAATCTCAAGATTGTATGTGGTGACATGTATGCACTCTGATAATAAATTTTACTTTGAAGTAATCACAGAGATGTGGAAGATTAGGAAACCGAAGATAGATTGAATGCTTCTTCTATCTTGATTGTCAGGATACTGTGGTTAGTTATTAAAGTCTGAGATGAAGAGAACTTTTCCTAAAAGCTACAAACCCTTGAAATTTTCAACCTGGACGGCTGTGAATATTCAGTAGTTAGGTTCAGAGTTTAATACTAAAGGAATCAAAAGGTGCAAAGCTTGCGTGAGAAAGTGGACGAAACACAAAAGCAGTCACGATGATAAATGGTGGAGCACACTTTAAGGATTGTATAGCCTATTCCTGCTCCCATATTTCACACTTTTACACCCCAACCTATTTCCTTCTTTCTGTGCCTACTATTGCCTTGTCTCTGAATTCTTAGATATTTAAATAAACCATATTAAGTAGCACTGGAGCAAATTCAGAAAGCAGATGTGCAAAGCGACTTGGGAGTCCTCATGTAGAATTCCTTCAAGGCTAACTTGCAAGTTGAGTCTGGGGTAAGAGAGGTAAACGTAATGTCACCATTCATTTAAGAGGACTAGAATATAGAAGCAAGGATGTGATGCTGAGGCTTTATAAGGCATTGGTAAGACCGCATTTGGAGTACAGTGAGCAGTTTTGGGCTCCCTATCCAAGAAAGGATGTCCTGGCACTGGAGAGAGCCCACACAAGGTTCACAAGAGTGATGCCAAGAATGAAAGGGTTAATGTATGAGGAACATTTGATGGCTCTTGGCCTGTACTCCCTGGAGTTTAGAAGAACAAGAGGGATCTCATTGAAACCTATCAAATATTGAAAGGCCCAAAGGCCCAGATAAAATGGATGTCCAGAGGATGTTTCCTACAGTGGGGGGGGGGGGGGGGTCTATGACCAGAGGGCACAGCCTCAGAATAGACTGATGTCCCTTTAGAACAGAGATGAAGAGAAATTCCTTTAGCTAGAGGGTGGGGAATCTGTAGAATTTATTGTCACAGATGGGTATGGAGGCCAAGTCACTGGGTATATTTAAAGCGGAGTTTGATAGGTTCTTGACTAGTAAGGTTACATGGAGAAGGTAGGAGAACTAGTTTGATAGTATAATAGCTAAGATGGAATGGTGCAGCAAACTGAAGGACTGAATGGCCCAATCTTGCTCCTATGCCTCACTGAATAGGTTGCTTCCCAAATGGCTCAGAGGTAATGTATAGACCATCATGTGTGATGCATTCAATGGCTGTGGAAATCATTTCGCATCTGTCTCTAACAGCCCACTTACAAACAACTGTCTTTGGTCAGCTAAAACTTTTCAATTATACTACTGAAAAATGTCAAAATTACTTTTATCCTGGTCATTTTTGTGGGTACAAATATTTTGCTAAACTTGTCAATGACAGAAACACAATTACAGAAGGTTAAGCACATTTGTTAACCAATCATTTCCATTACAACAGCCTCGGCCCTTAATATTTTGCAAATAATAAGCTCTTAATAATATTCCTCCAAATAGAGGGCACAAGTTGTGCCTGACAGTTTTAAAAAAAAAGAGCAAGGACCACATTGTATTGTGTAAAATTTCTGTGGGTGACATGTTAAAGATCCAACAGAAATTAATTTCCAGGGACATTTTATAAAACGTCATCACTGCCATGATTTATGCTAGCAGTTATAAATTTACTCAATCAGCAAAATTCAAGTTTCAATGCTTTTGAATGTAATGCAGCATTTAGAGGTAGCAGGTGTAATACAACAGACAAAAATAAAGTAGTAAAAACAAAAGGTGTCATATGTTATCATCATCCTTGTCACAAACACTCTGAAAGGAAGCGTGCGGGAAAAGCACACAATTACTGTGTCAAACAGAATGCTGTCCTGCATAGAAAGAAGAGTTATGTAAGGAGCAAAGCTGTGCTACAATTGTATTTTTTTGTGAGATCCCATGATGCAAATACAATTACAGGGAATACTGAGTGCAGTTTTGGTCTCGTACGTCAGAAATTGGTGGCAGAGTGGAGATACATCTCTACCAAAGGAGGTGTAAGGCACTCCTTCCCTCTGCTAGCCTGCAGGTTACCCTTGGGCAAGGTGCAGTACCTGCTTAGTGCCCCGAGCAGGGTCAGGTGAAGCCACGAGAGCAAGTGGCAGATGGTCGTTTGAGCAGCTGGTGCACATCACAAGTCCTGCTTAAGTGACCACTGATGCCAGGCAACCTCTGAAGAGTATTGATAATGGCTGGGGTCTCACATCTTGTAAAGACACTGCCCAGAAGGAGGCAATGGCAAATCACTTCTGTAAAAAAAATTTGCCAAGAATAATCACAGTCTGGAAAGTTCATATGACAAGGCGCATAATGAACAATGAACACAAGAAAGGAAAGATGCTTTAGAGTGGGAGCAGATAAATTCCTGGAATGGTGGGACATCTAGATGAGTAGATGAATTGTCAATGCATGGTAGGCTACAGATGAACTGTTGGTAAGTGGAGTTCATACAGATAGTTACTTGGTCATCATAGAGACCTTGGGCTGAAGGTCCTGTTTCTCTGCTCCATAACTGCTGTATGAAGAGAGATCACGTGAACTACGTTTGTAATCATTATAACTTCAAAAGTTATGAAAAAGAATTTAAATAAAATCTTACCAAATTACAACAGGTTTAGAAAGACTGGATGCTGCAAGGATGCTTGCTCTGGCCAGGGGGCTTAGATCAAGGGTTGCAGTCTGGATTTACAGGCAAAGAGAATTAGGACTTAGTAGAGACAAAGTTGATGAATATTTTGAGGAGGAGATAAACTTTTATGTGCAAAAACACACACAAAGCTTTGAGGAGAGAGCAGGAATATGGTATTGATATAGATAATCACTTGTGATGTGTTCAGTGGCAAATCTGTCTTGATATGTTGCACAGCCTGCTCCTGCTGCTATTTTCAAACACTCTTTCATCACTTGCTAAGTTAAAAGTCACTCCCCAATTCCTACATCTTGGAGATATAGATGTTAATTATTGACTTCTAAGCAGTAATGAAAATATGCCATTTATACTGCACAAGGTGGGGATGATGAACACAAACTACAAGCAAAATTCTGGTGTTTTAAAGCACAATGCAAAGATAGATTGTAGAATATCATATGATGAAGAAACACACACACACACACACACACACACACACACACACAGAGTTGCCTGTTAAATAATAAATGTAGAAAACAGAATTACGTGTTGCAGTGGTGCTACAAACCTGAATTTTTAAAAAAAAAATCACATACTCTGCCCGAAATGTAGAGTGTACTTTTTCCTTAGATGCTGTCTGGTCTGTTGAGTTCCTCCAGTATTTTGTGTGTGTTGCACATTCCAGTGCACTGGTGTTTGAACTCAAATCTCTCTGGGTTCAGAATTCAGTCACACTTCTAAGTGCCAGTAAACAAATTGTCAAATTGTACAATATTACACAAATATATATCTAGGAATAATTCTTTACAGTGTTACACAAAATGACGGAGGAGCTCACTCAGCAGGTCAGGCAGCATCTACAGATAGGAATAAACCGTCGACGTTTTGGGCAGAGACACTGCACAACAGCTGAACTCTGGACATTCAACACACAATGTGTGCAGAAGATACAAGTGTCCCAGAAATGGTTAGAGAAGATGATGGAAGGCTGCCTCAAGATCAGAGAAAAATTGTGTAGGAAATGGACATGTATGTAATAAAAACCCATAACTGACTTATTAATGTCTGCTATACACAGAAAATTACATACGTGCACCTTTTAAACATACTCTTTCTAGTACCGCACCTACTTATGGTACATTTGAAACTAAGTGGCAAAGCATCAAACTTGAACTGAAATTACAATTTCTACTCACTTACAAAACCAAACCCATGGTAGACCTACCTCTTTCAAACACGTTGCACACCACTGCAGTTTTCAAATGCCACTCTGATACCATCTCACATTGTTTTTTTTCCCATACTTTGAGGTTAGTCTGACCTCAATTCAGACTCATTTACAGAGGGTAATTAACTTTTCCAAACTGATGACTGTCAGAACATGAAAAATGAACTTAGGTAAATTGTTAAGGTTTTTAGGTTTATTGCAACAGCTGAAGTGTGGAAAACAACCCTGCACTGGATGCAGCCAAACACATCTGTCAGCAGTTTCATGATGCCATTTTTGTACTGTTCTTTAAGATGCCTAATATTCAAGATCTAACTGAAGCCAAAGGTTATATCTAACATGTTTAAAAATAAATCAATTTTAAAGAAGTTATTTTATTGCTACCATTTATTGCCCATCCCCCATACCTGTAATGGTACTGAGCGGCCTGCCAGATCTTTTCAAAGGGCACTTATGAGTCAACCACGTGGATTGGGTTCAAATCAGAGTCAGTTAGTATAATGAGGGAAAATTTCCTTTCCTAAAGTATATTTCGTATGTATTTTGAATTTCTGTAAGGTATGGGTGGGACTAATTTTGGAGTACTGCATTGGAATCTGGTCACCTACCAACAAAGATATCAACAAGATCGAAAGAGTACAGAGAAGATTTAAAAGGATGTTCATGGATCGTAGGAGAATGAGGGGAGATTTTAACAGAGGTGTACAAAAATATGAGGGGTATAGACAAGATAAACGCAAGCAGGCTTTTTCCACTGAGCTTAGGTAAGCAGAGATCAGAAGGGTGAAAGGTCAAATATTGAAGTGGACCTGACAGGGAGCTTTTTCAGTCAGAGGGTGGTGAGTGTGGAATGAGCTGCCAGTGTAAGTGGTGGATACAGGTTGATTGCAATATACAGTTGATATCGGCTATGATCTCAAATGTACATTGGAAACCTGTTTCATGCAGTCCATTAGGAGGGCCTCGTGCTTCCAGAAATATTTCCTATTTCTGCCCATCTTTGACTTTGCGATGTTCCTAAACTATTCCAACAGAGCCCAGTACAAGCTTGAGGGGCAGTACCTCATCTTACTCAATGAGCCAGCCTTTCAAGCTTGTATCTAACCTACTCTGTTCCTCAGTTTTTCTCTTGCCATACAGATGCTACCTGATCTTCTGAGTACTTCCAAGATACTGTCTTTTTAAAATCTCATCATATATATATATAGTGCTGATTTTAAAGCTTTCTCAAAGGCTGTTACAATGGAAATAAAGGGTAATTGTATACTGAATACAAGGAGAGGGTGACAAAAGCTCGCAGCTGGTAATGGAGGAGAGGGAAGTAGAGGATGGGATTAAGTTAGAGTGAGCCAGCAAAGGTGACTAGTGGGTTCAATGCAAATGATACGATGAGCATGTGTTGCTGCAGGAGCAACAATGCGAGGTGACTAATGGTGCATAAAGACCACTGTTAAAAATATATGCATACACATAAATGAAAATTTGACTTGGAATTTCTGATTACATTTGTGAATACGCACCATTGATCTTAACCACTAAGTTTTCATAATCATACCTGTTGGGTGACACCAAATGCTTGAATTTTCATTCTGCAAATGGTTCCAGAACAGGACTACTTTAAGCATATACAAGCAAATCTTGTACATATTCAGTATCTCTGCTAGTTTATATTCCAATGTTTCTGTAAACACACTATTTCCGTTTTAGCCATTACTTCTGGATACTTAGCAGCAAATACTGCAAACTCGTTATCACTTAGTCATTAAGAACGACACCGAGTGCCCGAAAAAACATTTCTCAAAGGTGGTTTACAATAATCTAGTTTTTGAACCTGGACACACACTAATAGCAACCAAACAAATGCTAGAACAACTCGGCAGGTCACGCTGCATCTGTGGAAAGAGAAACACATTAATGCTTCCGGCTACGTATTCTTTTTCAGTAGCTGCAGCAATTGTCTGTCTGTTGCATCTGTTTTCCATACCAAACAGTACATTTGCTATTCGGATTTGTAGGTCAAACTTGATAGAATAGGTAAACATGCAGAACCGAAAGATTTGATTAGATATGCCATCTACAGGATATTTGTTGTAAGTTTTACAGTAAGTTATACAGAACATAACGTACCACATGAACAGAAGAAATAGGAGCAGGAGTAGGCCACTGGGCCTGTCGAGTCTGCTCCACCATTCGAAATTACGGCTGATCTGTCCATGGACTCAGCTGCGGCCTTTCCCCCATAACCTTTAATCCCCCTGCTGTGCAAAAATCTATCTGTTTAATAAGGTAGCTTCTACTGCAACCCTGGGCAGAATTCCAGATTCACGGCTCACTGTAAAAAGCAGTTTCTCCTCATTTTTGTCCTACATCTATTTTCCTGAATTTCAAAGCCATATCTTCTTGTTCTAGTCCCACTTTTCAGAGGAAATAACTTTCATGCCTCTATCTTATCTACCCCCTTCATAATTTTATACATTTCAAAAAACTCAGCTCAGGCTGTAATGCCATACAAAGCTATGATGCACTGGAGCAGTCTGGGGCACATCATGGTGGGTCTCCAAACCTTCAGCTGTCTCCCCTTCCATAGGTGCTCAGACTTACCTGCTAAGTTCAACAACTCTGCTTTTTTTTAACAGCACAGAGTAGCTTTCCAGCAGAAAGTCTAATGCCGAAGCCAATATAGTTTCTACATTCTGTCTAACATTATCTAATGATATTCCAAACTGTGTTACACTTGAGGAACTTTCAAAGAATAATCACTATTGTAATGTAGAAACCAAGGAAGCTAATTTGTACATAACTTGATTGCCCTTAATATCAATATAATGAGCAGACCAGACACTCTTTTTTTTATTGATGATGCTAGAAGATTACTGTTACCCAGAATGAAAAAGAGAATGTCTTTGCTCTTATCATGACCTGGCAGGCCAGAGGAACTCCCATTTTTATGGTTCATTTGAAATATGTTAATCAGAATTCTTTGAATCATTATCATTTTCATGACATCTGAGACGAATAAAGCAGAGTTCCAACACTTTCTAGCAGGGATTATTTAACAAAAAATAACTTTCAATCAATATAATATAGCATAATTGGAGACCTAGACAATAAGTTACCCGAATATTTAATCATGGATTTTTGGATAAATTAAAAATAGAAACATTAATATGAGATTGCCTATTTGACATCATTTAAATGCTCCAGATAATTATGCATTACACACTGCTACAACTTCATTTGTGTTTGCCTTTTAAAAACCCTCAAATTAAAACAGTATTTTTGATTGATACTTTAATAAACGTAAAAGCAGATGCTCATGTACGGTATTAACACAGCAAATATCACAGTACAGTAAGTACTGTCAATAATCTTTCTTCACCCAGTTAAACAGCTTTCTGAAACTTAGAAGGTATTCCTGCTAAAGCATAGCTGCTTGTGACACAACAGTCACAGTTCACTTCTCAATTTAACATGCAAGAGTTAAATCTGCAGATTCCGAATGCAGACAGTAAACATTTGTCATTCATGTTCTGTTACCTATTGAGAGCAATTCATTTGAAAGCAATTGGTCTTACCTGTTAGTGTCATGCTAAACTCCTGACAGTGGAAAACAGATAGCCAACTGGAGCAAGGTTACCGTTCCAACCAAAAGACAGTGAAAACTGAGATCAGGGTATCACCTCCTATCCAAATTAACTGCTTTGATCACATGACTGTAAAGCGACACCTTAACCAAAGGCCAGTGGGTACACGTCCACATTAAAGCAAAAGTGGCAACTTCAGATCTTCAACCGTCAACATCACAGGAAAATATCAAGTTTGATCGGCCAAATAAAGTAAAAGCCTAAAAGGTGAAAATTCACACATCAAAATGCAGTGCCTTCATTATTATGAGGAGAAGTTAATCCTTCCGAAGTTCAATCAAACTGCCAGCAAGTCGCCAATATTTAAGTCTGGGGACAGGCACGCAGGTTAGGTCACGTGTCGTACAAACTGCCTCGGATTGAAAATTAACTGACTCAAACAGCACATCAGTGGTTAAATAAAGGTGAAGTACTGGTCTGACCTGCTGAAGTGGCACACCTCCTTTGATTCAGTGTCATTTAATGAACAAACAGGGAGGGAACCAAGATTCGTACTTGAACTGAAGAAAAAATTAATTCAAATTGGAGTGACGACTCAGGAAAGGGAACAATAAATAAGTAAGTGCCTCAACAATCTATTCAATTTACTTTTAGTTTTGGTGAAATTTGGATATTTCTATTGATGCATAGTTAAACTCCAGGCAAGTCAAACTATATGAATTATAATAATGAAACACATTTTGCTACATCATTTCTATGTAGCAGAATAATAAAATGAGCTGGCACTTCCCCATGGAAAACAGAACCAAAGAAAATAGGAGTTCTCTTAGCTTTGAATTCTCTTCTCAGCAAAGATCCTTGTATTCCACCGAGTGAGTTAATAAGTCTGTGTCTCAGATCTAGCCCTACCTGTTGGCTTCAGAGAGACTGGTAGTAATCTGGATCTGCCTCCTCCTCATGTGGCTACACATCTGGGCTTTCTACAAGGGAGGGCTAAACATGACATTAAAAAACTATTTGTCAGTCAGCAAATGCAAAAAAAATCCATCAGATTGGAAGTTGGCAACCTGCCCATAGCTCACATAATCCATCCATGTTTGTTCTGGCAAAAAATTCAGGTCAAGTCGGCTACTACCATAGGTGTGTTATGCCAATGTACCTCAGTACCTCCTCTATGTCAGGACGACTTCTTAGTTTTAGTGCAACTGGCCCAAGTCCTTGAAGAATATTTATGTCTCTCTGCTTCTGCAAATGCCTCCAAATCAGATTGAACATGGGAAAAAAAACATTAAGCGATAGATCAGGAATTATTTTTTAGAGATGAGAAGACTCCACCTTCAGATACATAGAGAAAGAAGAATAAATTTAGATTTCTTTCTACTGCCAATGTTCACCTATTATATAAGCACTATCTAAATTATAAGTGAATCTTCGCTCTTTTCAGACCTTGTCAGACTGCTTTTTAAATGTTGTTTTCCGTATGAATTTAATCTGCACGTGTCCTGCTTGCCTCTCAACTACCACAGCAGGATTAGAAAAACAGTTTAGTGCTGCACTGGTCTTTTGTGGGATACGGTGAGAGGTATACAAGGGCAGTGGAGTAAGCAAGAAATGGAGAAACGGACAGTAGTGAGCTGGCAGTGTGCCCAGCACCTGGCCCAACTACAGTGGGGTGGGGGGAGATATTGGGACCTCACTTCTGGTATTACGCACTTGCATTCTTCCCGCTCAAGCTTTAAAATATAGTTTCTCAAGAAATGTGGACTATTTTTCTCATCCAGTTTCATCTAATGAGCATTTGCAAATGAAAGCAAACACTTCAGTCCTACTTCACACAGATGAAGTTGTATCACAATGTACTTCTAAATGGACATATTTATGGGTGCTGCTCCTTCTCCCATTATTATTCTTGAGTGGTTTGATAAGTTATCGAGATTCTTCTTGGATTTGCTCAACTACATTTTATAGACTGCTATTTTTGGATTGGCTTTGGGGTGGGGGGTTGAAGAACTTCTCTCTAGGCTGAAAGTCAATAGCTCTTTGTAAATAAATCAACTTGCCCTCAAAGGCTGGGGCTGAAGTTTTAAAAGTTTTATACAGTAGAATTAAAAGGGGCCAGGGACTGCGATGCAACTCACGTTTCGGTGTGATAGCAAATTCACATCCTTAGGCCCAGATCAAGTTTGGCTTGGCTAATGTCAGATCAAGGTTTTAATTTTGTAACCAAGATGGTCTAAGTAGCTGTGCCTGGTAGCTTCAATAGATTGGTAATTTGATGCAAGGAATATTCGGTACTACTTCTGCTACAAAGTAGTGTCTTGTTGAGCTAGTGAAAGTTACCTTTGAAATTCACATAATATCTCAAAAACTGTGGGGTTTGACTGCTGCACCAAGTGTTGGAAAATTAGTTTCCAGGCATTTTTGAATATGATTATGATAAGTTTCAAAAGCAGAGCTTTACCACGGGGTAACTCTTCCTCACTGTGGCCTTCTTGGTCACATTGATGGCTGAAAGTGAATACAGCACATGGGCCACTCAAAAGGAGAATATTATTCTTAAACATCCTTTTTTCCAGTCTCATTCTTCAGAGAGCAGGCAGTTTGCCTTCATTTGTAAGAACTTGCCTAATGAGGACAAAGTGTTGGAAGTTGGAAATAAAAGTTGGCCAAATAGTTCCAAGTGTCAGCTAACTCTAGTTTGTATTGAGGGGATGGATGAGGAAATCCTGTCACAGAATACCATATGCCCAATATGGATCAATCCAAACACAAAAAAAATCCCACAATGCATCCAATCATGCAGCAAAGGGCATCACTGAATTAAGGCTCCTGACAATCCAGAACTCAGTGTTTCTTCAGGGAAAATGGGAGGACCCAACCCAGCTACTGGTAAGAGAATGCTTGTGTAATTATTAAGAATTGTTGATCAGCCACAAGGGTTTGAGCCATTGTATAGAATGATTATTTGAAGCTTTAACTTTTCCTCCTAATTCGAAATGTATTTTCAAGGAATCTCAATAACAGCACAATTTCAATTCCGCTGAAATAGTACTATTTGATTAGCATCTGTTTCTCTCCACTCTCAGACAACTGCCCAGTGTTTGCCGCCAAGAAATCTCTTGCCCCTGCCTCTCTAACAATTTGTGATCAAGGAAAACAAGGGCAAAAGGTGCATGAAAACATCACCGCCTGCAAGATCTCTTTCACGTTGCACACCACTCTGTCTTGGAAATGTATTGACTATCCTTCATGGTAGCTGATTTAAACTCCGGAAATCACACAACTTGCACCAAAAGGACTGCAGTGTCTCAAAGTAACAGCCCAGTGACGATCCTCATGAGGATGGTAATAAATACTGGCTTTTCTAGCAGTGTTCATATCCTATAAATTAATAAACACCAACTTTAAATTAAAATACTTTGCATTGTCCATAAACCCTTTGTCACTCATTTCACTATTTTCTACACACCAATGCATCATATAACCACACCTTTATTTAAAACAATCATCTCATAGTGGGTTGCATGAGCTGTAAATTTATGGTCCAGCTTTGTCCTTGATATTTTGGAAAGTAAGATAACTTACTTGCTCAAAAGGTGTCTCAGCTGCAATTACTCTATTTTAATATGAACCAGTTAGCAGAGTTTGGTTGGGAGACAAGTCTCAGAATACACTTCTTGTCACACTTCGAAGCTGATATCCCTGTTTTCAAGCTGTTGTGTTTTTCCAAGTTGGACTGTTCCCTTTATATTTTCCAGATGCGGACACATGACTAGGGTTAGTCCACTAAATTCAATGGTAACAATGAAACTGAAGTTTGTAAAAGTCATTTTCATCAATTCATTGCGATGCATCGACTTTATAAAGTCACTTTAGCGTCCTCATCAACTGAAGCCTCACCTATGTGCCAGCTACCTAACATCAGTGTTGGATGGCTTTGGCCTTTGAAGGTGCAAGTTAACCAAGTTGCCTGGTGAACCTTCAGTCCATGACTGCATTTGCTCCATCTGCAAATACTCATTATTTCTGACTGTCAGGAGGATATTTACATCTTTATGAGATGTTGGCAAGGAGAAAGCAACTGGTGGCAAAGAATAACACACACACAGGAAATGCTTCATTGCAATGAACTTCAAAAGAGTGTTTAGTTCAGGTCCTGAATTCTGAAAGACAAAAAAAATGGCAAAGACTGAATCCTCTCTCTTGCCCTACACTGATCCAATTCTTTAATAGTATGTCTTTCTGAAGAGTTCTCAACTCTGAAATAAGATCCGTGTGCACAACAAAACAGTACATCAAAAACCTTCAAAGGGCACCAGTTTTAAAATGTGAAAAAAAAAGCAGAAAACAGTTCCAAGCTGTTTATAACTAAAGTAGGAATGTGGTTAATTTTGCATTATTACCATCAAGCTTCAAAGTGTTAATGAAACTGACTTCACTAAATTAAGTATTGCACAGTTCTAGTGTGTATATACTGCAATGAAGTTAATTGTTATACAGGCAATTGGCTGACCAGTATTTGCAGATTCATCTTAAATTTAGTATGACAAACAAAAAGTCTATAATCAAGTCTTTGTACTCCTCCATAGACACTGCCTAACCTGCTGAGTTCCTCCAGCAATCTGCATTGATCAAGATTCCCAGCATTTTTAGAACCTCGTACGTATATGTAAGCTTTTTTTTCTACAGTACTGGTGAATTTTCTCATTGTTCTGAAAACTATATTTTAAATGGAAACATTAAAGGAAGATTGGCTCAGCTGTTAACGCGGCATTTTTTAAAAAATATCTTACTATATCCAAAATTGTAATTTGGATATACAGTGGATTCCGATTCATTGGGCCATTGGTTGATCGGTGCAGCTGCTTATCTGAGACAACTCTCAATGGACAAAAACTAATCAAGAAAATTGCCGAGACATTACACACTCAACTAGGGCAGCAGACTGTTGCCAAGCAGGTTCCAACTGGTGTCAGTCAAATGCACTTTTGTGGCCATCAGACGTTACACCATGCCTAGAGTGAACAGCTTTGAAATAGTGTCCGTTGCATGTGTTTGTGTTCAAAAGGCAGTGCATTTTGTCACTGAGAGTTGGTGAAAAACAAGCTCAGTTGGTGAACTGTTTTGCTCACTGTGGTTTCAAGCATTCAGACTCGAAGATGCCTGAAACAGCCAGGAGTGAATATGAAATTATTTCACTACCTCAATATGTTAAGAACTACAAAGGATTTGAAGGTATTGACAATCATCTTTGATGTTACAATGAAAATGAAGATTTGGCAGATGAAACTGTCAATAGCATTGTATGAAGTCAATCCATTATCTGCACTAGGTGGCTGCACTGATTTTATTCATTGCGTAAATTGGATGAAGTCCTCTGTTGATAACTATTAGGAACTAATACAGGTTTATAGTACTGTAGTACTATTGGTAGTGTTTTTTTTCTGGCATTTCATTTAACTACATAATTTGCTACTCAGTTTGTCATTTGTATACTTTTTAAACTTTTCCCATGAAACTCTGGCTAATTGGGACACTTGCTTAATTGAGCCAAAATGTACTGGTCCTGATGTGCTCCCAATTAACTGGAATCCATTGCATTTACATTCACATCCTATTCTGCTGGCCCTGGATTGCCAGGGTCATCTCCACCAACACTTGCACTAATCTCTGAATGGGGTGGTGGGGTTCAGATACATCTCTACCAAAGGAGGTGTAAGGTGCCCCTTCCCTCTGCTAGCTTACAGGTCACTTCTGGGCAAGGTGCAGCATCTACTTACCCTCCCTCCTCCCACCAATCAGGATAATATGAAGCTATCAGAACGGACACTGGATGATTGTATGAGCAGCAGGTGCATTATCACAGACCCTAGTTATGCGACCACTGATGCCAGACAGACAATCCCTGGAGAGTGTTGATAATGGCTGGGGTCACCCATCTTGCAAAGACACTGCCCAGAAGAAAGCAATGGCAAAGCACTTCTGTAGAAACATTTGCCAAGATTGGTCATGTCATAAAGAATTGAAAATACACGCGGACTAAGATGTTAACTGTCCTGTTCTATCATCAGTGGGATCATCAGTTGATCTGCCACCTGTCTTCAGGAGTTTCGGCCCGCTTATGATCAAGACTCCCTCGAGGTGGTGGGCCAGCAGTGCTAAAGCACCACCTCCCACTGATGAGCTTAACAACTTGGCATCTGCCTCTATCAGAGTTGTTGGTCGCTTCCATCCGACAGATAGTCTACTCTTCAGGTGTCTATGCAGCTACTGAAGAGTTTACAAAAGATGGATACATTGTCTGACTATCTGCCCCTCTGGACGTACTCTAGTCCACAACCATGATGATCTTGCCTCTGCTGCCTCAGCTACAGCCCTGCTGGTTGACTTGATCTCTCTTCTAGTGAAGCCAAGGCCACGCAGCCACTTCTGGAAGGTGAACACAATAAAGCCACGGCAACCTACTTCGAATGGATAGCATGAGACCCTCTGTCTCTGCACTCTGATCTTAATTCTGCATACTTGTTTAACTTGCGCTCATGGGCTTCATCGATGTTGTCTTCCCAGGGGACAGTAAGTTCACCAATAACCACTTCCCTACTGGCGTCAGACCAGACGATTATATCTGGACGCAATGTGGTGAAAACTATTTGTGCCGGGAAACTGCCTTTCCCATCCAGGTCGGCCTTGACACACTAATCATTGGCTGAAGAAAGTATGCTTGATTGTGGGCCTGCGCTGTACACCCTTGACTTAGAGCCTACTTTCACAAATGATGTTCGGTGCGGCATGGGGCATGAGATAAGTGATTCAGCACATAATAAGAGTGATGACTCTTTGAAAATGAACAGATGCGGGAAACAGGAAAGAAATGCCTTCATTATCCCTTTAAAGTTTCTACTACTCTTCTAAAAATGTCAATGGCTGCTGTATGCAGCTCCAGGTTACAAGCCCTTGGCCAATGAAGAGCATGAAATCTATTGGTGAAACAATGCTGAGCTGTACCTTTAATCTTAGCTTAAAACGGACTAAATATTTCCTATGAAATAGATCCCAAGTTCTTAGGAACAAAGTTAAGCAAAACCAGCATTTGACCCCGCTCTACTTTCCCAGCTGCCCCCATCTCTAAAAGTGAACCACACAAACCATCCTGGCATTGTCTGTCAGGTTCAATGTTAACTCCAAAAACAGAACTACAAAGACTTTGGAACAGCAGTGATATGCTGTAGATGAGGGGAAACTAATGAATGCACAGAAATTCCCTAAGCTTTTGTTCAACCCGACTTGCAACTTTTCAACATTTAGTCATTTCTGAACTTTTGTCAACAGAGGTACAGAATAAAAAAAAGAGAAATTCTGCTACCACAGAATCAGTCCCCTTGGCCCACAGTGTCCTGCTTTGAATCCGATCATCTTCATTTGTCATTGAATCATACGGGGATACCGCCAAATGGAACATGTTACTGCAGGGCCAAGGTGCAAAATACACAGTACCAACAGTCATGCCCAGCACAAGGCACATATTATACAGCAGTAAAATCCAGTCACACAAAAAAATATAGTCCAAGTCCCTGAGTACATGAATGGTGCAGTAGTCTGCAGTTGAACACAATACAGCTTGCCAAGCCAACACTGGGGCTGGGGGTGGGAGGTGTGAGGTGCGACATTGACTCCAGTATGGATGCCATGCCACACCACTTCCAACACTCCCAACCCTGACCCCCTCGCCTGGATGGCTGCAAACAGGTGACACTGCGGCTTGAGGCCTGGTGCTCACTCCAACCGAGGCTTTGCAGCTCCCCCACCATTTGCCAGTAAGCTGGACTCGCAGCATTCCACAACACCAAGTGAATGCAAGAAAAGCAACTGAGATGATTATTCACTATTAGACCAGACACCCACTTTGCACACTGACGCCTCTTTGTCGCAGGCTGCATCACGGTCCGCACAGAGTCCTTTAGTTTCTCCACTAACAAGCAACTCGCTGATGGGGTACACCTGCAGTAACTTAAGTTCTTAATGTTCAACAGGGTCTTGCGATTGTGAAGAACAGGTTTTAAAAAAAAAGGACAAAAACTTTGGTTGACCCTGTAGAGGCCGCAGCATCTGAGCGTGTCGGCACATTTCTGGAAGTCACTTTACTAATCCCATTGAATATCACCAAGTCTGTAGACGTCTGCCTTGCTGAATCAAGCAGCTATCTAGAAACATATTTACATCCTACGAGTGGGTGAGCCTCTACCAGCTTCTCAGGCAGCACATCACAGATCGTGCTTAAATATATAAAACACCAGTATGTCCTCAAATGGAGCATTGTGTTCTATTCTGGTTATGCTATTATAGAATGGATGTGAAGACCTTGTGGAGTGGGGGTGGTCAAGAAAAGATTTACCTGAATGGTGACTGGGATGAGAAACAATACATTGGAGGGGACTGTATCGGGGGGGAAGGATGAGGGAAATAATGAGCGGTCAGGGCAGTGGAAGGTGGGAGTCTGCTCTCATTGATGGAGGCTTCAACAACTAGAGATCACAGAAATCAATTAAAACTGGAGGATAACCAAAAGCAAGAAGAGGAATTTCTTTTATAACTAATGAAGCACAAGTGTGTGACTCAAATCTTGTATGCAGTCTGCAGATGTGATGGAGACAGGTTTCATTGTTAGTCATCCGAATGGAATTAATATATTGTGATGAAAAACTTGCAAGGGTTGGCAAATCAAATGAGGTGTGAAGATGGAGAGCATTTTAAACATGATCGGCCGAAAGGCTTCCTAAGCGGTAACTTTTCTATGATCCCATGAGATTTTGCATGAAACATTATTGCAGGAAATAATAGCTTCTTGTGTAGGAGGTAACAAATTGCCGAGGGTTGAACATTGGCTGGCTAACAGGAAACAGAGGCGGCATAAATATTTTTGTCTCTGCTTGGCAAGATGTGCTGTGAGATTTGCTGCAGGGATCAGTGTCATCAATGTTTTATAAATGTATGTAAATAACTTTGATGAAAACATTGAAGGTATAGTGGCTCACTTTGCTCACGACTCAAAAGCAGCCATTAAAAACACATAGGAGCATTACTAATGGATGTAGGCAAGTTAAACGAGCGGCCAAAGATCTGCCAAATACAGTGAATGTGGAAACTTACTTTATACAGTCAAAATGAACAAAGCTCATCTAAGTGGTGAGGGATTGCAATGCTCTGATCATTTTTCTCAATAAATAACTGAACAAGTATAATGTTTTTTTGTGTTATTTATTTAAGAAGGTTCGCTTTATCTAGTTTTAGGACTTGCATGAAGATCTGCCTTTAGGTCATATTTGTGCAGAAATAGAAAATTCTACAGGGTTCACAAACTTTCTGGCATCACTGTAATTGAGAATGCAATCATTATTGCTAAAGTAATTTAACAAGGGGTTATGCTTCAGTCTAGAGGATTGGCAAAAATACATAGTCTCTTTATTTACGGGAAGTTTCCAATGATCTTCTCATTACTTGTACTAGTAAACAATGGAGATTTATTAGACTAATACCTGTACTAGAACATTGAACATAACAGCACAGTACGAGTCATCAGCCCATGATGTTGTGCCGATCCTTTAACCCATTCTACGATCAATCTAGCATTTCCCTCTTACGTCGCTCTCTATTTTTCTATCATCCATGTGCCATGAATTTCTTAAATGCTCGTAATGCATCTGCCCCTACCACCAACCCTGGCAAGACGCTCCATGCATTCAGCACTCAGTATAAGAAAAACTTACCTGCGATTTCTCCTACACTTTCCTCTAATTACACTAAACTTAAACTTATACCCCCCCCCCCCCACTTAGCAGCCATTTGCATCCTGGGAAAAAGGTTCTGGCTATCTAACACTCGATCTATGTCTCTTATAATCTTGTACACCTCTATCAATATGCAGGCTGTCATAAACTAGATTTGGAACTGGAAGAATTCAGATGAATAAGAGATTATTTGATTGAAATGCAAGATGTTAGAAGACATCATCACAGGATAGATGTGAGCGCTGATGAAGGATCTTGGCCCCAAACGTCAATGGCTTGCTCTTTTCCATAGATGCTGCCTGGCCTGCTGAGTTCCTCCAGCATTTTGTGTGTGTTGCTTTGGATTTCCAGCATCTGCAGATTTTCTCTTGTATGGATGTGAGGAGTATGTTATAGGAGAATCTAGATCCAGGGGTCACCCATTTAAGACAAAGTTAAGATGAACTTCTGAGGATTGTGGGTCTTTGTAACATTGTCCTTCAAAGAACAAAAGCTATGCCTTAAAATACTTTAAGAACGAGATGGACACAATTGATCAGCAAAGTAATGAAAGATTACCATGGATAGATGAGTAAAGTTGAGGTTACATTGAGGACACAAGTGGACTGCTCCCACTCATTCTCTTTGTCAGACCATGCAGTGAGATCTTTAAAGACAAAACAAAAAATGAGAAGAGAAATATAGCTCCTAAATGACTTCCTGTAATGTACAAGTCCATGGTTCCTGCAGCTGCTGTCCATAGGAGCGGGCCTCTCCCTTTCACCATTTCCTGCCACCTCCGATTGCTTTTCTTCACTGTTCTCCATGCTTCATATGGCAGCTAATACATTGGGGCCGTGCTCGCACACTGAGGCGGAACGTCTTGGGAAAACCTTAGGGATTAAGTGGAAGACATCAACTCTCACAAATTGCCACTTAAGCTTGTCAGTGGATTTTTAAACACCCCATGCTGCTGGAGCTTTTCAGTTATTCGTTCGTCTGTTTGGGGATAGTGTGTGGAACAGGCCTTTCCAGCCCAATGAGCCCAACCATCCAGTAACCTACCTATTTAACACCAGCCTAATCACACAGCAATTTGCAATCACCAATTAACCTACTAAGCGGTATGTCTTTGGACTGTGGGGGGGATACCAGGGCACCTGAAGGAAAGCCATGTAGTTCACAGGGAGAACATACAAACTCATTAGATGGCACCAGAATTTGAACTCTGGAATGTCCTAAATTGTAATAGTGTCACTCAAACCACTGCACTACTGATGCTCATGGAACTGTTGGCATTCCCAGGCCAGGCCAATATTATGTGGCTTCAACATGAAGTTGTTAACCCTTATATATTGTTCTGGTCAAATTTGACCTGTTTTGATATTTGACAGCAGTAAAAACACCCAAAATGCCATTTTTTAAAGCTGAAATTTGATGATTTTTCCTTAAGTGACCCAAAATGCGCAAAACTGAAAATATTTAAACATTTTATACTTTTGTACAGGTGCTACAAATTTTTGTACGTTGAGGCTGTTCTGGGTCAAATTTCACCCCTATCCACTGAAATGGATTTTAAATCTCTGAAACACTAATTAAGGATTAATCACCCATTTATTAATGTCAGATAGGCTATTTATACATTCTAAGTAGAACTCAAAATTCAAAGTTCAAAATTTGGTATAGATATCTGTTATGAGGGGATTCTTGGGCTGGGTCAAAATTGACCAGACCATACTGTGAAGGTATAGAATATGAACAGGTTGACTGGGTTAAACTTAACAATGGTGTTGTTAGGTTTAGATGAAGTAACTAGGCCAGGGGTCAGCAACCTTTACCACTGAAAGAGCCACTTGGACCCGTTTCCCACAGAAAAGAAAACACTGGGAGCCGCAAAACCCGTTTGACATTTAAAATGAAATAACACTGCATACAACGTTTTTTTTTGCCTTTATGCTATGCATAAACAAACTATAATGTGTTGCATTTATGAAATTGATGAACTCCTGCAGAGAAAACGAAATTACATTTCTGCATGCAACAAAAACATTTTGAACTCCGAAAAAAAGACGTTGGGTTGAAAGTTACTTTTAAGTAAAATATTCAATGTCTATTTGAGTCCTTCTTGTATTTATGAAAAACGCCGAACTTAAATTTTCCGCCAGCAGCAAACCAAAAATAACGTCAGCCAGCTGTCATCCTGAAAAATGAAAGGACTATTTCACTGAACAATGAAAAAATATGAATATAAGTAAAATAATAGGCAATTAAAATATTTATCATACTTGGTTAATGGGATTTCTGCTCCTGGACCTCAGCGCACAGCGTCTGCACATCAGGGCTGTATGATGTCACCTTCATCTTTACACAGGATCGCAAGCTGTCATCTGTGAGGTTTTCAATATCACTCCATTTGTGTTTCTGAGCAAGAACGGCCTTCTGACGGGCAACATCTTCAAGGTCTGCTGTCAAGCGTCTAAACTTGGACACCCATATGTCTTTGTCGGCTATGTCGGCCAGTTCCATCTCAAGATCAGGTTGACTCACACCTGCCAATGCAGTCGTATTCAGTAGGGAAGGATCGATGCTTAAGGGAGTGACCGGGAAGGATAATGTGTTTTTTTCCTCTCTGAACTCACAGAAGCGTTTCCCAAACGATGTTTGCATTGCGATGATTGCAGAATGTAAATACTCCGAAATTATCATGTCGTGACCTTGTTTGAACTCTCTCAAATTGGGGAAGTGAGACAAAGTGCCTTTCTGTAAATCTCTGGCAAGCACTGTCAACTTGCGCTCGAATGCCAAAACATCCTCCAACATGTGCAGGGCTGTACGTCCTTTCCCCTGAAGAGCTGTGTTCAGCGTGTTCAGGTGCGCTGTCATGTCTACCATGAAGTGTAGCTTTTCCAGCCACTCTGGCTGTTCCAGCTCAGGAAAGGTGAGCCCTTTGCTGCCCAGGAAAGTTTTCACTTCTTCCAGACACGCGACAAAGCGTTTCAGCACCTTCCGTCTGGACAGCCAGCGATAAAAACACGTTGTAGCGGTGTCAGTAAACTGCAGTCAAAGATAGCTTTATTCGAACTAAACAGCCTTGCTTTTCAGCTTCCCTCAACCCAGCCCCCATGGACGCAGATGCTGCAAAAGACGCGTACTCACAAACCCCCGTAGGCTATCTCCCTTAGCTGGAATGCTGGCTAATTGTGAGCCGTTTTATGATGTGGCAGGAAATGTGTCGCTACACTTAGGTTGTACAAGATCACCATAATTACATTTCAAAAGCTAACAAACTAACATAAAATACATTTTAATTAAATACTGACCAATTATTTCCCAAAGCCACAGGGAGCCGCAGCACAGAGGTGAAAGAGCCACAAATGGCTCGGGAGCCGCAGGTTGCCGACCCCCGAACTAGGCTGTCAAAGCTAATTGCTCCATTGTCTTTATATGGAACAGTTGAGCCAACGGTTGTTTGGTCATCAGAATGGATTCTCTGATGAAATTTTGCGCAACCTTCTCCAAAATGACTTTCAAGAAACACTCAACAATGAGAACCAAAATTTATACAAACATGCTGTAGCTGTTCTAATAAGCGTAGAAAAAAATCTAGGCATGCAGTTCATTGGTGAGAAAACTAGAGTGAATTGAAATATTGGCTTCAATGAAGAGACACAGTTGAGAGGTTTGGCAAAAGTTGTATTTCCAGTACAGAAAAGAACAGCAAACACATTGCTTCTAATTCTGAATGTAACAGGAATGCCTCACTAACTGAGGAGCTAAAACAAAAATAGTAGCCTTCAGAATTTGCTCAGATCAGATTTGCGCGTGGATATGATTAGTTACCCCGCCAAAGCAGAATGCAGAGCACATATCTTTTTATAGTCAATGTTTTCAAGTGGTCTGAAAATATCAGAACTCATCATTAATCCTTAAAGGGATATATAAGTGCATTTACTTTATTCAGGCCTATGAGGTATCAGAAGAAGAAGTTATAGAAAGACAAATAGGTTACTCACAAAATGATGCAATGTATTGGAATCAAGAGTTTCTCTCACTGTTGTCAACAACTACATTTTATACTCCGCAAGGATGTGAAAACTGGGAGGCATGAAATAACCACTTGTCCACTTTCTAGTTCAAGTTCAAATTTATTGCCATTTCAAGCTGCCAAATGAAACAATGTCCCTCCAGACCAAGGTGCGCAACACAGTACATGTAACTCATACAGGGAGTAATATTACCACAAATTAACAAATAATAAAGTGCATTTGCATCACAAGTTAAAAAGTAAACAGCATAATGCTACTGACGCTACTGTACCTGATGAGACCTGGATAGTGGCAGGGAGTTCAGTAGTCTCACAGCCTAGGGGTAAATGCTGCTTTCCATCCTAACAGTCCTTGTCCTAATGCTACAATGCCTCCTGCCTGATGGTAGAGAGTCAAAGAGATTTTTGGACGGATGGGAAGGATCTAGCCCCAAGTACTACATTTTTCCAAAGGTCACTAAACCTACTCAGCTTTATTTAATGGCTCTTCAGAGGAAGGAAACACTCTCTCATTCAAATGAGGTTTTTTTGCAGTTGCCTTTGAACCGTAGTACTCGGAATTGGAAGAGGTGACAGTCCAGTCAGTATCAGATGTTGTGTAAAAAAAACAACAGTCCTATCCATTTCGTAACTAAATTATCGGGTTTCGCTTAATCCATCTTTAATTGTTCTTTCCTCCTGAGTTGGGAAGCCAATAAAGTGCACACTCCCAAGGCTGCCTCCATTTTTACCAACTCAAAAATAAACTGTTACTCTACCTTTGTTATTTTTAACATGTTTTGGCTGCTGGATCCAGTGTCATCAGTACTAGGAACAAGAAATGCTTTGATAAACATGTTACCAAAATCTATCCATGGCATGTTAACTCCATCTTTTAAAGTTCCCTTTCCATTCATCAAGTGAAATTGCACAACAAAACTACAGTTTAATCTTTTCCATAAGCAAATTGACTAAATCCACTAGCAAAGCAAGTGAGTCCGAAAGTTTAAAGGTATATGGATAGAAAAAACTCATGAAAATCCCACAAGTTAACACCCAGAACCACTCTGAACCCAGGGGAAAAGTACTGATTACAAGCAAATGATTCAAAAGCATATTCACAGTCTTAAACTGAACAATCAGAGCCTTCCCCTTTATGATTTTGCATTATAATGCCCATGCAAAAAAGCATGCAAATACCCACTCATACATTTAAACAACACACAGAGAAAATGCTGGAGGAACTCAGGAGGCCAGGCAGCATAGAAACATAGAAAACCAACAGCACTATATGGGCCCTTTGGCCCACAAAGCTGTGCCGAACACGTCCCTACCTTAGAACTACCTAGACTTTACCCATAGCCCTCTATTTTTCTAAGCTCCATGTATCCACCCAGGAGCCTCTTAAAAGACCCTATCATTTCCACCTCCACCACTGTTGCCAGCAGCCCATTCCACGCACTCACGATTCTGCGTAAAAAACTTACCCGACAGCTCTGTACCTACTTCCAAGCACCTCAAAACTGTGCCCTCTATTGCTAGGCATTTCAGCCCTGGGAAAAAGCCTCTGACTATCCACACGATCAATGCCTCTCAACATCTTATACACCTCCAACCCTCCGTCCCTCCGAGGAGAAAAGGCCAAGTTCACTCAACCTATTCTCATAAGGCAAATATCCCCAATCCAGGCAACATCCTTGTAAATCTCCTAAATCTATGGAAAAAATAAACAGCTAAATTTCAGGCAAAGATCCTTCATCAGGACTAGAAAGGAAGAGGAGAATTCGGAGTAAGATGGTGGTGGGAGGGGAGATGGTGGTAGAGAGAGTTTACCTGTAGTAAACAAACTGTTCTGCCTCCAGAGGTGCTGTTCATTTTGTATGCAGTTAGTTTTGTACAAAACAAACTGCTCGTAATCTTTTTTCCCTCGCATCATTTCCTACAGAGGTTAATTCTGATTTCGACTTGAAGCACACAGAGTAGAAATCAACCATTTCCATCCACTATTTCCCATTAAAATAATAATATCTGAGAGTCACAGGCTTTCTTAATATTGGTAAACATTTTAATAAGTGTACTTTGAAGTATTAAGTTTATTGTTCATCGTTATTAAGCTATCGCCGCGCAACGAGTTCATTCCAGTCCACAGCACAGCTATAGAATATTGCACGTGTATATTACCTTGTTTAACATTATCGAGAGTAATTGATAATGATAATATTTTCAGGTGCACAATGATTCTGTATTGAATCCACTGCGTGTTTGTTTTAATTCCCTGCCAAGCTACATATGCAACAGCAGTAGAAACAATTGGGCACAATTGGAAAAAGTACTTTTAAAAACTTAAAGGCCTCAAAGAAAACCATTATACAGAGAACACAAATTGGAAGCATTGAAGAAAAAAAATCAAACAGGACTTGCTAAATGTTACATCTTCTGCATACTAATTACAAATTTAAATCAAAGTAAATTCTATCAAAGGACCGTAACCTTTCATTACCTCTCATCGGATTCAACGTCATTACTTGCACATCACTATGACAACGGAGTAAGTGATCCAGTTAAAAGCTAGAGCAGCGTTTGAAATGTAATTCTGTGCTATCAAGTGCAAGTCAAATTACTCAAATACAATCAAGCTCCTTGTATTTTATTTGAAGATAAAACCTGAGTTTAACAAGATAGCAAGTACCTAGGATGTGTACAAAAAGAAAACCAAATTTACATGCCTGGCTAACTTACAATAGCTATCAAAGAAGTCCTGGTTATACACGTGGTCAACAGGTCTAATGAGTGTGCACGGCTGCAACAGATGAACTGACAACTGAGCTCAGGTTAGCAGAAACACCTGCTCAACATGTAAATCCAACTGCACTGTCAACTCAAACAAGGGAGGCACATGTTCTAGAAATATTTCTGATATGCTATATAAAAATGGACAAAAGACAAGCTATAGTATTTAAGATGTTGATACTGCTCATTTCTATTGCTTGTGTGATTTGTTTTCTGTCCTTTCTATGTGGGCACTGGGGGTTGGTCTTATTTTTTTCTAATTTGGGTCATTTTGGTTTCGTCGCTTTGTGACTGTTAAGCAAACAAGTCTCAAGGTTGTGTAATATATAGATTCATTGATAATAAATGCACTTTGAATATTCAAATCTTTTTCCAGCTGCTACTACTGTCTTTCTACAAATACTCTTCTGTGGAATATGGACAGGTAGCTTTTTTGATTAACGTAATGCCAATAGCATGCATCTATACAACATCTTTGATGGAATGAAACATTCCAAAATGCTGAATGGGACATTATCAAACTAAAGATGGCAAAAAGGGTCAGGACTATCTGTCAAAAAAGCTTTGCCAATGGACGAGCAGTGATAAGGGCAAAGCCAGGTGAAATCATGAGGTCTTGGAGGTTGGCAGGTCGCCAGGAATGGGTGCGACTCAAGACTGTGCACTGTTTGCCAGGGAATGCAGTCGATGGCTCAAACTAAAAACAGTGATTGCAACCTGCCTGCCTAATGTTCACTTCGGAGGAACTGTATGCTCACCCTGTATTGGATGTTGGAGAATGTGATGTTAATCAGTTGAGATAACTTTTAGCAAGGTAGAATTAGGCATCATGGCAGTACACATAGATCATGGCATGGTTCCTCAATTATTTTCCTAATGGCATCATGTAACTGAAAAACAGGAGGGAAATCCTGGACAGAGTTTTGTACATTGAAGCACTAATGGAGCAGGAAGGAGGCCATTTGCTGCACATGACCAAGTAGAACAGAATGGATAAGTGAGACATTTAGTCATCATAAACTGATGCTTCTTCAATGTATTGTTTACATTGTTCTCTTAGCTCTTGCTTCATTTATTGCTTCCTGAAAGATCTCTCTTCCATGTTCTTCTCTTTTCCAGGCTATGCTTCCCAATTTATCGTCTCTTTAAAGTCAAAACGTTTACAGATCTATGAAAAATTTACTGCCATTTCACCATCCATTTAAAAAGTAACATTGATTACTAGTGACTAGTGTTTTAGCTAAATAAGCTCCAGTGCAAAAGTCATGACACAGGAGATTCTACCCATGTTGGAAATCTTGAGCAACACACACAAAATGCTGGAGGAACCCAGGAGGTCATGTCACATCGATGGAGGAAATAAACAGTCAGTGATCCTTCATCAGACCTCCTGGTTTCTGCCCACTTCCTTCTGTCCTGATGAAGGGTTTTGGCCCAAAAAATTGTTTATCCTTCTGCATAGATGCTGCCTGACCTGTTGAGTTTCTCCAGCATTTTATATGTGTTGCTCAAGATTTCCAGCACTTGAATTTGGGACTGCCTTGTTATCAAAAACTATTGGAGGAGGATACACAATGCCCTACAAGACATCTTTAAAAGTGAAATACCCTTAGAGAGCAAGACCATATATTTTGGATATGCACCTCAAGAATGGTTGAAAAGAGATAAATATTTAAAGAACATACTGTTGGTGGCTGGTAAAAAGACTCTTACTAGGAAATGGTTATCACAGGAGAGCCCAACTTTAAATACATGGATGGAAATTACAATGGACATTTACAAAATGGAGAAGATAACAGCATCTGTTAACCATAAGCTGGAACAATTTGATTCATGTTGGGAAAAATGGTTTAACTACATAATAACTCATAGGCCTGATTTTATTCTCACATATCAATGAATCTGTTGTAAAAAAAAATGATCACTCCCTACTTGTATATAGTTCTTTCATTTTGCTTGTTTTTTCTTTCCACTCTTTTCTATAAGTGTATACCTCAGATAAATACTTTGTGAAGATTTGTGATATATATGACTATATGATATATAGGTACAATGTCTGAAATACATCTTACGGAAATGTTTGTTTGATGATGAACTTCAATAAAAAAAATTACAAAAAAGAAAATCTAATTTCTTTGGGAAATACAAGATTTTATTTACACAGAAACATCTTCTGGAGAGTGAGTCTGAGAGCATCACATTCTCCAGAGACAATATTTTATAATTTTTTAAAATATCATTATAATAAATAACTACAATTGCAATGGCTAAAAATTACCTACTTAACATTAATATGTTGAATACACTTGCAGAATTGCATATTTGCAACGTTAGTGCATCCCAACTAGAAGAACTGCTTTGAATACTCAGTACTGATGACTCTTCTAAGCACAAACTACAATCAAAACATATCCCTTTTGGAAGTGTTGACGGGCGGCTCTTTGAATATGCAACTATCCAGAATATTAATTGCCAGAAGAGACCTGATCTGAACTATTGCTCAGGTTTATTTGTGAATACATACTGCAGCTCTTCCACTCAGGAAAACATAGATGCCTTCAAATTGAGTTAAGACTGTCCAATCAATCAGAAAGAGAAAGAAAAAAAATTGTTGTTGTCAAATCATTTTGTATTAGAAAACAGATACATAATGCACCCAAGAGAATGAATCTGTTGATTAATCAGGGTGTCAAAGTTTATGGGGATACGGCAGGAGAATGGGGTTGAGAAGGATAATAGATCATCCATGATGGAACGGCACAACAGACTCAATAGGCCAAAAGGCCAAACTCTGCTCCTAGGCCTTGTGATCTTGTAAATCCCTTATTGCATCATCATCAGGTTACACGTTACTCTAACCAGAAAGGTCTGGCTCCTTGATTCAGTCTGCGTAAACCTGATGTAGATAGATGCCCAGGTGTATTATAACCGTTTTCTAGAATGGGAAAATTCTTGTTTTGTGGCTGTACAGTACAAGACACAAAAATACAAATGCAGATACACACGTAGCAGTGACTTGAAAACAAACGAAACCAGAGAGATTGAGTACTGTATGACATGCTTCCAAATAGCCAAGTTCTAAGTTGGAAAAAACTTGTTCAATCCTTTATTACAAAACTAATAAAGACAAATGAGCTTATAGCGATAAAAAAGTAATAAAACCAAATTAGTGATATAGTGAACTAAGAGCAATTAGTCAAACACGAGAAAATCTGCAGATGCTGGAAATTCAAGCAACACACACAAAATGCTGGTGGAGCGCAGCAGGCCAGGCAGCATCTATAGGGGAAGCGCTGTCGACGTTTCGGGCCGAGACCCTTCGTCAGGGTCCAGCATTTTAAGAGTAATGAGTGTTCAAACTAGCGTGAGTAAGCAGTTAACAAAAAATATCATTGCTGGCTGCCTCTAACTCCCAACTAAAACTAAACTAAGATAAAGCATGAATATGTAACTATACTCATTTGCTTCTATCACAGCCCAATCCACATGACAAATGACCCATAATAGACATGCAACACAAAATACAATACAGACATGGCTCCTGCAACACGAATACTGCAAAAGAGCAACAAAGAGGTAGTGTTCATAGACCTTCAGAAATCTGATGGGAGAGGGAAAGAAGCTGCTTCTGATTCAACAAATGTGGATTTCAGGCTCTTGTATCTCCTTCTTAATCCGAGTAATGAGAAGAAGCGATGTCCTAGATGGACAAGATCCTCAATGACAGATTGTGCCTTCTTGAGGTAGCGCCTTTTAAAAATGTTGATGGTGGAGAGGCTTGTGCCTGTGTAGGAGCTGGCTGAGTCTACAACCCTACTGTCTCTTGTGATCCTGTGTGCTATAGGCTCCATACCAGGTCATGACACAACCAGTTGGAATGGTCTCCACTGCACATCTACAGAAATCTGAAAGAATTTTTGGTGATATATATTTCTTTCACAGCTGTACCAATGCATTGGGCACACGATAGATCCTCCAACACAGTGGCACCCAGGAAATGGAGATTGCTCATCCTTTCCAATGCTGAACTGTTGCATGTTCTCCCGACTGTCCTTCCAGAAGCCCACAATTAATTCCTTGGTCTTGCAGACATTGGGTAGGAGGTTGCTACTGCGACATGACTATACCAGCCAAAGCCAAATTTATTGGCATAAGCACAAATACAAGTATGAACTGGTGAAAAGTAAAACTTACCAGCGGTAGCACCTCAAGTTCATAGCATCATACAAGTAGCATTTACATGCCTTTTACAAGAAAATACGATAAGAGCAAAGTGGCCATAGTCTTGCTAAAATGCAGCGATGAGGGTTTTGTTGGCTGGTTCAGGAAACAAATGGTTGAAAGGAAGTACTGTGGCTGTTCTTGAGCCTGGGAGTGTGGGACTTCAGGCTACCCAAAAACAGATGGTGGCCATGTACATGGCACCAGGAGCAGATTACTCAGGCTAGATGACCCATTCAACAAAATCAAGGCTAATTTGTCTGTGATGCCAATGCCACGTTCCTACTTGCCTTCAGTAAACATTCACTCCCTTGGATGTCAACACTACCTACCAATGGCATCAGTATTCAAAAGACTCTGCTTCCACTAGCTTTTGAGGAAAGTAATTCCAAAGATTCAAGATCCTCTGGGGAAAAGAAATGATTCTTAATTCAGACAAATAAGTTACATTTTACAATTGTGACCCTCTTAGTTCTGGATTGTCCTACAAGAAACATCCTCTCTACCCTATCAAGACCCCTCAAGATCTTCTTCGTAGGAGTGCTAGGATGCCAGAGGACATTTCAAAGTGCTGTGCTTTCTGTTATACACATTCTTTGTACTATGTGAGCAAAATAGTTATTTAATGCAAGCAAATGTCCATGTGGAATTTTAAAACAAGTAGCCAGAAACCTGAATTAAATGTGAACATGGAGATATGGTTTTTAAAAGAGACAGCTAATTTCAATTCATCAGAGAATATAATCACATGCTTAGCAGAACATGGTCACAAGGTTTTAGAAAAATTCTTGATTTCCAAATTCTCATGCCAATATTCTGCATTGCTGCCAAAATCAGCACTTCATTTCAAATAGACAAAACAATATGTCACTTAGTATCAAAAGTGTTTTCTCACGAGGGGGGTAGCCAGTGAACAAGCAGCAAAGAAATTTACAACCAGCAGTCATTCTGCAGCCGCTGCAGGGACAACCCTCACGTGGAGCAGCCAAGTGGGTGTGTTATTAAAGCCCTCAGACACAGTCAGGAAAACTACAAATGTTCAACCATCTTAACAAGAGAATTAGACCCAGAGTTTAACATTTGTTTAACATTTCATTTAATAAGCCCTAGCAGTGAACACTTGCAGAAATATAAGTACCTTGATTGTATAACAAAGCCTCTTCTTAAAAGACCCCTCCACCAATGGATAGCTCCTTGATATCCTGCGAGAAGTACCTCACACTGGAGTCCTCACCTGATAGTGGTATTCATATTTCTACTGTCTTCCCTGTAAACCTTCCTATGTACTTTCTCCTGCATTTGTTATTATATGAAGACTATAACTCTAGAGTACTGGGTATGCCAAAAGTTCTGTGCAATGCAGAAAGCTCGTGCTGCATTTGTCTAGACAACCACCTTCAGCTCATCAATGCATTTCCCTCCATCAAAAGTGACAGTGTATACTGATGATCAACTATTTCAGTTCTGTTATTTCTCTGATAATTAAGCTATTCATATTAACATGCATGAACATGAACTGCAAGTGGCAAGTAGCATTTATGCTACATAGTGAAAAAATTAAATGCTGGAAGAGGTTTAGAGAACCACATTACTTAAGTGTGGGGGTGGCTTATGATAATAACAGCATCCTGTTATCTGCTGTAGATTCGAAACTGGGTAGATGCAGTAAAAGCACTTCACCTGTGGGAGAAGAATGAGGGGTCACTGCTCAAATGCAAGGCATTGCTCATTATTTACTTATTGTGATAAAATACAGAATAGGCCCCTCCTCCCTTTTCAAGCCACATCACCCAGCAACCCCTGATTTAACCCTAGCCTATTCAAGGGACAATTCACAATGACCAATTCTCCATTAACTGGTACAGGTGTCCCTCGTTTTTCGAATATTTGCTTTACATCAGCTTGCTGTTACTAAAGACCTACATTAGTTACCTGTTTTCGCTAACAGGTGTTTTCACTATTACGAAAAAAGGCAGCGCATGAAAAAGGCAGCGCGTGGAAAAAAAGCAGCGTGTGAAAAAAAACAGCATGCACCGAGCAGCCGAGCTCCTCCCCTGGAACTGCATTCTAGCCGGCATTGCTCAAACACGTGTCTGTGAGCATCTGTGCTTTATCTCAATTTATTTTGTGCATCTGTTAGCAAGATGAGTTCTAAGGTATCGGAAAACCCTAAAAGAGCTCGTAAGGGTGTTACACTTAGCGTGAAACTAGACATAATAAAACGCTTTGATCGTGGTGAACAAAGTAAGGATACAGTGAGTTGGGCTAAGGGTTTGTGGAAGCTGACGAAGATGATGTTGAAGAGGCTTTGGCATCCCATGACCAAGAACTGAGAGATGAAGAGCTGATGAAGAGGAAAGGATAACAATTGAAGCCGAACGCAGTAGCCAACAGCCCAAAAGTGAAGACGTCCAGGAACTGAAAGTGAAGCAATTGCGTGAGATTTTCGCTGCAATTGACAATGCTGCAATGATTGCAGAAAAGTATGACTTTAATTTTGAAAGGGTACGTAGGTTTAGGGCAGGTTTGCAGGATGGTTTGAGTGCTTACAAAGAACTGTGTGATAGAAAATTTCGCAAGGCTACGCAGTCAAGCACATTGTCGTTTTTCAAGCCTTCCACATCAGTCACAGCAGACGACAAAACTCGACCTTCGACATTGAGGCAGCCAGACATAGAAGGTGACCTGCCTGCCCTGATGGAAACAGATGACAATGAGATGACGCCCTGGTGTCCCACCACCCCAACCTCCGACGACTCCGCCTAACACACCATCATCAGTGTCCTCACTGTCTTCCCGATTCTGGTAAGTCAAACTACACTGGGCATACATTATTTCTACTTCACATAGGTTGTGTAATTTTATGTGTTATTCGGAAGCTTCATAGCTTAAAGTTTACTGGAAAGAGTGTTTCTGCCGGGAGCGCTTGCTCCATGTGTTCTTGCCGTGAGTGCTGCTGAGAGCCCTTGTGTGAAATTTTCTCTGCAGTGGACAGTGCTGTAATAATTGTAGAAAAGTATTCCTACATTATATAGGCTGTGTATTTATCAGATCATTCCTGCTTTTACTATATGTTTCTGTTATTTTAGGTTTTATGTGTTATTTGGCATGATTTGGTAGGTGATTTTTTGGGTCTGCAAATGCTCTCAAATTTTTCCCATATAAATAAATGGTAATTGCTAATTGCTTCTTCACTTTACGACATTCCGGCTTACAAACCGTTTCACAGGAACGCTCCACCTTCGAATAGCGGGGGGAAACCTGTACATCGTTCAACTGCAGGAGGAAACCCACAGATTCCATGGTGAGGACCGTGGTACCCCATGAGAGAGAGCTGCAATCATCTCTCCCCCTTCTTTTTTTACTGGCCTTCTCCCCTATATCGTTCAGTCCTGATGAACAGTTTCAACCCAAAATGTCCGTTGTCCATTTCCCTCAGTAATGTTGTGATGGCTCCTCCAGCAGATGGATTCTTTTTGCTTCAGATTCCAGCATCTGCAGTTTCTCATGCCTCCAGAATACATCACTTAGCCAAGCCATGATTTATGTTTTGGATGCAGAAATTAAAAAGTATTTTTACTTCCCAAATCTTGCATTAGAACCACGTGAAAATCATTAAAATCTTTGCTGTTCTCTTCTGTTACTTTGTTCAACTGAATTATCATGCTAATTATAGTTTTATCTTCAGTTTAGAGTATAATTATTTAATTACCAAGTCAGACAACCTTATGTAGTCTTGTGCACAATAGGATATAACAACTTCATAAAACTAACCTAGTAACAAACAATTTCACACATGCAATTAGACAAGCCAGAGGAAAAAAAACTCAATGTTTTAACTTTAATAGTTATAAAGCAAGGAAACTGTTGACCCTATATATTTTACAAAGTAAAGAAAGCTCAGCAACACCTGTTTTTTGAGGCCGAAGACAGTTGTCCTTTGCACATCCATATTCTCATCATTTTACAGATGTACAGAAGAGAGCACCCTGACAAGCCGCATCAATGCCTAGTACTGAAACTGTACTGCAGTGGACAGAGAGGTTCTCCATTAGTAGTCAAAACTGGCCAACGCGTTGGCCTGTCCACCATCAAGGACACGTATACAGAAAGGCGCTGGAGCCCACCCACCCTGCTCATGGACTGTTTGTCACACTCCTGTCAGGGAGAAAGCTACATAGCATCCATACCAGGACCACCAGAAACAAAAAGTTACTTTCCCCATGCAGTAAGGCTGATCAACACCTCCACCACTACTTTTTTATTTCATGTCAGTCACCTTATGTAAAATCTAGCATCACTTTATGTACATAAAATGTATATAAGCTATCTTATGTATTAATTTTGTTTTATTGTTCTTTATCTTGTGTTTGTGCTGTGCTACGTCATATCCGGAGTAACAATTATTTTGTTCTCCTTTATACCTGCATAGAGGAAAGGATGTTGAACAAGCTAGAATAACTTTTACTGAGAAAATCAGCTGACGAAGCAGTTATGAGAAAGTTACAGTCCATTTAAAATATCAGATTTCTTTGATCTGTCATAGAGCAAATTGGCAAGTCAGACAGTGTGTGTTCTCGATGTGACTTTGATAAGCATTCATTGTTGCAGAAGGTCAGAACAGGACAAATCCTTCTTGAAATTCTGTTCATGGGCCCAGCCTAGATAAAACCCACATACCCTTTAAATTCAATACCGAGATTAATACCAGCAACGACAAACAGCTATGAATTTAAAACTGTGATCGGCATCTCCCTGAAACCACACCAGAACAGTCCAAAGCCACTGGCACAAGATGAAAGCATGCTCCTTATTAAATACAGCAAAAATTGAGTTATCTGGTACCATTATTCACTCAGATCAAACATTGGCTTTCATGGTGCACCATATATGACAATTCTCTATCAACATGAATGATATTTGAAGATTGCTCCATAACAAAGAAACTAAAAACCACAAAGTATAAAACAAATTACTGTTGGAATGTGTCTTGCTTTCCACAGTCCTAAACAGTTACTGTCAAAAAAAAGTTGTATCCAACAAATTTGACAGACTTCATTAAAACAAAGTTAGTCATACAATGGTATACCTCAATTTTCAGGGAATCTTTGAAATTCTTCACTATGTAATTTTACAAAATTGTTAGAAAGATTGAATTGAATTGACTTTATTACTTACATCCTTCATATACGTGAGTAAAATTCTTTGTTACGTCTCCAACTAAATGTGCACTGTGCAACAATAGTAACTTATAATAAATATTATGTACAACAGGATAGTCAATATAACATAGAAATATAGTTGCGTCAGCATGAATTAATCAGTCTGATGGCCTGATAGAAGAATCTGGCCTGGAGCCCATTGGCCCTGACTTTAATGCTGTGTTACAGTTTCCCAGTTGGTAGCAGCTGGAACAGTTTGCAGTTGGGGTGACAGATCCCTAATGATCCTTTGGAACTTTTTTTACGCATCTGTCTTTGTAAATGTCCTGAATAGTGGGAAGTTCACATCTACAGATGTGCTGGGCTGTCCGCACCATTCTCTGCAGCGTCCTGCGATTGAGGGAGGTACATTTCCCAGTGATGCAGTCAGTCAGGATGCTCTCAATTGTGCCCCTATAGAAAGTTATTAGAATCTGGGGGGCCATCCCAAACTTCTTCAACCATCTGATGTGAAAGAGGCACTGTTGTGCCTTTTTCACCATACAGCCAGAATGTACAGACCACGTGAGATCCTCGGTGATGTTTATGCTGAGGAACTTAAAGCTGTTCACTCTCTCAACCTCAGATCCATTGATGTCTATAGGGGTTAGCCTGTCTCCATTCCTCCTGTAGTCCACAACCAGCTCCTTTGCTTTTGCGATGTTGAGGGAGGTTGTTTTCTTGACACCACTGTGTCAGGGTGATGACTTCTTCATTGTAGGCTGCCTCATTATTACATGAGATCAGGCCAATCAGTGTAGTGTCGTCAGCAAATTTAATTAGCAGATCGGAGATGCGTGTGGCGACACGAGGGGCACCTTTGTTGAGGGTCAGAGGGGCAGAGGTGAGGGTGCCCACTCTTGCCACCTGCTGGCAATCTGACAGGAAATCCAGGATCCAGCTATACAAGGCAGGGTGAAGGCCGAGGTCTCTGACCTTCTTGCTGAGCCTGAAGGGAATTATGGTGTTGAATGCTGAACTGTAGCCCAAGAACAGCATTTATGAAAAGAAATTTACTACTGCACTTTGGATGAGATTTTCTTTTTGTCTCCACCCTAAAATTAAGCATATTGGCAAAATACGTCATCATCTAATGCATACTACATGATAGCACAAAAACCATGATCCTAACCACTGGGTACCCAATGAGAGACAAACTCAGTGCCAGCGTCAACAGCGTGATGAAATTTTTCCTCCAAATCTTTCTCCGCACAAGGTTTTCATCTCACCTCTCACAAGCTTCCCACTGGAGTATAGCTGATATACAGGACTAATGGTGAACTATCAAGTCAGTTTCACCACCACAGAGCCAAGAACTCACCGCCTTCCTAGAGTCAAACTGTGATCTGAAGAGCCAATAGTTGGTACACAGGGAAGCTGAACTAAAGGCACTTTATTCACTGAAGCATAAAAAAGATGAATCTTACATTGAAGATCTACAAAAGTCCTTGAACAATCTGCTCACTGGGCTTGAAAAATTACAGATCTATTGCCAGTCCCTGGAAAATATGAACAACCTCCCATATCTCAGTTGTAACCCCTCAGTAATCGTATCTGGCACGTGACAGGTAGGGTGGTGTGGAAAGAGAAAGTTTTCATTTTGTATCCATTTTTTAAACGTGACTAGGGACTAAGTGATGATCCCAACTGGGATTTGGACAGAAAATCTTTGCAGTAGGTGGGAACTTGATTATTATGTGTTCTTTCCCTGTTGTGATGCAGGAACATGTCTCATCTCATCCTCAAAATCTTTTGCAAAGATCTTTAGTGGTATTGTTCCAGGGCTTTCAGGTGACTACTGTAGGTGGTCCAGGATTCAGCTCCATAAAGTAATGTAGGAAGAACGACTGCTCTACAGACCAAAAGATTTGTTTGGACTTGTAGGTCATGGTCTTCAAAGATTCGTTTCCTTAATCTTGCATAGGATCCACTAGCCCTACTCCGGCAGTTATTGATCTCTGAGTCAATACACGCTTTTGACAAGAAAATGCTGCCAAGGTAGGGAAAGAGGTCTATATTTTCAAGGGCAATATCATGAACTTTTAATGGAGGGCTGAATAAACGGCTGGTTGGGCAATGGCTTCACACTGCTTCAGCAGTGTGTTCTTTTAAAAAATATGTTGAAAACAAGACCCAAGGCCTTATACACCATACAAAGGCATTCAGGATACAACAGAGGTCTTCTTCAGAGTGTGCTGCGATGGTGTTGTTATCTGCTTACTGAAGCTGCATGAAAGTGGTGGTAATAATCGTGCTCTTGGCCTTGAATCGGTCGAGGTTGAAAGCTCGTTGTCCATTCTGTACACAATTGAGATGGTCTTGGCCAAATGGTGGTGGCAAATTATGCAGCCCTGTTTGTCTCCTGCCTTAGCAGTGTAAGGTTCAGATTTAACATCACTATTGCTGGATACCATCATGCAGTAGCTTCAGTATTCATAAGTACTTGTCATGGCAGCCATGTCTTGATAGTATACAGCAGAGAGTGTGGTGGTCTACTGTATCAAATGCCCTTGACAGCCAAGTGTAAGGGATGCCTTTGCTACAGCATTTTTCATGTAATTGGCATGCTATGAAGATCATATCTGCAATAACTCCAGGTGGGCAGAAACCACACCGTGATTCAGGGAGTGCTTCTTCAGATAGTGGAAGGAGTCGGTCGACAGGGATACAGGCTATCACTTTACCTGTTGTTGACAGGAGGGAGATGCCTCTATAATTGCCACAATCTGCCTTGTCCCCTTTCTGGAATATAGTTACTATTAGAACATCCCTGAGCTCTGAGGGTAGTTATTCCTTTTCCCCAGATTTCCAGAGCAGAGTGTGTCATGCAGCACACGAGTGCTGGACCACCTTCTTTGTGGATCTCTACAGGGATCTCATTAGGGCCAATGGATTAGCTGCTTTTCAGGCTCCAGATGGCATCATGGACCCCCTTCATACTGGGGGGTGCCCCCATGCCTTCTCTGAGAACTTGGTTAGTAACCTGCTTCAGCAGTGCTGTCGTGCTTAAGAAGTTCATGAATGTGTTCCCTCCATTGATCATTGATATCCTTCCTATCCTTTGAGCTGCAATATTAGTATTGAAATGTCCTGGCACAAAACATTGACTGTTCATTTCTCTGCATGGATGCTACCTGACCTGAATTCATCCAGCATTGTTTGATCCATATTTCCAGCATCTCCAGACTCTGGTGACTACAACTGCAGTGGTGAGCATGAATATAAATGTAATTCTGTCTTGGCTGGTAATAAGTATCAATCCTCTTGTCCACATGAACTGAATGTGGTTAACTGATTGATCAATTTTCATAATTCAAGAATGCTTGCTTCAAATGATAGCAGTCATATTCTTCTTGTGCTCACGTGCCCAGTGAGAACAGCAAGTTAATTGTTGCAGACAAGGATGCATTTTCAAAAGGAATCCTCCTGTCACAGCAAAATATTTTGGGCAGTGGATTGCAAATTGCTTTCTCATTAGTTGCACACAAATGTTAGCTTCAAATATACTATTTTTCTCAGATTCCACAGAATTAACAGTTCAAGGTAAATTTATTTTCGAAATACATATATGAGATTCATTTATTTTGCAGGTAATTCACAGAAGCTACAAGGAAATACAATATAATCAACGAAAAACTAAAGAAAGATAAAAAAAATACAATGTGCAAATACAAAAAAAAACCCACTCATAATACTGAGAATACGAGTAATGGATTCCTTGAAAGTGAGTCTATAGGTTGTGGAAACAGTTCAATGTTGAGGTGAGTGAAGTTATCCACGTTGGTTCAGGAGCCTGATGGTTGAAGGATTATAATGGTATGGAACATACCCTGCACTTCCCAATGGCAACAGTGAGAAGGGAGTATGGTGTGGATGGCAAGGGGTCCTTGATGATGCAATGCTGCTTTCTTGTGGCAGTGATCCTTGTAAACGTCCTCAACGCTGGGAAGGACCTTTCTTGTGATGAACTAGATTGTATCCACTACAACACGACACTAGAAGTTCATCTAGGCCATCTGGCCTTGGGTGGGGAACCATATCAACTAGATTTCCAACCTGTATTCACTTTGCAAAGATAGGTAGATACTTGTGGAATGCAATACTGACTCTTGTTTTGAAAACAACACAATAGCCAATCACAGGGTTTCCTAATTTGGGGTCCATAGAACCCTTGGCATAAAAAAAGTTGGCAACCCCAGCCCTATCAGGATACAAATGAAAGTTTGACACTGAGATTCTGTACCCCCCCCCCCCCAAAGCGAACTGGAGATACAGGAATTGTCACATTTTGCTGGTGCCACTGTCTTTCCAAATGCAAACTGGAACACAATGAAGATCTCAGACAAACAGCTCAATGCCATAGTCAGTTCAAGTCCAACTGGGTTACTGCCCAAAATGGCCAAGCAAAGAGAATAAAAGTCCCTATATTGGGTGCAAATTGTCGATCTTATTTACAGTCACAGGAAAAATGCATGGACCATGTGATTCTATTAATACTTACAAAAATTTCAAAGATTTTAATCAATTTTGTGCACACAGTAACCAAAGCTGAGCTTTATGCCAGATGGTTATTAACCAAATAGAAAGCTGAAAACACACACAAAATGCTGGTGGAACAGCCCTTCGTCAGGACGAAGGGTCTCGGCCCGAAACGTCGACAGTGCTTCTCCTTATAGATGCTGCCTGACCTGCTGTGTTCCACCAGCATTCTGTGTGTGTTGTTTGAATTTCCAGCATCTGCAGATTTCCTCAAGAAAGCTGAAAAAGTGTTTCACTCTCGTTCTCCCTACTCACTTCCATAACAATCTTAAAATAGAATCCAAGCTCTTGGTTACATTCAAAATATTCACAGTTCTAGCTTGTATCCAGAATTTAATTCTTCCTTAACTCCCAGGGGCATCTTTCCATTTCAGAATTACGGCTGCCCATCCTGTCCTATTGGCAAATCAAGGAAGATTTTAAATTATTAACAAGAAAACTGTGATCTACACTTCTCTGCCACATCAGCCAAAAAACTGTCCTGCCAGCAATGACTCAGCTGTGCAGCTTGTCAAGTGACAGTAAGGATTCTGCAGATGGAATTCAATCTGGAAAAGTGTGAAAAGATACACTTTGGAAAGTTGAACTTTAAAGCAGCACAGGGGTTAATGGCAGGATTCCTCAGTATGGAAGAACAGAGGGACCTTGGTGCTCACATCCATAGATCTCTCAAAGTTGCTGCACACGTTGGTTAAAAAGGTGTTTGGTGTGTTGGCCTTCATTAGTCATGGAATTGAGTTCAAGAGCTATGAGATAATGTTGCTCTATTAAACTCTGGTTAGCCCACACTCGGAGTGCCGCATTCAATTCTGGTCACCTCATTATGAGAACATAAAAACTTTAGGGAGGGTGCAAAGGAGATCCACCAGGACGATGCTTGGATTAGAAAGCATGGCTTATGAGGATAGGTGATCAAATTAGCTTTCTCTTTGCAACAAAGAGGGATGAAGGGTGAATTGATAGGTACAGAAAATAAGAGGCATACACAGAGTGGACAGCCAGAAACCTCCCCCCTCCCACAGTTCAGAAATGGTTAATACAAGGGGGCACAACTTTAAGGTGATTGGAGGAAAGTACAGGGGTGATGTCACAGAGATGTACACAGAGAACAGTGGGTGTGTGCAATGTGCTGCCAGGGGTGTGGGTGTTGGCAGAGGCAGATACATTAGGAACACTTAGAGACTCCTAGATAGCCCTCTATTTTTCTTTAATCCAAGTGCCTATGTGGGAGGGGAGAATTAGATTAATCTTGGAGTAGGTAAAATGTTCGCACATAATGGGCTGAAGGGCCTGTAAAGTGCTGTAATTTTCTATGCTCTACGTACACTCTTATCAGAGAAAAAAAAAATTATTTGCTACCAGGTACAAGTTTGAGGTTTAAAACAAAAAGTAAATTGACCTTTAGTTGGCCCAAAAATAGCTTGATAAAAATCAAAGTGTGTGTGCTCCATTTATATGTTTACAGGAAGCAGTCAACTCCCAAAGTTACTTTTTTTTCCAGAAAAAAAATTGGGCATCACATAATTTAAGTAAAATGAAAGTGGAAATTTTGAATAAAGTATTTATAAAACCAAAACAATTGGCACACCATCATTTAATGATCAAATACATGGGCAGAATATAGGTGCAGAAAATTATTCTGTCAGATTCTCAAAGCAGGCTGAATTCTGCATTTGCTACAATAGCAAAAATCATATCAGCAACTTTGCAAAGCTATCAACAATTTTAGTTCTGCTGCATAAGGTGAGGAATACTAAACCACAATCACTGCTTGGCAAACTCTTTGCCAATTTCTTCATACGTTTCTATATATTGGATTTTTACAATAATGTATTTGTTACCTTATGCCACATCTTCAGTGTTCTACAATATTTTTTAAACTAAATATTCTTTTCCCCTTTCTTAGCAGTGACAATGCTTTTTGGTACACCTGACTACTGTGAAGTTTGATGGCATCAAAAGGTGTTGAATACCAGGGGTCTCCTTTGAACCAATACCAAACAGCAATCAGAACTAAGAAAGTTTACTTCATAGCTGGAAAAAGAGGAACTGTAAAATTAAAGCAATTGCTACCAATTACATCGTTTAATAGTCACTTAAAAAGATCTGCAACTAAGATCTCACCAGAATATGCAATGCATTTAAATAACAAACATTTATGTATTTTGCTTTTCAACCTTAATGTGATTAACTGGCATTGAAACCCAACAGAAAATCTGGCACTGACACAAAAATCAATGTATTTCACATATGTATTCCATACTTATAGCATTCCCCAGGGCAACACAGCCCAAGTTAAAATACAAGCTCACCACATAATTTAGGCTTCTGATAAGAACATTTATTCCCATTGCAACATGTCAGCCTCCAGTACTGCAACAATGAGGGGACCATTGAGTTGAAGGAAAAACACCTCCTATTCCATCTGGGTAGTCTTCAACTTGATGGCATGAACGTAATTTTCTCCAACTTGTGGTCACTTTGCTCCCACTCCCCCTTCACTCTTTTACTGTCTACCATCCAGTACTCCCAGTGAGGCCTCCTCAACATGGTGCGGCCCAACATGCATTGGGGAACCGCTTTGTCCATCTGTAAAAAGCAGAATTTGCCAGTGGCCAACCATTTCAATTCCAGTGCCCATTCCCAGTTGATGTGCTGGTCCACGGCCTGCTTGGCTGCCATGATGAGGCCACTCTCAGGTTGGAGGATGGAAGAACGTCTCCTTATATTCCATCTGGGTAGCCTCCAACCTGGTGGCACGAACACTGCTTTAGCCCAGTAATTTCCCCCCTCCCCTCTTCGTCATTTCTCCCATCTGTCTTCTCTTACCTCTTTGCCACAACTGCCTGTCACCTCACCCGGAGCCGCCCCTCCTCCTCCTCCTTCCCTTTCTTCCATAGTACACTCCTCTTTCCCATCAGGTCCCTTCTTCAACTCTTTACCTTTTCCACCTATCCCCTTCGAGCTTCTTACTTCATCGCCACTCCTCCATCACCTTCTAAGCTTGTACTCCTTCCCTCCTCCCACCTTCTCATTCTGTCTTCTTTGCCCTTCCTTTAAATTCCCGGTGAAGGGGCTCAGCCCAAAACATCGACTGTTTATTCATTTCTATGGATGCTGCCTGCCCTGCTGAGTTCCTCCAGAATTGTGTGGAGTGCTCTGGATTTCCAGCATCTGCAGAATCGCCTGTTTAAAATTATCCATAATATTGAGGGACTGTCAAACGCAACATTGGCGTAAGTATTTTTCTCCAGCCATCTGTTCCTACCTCCCCAGGCCACCAGCAATCCCAAGCCACTGCCTAATCAAATAATGCGTAGGAAAGCTCATTTCTCACCATCTCTTTACAGCTGCCAGTCTTAGAGTGAGTGTGTGCACCTCTGCAGGTGCAACAGCACACTTCATTAATTTTGTCATTACTGAGTCATGACATCATGCACAAATGGCCCTATTATCTCTGTAATGACAGACATGATGACATCACAACACCCTGCCCGCATCAGAAGCAGCATCACCCATTAACCATATAACATATAACCATATAACAATTACAGCACAGAAACAGGCCATCTCGGCCCTTCTAGTCCGTGCCGAATGCTTACTCTCACCTAGTCCCACCAACCTGCACAGCCCATAACCCCTGCATTCCTTTCCCGTCCATATTGCAAAGTTCACTTCCAGAACTGCCCAGCTTGTTTCCTATTGCTTTTGCACACACTTCCCAAATTACATGCTCCTGGAAACATTTTCTATATTTATTTCCTCTTCTCAAAACCACCAATCTAGTCCTAAACAGCAGCTGGGAATTACATTTCTTTTACAGATGTAGTATGCTATCGGCTAAGTAATTGTCCCAAAAAGTCACCCTGTTCACTATTTATGCAATATTTTTCTTATACAAGCTTGAAAAATGTGATAAATGCATCTAATACCTTATTTTCAAAAGAACATAATGATAATACACAAGACTGAAACTATCACAGTTACTGACTGCAGTTCAAATTTTAAGAAGTCATTATTTTGCTTTCAAGATTTCACAAAATAGTATTTAGCTATCAAAATAGCTCTAGTCAGAAACAAAGTTTTTTAGTCAGAATTTTCTTCACTCAAGTCTTGAGTAAACTCAAACTGCATCATCAAGTTTGCTGATGATTAAACAGTGGTTGGTCTCATCAGCAAAAACGACGAGCTGGTATAGAGAGAGGAGGTAGAGAGGTGTGACAAATGGTGTGAGAACAACAATCTGGCTCTCAGTGTGGACAAGGCAAGAGAGATGATTGAGAACTTCAAGGTGCAGTCGACTACTCTCCATTGGACGTCAATGACTCTGCTGTTGAGAATGAAGAGCACAAAGTTCCTTTGTGTGTACATAACGGATGGTGTAACCTGGACCCATTACATCTCCTCACTGGCCAAGAAGGCTCAGCAGCTTCTACGTGTTGAGGGGATTGAAGCATGCAAGGCCCTCCACCCTCATTCTAATAGCTTCCTTCAGGAGAACCATGGAGAGTGTCCTGTCTGGTTGCATCATTGTGGTAGTGAACGTGCAAGACCCTGCAGAGAACATCACAACCCAAGGGGATCACTAGGGTATCCTTCTCACCACCCCCACACTTCCTTGTGCTATTTACCACAAACATAGTAGACAAAATACAGAGAGCCTAAAGGATCGTTGAGGATCTTGACCACCCATCCCACGATCACTTTGACCCATTACCGTCAGGAAGAAGGCACAAAAGCATCCGGACCAGAACTTACAGAATGTATAACAGCTTCTTTCCTCAAGCTGTGAGACTCATAAATACCCTGCCACCACCAAGGTCACGTCACTAGGACCACAAATTGTTTACTGTACTGTTTTCCTGTGCTGTGCATTACCTGCGTTTTGAATTATATTTTACTAACTTATTCGTGCCAATATTATGTTTTATGTGCTTTGTGTGATACATTTTGTGGAAGAATGTTGTTTCACGTGGTTGTATATACGTAGTCAGATGACAATAAACTTGAACTATCAATTACTTTTAATCCAGTTTCTTTAGTCAAAAACACATAAGTTCAACGCTCAATTCACATGTAACAAATGGATGCCCTGAGCAGTTTAACTTACTGATCACATCATTTTTTTCTCAGTCTGAATGTGAGGTGGTGGTTCTGTTTTCAAATCTATTCTTGTAAAAGAGGCTAGCATACCAGGTGGTTGAAAAAAAATGTTTCAACAACACAAGGCTGGGCAAGATGTCATTGACATTAATAGTGGTGACCAAGGACAAGAGTTGCTCAGTGGTTTCACTTTAAGATTTGGGGAAACCTTTCAAGAATAAATTCTGGGACTTCAAACTCCTGCTAGTCGAGAGAAGCTGGGGATGGGAGTAAGAGCTCTGGAAAGCTGACAACAGGAGGCTACTCTCCCAGAAACCGAGGGATACAACTGAAAAAGTGTTCAACAAACCGATGGAGGAACTTGGAAAGATTAGTAGCATCTGTATGTGGTGGTGGTGGGGGGGTGGTGGTAGTAGAGACGGTGCAGAAAGAGCAATGGTCAGTGTTTCAGATTGAGACTTGTATTTGGACAAAGAATGGAGAGGGGAGAGAGCTGGGGGGTGGGGAAGAGGCTAGGAGTGAGGTAGGCCAGTCTCCAATATGTGAACCAAGGAGGAATGAAGGCTGGAGCTGGAAGACAGTTGCAGGGGGACAGGGGTGATGTGGGGCACAAAGGCATGCGGTGGAATCCAATTACTGAGGATGATGATTATGGAAATGTTGGCGTGTGGCCTAATGGATAAGGCATCGGTCTAGTGATCTGAAGGTCACTGGTTCCAGCCTTCGCTAAGGCAGCGTTTTGTGTCCTTGAGCAAGGCACTTAACAACGCATTGCTCTGCAACGACACCAGTGCCAAGCTCCTTGAAGGGGAAGGCTTGCAACATGGGCAACTGCCCGTCTCCCAGACAACCCTGCTCAGGCCTGCGCCCTGGAAAACCTTCCAAGGCGCAAATCCATGGTCTCACTAGACTAATGGATGCCTATTATGATAATGGGAACACGAGAGAGAGGTGAAGGGGAGACTGAATCCAGTAGCTGAAGTGTGGGCAGTAGATCGATGAAACCAGGAAAGTGAAGGGGACAAAAATGAGTGATGGGGGAACAAATAAAAAAGGGAGAACTAGAGGTGATTTGCAAGGGGGTAAAAGTGACAGAGATATAGCAGTTTAGCTCCTCACCTCTGTCTCCCAACTCCACCCCTACCCAAAGCAAAACACACAAAATCAGGACTAGAAGGAAAGGGGAGAAGTCAGAGTGACTGAGAAAAAAAAGGGGAGAAATCACCTGATAAAGGGTCCTAGCCTGAAACAATGACTGCTTACTTTTTTCCATAGACGCTGCATAGCCTGCTGAGTTCTTCCAGTATTTTATGTGCATTACTCCAGATTTCCTGCAGCTGCAGATTTTCTCATGTTTGCGATTCCACCCCTACTCAACCTGGCTCCTTCTATTATTATCCCTTACCCGCTTCAGTCCATCTATCAACTGCTAGCCCATCTTACCCCTCCTTATACCAGCTACCCTCTCTGCTCTCAGTGCTGATGCAGGGCTTCAACCCAAAATGTTCACAATGCCCCTTTCCCCTCACAGATGTTGCTTGACCCAATGACTTATTCTTGTACCAGATTTCTGTGTTTGCATTTTCACTTCTCAAAAATCATTCATGCACTTTTAAGGCCACTTGTGGTTTATAGTCAATTAACAACTTCTAAGAAATTCCGAGGCCACCCAGATCTATTTGGGATGTCTTAGTGGCCTTTATTAACAAGTTCATTATTTTGCATGTACATTTTTATGGGGGTATTTTAACAATAACTCTATTTTATCTTTGTTAACTTTTCAAGCGCCTACAAAATAACCATCAGCTGTCTTAAATCCTTAAACTGGAGCAAACCAGACACAGTTCCACTGGCTGTCTTGCAGGACTTAAGAAAATCATTTCTCCATTTGGTCCTTCAAGCCTGTTCCACCATTCAATAAAATTATGGCTGATCCAATTTTGACTTCAACACCACATTTTCCTCTCACTCCTCAGAAGCCTTGATTCAAGATTGTTTAATGTCATTGCCAGTACATAAGTGTAAAGGAGAACAAAATATTGTTACTTTAGATCCAACACAGCACAAAACAAAGCAAGAAGGTAAATAACGCATAACAAAAACACAATAAATACATAAGTTAGCTTGTATACAAAGATCGACTGAATGTCCATAAAGTGATGCTGGGCACAGGACCGTCTGCACACAAGGTGGCTGGCAGGAAGTGATAAAGCAGTGGTGATGGGGGATGTGGTGGGGTGGGTTCGTGGGTCAAGGTGTCAATTAGCCTTACTACTTTGGAAAAGTAACGGTTTTTAAGCCTAGTGGTCCTGTTGTAGATGCTATGTATCCTTCCCCTGATGGGTGTGGGACAAAGTCCATGAGTAGGGTGGGTGAGATCCTTCATGATGTTACTGGCCCTTTCCCAGCACTTTTCTGCATATACTGCATACTCTTGACGGCAGTAGGCTGGTGGCAGTGATGTGTTAGGTAGTTTTTGACTACCCACTGTAGAGCTTTCCTGTCCACCACTGTGGATTTTCTGTGGTATGTAGTGGAGCAGCATGTTCAGGTGCTCTCGACTGCACATCTGTAGAATGACACGAGTATAGATGTACACTGTCCAAGCTCTCTTCACCCTCTTCAGAAAGTAGAGGCATTGGTGAACTTTCCTGATTGTGTAGGATGCATTCTGGGACCCGGAAACTTTGAATCTGCTGAGATAAGGAGGGGTGTGAGTGGCGTGAGCTCCCCTGAAATCGATATACAGCTCCTTTGTCTCGTTGGGATGAGGAAGAGCTTATTTGTCTGGCACCAGGCCTCGAGCTCTTCCTCTGTTGCTGCAGGCCATATCATCATTGCTGGTGATGAATCCATGACTGTTCTGTCACTGGCGAATTTGACAATGTAATTACCCACGTGTTTGGCCGTGCAGTCACGTGTGAACAGCGGACAGCAATGGGCTCAGCTCATAGACCTGGAGGGCACCCGTGTGAGGATGATGGGGAGGGCTATCTGACATGTTTGTTCAGAAGCCCAATTCCCCTCTGCACAGTGACTGAGGAATTGGAGTTTGTTCACCGAGGTCTGTGGGACAATAGTGTTGAATGCCGAACTGAAATCCAGAAACAGTATTCTGCGACAAGTGACCTTGTTCTCCAGGTTTGTCAGGACAAGATGTATGACTGATGCTTACGGAATCTGTCACAGAGTGGTTCTATTGCCAAGCGTATTGTTGAGTGTTCCCTAGTAACCTTAACGCTCTCTTCATTGAAGAATCTGTTAACCTTTCTCGGAACACATTCAGTGACTCTAATGCCCACAGCTCTCTGACAGAGAATTCCAAAGACCTGTGTGACCCATGGAATTGTGTCTTCCTCTCCACCTAGAATGGGGGCAATTGCTTTCTTGAATCTTTGCCCCTCCCACCCCCTCTAGATCTAGATGTCCATGAGGGGAAACATTATCCCTCTCCTCGAGCCAGGAAGGAAGGTGGGCAACTTTCTCAATACCACATCCAATGCAAACTCATCCTTCTGCTAAATATGGAGTTCAGAGCTGCAAGCCATTTCACCCAATCAGTCCCTTTTAAGGTTCAATCACTATTTTCCTACTTTTATATTCCATATCACTTGCATACAAGCCAACATTTGCATTTGAACTCTGAGATCCCATTCCACTGTAAGATTTTGCAGGCTTGCCTTATTTAAATAATTATTTATTTTCTTATTTTCCTCCTTACAAAGTGGAAAGCCTCACATTTTCCTTGCATCATGTTCCATGTGCTAACTTCCTAGCCACTCACTTGACCTTGACAGCTCCAGACAGGCTGTGCTGTCCTCAGAACTTGTTAATACATCTATTTTTGCAAGGCAACAAACTTGGCTCAAGCCCAAATGGTTTCTTTATCCATGTCGCTAATGTAGATTTTACACTCCAAATAAATTTATCAACTACACACGGGTCACCTCGAGTTCCATTTTCTTGCAGGCGTTCACAGTAAATATACAGACCACAAAAGAATCAATGAAAATGCAAACAAACAAGGACAGGTATTATACAAAAGACAACACACTGCAAATACAAGAAGAAAAAAGTAATACAAATAATAAATAAGCAACAAGCATCTAGAACATGAGTTATAAAGTTCTGAAAAGGGGAAGCTTACGTATGGGTTGTGGAATCAGGTCATTGTTGGGCTAAGTGAAGTCCTCTCTGGTTCAAGAGCCTGATGTTAGAGAGGTAACAACTCTTCCTGAAGCTGGTGGTGTGGGACTTGAAGATGCTGCACCTCCCTCCTGATGATAGCAGCGTGTAGAGAGCAGGGCCTGGATGGTGGGGGTCTCCCGCCTCCTTGTGACAGCGCTCCTTGCAAATGTACCCAAAGGTGGGCAGGGCTTTACCCAAGATGAACTGTACTGTATCCATTACATTTTGTTGGCTTTTCCGTGGAAGAGTAGTGCTGTTTCCATACCAGATCACGATGTAACCAGTCAGGATATTTTCCACTGCACATCTGTAGAAGTTTCTCTAAGCTTAAGATGACATTCCAAGTCTGTGCAAACTTCTAAGAAGGCAGAAGCACTGATGATGTCAATCAGAGCATGATTCACTTATTCTAACTGTTTTATTAGTCACTCTCCTAAATATGCCTATAATTTAACTCAAATCCTATGCGCTCTCACCTTGTGTATAAACTGACAGTTCAATTAAGGCCTGGGGCTTGATCCACATGATGCCACTTTGAACAAAACGCTCCAGAACCAAGACTGCTGCTAATGTACCAAAACTAATTTTAATGTTTCATTCTCATCACATGTAATTGTTATTTTAGAAGCATATTATCTTTCTTTTGTGGACCAAAAACTTGCTGCTATCGTATATGGTTGTCAACCATTTCCTTCGGTTAACGTATTCAAGTTTTTGCCGCCATTCACAATGAGCTTATGACTAGTAAGACCCAGGCAAATTACTTCACTGTACTTCAAAGTCTGATGTAAATTAAAAATCAAAGAACATATATATGACCATATACTACCCTGAGATCCTTTTTTAAGGTCAACTCAAAAGGAGTTAGGGGGCAAAAGTTTAAGGGTAACACGAGGGGGAATTTCTTTACTCAGAGAGTGGTAGCTGTGTGGAATGAGCTTCCAGTAGACGTGGTAGAGGCAGGTTTGGTATTGTCATTTAAAGTAAAGTTGGATAGGTATATGGACAGGAAAGGAGTGGAGGGTTATGGGCTGAGTGTGGGCCAGTGGGACTAGGTGAGAGTAAGCATTCAGCACGGACTAGAAGGGCCAAGATGGCCTGTTTCCGTGCTGTAATTGTTATATGGTTATATATAACACAATAGAAAAAAAATGAAATAACTGCACAAAGATGAACAAACCACCAATTTGCAAAAGACAGCAAATAGTGCAAATACAAATAAGTAATAATAATAAACAAATTAATTATAAATATCAAGAACACAAGTTGTGGAGTCCTTGAAAGTGAGCCAATAAGTTTGTGGAATCTATTCAGTGTTGGGGTGAGTGAAGTTATCTCCTCTGGTTCAAGAGCCTGATTGATGGTTGAGGGGCAAGAACTGTTTCTAAACCTGGTGGTGTGGGACCTGAGGCTCCTGGACCTCCTTCCTGATGGCCGCAGTGAGAACAGAGCATGGCCTGGTTTTGGGGTGGGTGGTGTTGGCAGATCCTTGATAATGGATGCTGCTTCCTGCAACAGCACTCCTTGTAGATAGGCTCAATGGTGGGGAGGGCATTACCTCTGTTGGACTGGGCTGTATCCGCTCCTTTTTGTGGGCTTTTTCATACAATGGCATTGGTGCTTACATACTAGGCTGTGATGCAACCAGTTGATACTTTTGATTGGTTTGTTTTTGCTCTTGTTACCATTGAAGGCTTGAAATCAAGCATAGCGCTGTCCCGGTGCAGGAAGACTAAGAAAAATGCCACTTGGCAGGTTTCTACTTAATATAGAGTTTAAATGGCACCAGCGATCAAATTCAAAAGATAATTTTGAACCAAGAACTCCTCTTACGGGGAAAAATCTTTGATCTTCCAGTAGATGAAATGGCAATGGATGAAAAAGAGGGACAAGGGCAGAGAGGGAGAGAGAAAATGAAAGACAGGCTCTCGGTGTCATTTCAATTGTGCACATCCAGGAATTATAATAACATACACTGATGGAAAACGGACAGGCAATTGGCGTTGCTTAGTTAGCTATCTGATTAACACTGTGGGAAAATAACACTCATGCAGTGCAGTTAACATGATAATAAGCAAAACAAAAAAGGCACAGTGGAAGCGGGAAGTTAAAATTAATTCAAAATGAGCAGATCACAGTTCAGTATTACTCTGAAAATGCATAATTTTCAGGGTGCATGAAGCTGAAGAACTGCATGAATTTGAAGCTTATTACTTGAAGTACTAAGTCTATTTTCCTACAATTTCCTTCTCAAATGTACTTCAAAATAAATTTATTCTCTTTACATCATAGCTTTGACCTAGCTTACAGAAATATATGTAATTAGTTGTTAAATAGTTAACAGTAACTAAACAACATTCTAGGCCGAGTACCTCAATATGCAAGATAAAGGAGCATTCATTGGCATTACAACCAATCGAGCTCGCCAGTACCTGAACTAGACGTCAGACTGAATTTGCTGAAGACAGTGAGCAAATGACTATGAGATTCAAAGCTTTGATCTGTCTGTTGGCAGTGGCATCAATTAGCTCCTCTTTTTTTGCATGAATTCCTGTATTGTAACCTTGCCATTTCGGAAATGCTCTTGGAGAATCTTGCACTGTTCACACAATTCCCTTCTGCACCTGATATCCAAGGGTCCAAACACAAGATGTATTTGGACCAATTGTGCAGTGAGCCACAGCTCCACTACCAGACTAAATTACAAACCAAGTGGCAGAGTGCAATGCCACAAATAGTCTTTTTGATGACGAGCTCAAGTTTGATATAGACAGGCATGTGAACAGGAAGGCCACAGACCACATTCAGAAAGATGGCATAAATTTGGATCGGCATTGCGGCCAGTACAGTCACTGTGGGCTGAAGGGTCTGTTCCTGTTCTGTAGTGTGCTGGAGTACAAATGGCTGATGGTGGGCAGTCATTTGTTCTTACATGTTGGATCTGCAAACAAGCAATCGAAAATGGGCATTGTGATCTCATTGAGCATTGAGGTACAATGTCCAATTTCATTTCTCCATTCCTTCCCCAACCAAAATGGAACCAAGTCAGTCCCTATATACTTGTCCAAGTGCCTCACAATATGCTTATCCACTGGGTTTATGATAAAAATTACTGTAAAAATCATTTGAGAACTAATCTGCACATTGTTCTTCTGCAGATACAAACTGGTTGTTACAGCTCCGTCAGAAGAGAATTGTACAAAACTTTACAGGCCCCTTAACAGATGCCAGCTCCGTTGGTTACTTTATGTCTAAGCTTGGAAACAGCTGGAATTCCCATGGTTGAATTCTGTTCAGTTATTTTGAAAGCAAAATATCTACTTGTGGTGACGAGCCAAGGGCATGATTTTGGTCAAAATGCTGTGTGAAGATAAAGGCAGTAAGGGTCAAAAGTTCACATTTATTTTGGGGGTCTTGCATTAATTTGGTAATCAGCAGAAAATGCTGGCAGGGTACATGTAAGTATAAGCACTTGAGGGGGGGGGGGAAAGGCCATTCCAGTGTCCTTATAGCAGAGTCATTTGCACCACCTGCCCCCAGCACTGGAACTTGAGGCAGGATTAAACTGTATTAAGTGGGACAGGACAGGCCTGATGGACTATGTGCTTTTATCTTCCTGTTTTATCATTTTATGTACTGCCTCTCAGTGCTTGAGGACAAACCTGTGTCAAGGTTAGCAATGACAGAGAAAGGCCAAAAACTACTTTCAGGAGCAAGATTAAAGCAACTGTAAAAATCAAAGCTCCAAAATGCTTCCTTAAACCAACTACCTCAGGGCAAGATAAAGCCAGAGGTCTTTATCAGTACATTTTTTTTCATTAGCCTCCGGTTACATGACATGAGGGAGAAAATGCAAGTCCATTTACCAAGAGCTGCATGTGATTCAACTTGCCAGCCATGTCTTTCTGCAGTTTTCATTTTAATAAGATAAAAGGAAAAGCAGGCTGATGAAATTTGGAAGCAGTTCAAACATGGTGCAAATCAAAGGTCACATTTCTTGTGTGTTTGCTAAGTTATTGGTTAACGGTTGAAATGCTGATACTATTTTCAAAACTAACAAACAGCAAAATGAGTCTTGTCCAGAATTATGTTCAGGAAGCAATCACTACCAAAGCAGTCTGGATGGAATACTTGGCTCCGCTTCCAGTGAGAACCTCTTTGACAGTCAGTCCCTCCTTTCTAAACCTGCTTTTCCCAAACAATAAGGTCAGAGTGTTAATGATCAACAACAATCTCTGCTACTTCACAACTTCTAAAAAGTTATTCAAGATTCACTTTTATTCATTAAATGTACATCAAAACACACAATTAAATGCATCTTTTGAATTAACAAGCAACACAGCTGAGGATGTGGTGGGGCAGCCCACAATTATCACGACCCATTCTGGCACCAGCATAGCATTTCCACAATGCTCAACAAAACCAGCAGAGAAGCTCACAAATCAGAGCACAAGCAACAAAACCAGTCCCATCCACGCACACACACATAGTCTTCTAGACCCAAGGGAAGCCATCTTCTTCGGCCACCAGTGGACTCAACACAGACAGTGGGCTTTCGACTGCTCTCACAGATTCGCTGACCTGGGCCTCTACTTCCAAATTAACACTTGGCATCAAGCACAGGATCTGAAAGCCAGGCCTTGAACTCTGGACTTAACAATATAACACTCATCACTAGGCCTCACCATTTCTCGAACCCAGGGGTCCTTGGACTTCATTTCTCCTGCCTGCAAAGAACTCCAACTCCAGAACCCACAACAACTCATTGACACTGGGTAGGCAGCCACCAGCCTTGGTCCATGCTGGTGACCCAGTCTGCAGATATCCATGTTTGTTTTTCTATCATTATTGAAATTGAGCATGAAACCATTTTCTTCTTCTTTAGCTGTTCCTCAGAGTTGAGAATCACTTGCCTTTATTCCAGTTCCTGGAGCTCTGGGGTAATTGACAATTTGTGCCATGTGGACCATGTGCTGCTTGAAGGGGTGTAAAATGGCCTGTGTAAGTAGTTCTGCGTTCCATTTGCTGTTTTGCTTTACCTTCAGGTTTACCTGTTTGCCATGTTCTGTGTTACCAGAAGCACCTTCATTTTGAGTGGTCAGACCTGGGATTTCCACAAGTTGTTGGGAGGTTACATTTTCCAAGAAGGTTGAGAAGCTTCCTTGAAGTCAGTTTTTCTCCCCCAAGAAGTCTCATTGCATGACAAAGCTTGGAATGGAGAATTTCAGGATTCTAGTGTTGGGTATGCAGAAAACATGGCCTTCCTGTTGGAACAGGCTATGTGCAATTACTGATGTTGCTGGCCCAACGGTATGGAACAAGACACACATTGGTTCCGATGAAAAATTTCTGACCCAAAACTTAACTTTCTAACCTGTTGAGTATTTCCAGCATTTCCAGTTTTATATCTAATATCTGCTTGCCCCTTAAAGTACTTGGAGAATTGTGCAGAGACTACATTTGGTGGAACGTCTCAGTGCTGCGGTAACTGCCAGAGGCAATCTGAACATACCAAGTTGAAAAAGAAGGGGGGGGGGGGGGGGGGGAAGAAATCAGCATGCCTAGTTTGGCAGAAACTTTATGTCAGACCTAAAGTCATGATGTTCAAGTGCTTCTCATCAGATGGTCAATGACTGTGTTGATACACTGGAAACCACAGTGATTTTTTTTAACCCAGTGTCTGCTTAAAGGGTGGGGAGGGGGGGGGTCACCTCTAAAGCATGACACGTGATCATCATGAACTTGCTGTCAATGGAGACAGCTCTATTCAGGAGACAAAGTACTTTTGCCTCAAGGATGTCTGGTGTAAGGCCAATCCTTGGAGAGTCTTCTTTAAATCATGACCATTTTCAAGAATGAAAAAAAGAACCCACTACTGAAAACTAAGAGGAGTTTACTTACTGTAAACCACTGGGAACATCACTGCAAGGATCCTCATCGGCCAGAGACCTGCTTCCCAAGGCGTAATTAGGAAACACTGGACATGAATTTCAACTCAAGTCAAAAGTAGGATGCAGGCGTCAATGTCAACTGCAATCTTTAGTCTAACTCTGTCGAGGAGGATTTTTACCAAATAATAACAGACTGAAATCAACAGGAACCACAAAGCAGTCCATTTACTTTTTCAGGTAGCTCTACTAAATCATTCTCGGCTCTGTAAAAATGGAAGGAGAAGGGAAATTTTTTAGTTGAACTAAAGTAACCAGGATTTTGAACCAGTCATTGAAGGTGGGCATGCAGGTACAGCAGGCGGTGAAAAAGGCAAATGGTATGTTGGCATTCATAGCAAAAGGATGGCAGGACTTTCATTTGAAAAAAGACTGGATCGACTAGGCTTATACTCACTGGAATTTAGAAGATTGAGGGGGGATCTTATTGAAACGTATAAAATTCTAAAGGGATTGTACAGGCTAGATGCAGGAAGGTTGTTTCCGATGTTGGGGAAGTCCAGAACGAGGGGTCACAGTTTAAGGATAAAGGGGAAGCCTTTTAGGACCGAGATGAGGAAAAACTTCTTCACACAGAGAGTGGTGAATCTGTGGAATTCTCTGCCACAGGAAACAGTTGAGGCCGGTATTAGCTATATTTAAGAGGGAGTTAGATATGGCCCTTGTGGCTAAAGGGATCAGGGGGTATGGAGATAAAGCAGGTACAGGGTTCTGAGTTGGATGATCAGCCATGATCATACTGAATGGCGGTGAAGGCTCAAAGGGCCGAATGGCCTACCCCTGCACCTATTTTCTACGTTTCTATTTTGAGATATTCAGTCTTGTCGTCTCTGGCCATATCATGCCACAAAATAATGCTCTCAAAACTGGAGACACCAGAGGGCATATGTACAAAGGGAGGGAAGTTTAGGGGAGACATCAGGGGTAAGTTGTTTTTTTTTTACATAGAGGGTTGTGGGTGCCTGGAATGACTTGCCAGGGATGGTGGTGGGGACTAAAACATTAGCGATATTTAAGAGCCTCTTGGACAGGCACGTGGATGAAAGAAAAATAGAGGGTTACAGGGTAGTGTGGGTTTAGTACTTTTTTTAAGGAGTATGTGGGTCGGCACAACATTGAGGGCTGAAGGGCCTGTACTGTGCTGTAGTGTTCTAGTGGATCAAAGACTCACAAAATAAAAAGCCCTCAGGAATTTGCCGTTTTGTCCAGTGGACCTCTGTCAAAGTTCAGGGGTCAAAGCAAAATTTATTATCGGAGTGCATACATGTCACCACATACAACAACATGGAGATTCTTTTACTGCGGTCATACCTAGCAAATCTATAGAACAGTAACTGTCAAATGCAGATATAATAGCAGTATATAACAAGCATAAAATAACAGTACAATAGTCCTTAAATGATTGTAGATACCCTCTTTTGTTCAAGAGCCTGATGGCAGAGGGGTAGTAACTCTTCTCGTATCTGGTGGTGTGAGTCCTGAGGCAGTTGTATCTTCTACCTGATGGCAGCAGTGAGTAAAGAGCATGGCCTGGGCAGTGGGGGATCTTTGATGATGAATGCTGCTTTTCTACTACAACATTTCATATAGATGTACTCAATGGTTAGGAGGGCATTTACCCATGACACACTGGGCCAAATCCATTACCGTTTGTAGGATTTTCTGTCAAAGGCATTGGTGTTCCCACACCAGGCCGCAATGCAGCCAGTCAGCACACTTTCCACTACACGTCTATAGATGTTTGCCAAGGTTTTTGATGACATGCCACACCTCTGCAGACTCCTGAGGAAGTAGAGGTGCTGCTGTGCTTTCTTTGCAATTATATTTATTTGATGGGTCCAGGACAGGTCCTCTAGATAGAGGCACTGAAGAATTTAAAGTTACTGCCCTTCTCCACCTCTGATCCTCCGATGATTACTGGGTCTGGTTTCTCTCCCCTGAAGTCTACAATCAGTTCCTTGGTCTTATTGACATTAAATCATAGGTTTTTTGTTAGTACACCACTCAGCCAAGTTTTCAACCTCCTTCCTGTACACTGATTCCTTACCCTGTTGGTACAGCCCACAGCAGCGGTGTAATCTGCAAACTTGTATATGGTGTTGGAGCTGTACTTCGCCACACAGTCTTAGGTGTAAAGCGAGTCGAGCAGGGGGCTAAGGACACAGCCCTGTAGCGCTCCTGCGCTGATGGAGATTGTGGAGATGTTTTTGCCATTCTGAACTGACTGGGGTCTGCGAGTGAGGAATTCCAGGATCCAATTACACAAGGGAGTATTGAAGCCCAGGTCTTGGAGTTTACTGATTAGTTTTGAGGGGATAATGGTGTTAAATGTTCATGTATCAAAGAGAATTAGCACATCTAGAAACACTATCTACCACACTCCAAAATGGACCATCAGCAAGTACTAAGTGGAATGCTTTGTTTAAATGACGAATTAAATCAATAGAAGTATTGCCAGAATTGTTATCACTTCTCAGTCCCCAGTACCACATAGTATTGTCTGCAGCTAAATCATTCAAATGCAAAAGCTTTCTGTGAAATTTCCCATTCATTATATCAGGCACAAAGATGTCAGACTTGTGCCCTCAAGGAAAAGTTACCCAATAGTCCACCCCAACACCTCTCAAATTGGTAGTTATGACTCTTGGCAAGATTTCCCAGCACTCATCATGAAGGAATGATGATGTTCAATGATGTGATTTTTGGTGACAGTACTTCTGAACTTTAAAAACTGAGGCCACAAGCAAACTTTCGAGAAAGGACTTAGCAGGGTTAAGCAAAAAATGCAGAAAACAGATAAAATGAGGCAATATCATTTCAGTAAAAATCAACACTGCAAGAGATGTTACCACAGATTTGTTGACAGCCAAATGAATCATCGGATAGACCTGCAACACAATTGACCATTTTTGAAATCAAGTTACCCTATCATTCATAAACTTACATTAGCACACATATACAAAGTCACAATTCTAAAAACATCAAATAATCATCTCAGCATTCAGTGTTTAGTTGAAACAACTATTGCATTGCTTTATTCATGATTAAAAAACCATCTTTACTACTGTAATGGTGGTGTGTCTTAAATCCTGATTGAGCAGGTGCAGGCTGTTACTGTTGAAAGGACAAAAGACTACCACATACCTTGTGCTGGAATTCTGAATTCTCCAGCTGAGTAGCAGCATGTTGCCCTTCATCGCTTTTACTTTTCACTTACCAAGTTCAAACTAATTCACATTCTTGAAGGTCTAATTAAGTTTTCTTCCTGTGGTCTTTTTTTAAAAGATCCAATTTCTCAATGTGTCTATCTCAGATGCAATCTACAGAGCCCTATGTTGACCTTGTTAGGAAATTGCTTTTTCTTTTGAAAACAGTACTTATGGCTTAATTACTTCCTACTCTTACCACTTAAAATGTTTTTGGATAGCTTTAAGTTCAAATAAGAGAAATCAACTGAAGGTACAGAACAGTATTTATAATTTAAGCACTATTCAAGCAAGACTATGAAGTAGAACACCAATTTTAAATGTACACATTTAAAAAAACTAACAGGAATTAATAAAACACACATGCCAATCTGGGAAGCTGTTGTAGATTAATCAAAGTAAACTGACATCTCCAAATTGACTTCAAGTGTGTGTCTGTGAGAGCAAGTGAGAGCGGTGGATAAATCTTTGAAAAGAAGAATCTGAGGTAAAGAGAAATCAACTGAAGAAAGGACACAAGTGTCCCGGAGAAGCAGCTGGAGGAAGTTTTAGTTTCAATTCACAGTTTAGAATTTTACATTGCAGATTTTTTTGAAAAATGGGCACCATCAAAATTCGAAGATGCAGTTTAATCTAAAAATGTGTATGTCAAATTCCTTCCAATCAATCATAGGTAAATTATGAGGGAGGAAAATAGTTCATTCTTAATTTAGAACAATAGTATTCCAATACAGCTACAACCCATTCCAATGTCCCCTCAACAAAAATGCAGTACACTTCTAGAAAAATATCCATGGAAAATTGGCAAGTCCTAAGAACACTCCCACACTGTGCTTCAAATCCAGAAGTAAAGAATCTAGGATTGAGTGCTTTCCCAGCATATATATGACAAATAAACTCTTCTGGGGCTTCCAGCGGGGTACAGGTATTGACCATAACTGACATTTCGATGGCACACTGCTATTTTCTTCGGGGATCATGGTGGGCTTGTCTAGTCCGGTGGTATTCAGGGTGCAGAAGATTGCTTTCACAATGGCCACAGGATTGACTTTGATAGCACAAAACTACTTGCCACCCCAACAGCTTTTGGGAATGTCTGGTAAAGGAAGCCAATGAAATAAAACTAGAGGACAAGGATTTTAACAAAGCCGAAGGCTTTGAATTCCACTTAAGAACTGGAATTTGATTGTAAACAAGGTGGGAGAGCGGAAACCTGATTGGATGAGGACCAACCAATCGGGGGGACAGACTACAGGGGGTATAAATATCACTCAACTAGACATCATCCCTGAAGATACCAGATGTCATTAAAACTTCCGTTATAATCGACATCTGCACTCGGCTGGAAGCCCAAGAAGAGTTTATTCACCCTAAGAATCTAGGTTACTCTCTTGTAACCATGTACCTATAACTTGTAGCCCTCTGGGGCTCTGCTGTGCAAACCCACCCATAGGGCAGCTCCAGAGGAGGCACCACAGTGGCCTGCAGTCAGAAAAAGCACGAAAATCCTTGACTTCCGCTCAACATTCCCTGAAGACTCAAGCCATCATGAAAAATGGAAGAACAGCTCGGTGGAGGGTTTTCTCGTCCATTGATAAATTAGTACTCTGGACTGTGGGCAACATTCAAAAGTACTGCTGAGGACAAGATCATGTACAATACATACTCTGGATGAGTGTCTTTAATGTTCATCAGCAAGAATGGTAAGAACTGATTTCAAAAGGACATCAACAACCAGAGGGGTCTTGTCAAGAGGCAGTCAGAGAATCAAAACCCTATAATCTCATCCTCACCAGTTTGCATCTCTCCTTGACAACACCAATGGGAGTGATTAGAGCCCGTTTCCCAGGAAGACTAAGTCACTTCTTCACACCGAGGACACTGTCTACCTACCAGCTGACCTTCTATGGGCCCATCATGTTAGCAGACCAATCTCCACCCTTGGTGAAGGCATGTGCTCGCACCATTCAAATTGAATCTCCAGCGCATTGTAAACTACAGACTGAGGAACCCTACCCCTGGTGTGGCGACGGGATGATTAGGTGAGGGCAGACATGCATGAAATGGAAGAGATGCAGGTGAGGGCAGCGTATATGGTGGAGGAAGGAAGGCCCTTTGCTTTGGAGGAGGAGGAGGATACCTCATTAGTTCTGGAAGTTCCTACTGACTCAAGTTCCACCAGACACATTGATTCCAGTCCTTACTACAACCTCAATTCAATGAGGAAGAGGGCAGCCTGCAACCACATGCACCAAGCCCGGAAACTGTCCATCGGGTCGCTAAGTGGCAAACACAAAACAATATCCAGGTAAGGTTCTTTTCCAGTTGAGAGCATTAACTTCCATCAAATACACTGAACTAGATTTCCTGAATTTGGTCAAATAAACAAAGTTTCCTGCTCCATGGAAAATACAAGCACCTTCAGCATTCACTTCCTCCAGTCATAGCAGACAATGATAAATACAGCAACAAGACTTCATCAATGAACTACCTTCCCATAGATATGACCTTTATCTCTCAAAAGACCAGCAGACAAAATAAACCCCACCTATTTGCTCATTCTTCAGATGCCATTCAGGTTTCTTTAAATGCTTGCTATTCCTCCAACATGCCACAACCCTGGAGCTCTCTGTCAATAACAACATGTGTGCCAATATCTGCACACCTCAGGATAGGGCATTCTCTTCAAAAGCGATGAAGGGGCAGCAATAATCGCTGGACTTGGTGGCAATGCTCAAATTCCAGGAACAAATAAAAAAAAAGAACCACATGTTGCATTGTTGGAAATTCTGCTCCTTTATCCTGCCAGTGGTCCCCACTGAGTTTTGAGTTGTCTTCTCTCCATTATGGAACCCAAAGCTAGATTTTGGGCAGCGCTCTCACCTGGTCAACAATATAGAGACAGTAGTAACAAACAGTTACTACTGTAACAAACAAAATTCAATCCAAAATCAGATGCACAGCAGTCTACCCAAAGCAATGTCTGCCGAAAGCCAACTATAATCTATAGGAGAAAGCATGTTCTATGGTAACATGAATTTCATCAGGAGGCCCGCAGTTATTGCTATTCTAAGCTGTTCACGGGAAACCGGGTGGTGGTGCTCCCATAGAGCTCTCAGGAAGCAAGATTCAGATAGAGGCGCAGCAGACAAATCATCAAAAGAAGATATGCCACAAATGAGAAAATCTGCAGATGCTGGAAATCCAAGGAATGGGCACAAAATGCTAAAGGAACCCAGCAGGCCGGGCAGCATCTATGGAAAAGAGTTTTAGGCTGAGATCAGTCCTGATGAAGGGTTTCAGACCAAAATTTTGACTGTTTACTCTTTTCCATAGACGCTGCCTGGCCTGCTGAGTTCCTCCAGCATTACGTGTCTGTTGCTAGGAAGGTATTGTAGTTTGAAGGGTAACCCAAAAGTAGCAGTGCTCCCATTCATTTGTTAATGTAGTGTTTCTAGGCATCTGAGGTCACAGGTATAAAATGTCATTGGAGAACCCTTGCCCTCATACAAATAATCCAAAAACTGTCACAGAACACCAACAGTGAAGAGACAGTGTTTAAAGTGGTGGCTGCTTTGAGTTACACTTATTTTAGTAATAACATTGTAATAAATCTTTCAATGTTTGGACACTTGGAAAGGCAAAGGTGTCAGGAGTTACTCTGAAACCAACTTTTTTAAAAAGTGTAGTCTTACTATCAGCATAGAACATTGGCCATCAACATTTAACAATGATAAAACACTGAATAGAAGGTATTGTTTTGTGCATGCTGATAGGATTGCCAACATCTGCAGATTTCCTCATTTATCTTTAGTCTGTATTATTATAACTTCCACTATTAGTCCAAAGTCAATTTAGGTTTTAAAGTATTATCTTGTTAAGAAAAGAGGCAAATTAGCTGTGTGATCCAGGGCTTAAAAGCTGGAAACATTTAGATGGGTTACAAAGTCCACATCAGGTTATTAAATAGTGTATTTGGAAAGTCACATTCTACAATTTTTAAGAAAACTTTTCAGACTGGGAAATAATCACATCCATTTATTAAGGACGCTACACAAAAGACAGGAAATATGGGAATGGCTGCAAATACAAACCATTTTAATTATGCAATTTTTAAAAATCCATTTTTCAGGATGTGCAACTTGCTGGACTTCCCTAATTGCCAGAGAGATGGGATTTGATCAGAAATGAATCAAAAAGGGATCAGAGGGCAATTAAGATTCAACTGTATTGCTAGGAGCCAGGAGTCACAAATAGATCTCATCAGAGCAGATTTGTTAACCAGAACATTATTGTTTAAAGCAATCTAGTAACTGGGTAATTATCACCATGGAGGTGGAAATAAAATTATTTAACTAATTGAATTTCAATTCCACAGCTTTTGAACCCTCATTTTCAAATTGTTAAATCAGGCCTCTGGATCTTTTATCTGATAATTTATCCACTGAACTGCTACCGTCCCTGGGATAGACAATGACCAGACCACTGAGAAGAGAACAAACAACTACTTTAACTGCAATGCACTGAATCTTAACAGACAAAATTGAAAAGCAAATCATCCAGCTTTGCAGCAGAGACAGAATTGAGGTGAAAAATGAATTGTAGGAATTGACCAAGTAAATGTTAGAGCAATATTTATACTGCAGTGGAATTAAATGCTATTTGAAAAGACGGTAGAAAGTAAAAGCTATTGAATGAAATCAAATGAACAGAACACTTTCTTTCAATATAAAAACATATTACAAAGCAGGAGGACATTATCATAATTAGTTCAAATAGGAAAATATTGCATCTACTGCTTTCTCTTCTACGTCAAAAGCTAATCCTAAACATTAAAGTGTGAGATTGGGAAAATACTTCAACCATGAATCTTTAAGTTTTGGATAAGGGACTTGATTCATGGAAAATAAAAATCTGAATTCAACAAGTTAACAAAATAACCACCAGCACCATCTGCCGGTCATGAAAGGAAACTACACCAAATTATTCACTTCAGATTCAGATTATTGTCATTTAAAAACCACAAATGCAATGCAGTTAAAAAATGAGACAACGTTCCTCCAGAATGATATCAACAAAGCACATGACAAAATAGACTACACCAGAAAATCCACATAATGTTTGACAATCCCCAATCCAGAGTCCAGACAGGCTGCTGCGTATTAATATCGCACTACCGTCTTAGCGCATTCCCCGGGAAGGAACTCCAAACTCACCAGACAAAACAAGACCAAAAACTATAGCTACAAGATCTGCACAAAACCACATAGTTACAACAGTGCAAACAATACCATAATTTGATAAAAACAGACCATGGGCATGGGTAAAAATAGTCCAAAGATGTTAAAAGACTATAAGTTTGAAAGAAACCACCACAGAGTTTCCACAAGTCCTCAGGGTCCCGATAGACTCGCCATCCCACGCCGGTGGCAGAAGGGAAAATTTCACAACTTTTAAAAGATTTAATACTTACTCAATAAAAAGAGATGGGGATAAGGAAAAGTACTTTCAACTTCACAAAAAAACAACTGATGCAAAAGTTCTTTCAATGAACAAAACTCACTCACAGAATGCTCATTCATGTAGGCCTAGTCATTGGCTGGGGTACGTTCATGAGAAGGTGCAAGTCCTTCATTGTCAATAAATGAAAATGATTTACATGCCCTTTGAAACCAAAAGACAAGTCTGTGGAACAGTCCCACTGGCTCTTGCACATACATGAGACTCAGACGATGGAAGGGTGAACGCAGGAATTCTCAAAGACAAGAGAGGCTGCGGATGGTGGAAACCTGGAGCAACACACAAAATGCTGGAGGGATTTAGCATCTATGGAGGGAAACGGAGAGTTGGTGTTTCAGGTGTAGACTCTTCTCCAGACCCTTTCTTTTCAGTCTCAAAGAAAGGTCTGAAGTGTTTGAGCCCAAAATGTCTACTGTCCATTTCGTCCACAGCTGTTGCCTGGAGTTCCTCCAGCATTTCCTTCATTGCAATACTCAATTGGAATATGTTGCATTTTGTTTGTAATTCAAAGATAAACTTTATTTGTAATACACAAGAAATTCAAAAAATGCTCATGGCTCTCCTTATATTCATCAACATTGTTCAATATTTATGTTAATGTTATTGATTCTATACATTGATAGTCTTAACTCCATTCATATGCAGAGCACCACTGGCTCTCGTGTAGTCTCCTGGGAATTGCAGAAGTTACTAATGCATATGTGTCAACAACACAAGACTGAGCATGCTGTCATTGATGTTAATCATGGTGACAGAGGACAAGAACAGTTTAGTGGTTTTATTTTAGGCTTTGCACATTAGCATAGTGGTTAGCACAATGCTTTATAGTACAGGCAACCTGGGTTCAATTCCGGGACTCCTGCACTGCAAGGAGGAGTTTGTACATTCTCCCTATGACCACGCAGGTTTCCTCTGGGTGCTCTGGATTACTCCCACAGCACAAGACGTACTGGTTGGTAGGCTTATTGTAACTTGTCCCATGATTAGGCTAGTATTAAATTGCTGGGTGGCATGGCTTAAAGGGCCAGTTCCACGCTGTATCTCAAAGTAAGCGTGTTTCTATTCTGTGATCATCCCTTCAATGACTAGTAGCAGAAGTGTCTTCGTCTGTAGTCCATCCCCCTAATGTTATGTTGAAGTTGTATAAGAAACTGGTGAGGCCCAATTTGGGGTATTGTATGCTGTTTTGGTCACTTACCTATAGGAAAGATTTAATAAGGCTGAAAGCGTACAGAGAAAATTTACAAAGATGCCTGGTCTAGACAGAAGACCAAAGTTATAAGGAAATAGAAGACTGTGACTTGGAGTACAAAAAAAAACTATGAGGGGTATAGATAGGGTAAATGAAAGCATTTTTCCCCACTGAGGTTGGGTGAAACTACAACCAGAGGTCATGGGTTAAGGGTGAAAGGGGAAAAACTTAAGGGGAACACAAGGGGAAATTTCAGGAGGTTGTGAGAGTGTGAAATGAGCTGCCGGCGCAAGTGCATGCGAGCTTGATTTCAACATTTAAGAGAGGTTTGGATAGGTATATGGATGGTAGGGGTATGGAGGGTGTAGGTCAATGGGAGTAGGCAGTTTAACTGGTTCGGCATGGTCTAGAAGGGCTGAAGGGCCAGTTTCTGTGCTGTACTTTATGACTCTGACTCCATGAAGTCTTTACATTGGCTGCATCAAGCGTCGGTACAGCTTCAGCCTGCCTGCAGCAATGGCAGAGCAAGTTTCAGGCGGAATGACCAAAGTGAGTCCGTCACCGGGCTGACGGCCCTCCAGCAGCAGTTTACATCCGCCTTCCTGCTTGTACTGGAGAACAACTCAGATCAGAGTCAAGATCTTGTGAATACATGAATTACAAAGAGGTGGGTAACCACTGCATTCTCATCATAGCCAGCACAACCATGCGCAGGGAGAAAATGCGACTGTACAAGAAGGGTCAGAATCAGGTTTATTTCCACTGACATATGTTACAAAATTTATTGTTTTGTAGCAGCATTACAATGTACTACAAAAAAAGTAGCAGTTACAATAAGAACTGTATTAAAAATAAAAACATAGTGCAAAAATAGCAAAGTGGTGAGGTAGTCTTGCAGCACACAGAAAATGCTGGAGGAACTCAGCAGGTCAGGCAGCATCAATGAAAAGGAATAAACAGTTGATGTCTTAAGAACATAAGAAATAGGAGCAGGAGTAGGCCATCCGGGAGCTCATCGAGCCTGCCCCGCCATTCAATAAGATCATGGCTGATCTGTTTGTAAACTCAGCTCCGTCTACCTGCCTTTTCCCCATAACCCTCAATTCCCTTACTATGTAAAAACCTAACTAACTGTATCTTAAATATATTTAGTAAGAAGCCTCAACTGCTTCCCTGGACAGAGAATTCCACAGATTCACCACTCTCTGGGAAAAACAGTTTCTCCTCATCTCCATCCTGAATCTTCTTCTCTGAACCTTGAGGCAATGTCCCCTAGTTCAAGTCTCACCTACCAATGGAAACAACTTTCCTACTTTCATCTTATCTATCCCTTTCGGGCTGAGACCCTTCACCAGTCCTGATGAATGGTTTTGGCGAGAAATATCAACTGTTTATTCATTTCCATAGATGTTTCCTGACCTGCTGAGTCCCTCCAGCATTTTGTGTGTGTTGCCGTGGATTTCCAGCTTCTACATAATCTTTTGTGTCAGTGAGGTAGTATTAATGGATTCATAAATCACTCAGGAATCTGATGGGAGAGAGGAAGAAGCTGTCTTCAGGCTCCTGTACTTTCTCCCTGATGGTACGACGATGATGATAGGGAAGGTCCTTCTCACTGCCAGCCCAGCAAGACCCAAATACTCACTGGCGAGTTCTAGCAATGAAGCATTCATTTAGTCTGTTCAAGAAACCACCCCGTAACAGCCATCAATCAAATCTTTGCCCTACACTGCAAACAGGCCACTCGTATTTAAAGGCGTATGAGATATGTAAAGAGAAAAGAAGAGAGACTGGACCTCTGGAAAGTGATGCTGGAAAGGTAGAGATCGGGCAAAGGAATGGTAAAAGAACTTAAGTATTTTGTGTCAGTCTTCATTATGGAAGACTAGCAATACAACCAGAATTTCGAGAGACAATGATGTTAATAAATTATCCGGATTAACTCCAGAAGTGGACGTGGCCTTTTAAATAAATATTTTTGTAAATAAATTACAGCCTAGTTTAAAGGAAAACATCCAGTGTTACTTGTGTGAGAAGAGTTAAGCAAAGTTGTGAGTGCTTTACAATAATGCCAAAAGCAATTAAAATATCAAAGGATTAAAACTGTTAAGGGGAATGATGACATCACTTAAAGTGAGACTTCCTGGGCTGCTGCACTAGAGCCTCTGGCAATATTGTACGTTGTCTTTAAAAAGTGTAGCTGCCCTATACAATTTGAACGTTATTTTAACTTGTGGTTTTGTTTTATATTTAATCAAACTGACAGTGACAAAATTTTGGCTGATTATTTCCAGATTAAATTCTGCTTAAAACTTTACTGTAAGCTTCAGATTGTAACATTACCTGCTTTATACTCATGGCTGTCGGCCCTCTTTATCCGCGAGTTCCACATCCGCGAATTCAACCAACTGCGAATTGAGAAAACCTGGAAGTGCTCTTCCAGCACTTGTTGTTCGAGCATGTACAGACTTTTTTCCTTTTCATTATTCCCTAAACAATGCAGTATAACAACTATTTTACAAAGCATTTACATTGTATTAGCTATTATAAGTAATCAAGAGAAGATTTAAAGTGTACGAGAGGATGTGCGTGGGTTATCGTGGATCGGGATAGAAAAAAAATCGGAAGTTCTCTTACTAAGTAAGTCGAACAGGTACATCTGGTATTATTTAGCGTCAGTTAGTCAAATGTTTGTCTTAGTACATATTTGACCTTTCTATGCATATAAAACACTTAAGAATGTATGTTTCAGCGCCAGTGACCACTACCGAGTGCGCTCTCCATTCGTGCCGGGTTGATGTGCAGGATCAAAAACCCAAAATCCCAAAACCTAATAATTAAACCACTGTGTTGCTTAGTAATAATTGTAGCCTTCATCGGGGCAGGGCCTTTCTCCGCTTATCCTTTAAAATTGTTCCGATCGTTGACCAGCATAGCCTAATGCTTTTCCAATGACAGATGGTGTTTCACCACTTTATTTTCAATTGTGATCGTGATTATTTTCGTGAACAGAAACACTGCGGTTTCCGAGCTCCGACGCTGGGGCCTAATGTCCACCGCACTGAGACAAGTTGAATAACGGACTTCAGCACCCACATTCTTTGGTATCCGCGAGGGGTCCAGGAACCAATCCCTCACAGATAAGGAGGGCCAACTGTAATTTGTTTTGAACAGTGCAATTGTTTAGATAATACTATTCTAAATGTATGGGTTTTATAGTTCTTTGATCAAAGAAACTTGGAAATGGGACAGTGCACATATTGATGGTAAACTTGGGGATATCCGTGAGGGGTATATTTTTGTTCACAGACAGCCCCATCACGGGGCTTGAAGATGTCCTCAGGCCAGGGCAACTTTGACAACAACTCCTGATGAAGGGTTTCGGCCCGAAACGTCATCACTACCTCCTCCCATAGATGCTGTCTGGCCTGCTGAGTTCTGCCAGCATTGTGTCCAGCATCTGCAGATTCACTCGTGTTGCCTTTGAATTCACTACTGTGAAGCCTCTTCCAGTGATGCTGACACTTAAGAAATTCAGATCTTCTCTCCGACGGGAATTCAGTGAGAGCCTCTCTCTCTGCTCCCTACCCACTATTTCTTTGGCCCTGAAACTTTTGGACCACACGCTAATCCAGGCCTGGTATTATAGTCACATATCCTTCCTTGGTGCGTGTCTCCACAACCAACCAACTCCAACAGGCTTCAGGATTCGTTTCCAAGCCTCCCGATTTGGACCTTCGGAGGATCACAGGTACTCACATGTAATTGACTCTGACTCCCACCGGGCTGTGAGAGCGACCACCTCTGCAATGAGGAGATAGATACCTGGCCTCCCGTTCCTCACATCTCCCACACCTCCGGGACACCTTCTTCGCCGTGTGTCGTGGACCCACCCGCTATTTCATCCTTCGACGGATTCATGCATGCACTCCTGATGAAGAGTTTCAGCCTGAAACGTCGTCACTACCTCCTCCCATAGATACTGTCTGGCCTGCTGAGTTCTGCCAGCATTTTGTGTTTTTTATTTATTTCCAGCATCTGCAGATTCACTCGTGTTGACAACAACTTTCATTTCTGCCACCACAGACTACGCAGTTAAGTGTCCTACAAAAAGGGTCTCCGACCGAAACGTTGACAATAATTTTTACCCCCATAGATGATGCCTGACCTGCTGAGTTCCTCCAGCATTTTGTGTGTGTTACACAACTTAAGTAATCTGTTCCCGAAATGAACTTAAGAATTTGTACAATTTTAATTCTGCCCATTGTAAAAGTCTACCTGATATAAATTTTCTTTGATGGCATTGATACGGAGGAAAATTTTTGTGGAAAATCCTAGTGGATATGCAGTGTGTGCACCTCACGTAGTAGCTGAGATGGCAATTACCTTCCCTCCTGTTCTACTCAAGCAGTTGAACCTTTTTACCTAACAAAAGCCTGCATCCTTGCAGCTGGTGTTCCTGATAATTACACTGATCTCGTTATGCCTTAGGAATAACACAGGACAATGGACAATTAGGAAAATACATAGGTTTCTCACCTCTCCAGAACTCTGATAAAACCCAGGGAACTAACTGTGAATCCTTTTCAGCTTTTCAATTACTTGCTGTCATTGCTGTTACAACAATGAGGTTCATACTAACAAGAAGGATGAAATAACTGGAGGGAACAAACGAGCTGACTCTTTTGCTAAGGCAGCAACAGCAGATCTCTATCACGTAGCACCTCAGTGTGAACTTCTGATGGAACTAGTAAAACTACAGTGTGAAGTGTCAGAGTCTGAAAGGACTTCATGGACTAAAGGCAAATTCAATTCCGTTGTGAACAGTTTAGGTATTTCAATTCAGCATTTCAACAGAACCAAGGGTCAAACTACTCATGCAAACACTATTCAGCTTTTAGTTGCCAAAAGACAGGCTGTGCCCACCATTGAAAACTGAGTTTCAAACCAAAACACAGCCTGAACCAACTAAATGTCATTACTTGCCACAAGCTGCTCCAGGTTGCAGTTCATCTAATTTCACAGACGTGTCCGAATGTTGATGTTTGTTTGGTATAACTGTCAAACGTTTGCTGATAGAATGTAGTGGCAAAACCAAACCAAACAGGACAGTTGCCACTGTTGGTGACCCTACGGATCTGATACATTTGCATGGCACACCCTCACTCCAATAATGGCTGCTTCTAAAGTCAAGAATGTGTATTCTGATCCTTTATTAGCAAACATACGATCTTGAAGTGACGAAACTTAAGTTTACCTGGTATTATTGAGTGGTCAGCAAAGTATATGACTTCCGTCAGTCCCCAGCTATGACAAACTGCTTAGGGCAAAGCATGAATATGTGACTTATTCCCATCTGTTCAACCACACCCTGACTCGTGTGACTAGTTACCATCTCAAACGTAACAAATGCACAACACAGAATACAGATTGAGAAGTTCCTATGTGAGACCGCCTGACCATTACCCCTAAAACAAAGGAATATTAGGCCTAAACCATAGTGGTGGATGGGTTGTTGTACCTTGCCTATGTAGTGCTATATGTGTACCACCTGCTTACACTCTCTCCACATCCCACTGTGTGGGGCTGTCATCGAAGGAGCATTGAGGAAACTGAGCGTTTCTGGATAATCCATACCCTGGAGACCTGACAGACATGTCAAAGAATATTCCCAAATGTAACTGTGCGCACGCACATCTGAGTACAAGTGATTGGAAAGGAGCTGCACAAGACTCCATCCTCATCTTGGGGGATCTTCAGCTGACTTCGCTCATTGCTGGGGGGGCAACTCCATCATTGTACAGTGGGCAGTGGGAGCTGTTAGTTGTCATATTCATTTTAGTTTCTTGCCTGAATTACTCTGTGGAATGTTAGCCTATAGAGCAGACACCTCTATCATGAAACAACAGCCAACTGCTCCTGAGGAAACAACTGCTTCAGAGACTCTATGCTATTGAAATTCAGTAGGATTGATGTTGCCCTCTAGAGGACAAAAAGGAGGGAGTGTGGGAGTTGCAGTGAGGCAAGAGTTAAAGAAAACAGCCAGGCGAGAATGACTGCAGTGGTGTGTAGTTAAACACAGCCAAGGTAGACCTTTGAAGTGAGACTGCTGGAGCCAACCTTGCCTATTACAGACAGATAGGTGAGCATGACTGGGGCATTGTGTAATCAACCTCGAAGACCTTAGTTTCCCATTACACAGTAGGGGGTGCGGGAGGCAGATGATACAGGAATAATGCAAGGATGTGAAACACACCCAACACAAAGGGAAATCACTTTACTAACTTCAAAATATCACCGGTTGACAGCCTGAAGTTTTGTTGACATTTAACAGCTCTATTGTGAATGGTGACCGATCTTGCAAGTAATGAGTTCGAACATATACAATTTATTAAATCATTAATATCCATAAATGAAAAGCCAATTCTGTATTAAAAAAAGCAGTTTCCAGTCCCGACTTCAGAACAGTGTGTGTGACAGAGGCTATTCTGTTCTCCCTGTGCACAAATAAATAACATGTTTGAATTGTGAGAGTGTATGTGTTCCGGGCTCAGTTATTTTGGTTATCTTATTTTATCTCCTTTATTATCGGTGATGACAGGCGATCGCTTTCCTCCCGCAGTTCAAACACATCTTGTTAGTAGTTTAATTGTCCTGTGATTAAGCTAGGTGGTTTGCTGGGCCACGCAGCTCGCTGGGCTAAAAGGGCCTGTTCCTTGCTGTACCTCTGAATAATTATTTTCATACAAAGAAAATTGCACATGAATGATAGAGAAAAAAGAGAACAATGGAGGGCTCTGTGGGAGGGAAGAGTTAGTCTGATCTCAGAGTCAGTTAGAAGGTCAACAGAGCCTGTGCTGTAACATTCTACGCAAAATGAATCTGGCTAAATTCAGGGAAGTTTTCATTGATCTCTTGGAAAATAAATCTGCCGATTTTCAATTTGGCGTCAACACATTGTGCTTATTAAATCTGAGAAAGAAGTGGCTGCACTGTTGATAGAACAATGAATCCAGTTAATTTTGTTTGCTCGGATGCAACTTAATCAGTGATGTATTAACTAGCCATTCCAAGTAATCCCTAGTGTCAGTGAGTTGTGGAATTTGGGAGAAGAGTGGTGGGAATGAGGAGAGAATAAACAAGGAGTCTTCTAGGATTATGGTAGTGAGGTGCTGGGTGGGTGCCACATGCCAATTATTTACAAATTATACTGACCTAAACACACTATTCTGACTTTTTTTAAAAAAACAAACTCTTCGGCACAAGCTTTAATTTTAAATTGACATAAATTTTCAAATTTGTGGAGATAATTAAGTAGTAAACAGTTTAACAAAACATTAACAGAAATGACTGAATTCTCATTATTTGAGGGTTCAAAACAAACTTTCCACAGATAATCAACATGGCTTTGTTGAAAGGAAGGTCGTGTCTCAAAAGTCTGATTGAATCCTTTAAGGAAATGACAAGAACATACAGTTGGCCCTCCTTATCCGCGGGGTTTGGTTCCGGGACCCCTCGCGGATATTCAAGTCCCTTATTCAACCTGTCTCAATGCTGTGGACCTTCAGACTCAGCAGAACCCCAGACCTTATTTAACCTGTCTCAATGCTGTGGACCTTCAGACTCAGCAGAACCCCAGACCTTATTTAACCTGTCTCAATGCAGTGGACCTTCAGACTCAGCAGAACCACAGACCTTATTTAACCTGTCTCAATGCTGTGGACCTTCAGACTCAGCAGAACCCCAGACCTTATTTAACCTGTCTTAATGCAGTGGACCTTCAGACTCAGCAGAACCCCAGACCTTATTTAACCTGTCTCAATGCTGTGGACCTTCAGACTCAGCAGAACCCCAGACCTTATTTAACCTGTCTCAATGCTGTGGACCTTCAGACTCAGCAGAACCCCAGACCTTATTTAACCTGTCTCAATGCTGTGGACCTTCAGACTCAGCAGAACCCCAGACCTTATTCAACCTGTCTCAATGCTGTGGACCTTCAGACTCAGCAGAACCCCAGACCTTATTCAACCTGTCTCAATGCTGTGGACACTAGGACCTAGAGCCAGAGCTCTGAATGTGCAGATATTTCTGTTCACAAAAATAATCACGATCACAATTGAAAATAAAGTGGAAATAATAAAGTGATTGGAAAGAGGTGAAACATCATTGGTCATTGGAAAAGCGTTAGGCTACATCGGTCAATGATCGGAACAATTTTAAAGGATAAAGTGAGAAAGGCTCTGCCCTGATGCAAGCTACAATTATTACTAAGCAACACAGTGGTTAGTTATTGGGTTTTGGGTTTTTGATCCTCAACATCAACCTGGCACGGTGGAGAGCGCACTTAGGAGTGATTTGTCCCAAGTCCCGAGAACTTTTGTTCCCCAGCCCAGCACTGAAACATATGTTCTTAAGTGTTTTATATGCATAGAAAGGTAAAATATATACTATATAATAAGACAAATGTTTGACTAACTGACGCTAAATAATACCGGATGTACCTGTTCCGACTTACTTAGTAAGAGAACTTCCGATTTTTTTCTATCCCAATCCACGATAAGCTACACACATCCTCCCGTATACTTTAAATCATCTCTAGATTACTTATAATACTTAATACAATGTAAATACTATGTAAAATGGTTGTTATACTGCATTGTTTAGGGAATAATTACAAGGAAAAAGGTCTGTATATGCTTGAACAACAAGTGCTGGAAGAGCACTTCCGAGTTTTCGCGATTCGTGGTTGGTTGAACTTGTGCATGCGGAATCCGCGGATAAGGAAGGCCGACTGTTTGGATGTAGGTAGGGCAGTGGGTGGGGTGTATATGGCTTTTAATAAGCCATTTAGCTTGATAAGGTAATTCAGAAAGTTAGGAAGCATGGATCCAGGGAAACTCAGCTGCTCAGATTCGGAATTGGCTTTCCCAGGTGTAGTAAGTGGAGCAGTTTCTCCCTGGAGGTCAGTATTAGTGTTGTTCTTAGAGATCTATTCTGGGGCCCCTGCTCTTTGCTATTTTTATAAATGAATTAGATGAGGAAGTGGAAGGGTGGGTTAGCAAATTAGCAGACGATACAAAGATTGCCTAAGTTGTGGGTTGAGAAGAGGCAGATGGAACTCGGTCCAGAAAAGTGTGAAGCAATTCTCTTGGAAAGTTTGGACTTGAAAGTAGAATATGATTTAATAGCAGGATTCTAAATGTAGAGGAACAGACTGCTCTTGGTATTCGCATCCTCAGATCTTTCAAAGTTGACGGTGATTAAGAAGGTGATGGTGTCTTGGCCTTCATTAGTCGAGGAATTGAGTTCGAGACTAACTCACGGCTCCATAAAATTCTAGTTAGATCATACTTGGATATTTTGCCCAGTTCTGGTTGCCTCATTTTAGGAAGGATGTGGAATGTTTAGATCAGTGCAGAGGAGATTTACTAGGATGATGCCTGGATTAAAAAGCACGTCTTATGAGGATAGGCTGAGAGAGATAACAATTTTCTCTTAGGAGAAAAGGAGGATGTGAGGTGTACAAGATGACTAGAGGCATAGATTGAAAAGTGTGGAAATAGCGAATACAAGGGTGTGCCACTTTGAGGAGGAGGGACAGGTCCGCTTTTTTTTTAAAAAAAGAAAAACATGCTGGGTTTGTGGAACACGCTTCCAGGGTTGATGGTGGAAGCTCTTTCATCCATATATCTAGGGGATTCTTAGGCTACATCCACCCTACGCCGGATATATCCGTAACCAAAGCTTTTTCTCTTCGTTTCTACACTCCGTGCACACTAAAACTACGTTTTCGTCCCCCGAAAACGGAGCTTTTCAGAAACGCTTTCCAGGGTGGGTTATTTTTGAAAACGCTGCTCGGGCAGATCAGTGTGGACAGCGTAACCAGAGACTTTTGAAAACGCTGTCAGATAGCAGTGCGCTATTTCATTGTTTTCTTGAACGCAACCTAACAATTTCAGAACAGACGGCAACGAGACTGAAGCCAGAAGAGTTAGAAATGTACTCACCAAATACTTCGACCCATAACTTACTGAATAAATAAGTATACTCACTTTGCCCTGTTTTCTGTCCTTGCTCGTATGAAGGTGGTTTATCTATTTATGCAAGTACTTCTCTGACAATAGATGTGTAACAGCCTTATGTAACATTGTATGGAAATACAACACTGATGCAGACATGTTTTATACATTTAACAAGGTGCTTTATTAATGCAACAGAGTTAGTCAGTTTTTCAATGTTCGTCATCAGCTGGGTCATACTGTCCGTTAACTCCCTGTCGGTTGCCACCATACGCTCCAGTATTTGTTATTTTTTTAGTTTTAAGTTCTCCTGTGCGAGAGCCAACAGCTGTCTGTCGTTTTAAGTTTTTCTAGTCTGTAACTACACAATCACGCACTTTTACGGCGAGATTCGACACCAAACGTTGCTTGTTTTCGGTAGACGTGTCCTGTGCAGGAGAAGGAGATTTGCCGAAATCTCCGTTTCAGTGTGGATAGAGATATTTTCAAAAACGCATAGTGTGGACATCTATCGTTTTTACGTGAAACCGGCGTTTTCAAAATTATCCGATCTAGTGTGGATGTAGCCTCAGATAGGCACAGGGATGAAAGAAAAATGGGAGACTATGGGGAATGGGAGTATTGGATAAATCTTAGACTATGTTAAAGGGTTGAGTTTTTCCAAAACATGTTATTTTATCTCAGGTTTCCATCATCTTGAGCTCACACACACACAAATTTTTTTTCTTGATGTCCATAAAATATTCCGTGAATATCGGTTCCATACTTAAGTGCAAACTTAATTTGGGTACGGATGCCACAACTCTTCAGACCTGCCATTCATCAACTCTCAAGGCTCCATGCAAATTCAATAAATCAAACTTTTATCCTTTAAAACTGTTTCTCTTTGTAAATTTTATCAAAATGTCCCCATAATTCAGCAAGGCAATTAGTAATATGCTGCTGCTTAATCATTGCAGCAGAAAAGGATTTAAACACAAAATTTGACGTTCACATAATACAATTTAAATAACTTTAAAAATGACACTAAATTATTTATTGATATATCGGATTGCCCACAAACTGCCCACAGTGAATTTGTCCACATAACATTTTAAAGCCATCAAGGCCACAAGCAGCTGATGTGGAGACCGAACGTATCCCTTATGAATCATTGGCAATTCTCTTGACAATCAAATTGTTGTAAGGTGATAGAGATTGATTTTTTTCTTGCACAGAGATAACTACTTTCAACTCAGAGTGAGAAACTATCCTGATTTTGTTGGGATGTTACTCATTTTCACCTCTTTGCACACTTTGAACATCTACAAAACAGGCAGTTAGCAATACTTGCATTGGTAATTCATTCCAAGTACATGGCTAGACGTGAGCAGGGCTGACTCTACTGCAGTTCAGATGAAATGGCCGTAGGGGTACCACGGTAGCATACTGGTCAGCACAACGCCATTACATTTATTCAGAGCTCAATTCAGGTATCCTCTGTAAGAAAGTGTACACGTTTTTCCCATGTGCGCTTGGTTTTCCTCTGGGAGCTCCGGTTTCCTCCCACAGTCCAAAAATGGACCAGCCAGTAGGTTAATTAGTCATTGTAAATTGTCCTGTGATTAAGCTAGCTTTAATCGGTAGGTTTTGGGTGGTGTAACCAGGTGGTCCTGTTCTTCACTGTAACTCTAATTTTTTTTTAAATTTCACAAAGGTTTGGCCAAATTTACAATTACTCAAAAGACAGCAAAATTTAGCCTTTAGTTCAATAATTACAAGAAAACTGCATTACCCTTATCAGCACTGCCATTAAACAACCGGCAGACAGCAGAAATTCAGTTTCCACCACAAATGCAATGCAGTGAAGCAAAGCATGAATAATTAAACCAGGTGCAACTAGCAAGGCTCCAGGAATTAAATTGCACAATTTACAGCTCATCAATAATTTAAGGTAAGCCTTCTGAAAAAAGACACCATTCACTCTTCTCCAAGTCAGATTTCTGATACTACTAGGCAGTTGCAAAAACCGCTCAAGGCAATTCACAAAGTGCTATTATCTATGACGCAGGGTTGCATATCCTTTTGCAATACTTAAACATTCACCTGCAAGTTACAAAGATACAAGCTATTTACATTATACAATGGGCAACGGTGGTAACTTTCATGGTTTAAATTAGTGCAACATTCTATGAATTTTTAAGCACCAAAATAATCTCATGGGGAGATCAACTTTAAGCAATGAGTCATTGATTTTTCTGGTCTAGTATTAGTCCAACAGATGGGCTATCAAAACTTAGCTGAAAATATGAAGTAACTTAGATTTGAAAGTTAGTCTTCATTACTGAGTTTTGCAAGTGGTCTAAGTACCCTGATGGATAAAACAGCTCATAAGTCACATGGGCTACTGATGGTTAAGCTATAAATCAATAAGTAAAGCTTCTCAACACACAGCTAATACTTAGTACCTGTCCCCCTCTGTGACTTATGCCCTACACTCTTGCTTTCAGCATCTGCTACACATTTTAAAAATTAATTTTCCAATAAAGACATAGGAGAAAAGTTCATCTAATCCTGATGATCTTGTTTTCCAAAATATCAAATGATTAAAAAACTCAACATAACGCTGAGAAGAGCAAATTATTTACCTCTCCTGGCATCAAGTTCAGCAATGAATGTAACATACCACACAATATTTAAAGTAGGAAAAATGTCTGAAGGTTAAAACAAGTTAAATATTCAAGACTGCAATCATTCATGCAGGCTGGTTTGAGAAAGATTAGACACAGCTCATTAAAATCAGCAGTTAATCCATAGACTGGAAGATGACAGCATAGATCATATCACGAATTAACAGTGCAAGGTAAATATGGTGGCACGAAACTGGCATGAAATGAAAGATGACTCGATCAGGGCTGTGACATCTGGATAAAGGCCAAAATCTGCTGATAAAGAAAAGCAGATTTTGGAATTACAGAAATATTGTATTATGATTTTGTCCAATTTGTTTAAAAGCCATTCCTCTGGATCACGACAGACTGAGATAGTAGGAGAGGTACTCATTCCCACCATGCAGATGTTACAATCTACAAAGATCTGCTGCACAAAATCTCTTCACAGGAACTCTCATATACTAAATAAAAATTAAAAATCTGAGCTGCTGGAAATATGAAATAAAACAGGAAGTACGTTTTGATTTATTTCAAGGTTCCATAACAATTTAAGATCATCAGACATAGGAGCAAAATTAGGCCACTCCTCTCCATCATTCCATCATGGCTGATTATCACTCTCAACCCCATTCTCCTCCCTTCTTCCTGCAACCTTTGACACCCTTACTAAACAAGAACCTATCAACCTCCTCTTTAAATATGCTCAGTGGTTTTGGCCTCCATTGCTATCTGTGGCAATGAATTCCACAGGTTTACATCTCTGTTCTAAGTGAACACCCTCAATTCTGTGCCCTCTGGCGCTAGACTCGCCCACTATATGAAACATCCTCTCTATATCCATTATCTAGGCCTTTCAATATTCAATAGGCTTCAATGAGATCACTCCCTTCATTCTTCTTATCTCCAGCAAATACAGCCCCAGAACCAAACTCTACTCATACAGTAACCCTTTCATTCCCATAATCATTTTCATAAACCTCCTCTGGACCTTCTCCAATGCCAGCATATCCTTTCTTAAATAAGGAGCTGGAAACTGTACACAATACCTCTACTGAGATCTGACCAATGCCTTATACAAGTCTCAGCATCATATCCTTGCTCATATATTCTAGTCCTCTCAAAATGAATGCTAACATTGCATTTGCCTTCCTCGCCATTGACTCAATCTGCATGTTAACCTTTAGCGAATCCTGCATGAGGCATCAAATTCCTTTGCACCTCTGAATTTTCTCCCCAAAGTCTACTCCTTTATTCCTTCTGCCCAAGCACATGACAATGCACTTCCCTAAACTATATTCCATCTGCCACTTCTTCGCCAATAGCAAGGGTGTGCAGTTATATCTCAGGGATGAACTTAACTAAATATATCAGGGATGGTCAACATTGACTTCTCTAACTTCTGTTAATGCCCCTCCTCCCCTTCTTACCCCATCCCTGATATATTTAGTTCCCCCCCCCTCTTTTTTTTCTCTCTCTGCCCATTATTTTGCCCATTCTCCATCTCCCTCTGGTGCTCTCCTCCCCCTTTCCTTCTCCCTAGGCCTCCCATCCCATGATCCTTTCCCTTCTCCAGCTCTGTATCCCTTTTGCCAATCACCTTTCCGGCTCTCAGCTTCACCCCACCCTCTCCGGTCTTCTCCTATCATTTCGGATTTCCCCTCCCCCTCCTACTTTCAAATCTCTTACTATCTTTCCTTTCAGTTAGTCCTGACGAAGGGTCTCGGCCCGAAACGTCGACAGTGTGTCTCCCTGTAGATGCTGCCTGACCTGCTGTGTTCCACCAGCATTTTGTGTGTGTTGCTTGAATTTCCAGCATCTGCAGATTTCCTTGTATTTACAAGTCCTCCAAGATGCTTGAAACAACCTACCAACTGATTTTCTTATAAAGCTGCACAGTGTACCCAAAAGATTTAATGCAGTTTTAAAGGCAAAGGGTAGTTACACCAAATATTGATTTGATTTAGTTTTTCTTTAAACTGTTTACTTCTCTTTATAGCAATATTTTTGGTATTTGGGAACTTTTCATTTAATTATTTTTGAAAGCATCTTTGTTTTACAGGATTTTTTTCTGCATGTGCCTGAGTAGCACAGTACTGTATATCAGAAAAAAAACTTTTACATATTTCATCTTTTGATTCCTTGTGGCTTTTTTTTAAGTTGCTTTCTGTTGAAATTTTTTTTAAATACTTCCCAATCTTCTAACTTCCCAGTCAATTTTGCTATATTATATACTTTCTCTTCCTTTAATGCTGTCTTTGACTTCCCTTGTCAGTCATGGTTACCTCATCTTCCCTTTGGAATACTTCATCTTTGGGATGCATCTATCCTGCACCTTTCCAAATTGCCCCCAGAAACTCCAGCCATTGCCGTTTTCAGTCGTTCTTTCTCGAGTTCCTTTCCAATCAACTTTGGCCAGCTCCTCTCTCATGCCCAATTCCCTTTACTCCACTGGAATACAGATACATCTTTTCCTCTCAAACTGCAGGATGAATTCTATCATGTATGATCACTACATCTTAAGGGTTATTTCACCTTAAACCCCCTAATCAAACCCAGTTCATTACATGATAATCAATCAAGAAATGCCTTTCTCCATATGGGCTCAACCACAAGCTGCTCTAAAAAGCCAACCTGTAGGTATTCTTCAAATTCCCTTTCTTGGGATCCAGCACCAATCTGATTTTCCCAGTCTGCCAGAACATTGAAATCCCCCAAGACCATCATAACTTGCTTTTTTTATCTCCCGTTGTAATTTATAGCCCACATCCTGGCTACTGTTTGGAGACCTGTATGTAATTCCCATTAGGGTGTTTTTACACTTTTAGTTTCTTAACTCTGTCTACAAGGATTCAACATCGTCCAATCCTATGTCACCCCTTTCTAAAGAATTTACTAGTAATTTTTTTTAAAAAAAACACCCCACCACCTCTGCCTACCTAAGCCCCCAAATATGATCTTCTTTCAGCCATGACTCAGTGATACCTACAATGTCATACCGGTCAACATCTAACTACACTATAAGATCATAAACATCATTCCATTCAGCACCTAAGTTACAGGGAAAGGTTGAACAAGTTAGGTCTTTATTCTTTGGAGCATCGAAGGTTGAGGGGGGACTTGATAGAGGTATCTAAAATTACAAGGGGGATAGATAGAGTTGATGTGGATAGGCTTTTTCCATTGAGAGTAGGGGGAATTCAAACAAGAGGACATGAGAGTTAGGGGGCAAAAGTTTAGGGGTAACACGAGGGGGAAATTTCTTTACTCAGAGTGGTAGCTATGTGGAACAAGCTTCCGGTAGAAGTGGTAGAGGCAGGTTTGGTATTGTCATTTAAAGTAAAATTGGATAGGTATATGGACAGGAAAGGAATGGAGGGTTATGGGCTGAGTGCGGGTCAGTGGGACTGGGTGAGAGTAAGCATTCGGCAAGGACTAGAAGAGCCGAGATGGCCTGTTTCTGTGCTGTAATTGTTATATGGTTATATATTGCATGAATTCAAATATGACATTTTTACCCCCTGTATTCATCAAACTTTGCACATGAAGCGCCTCCATATTACACTTCACCTCATTGCACTGACTACAAATTTGCCATATCCTGTGCTTGTCCGTCCTTGCAGTCTCAATACACACTGCATTTACTTTTATATCAACGGCCCCATCGCTCCAATTATGTTCACTCCATTTAAAACCTCCATTGCACCAAACCTTGACGTGCCCCCCCCCGAAGGAAAATAAAATTGTTCCCACATGCCATTGAAATTAAGAGCCCAGCAGAATCCAGTCACAAATAGCCTTTCAGCTCTGCAGATAAAAATGTTCAAGATGGTGACAGAAAAAAGAATGCCAAAAAAGCTTCAGTTTATAAGTACAATGGTGTGAATTTCAAAAAGGTGCCAAAATGCCCAGGGGGGAAGAGCTGCAAAGCTGGCCCAGCTTTACTTCGTGGTTCAGGATGAATATAACTGCACACCCTTGCTATTTTCTCTTGACTGCTGAGTGGGTGGAGTGGTTTCCAAATTCAGAAGAGATCTTTTGTTGAGAAACAAAAGACATATGTATCCATTCGATCAAGATTTCTTTTGCAGGCATCTATAACAAAGCAGTTGACCACATTACAAGAAACCACTTCAGCTTTTTTAAAAAAAGTTATAAAATTGAGGTTGCTCCTTGACAATTCTTATTCTGTGGCAAACACAGAAATTGGCTGGTTTGGCATTACGATGCATTTATGTTTTTACTCCATAAACCTCATAGAAATCTTCAGCTTGAAATAGAATATAGAAATCTACAGCACATTACAGGCCCTTTGGCCCATAATGTTGTGCCAACCATGAACCTACACCAGAAGCTGCCTAGAAATTCCCTTAGCCCTCTACTCCATGTACCCAAGAGGCTCTTAAAAGACCCTATTATATCCAATTTCACCACTGCTGCCGGCAGTGCATTCCACACACCCACCACTGTGTGAAAATCTTAATCCTGACATCCCCTCTGTACCTACTTCCAAGCACCTTAAAAATATGCTTCCTCAAGTTAGCCATCTCCGCCCTGGGAAAAAGCCTCTGGCTATCCACACGATCATTGCCTCTCATCATCTTATACACCTCTATCAGGTCATCTCGCACCCTCCATCACTCTGAAGAGAAAAAGCCAAGTTCATTCAACCTATTTTCATAAAGGTACACCCCCCAATCCAGGCAACATCTTTGTAAATCTCCTCTGCACTCTCTCATAACTTGATTGGTCCAATAACTAACAACAAATGAAGGAAACTTGAAATCAGGAAATTCTGGAAACAGCTAATATTTTAGGCAGCATCTGTGGAAAACAGAGCAGCTAAAGTTTCTGCTCTGGAACTCCCATTCCAAAATTAAAACTTTCATACTTCCAAACTGAACATTAATTTAAGAGTCTGGGGTGTGACACATTTGTAAATGTCTCAAAGATAAATCATACTCGATTCCCCCTTTGGCAGCACATTCCACATATCAACTACCTTTCTCGAGTGAGGCAACCAAAAAGGTACACAATACTCTAATGGCAACCTAACTATATTTTGCAAAGTTGCAAAATACATCCTAATTATTGTATTCCATGCCCTGGCCCATGAATGAAAACAAACCACACATCTTGTTCACCACCCTATTCACACCTTCTAGCTTCCACTGAGATCTCTGTTAATCAACACATTTACTCTATGTTCGATTCCCAGAGTGCATCACCTCACAATTGTCAAGATTAAATTCCTTCTTCTGACAATTTGATCAGTTCTGTGTTGTTACATTATACAACCTTTATGTCAGTTACACGACCAATACACTTGGAATAAGAACAACATCTTGACTAATTTCTGTAAATCCCAGACCCAAGCCCAATTAAAACAGAGCAGCAACATCCTGGATACCACTGAGGACCTTAGGTTCACACGGCGGGAGTTCACAGACATCCAGTCTAAGTGGCGTATGAAGTATACAGCCCCAAGCTGCCCACCACATCACCTTGCTAGGTAGGCATAACTTGTCTTACTTATGAAAGGCTGCTGGTTCCACACAGACCTCAGCCATTTCAGTATTGGAAAGGAATCTGCCATGATCAGAGTGGGGAACTGCTGAAGACTGCAAAGACAACCTAATCGTGCCTTGATGGATCAACCACACTCAAAGCTACTGAAATCTGAAGTAACCCAAATTATACTACCTCTCCACCAGAAATACATTCCAATTATGTTCACTTGCTCTTTAGTCACTCTATATTACTTCACACTCATGGACAAAATACTTCAGGTTCCCCCCCCCCCGCCCCCCGCAAACACTTAACACACATAATTTAATGAATTACTTTCTCCATTAAGGACAGGGTTTCACCCCATTCCTCTCACCCGCTGTCACTTTCGATGTCCAAATGCCATCCCTGTGGTGTTAATTAGAACTGCACCAAAAGCTCTATGTCATATAAAGATTTTTTTGTATCTATTACCAATGACTTGAATAAAGAACAAAGTCAGAATCATACTACAATCTGTCAAACCAACAGAATGTCTATCACCTCTAAAGTTCTATCTAGCCCAAGTAATTCAATTACTTTATTCCCACTTGGGACAGAAAATTTCAATGCAGGTACTGCAGAAAGTCAGAACTTCATGTTTAATCTGAAATCCTTTTTGTGGCTTTTATTGGACCTTCCATTCAACCCCTCAAGCTCCCACTGTTCAGAAATTATGCTTTAATCAGACACCAAATGAAGCCATGATTTTAATCTAGAAAACAAGTTTATAAAAAGAGAATTATCCTCTGTTAAATCTGCTAGTTTTCTTCTCACACTGCACCCCATTTTATTCCCTGGCCTACATTTTTTTGGGGGAAACTAGTGACTAAACAAAATAACACTGAGAGTCAGAAATCGAATGGTAGGCTATAGGAACAACAATGTCATCTTTAAACTTCTCATTACCCTCACTAATTCAATTACTTAATTCCTAATCAGGGCAGCTTAAAACTTCAGTGGAGGTACTGGTAATCAAAGAGTCATCCATTGCACTTCTGTCAGAGAGCACTAACATCAACAGGATCAGCCTAGCCTGAAGTCATTCCCAAGTGGGGTGCAATTCAGATTTGCCAGTAAGTGGATGAACTCCATCAAATTCTTGTCAAATTTAATGATAACACCTGCAAGAAAAGCTGTTCGCAATGTTGCAGCACATCACAAGATTCTGGTAATAAAATTCAATGCTTGTAATAAATGACTTAAGAATTTGAATTTCCAGCATCTGCAGATTTCCTCGTGTTTGCTCTAAGAATTCAGTCACGCGTTTGTAAGAAATTGTTAGCTACTCTCAATGAAGGTAATTAATCTCAGTATCTATTGGCTGGATCTTGCATTCATTAGGCCAAGATTTTCAGGGTGCATATGGTGGCAACATTGACCTGCAATGTTCTATCCAGAGATCAAATATACTTAGGTGACCCAAGATCATAAACAGCAACAATGAAAGAAGCTCAAACATCAATTACCTTTGGTCAAAGTTCAACATGGAACATTGTGAGCATACTATGTTGGCGCCAGAACGTTTGACAACACTTGTTGGCTGCCCTTGGACATCCTTGCATGGGTTGGTTGATAACACAACTGTCACATTTCACAATGCATGTGATAAATAAATCTGAATCACCTGATGTTATAGTAAAGAAAGATTCATACAAATGACCATACTGAGCCAAGAAGCAACAGTTTCCTGCTAAAATGCATTAAGACCACATGATAGAAGAATCTGAAATTTCCAGAATGAATCCTGCAGAATTCTGCAAATGTGACCTGATTAGACAAAAGACAGACACACAGTAATGGTTCTAAGGAAATCAATGAGAACCTACAGCACTATTCAGTTACCCCTTACTAAATGTCAGCAAGACCAAGGAGCTGATTATTGAGTTCAGAAGATAACCAGCAGTCCCACTGGATGACTCAGGTGGTGAGCATTAGCAACTATAAATTCCTAGATGTTATTATTATGGAGGACCTTTTCTGAACCTAACATGCAAGTGAAATTAGGAAGAAAGTACGGCAGCACCTCCATGTCCTTAGGAGTTTGCAGGGATTTGGCATGACATCAAAAACTTTTACGAGCTTCTACAAGATGTGTAGTGGAGAGTATGTTGACTGGCTGCATCACAGCCACGAAAACACCAATGATCCTGAATGGAAAATACCACAAAATGTAGTGGATATGGACCAGTTCCTCATGGGTAAAGCTCTCCCATCCATAGAGCACGTCTACATCCAACATTAGGACCTCAATCACCCAGGACGTGCTGTTCTCCCTGCTGTCATCAGGAAGGTGCAAGAGCTGCAGGACTTACACCACCAGGTTCAGGAACAGTTACTACCCCACAAAATATCAGGCTCTTAAACCAAAAGGGATAACTTCACTCAATTTTACTTGCCCCATCATTGAAATGTTCCCACAACCAATGGACTCACTTTCAAGGACTCTTAATCTAATAGTCTTGATAATTATTGCTTATTTCTTTGTTACTATTTCTCTTTTTTCTTTCTTTTTGTATTTGCATAGTTTGTTTTCTTCTGCACTAGTCGAATGCTCTAGATCTTTCACTGATTCTGTTAGGGCTTCTACTCTATAGATTTGTTGAGTATGCCCACTGGAAAATGAACCTCAGGGTTGCATATGGTGACGTATGTACTTTAATGACAAAATTTACTTTGAAATTTGTATATTATTTTCTTACCATCAATATAGATCTATGAAGCAGGAATTACATTTGACTAATCTGTAAGATGAAACCAGTAGATGTGGTCATAAACAAAGAATCTGCAGATCCTGAAATTTTTGAGAAACACACACACAATACTCAAGGAACTCAGCAGATCAGTTGAACTGAAATCCAGTGGACATCGTGTTTAAATTTTCAGAAGGCTTCTGATGATGTCCCATTCAGATGGCTGAGGGACAATGTCTTGGTACATGGAACTGAGGTAACTTACTTGCACATAAACAGATGGAAAGCAAAAGGTTAGGAAAACCAACTGGTCCTTCTCAGACTGGTATTTGTAAAAGAGTAAATGTTTGGGTCCCATTTATTGTAACATAGATCGTCAACCATTCAACCATTCAGAAATGTTGATGGTTCAGCGTCAGACTCAAATAAAATAAGTAGCGCATAAAGAGCAAAAAATAAGTCTACATCTTCTCAATGACAACTATGATACTTCCCAATCCTTAGACCTCTGAGCAATTGTACATTCAAATAACCTGGTCTCCAGTACAATGACACAGCTCATCCAGCTGCTGTTGCATAGCTCCAGAAAAGCAAGTCATTGTGGCATTCATACAGAATCTGCACATTCACCTTGAGATCATCTTCGTTACACACGGAGTGATCTAATTTCCTCCAACATTTTAAAAACACACAGATTCGTAGGTTAATTGGCCACTGTACATAGCCCTTTCCATGTTGATGAGTAGTAGAATCTGGGAGTAGTTGGTGCAAATGTGAGGACGTAAAATGGAATTTTCGTTACTTACCTACAGGAAAGCGGTAAGATTGAAAGACTACAGAGAACACAAAGTACACTGCAGATGCTGGGCTCAAAGCAACACGTACAACAAGCTGGAGGAACTCAGCAGGTCAGGCAGCATCCATGGAAACGAGCAGTCAATGTTTCCACGGATGCTGCCTCACCTGCTGAGTTCCTTAAACTTACAAGGATGCTGCTAAGACTTGAGCACTTGAGTTATAGGGACTTTATTTCCAGAAGCATAGGAGAATGAGAGGAGAATGAGGGGAGATTTGACAGAGGCCTTTTCCACTAAGGTTAGGTGAGAATTATAGGTCAGAGGTTCAGGATGAAAGGTGAAATATTTAAGATGCACCTGATGAGGGAAACTTCGTCACTCAGAGGGTGGTGCAAATGTGGAATGAGCTGCCAGTGGAAGTGATGGAAGCAGATTCAATTTCAGCATTTACCAGAAATTTTGATAAGTACATTGAAAGGAGAGTATGGAGAGCAATGGTCCAGGTGTGAGTTGATGGGACTGGACAGAACAACCATTCAGCATGGACTAGATGGGCCAAAGGCCTGCTTCTGTACTGTTGAGCACCATGACTCTCAAGTTATCCAGAAAAATGGTGCTGAAGCCAAAGTTATTTTAAAAAGGTATCTGCTGGGCCTTGCGTCAGAATCCACGTTTAGAACAATATAAACAGATCGTTTTGTAGAGTCCAGGTGCGAGTAAAAAAGGGTAAATAAAGTTAAGACCATTCATGCTCATTGCAATGGAGCAAGCAACAGTAACATCTGGGGTAGGCAATACTGCTGAAAAATAATGAAAATGTTCAAAATATTCAAAGTCAGGAAGCACAAATGGTGAAATGTAAAGAACTAAAATGTAATCAGTTATTGAAAAGAAGGCATATCCTGGAAGGTGAAGGACCCCAGCAATGGATGTCATCTTCTGGAGCCACCAGATTTTGAAAATGTTCTTCATGGTGGTACTGATGGTGGTGGCCAAGTCCACAACCCTTTACAGCTCCCCCACCCCCGAGCCTGTGCGTTGGAGCCTCTACACCAGGTGATGATGCAAACAGTCAGTACAACTGTAGAAATTTACTCATTTTGGAGACACATCAAATCTCCTCAAATTTCTAATTTAGTCCAGCCACTCATGAGCTATCTTTGTGATTGCAGGATAGATCTTCAGAGATCTTGATGCCCAGGAAATTCAAACTGCTCACACTTTCCGCTGCCGACCCCTTGATGAGAACTGGTGTGTGTTCTCAGACTTGCATTTCCTGAAGTCCAAACTCCAAGGCAGAATCTGAAACTCTGCCTAGCCACACAGTTAGAGTGTAGAGTAGCGCAGTGGGCAAATCACACATTCTTGAGGTGCACCGGTGTTGATTGTCAGCAAGGAGATGTTATTTGCAATCCACACTGACAGCGATCTTTCAGTGAGGAAGTCCAGGATCCAGTTGTAGAGAGGGGCGCAGAGGCCCAGGTTTTGATGCTTTTTAATTAGTACCAAAGGGATGATGTTGTTGAACTCTGAATTGTGATCAAGAAACTGCAGCCTGATGTAGGTATTGCTGTTGTCCAGGTGGTCCAAGGCAAGGCCAATGAGATTGAATCTGCTCTGGAGCTGTTGTAGCAGTAGGCAAATTGCAGCAAGTCCAGGTCCTTGCTCAAGCAGGAGTTAACTCTAGCCAATACGAATGGGACAAGTGGGGGCTGTGCTGGGTTTGGGTATTTGATCATCCACAATATTCCTCGTGGGAATTTAAACTGGAGGTGGCAGTATTTTTTTTTACGAGGTCGAGTTGCGAGCTTGACATCAACCCTGCAAGGATGGTATGGAAGGATGGTATGGACCGACATCAACCGGGCACAGGAGCGGTCTGTCACTGGTTCGAACTCGGAAACCTCTGTTCTCCAGCTCAGCACTAATCTCACTGCGCCCAGCCAACTGGAATGGGAGGGGGGTGGCAGGGTCAGGGTGAATCTTACTAAGAAAATTTTAAGCCAAATACAAAGTTAATCACTCAACACAGTGTCAATGGCAACAACTTAAAATGGCGGACGGCATTCTCCTTCCTCGGTTTGTAAGTACGAGTTGTCCATAAGTTGGATGTTCGTAACTCGGGGCAACCTGTACTACATTGAAGCAGCTCACCCTTCTCTTCTTGGATGGCCATATGATTGATTGCCTTTTGAAGCAGGTGAGAAATTTCAGCTGCAGCGGTGAAGTTGAAGATGTGGAAAATTCCAGTCAGTATCGGGGCCTAATGCCTTGTGAGTTTTTACCCTCTTGAAAGATGTTCTGACATTAATCTCAGAGACAGGCATCACAGGATCAATCAGATGCTGCTGGGATTTGTAAATGTAGTTTTATTCTCGCCTTGTAAACATACGGCAAGTCCCTGCACTTAAATGCTAAGGTTACAGCTTCCTTCTTTCATATGAATAACCCCAGGGACAGTCTAGGGCTACGTCCACACTACGCCAGATAAATCCTTAACCTTAATCCTTGATCTTGTTTTTACCCTCCGTCCACACTAAAACAGCATTTTCGTCCCCTGAAATCGGAGCTTTTCAGAAACGCTTTCCAGAGTGGGTATTTTTGAAAACACCGCTCGGGCAGATCAGCGTGAATGGGGTAACCGGAGAAATCTGAAAACGCTGTCAGACGGCATTTCATAGTTTTCTTGAACCCAACCTAACCATTTCAGATCAGATGGCAACGAGACAAGCCAGAAGAATTAGAAATGTACTCACCAAATACTTTGACCCATAACTTACTGAATAAATAAGCATACTCACTTTGCCCTGTTTTCTGTCCTTGCTCATATGAAGGTGGTTTACCTATTTATGCAAGTACTTCTCTGACAATAGATGTGTAACAGCCTAATGTAACATTGTATGGAAATACAAAATAACACTGATGCAGACATGTTTTACACATTTAACAAGGTACTTTATTAATGCAACAGAGTTAGTCAGTTTTTCAATGTTCGTCCTTAGCCGGGTCAATCTGTCCGTGAACTCCCTGTCGGTTGCCTCTATACACTTCAGTATTTGTTGTTTTTTTTTACTTTTAAATCTTCCTGCGCGAGAGCCAACAGCTGCCCGTCATTTAAGTTTTCTAGTCTGTAACTGTACAAACACACAGTCTTTCACAGTGAGATTCGACACCAAGCATGTCGCTCATTTTTGGTTGATGTATGCACAGGAGGAGGAGATTCGACGAAATCTCTGTTTCAACGTGGATGGAGATATTTTTAAAAATGCGTAGTGTGGACGCCTATCGTTTTTACACGAAACCAGTGTTTTCAAAATTATCCAGTCTAGTGTGGATGTAGCCTCAATCAACACTGCGGGTCTGCGGTGACTGACAAGGTCAAAGTGATAATAGCAGATTCTTCAGTAGATGGTGCAAATGGTCGCTGATGAGGTGGATGGTCATTTTGTTAAGTAGTCTACTCCAACAATAGCTTAACAGGACCTTTATGTGCCACTGATGCATGGTTATGAGATTTGCAACATCACCATGGATGACGACCAGTGAGGAAAATACAGGAGACAATGCATCATTTGTCTTCAATCAAGGAAAGGAGGAAATTAAAAACAACTATTAAGTGCAATTTCTGCTTTGTTTTCACGTGGTCCTTCTTCATTTGTGAAAATGTGAGTTTACCACACTGTTTTACTGTGTTTTCACACATTTCCAATTATCCATATGTGCCACCAACTCTCTTTTGCAATCTAAATACCTCATCCTTAATTCACAACATATGGATTACAAGCATTACAAATTAGAACACTTAAAGAATAAAAGTCATTTTGTGATGAGCTCTGCATTCTTCGTGTATATTGTCACGTTTGAAACATTAACATGCAGACATACGCAAAGAAATGCCTGCATAACCTGCAATTTATAGAAAAGCTATTCCAAAAGGGATCCATTAGTAGCATTGTTCAACATTTTGTACTCATTAAACTTTTCCAAGCCAGGATGTTTCAAGACTTACAGAACTTCTTACAGCACAATTAAATTTCTTGTTATTTTACAAAGCACAACCTACCATGGAAATGAAAAACAATTACATCCCTTTCAACTGGTGTTTAACTGACAGTGCCATATACAGAATGGAGTTTGGGGTCAATTGACAGCCTTATCAAGATAAAATGTTTTTTTTAAAGAAGAAACATTCCAAACAAGAAGAAATTTTGGAATGTAAGGACATTATCGTGCTGACAGGTTAACTCAAGAGCCAAAGTAAAAGCAAAAGAGAGGGCATACAATGAAACCAAAGCTAGAGGCAAGATAGAGGATTGGGAAGCTTTTAAAAACTTGGAAGGAAATTAAGGTGGTCATTAGGAAGGAAAAGATGAATTATGAAAGGAAGCTGGTCATTAATATCAAAGACACCAAAAGATTTTTCAAGTATATAAAGGGTAAAAGACTTGAAGGTAGCTATAGGACCAATAGAAAATGACACTGGAGATATTGTAATGAGAGATGCAGAGATGGCACTGGAACTGAATGTGTATTTTGCAGCAGTATTCACAGTGGAAGACATCTGCTGTATACCAGACAATCAAGAGTGTCAGGGAAGTGAATTATGTGCAGTGAAAATTACGATTGAGAAGGTGCTCAGGAAGCTTAATGGTCTGAGGGTGGATAAATCTCCTGGACCTGATGGAATGCACCCTTGGGTTCTGAAGGAAGTAGCTGGAGAGATTGCGGAAGCATTAACAATCTTTCAAGAATCGATAGATTTTGGCACTGTATTGGATGACTAGAAAATTGCAAATGTTACTCTACTATTTGTGAAGGGTGGGAGGCAGCAGAAAGGAAACTACAGACCTGTTATCCTGACATCAGTGGTTGGAAAGTTGTTAGAATCGATCGTTAGGGATGAGATTACGGAGTACCTGGAGGCACATGACAAGATAGGCCAAAGCCAGCATGGTTTCCTGAAAGGAAAATCCTGCCTGACTAACCTACTGCAATATTTTGAGGAAATTACAAGCAGGTTAGACAAAGGAGATGCAGTAGATGTGGTGTATGTGGATTTTCAGAAGGCCTTTGACAAGGTGCCGCAAGTGAGGCTGCTTAGTAAGACAAGAGCCCATGGAACTACAGGGCATTTACTAGCATGGGTTGAGCATTGTCTGATCAGCAGAAAACAGAGTAGGAATAAAGGGATCTTATTCTGGCTGGCTGCTGGTTACCAGTGGAGTACCACAGGGGTCGGTGGTGGGACCACTACTTTTTACGATGTATGTGAATGATTTGGACTATGGGATTTGTGGCTAAATTTGCCGATGATACTAAAATAGGTGGAGGAGTGGGCAGAGTTGAGGAAACAGAGAGCCTGCAGAGAGACTTGGATAGTTTAGGGGAATGGGCAAAGTGGTGGCAAATGAAATACAATGTTGGAAAGTTTATGGTCATGCACTTTGGTGGAAGAAATAAATGGGCAGACTATTATTTAGATGGGGAGAAAATTCAAAATTCAGAGATGCAAAAGGACTTGGGAGTCCTTGTGCAAGATACCCTAGAGGTTAACCTCCAGGTTGAGTCGGTGGTAAAGATGGCAGATGCAATGTTGGCATTCATTTCCAGAGGTATAGAATATAAGAGCAGGAATGTGACGTTGAGGCTCTATAAGGCACTCGTGAGACCACACTTGGAGTATTGTGTGCAGTTTTGGGCTCCTTATTTTGAAAAGGATGTACTGACATTGGAGAACACTCAGAGAAGATTCACGAGAATGAAAAGGTTACCGTATGAGGAATGTCTGGCAGCTCTTGGGCTGTATTCCCTGGAGTTCAGGAGAATGAGGGGGGGATCTCATAGAAACATTCTGAATGTTAAAAGGCCTGAACAGCTTAGATATGGCAAAGTTATTTCTCATGGTAGAAGAGTTGAGGACACAACTTCAGAATTGAATGAGATCCATTTAGAACAGAGATGCAGAGAAATTACTTTAGGGTGATAAATCTGTGGAGCTTGTTGCCATGAGCATCTGTGGGGGCCAAGTCATTGGCTGCATTTAAGGCATAGGTAGACAGATTCTTGATTAGCTGGGGCATCAAAGGGTATGGGGAGAAGGCCTGGGAGTGGGGGTGACCGGAAGAATTGGATCGGGCCATGATTGAATGGTGGAGCAGACCCAATGGGCCGAATGGCCGATCCCTGCTCCTATATCATATGGTCTTCTGGAAATCCAACGAGATGTACTGTTGAAAAATAGTGCAAAAACCCCCATCAAGAAATTTTGGATAATCGCAGGAAATTATCTTGGAGTCAAGTCAAGATAAATCTAGAGAATTGAAGAGTTGTTATTTTTAGAAGGAAACTTGTAAAGACTTGATTATAGCAAGTGGAAGACATCAGTACAAATACATGCTCATAAAACAAAACAAGTGAAGATTTTTAATTAAATAATCTGAATAAAATATGTTCTATGTTTTAATAAAAAAAAGGACATGGAGTATAATTCCAAAAGAGATGATACAATAATATAGAGAGACTGGGATATTGTATCTAATACATACAAATCAAGCTCATGGGAAAAATGACCAAATTTAATTGGGTGATAACATTCAAATTTCATTGAAATATCAGACTAAAAATATAGGCAAACTTTTGTCCAATACATGAAAATAAAATTTTCAGCCCTGATCTGGGTATACATTTTCTAAGCAATTCCAGTGCCTTGTTGTGCAACAATACCAACTTTTTGCATTATTCCAACATTTTAATCCACCAGTTGGTTAGTTGAACTGATTTCATAACCTATGGACTCTCCTACTCATGTTCTCAATATTATTAATTCATGCTTTTTGGTATTTGCACAGTTTCTCCTCGTTTGCACAATGGTTGCTTGTTAGTATGCTTCTGTGCAGTTTTCCCATTGATTCTGTTGAATTTCTTTGTTCCACAATGAACGCCTGCAGGAAAATTAATCTCCTGGTGACAAATATGTACTTCGCTAATAAAGTTACTTTCAACTTTGAATTTAAGATCTTGGTCTTAGTGAATTCTATATCTCATCTTGGATAAAGTTCTCAGCATTGGACACACTGGATCAGCTCAAGAGAATGAACACAACACCCAACCCAGTAATGCTGCAGCAAGGTTACATTATCACTGCCTCCAAGTTGCACACTTTCACAAACATGGAGATATGTTACAGTTCATCATTTTTACCAAAAAACAAAGGATGCAAGTTTGGAGCAGCCCTTGAGAACACTGAACGCAAGATGTAAAGCAGGTCAAAGCTGGTAGAATTGGTCAATAGCTGGAAATTTGCTGTTACTCACCTCCCTGCAAAAAAAAACGGTAGTACAAACTCTTCAAAATTAGTTCTGAATCGACTAATAATGTTAGGGAAAAAAACTTGTTTCCCTCCTTTATTAGTCTGTTTTCCCAATTATTAGGGCTTTGCTGGAATTGCATTACTGAAGGCGGTGAGGTTGGGGTGGGTTGGTGGGGGTGGGGGGGAAGAGAGAGAGAAAATGGATGATGGGAAAATAGTGAGAGCGCATGAAACAGAAGTAGGAGATAATTTTGTTCCCTTGTGCCTGATCCAAAATTCAATAAGAAAGTTGATCAGTCCTTCTCTGCAAAAATTGTGCACCCTTCAAAACACATTATCTAAATATCAATCGACTTATCTTGCCCTTCACAGTGCTTTACTCTTCACTGGTAAGTTGACAAGTTATACATTTAATATTTAGCTCTACCTGCACACATGGAAACATTGATAACAACAAATGGGTAAAAAGCCAGGTCTTAAAGATATAACTTAAAGCAACTCTGGTTAATAAGATGATGTCTTAAAAATCCTAGTCAGCTGTTGTAAAGTAGCCTAGATAACAATATGTGTGTTTGTATAGTCTACTCTTAATGTGGATGTATTTAGAAGATTGGAAGAGAAAATAAATGTCAATTTAGATTTAAACTACAGCATTTAAATCCAGGAAATGTAGGTTTTCCTGTGTATTAGTTATACCAGTGTTAATGATCGAAAAAAAACTCTTAGGAAAATTTGATCTAATGTAGCCTGACAAATCTGGAACAGTTGAACTCTTCCTTTTCAAAGATTTCTTTCATGCTTGAATAAGCTAGTGGAAAACAGAAATTCAGCTATTTAAAATTGAAGCACTTTTAGACACATGTAAAAACTCAGCAATGCTACAAAACTACAAATGGAACTGACTCCAAGAGCAAAGCAAGAGATGAAATGAAAATAGCAATCTTCCAGTTAATATAACCCCGCCTGTATGCCTTCTCTTCATCTGTTATATTTATTCTTGGAACCCAAAGTCTGAGAAATATCCTTAAAAGTCAATTCTCTCTTCCCTTGTAACTTTGGTGCAGGCAAGGAATAAGTTTTCAGATCTAGACATTGAAATTTGGGCCCACTTCATAATTAGCAACAAAAAGAAAAGAAAAACAGTACCATCTCACATTTTTGCTGCACATTAACAATGAAGTCAGGCTTACAAAATGATGTAGTGACAATGGAATGCATGAGAATTTGTTCGGAGATTCAACATGTTACTCAAATCAGTGAGCAGAGATTAAACCAAATTTTAGATAAATGAAGTACACACCAAAAGTACATGCAGCCATCCCTACATGTAGCTGTGATTTTTTTTTACCAGCTTGTTAAAGGAGGAACAAAGTTTTTTGAAAAGGTTGTAACCTTTAATGATATTTAGTGACATTTTTAATATAGGTACTAGAATTAAACACATCTTCAAACATGAAGGGCATTTGCCAACAAAGTTGACCAGCACAAGTCTGAAGCCTGTTATGGTCCACTCTCAATGAATGCAGTTACGCTTCAGCACCTGCTGTCCAATGTGTTCATGTGGCAGTAACACACTTCTCCTATACCAGGGGTCGGTAACCCGCGGCTCCGGAGCCGCATGCGACTCTTTCATCTCTGTGCTGCAGCTCCCTATGGTTTGTTAGTTTTTGAAATGTAATTCGAAATTTGAAGATTATGGTGATCTTGTACAATCTAAATAAAACATTGTGGAGACCCCATTTCCTGGCACATCCGAACCGGCTCACAATTAGCCACCGTTCCGGCTAAGGGAGATAGCCTATGGGGGTTTGTGAGTACGTGTCTTTTGGAGCATCCGCGCCCACAGGGACGGGTTGAGGGAAGCTTTAAAGCAAGGCTGTTTAGTTCGAATAAAGTTATCTTTGACTGCAGTGTCGTTATTTTAGCGCTGCGTGTAGCACACCGCTACAACGTGTTTTTTTATCGCCATTAATATACATCACCACTGCCAATGCCTGACACCCGCCAGTGCGCGCTTTCTTTTAATTCTTCGATCCAAGGTAGGCTAACTATGGAGTAACCTTCAACCCAACGTCTTTTTTTCGGAGTTCAAAATGTTTTTGTTGCATGCAGAAATGTAATTTCGTTTTCTCTGCAGGAGTTCATCAATTTCATAAATGCAACACATTATAGTTTGTTTATACATAGCATAAAGGCAAAAAAAAACCGTTGTATGCAGTGTTATTTCATTTTAAATGTCAAACGGGTTTTGTGGCTCCCAGTGTTTTCTTTTCTGTGGGAAATGGGTCCATATTGGCTCTTTCAGTGGTAAACGTTGCCGACCCCTGTCCTATACCTTTTGAGTTTGATGATAAGCATGCAACAGTTAATTATCAGGTTGAGAAACTAACCAATTTCTTAAAATACCACAACTCAAAGGAAAACCTGCCTTAGTGACTTTAAACTATGTGACACGACATTTATACCATAAAACATAGGAGCAGAATTAGGCCATTCAGCCCATCCAACCTACTCCACTGGATTAGAAGCTAGACTTGTGGTCAACTGACAAAATATGAGAGAATTCAAACCTATTTCCAATTCAACAAACTTCAGCAAGCCTTACTTGATAGTAATTAAGGATAGAATCCCTGATCAATTTACATTCTCTTAATCAGATCATTTTAAATCTGTCTATACAGCAAGTTTCCCTTAATAGGCACGAGGACTTGGAAAGAGAGGCATCAGCATTTAAAAGAGGTAGGTCTCAGGATTCGTTGGAGAGTTTCCCAGGAGCCTGGATTTGGAATGAGTGACATTTGCAAATTTTTTGTTAAGTTGATTGGCTAATAAGCTAATTAACAATAGCCAATAGAAAGTTAGGGTCAAGCAGAGCAACCATTTTTTGGTAGGCCAGTAAGAGCGAAGAGTTGAGGCTTTGACTTGAGAAGCAGAGTAAATGGTCCAGGTGTGGAGAGTGAGAGCAGCAAAGGAGCTTCACAGCTGAAAGAACAGGTAAGTTTTTATTTTGTATTGATTCTTACTCCTTTATTCAGTGTAGGCAGGATGTAGTTATGGCTGTGGCATGCTCCTCCTGCAAGGTGTGGGAAGTCAGGGAACCCCAGATTCCACGATAACTAAACCTGTAGGAAGTGCATCCAGATGCAGATTCTCAGACTGATCAAGGAACTGAAACTGTATTTGGATGTTTGCAAGTTCATCCAGGAAGTTTGGAGCTTCATTGATGGATCTTTTACTGAGGTGATCACAGCCAAGGTACAGACTTCAGACAGATGGGGGACCAGCAGGGGAAGTATGGGAAGTAGACTCTCAGTACAGTGCTGCCCCCCATAGCAATTCCTCTCGGCCAGTATACCCCTTTGGGTACTACTGGGTGGGGAATGACCTGGCATGAGAAAATCTGCGGATGCTGAAAATCCAAAGCAACACAGAACGCTGGAGACATTCAGCAGGCCAGGCAGCATCTATGGGAAAAGTGCAAACAGTTAACATTGAGCCAAGACTCTTCATCAGGACTGGAAAGCAAGTCAGAATAAGGTGGTGGTGGTGGGGGGGGGGGGGGGGGGGAGGAGAGGAAGGGGTGAAGTAAAATAGATAAAGGGTTGGAGAAGGGGGAATCTGATAGAGGGCCATTGAAGAAAGATATGGAGGCATGTGAAGGACAGACAAGGAGATAAGGTGATGGGGGAAAAACAGGAATGGGGAACAATGGAGGGGGCTCAATAGCAGTTAATGAAATAGATGTTCCATCCCCTCAGACCAGAGGCTACCCTGATGGAATACAAGGTGTTGTTCCTCCAACCTGATTGTGGCTTCATCATGGCAGTAGAGGAGGCCATGGACTATCAGATTGGAATGGAAAGTAGAATTAAAATGGGTGGTGATGCACCATCAATAACTCTCTGAGATGCGAGGCGAGATATAGGCTTTTATTGGCTGGAAGAAAGAAGCAGCAGCAATTGACCACCACACTACATCCTGGAGACTGAGGGCAGGGCCCAGGCTCCAATCGCTTTTATACCAGGGTCTGTGGGAGGAGCCACAGGAGCAGTCAGGGGGGGGGGGGGGGGTGTCCAGACAGGTATATGTAGTTCACCACAGGTGATCACCAGGAAATACCACGTTTGCTGGCTGACAGAGTGTAGGTGCTTGGGGAACAATCTCCCAATCAAAGTCAGGTCTCAGTGATGTGTAGGAGATTACTTCAGCAGACTCGAAGTGTCACCTCACCTGGAAGAACTGTTTAAGACCCCTAGGGAGGTAATGAGGGAGGTGGTGTAGAGGCGTGTGGCACTTGTTCCACTTGCAAGGATAAGTACCAGGAGGGAGAACAGTGGGGAGGGATGAGTGGAAAATGGAGTCATGTAGGGAGCGATCCTGCGGAAAATAAGAGAGAACGATGTGCTTGGTGGTGGGATCCTGTTGGAGATGGTGGAATTTAAGTGCTGGATGTGACTGCTTCTGGGGTGGTATGGGAGGACGAGAGGAACCCTATACCTAGTGTGGTGGTAGAAGGGGTGAGGGCAGTGTTGATGGTGGAGGTAGGGAAGCTCCTTTCTTTGAAGGGGACATCTCAGTAGTTTTGGAGTGAAAAGCCTCAGCAGATGCAGCAGAGGAACTGAGAGAAAGATTGCATTTTTCCAAGTGATAGCGTGGGAAGAATTATAGTCCAGGTAGCTGTGACAATCAGTAGGCTTGTAAAAGAATCAGATAATTTAGAGACAGAAAGAAAAGGGAGGGAAGTGTTGGAAAAGGACCAGGTAAATGAGGGCAGTGTGGAAGTTGGATAAAAAGTTGACGAGCTTAGCATGTGTGTCGGAAGCAGCACCAATACAGTCATTGATGTAGTGTAGGAAGAGTTGGGAAGCAATACCAGTGTAGGCTTGAAAGATGGACTGTTCCACATAGCTGGCAAAAAGGCAGGCGTTGCTGGGACTCGTGAATGCCAATGGCTATACCTCCGTTTGGAAGGACGTGGGAGGAGCTGAAGGAGAAATTGAGAGTAAAATGACCAGTTCCACCAGACGCAGGAGAGCGATGGTGGAGGGGAACTGGTCGGGTCTGTCCCGAAAGAAGCTGAGAGCTTTAAGGCCCTCCTGATGGGGGGATGGAAGTATATAGGGATTGGACAGCCATAGTGAAAGTGACCAAACATGACCTATCAGGGCACAGCAGTAGCCAGGTCAGTAACACCCTGGCTGGCATTGGGGCTTAGTAGGGAAGGTGGTGACAGACTGAAATTCTGTGGCTGCAAAAGAAATGCAAGGATGGTGTTACTTCACACTTCCTGGGTGCTAGGTTGCAGATTCCTCAGTGACTAAACATTCTGAAAGGTGGAGTCTGTGCAGTGCGAGGGAGTGGTGCACATTAAAACCAATGACACAGACAAAGAGGAGATGATGTCCTGCACCATGAGTACAGAAAGGTTTTAGATTCTTGGAATGCGGGAACTGTTTCTGGGGCAAGAGCGACCTGTACAAGACGGACTGGTGCACCTTAATTGGAATGGAAACAATATCATGGCCAGGTGGTTTACCAGTGAGGACCAGGTCAGGAAAGAGGGATTGAGAGGAAGGGGGATGTCACTGGTAAGTAGCTAATATTGTTCCCTTATTAGGAAACCAGGACAGTCCTGGAAACAGCAGTGGGAGGGAAGCTGCTGTAGAGTGTTCAGTCAGCATAGCTTTGTGTCCAGTAAGTCACACCTAACTTTACATTCATCACCTCAAAAAGACTGTCAAGTGGTGGATGTTATCTTCACTGAGAGTTGACGTGTCCATACAAGACGGGGTAGTTGCTGGTGAACACCTATTCAGTCTGGAGGTCTGATTTGGGGTGGTTTGTTTCTCTCTACAGATGCTGCCTGACCTGTTGAGTTCCTCCAGTATTGTTTGTTGTTCTGTGCTAGGACTGGTTTTTGACCTGGATGAAAGCAGACGAATGGCATTGTGACTGACAAAGGTCAAAAGACATCAGTTGCAGATGAGGGTGGAGAGATGGCAATGTTTAACCTAGCCAGATGTGAGGTGTTCCATTTTGGGAAATGTAAAGAGACAGTCTACTTAATTACAAAACCTGTAACGGTGACATACAGAGGGCTCTTAGGCTCCAAGTCCACTGCTCCCTGGAAGTGACAGGGTGGTAAAGGCACCACAGGGCTTGCTTGCCTTTTACTTGAGAAACTGAGTTCCAGCATCTGCAGATCATCTCTTGTTGCTGAAGAGTCCGAGGTTATGTTGCAGCTTTATAAACTGGTTACCAATTTAATTAGTTTGACACATTGCAGGCTGACGGGCCTACTCCTGTGCTGTACTAGTCTATGTTCACAAGCCAATGCTGTGTCTGTCTCCATCTCAAGAGACCATTTAACCATCTTTTTTTAAAGAAAGCCTACCAATTATCACTGCAATCTTGACAATTCTTTGTCCCACTTTGTATTCTGTAAAAATGCTATTCCCTTTTCTCAGTTCATTCAGCTCCATGTTCCTAGGATAAGCTTTTCTTTCCAGGACAGATATTGTCCTCCAAAAGTGGATTTCCTCTTCATCCCACCAATAATGCTGTCCTAACCTGCATTTCTTTCAGCTCCCAGACATCAGTGCTCATCTCATCTTCTCACTGTCTTAACATGGTTAGAGTTCTCGTCCTTGCCCACCACCTCAAGTCTTTGCATCTCATTCATCAACCTCCACAACTTCTGTCATCTTTTGGGGATCCTACCACCAAGCACTCCTTTACTACCTCCTCTCCCCCCCCCCATACTCTGCTTTCCCCAGGGACCCCCTTATCCATTCTTCTCTCCCCACTGATCTCCATCCTAGCATTATCTTTGCAAGCAGCCAAAGTTCTATACTTGCCCATTCACCTCCTCCATCACCTCCATTCATGGACCCAAACAGTATTTCCAAGTGAGGCATCACTTCACCGACAAATCTGTTGGTAATCTAATGTATCAGTGTATCTGGTGCTCCCAAAGCACACTCTACTTTGAGACTAGATTTAAAATTGGGGAACACTCAATCACCTCCATGCCATCTGCTCAAAGGGAATTTCCCAAAGGCAACTATTTTAATTCCTATCCTCCACTCCCATACGTCCATGGCTTTCTCCTTTGCCATAAAAAGGCCACTCAGGGTGGAGGAGCAAATTTCATATGAGTAGCCTCCAACCTGATTCCAGTAAACATTTTCCCCTCCCATTTCCCTCCTCTATTCCCCAACTCTGGCCTCTTACCTATTCTCACTTGCCTATCACCTGCCAACCAGTTCTCACCTACAAGTCCAAGTAACTGTTTGCATGCAACAGTGGCCACACCTTGATGCACTGATTCGAAAGGCGGACTAAACCAGGTGAGGTAGGGATATGTCTACCCCAGCATACAAACCCAGTTCTGGGAGACTGGATGGATGGGATAAATTACAAAATCCCATGGCAAAGAAGGGGGTGCTGCAACTCTTCCTGGTGATTGAAGGCACGGCTATCGACTGCAGCCAAGGAAGTCTCCAGACACAACGGTTTTTCATACTACTGGGCTAAGATTTGAGGCAGAGTGCATCAGCTTTTTCACTATCGAACTCCTGCAGGAGCTGCAGAGACAACGGTCATCAGAAACATAATGGCCTTATGTTAAAATTTAAGGTATTAATTCAAGATAGAAATTCTTCTACCTCATGTTAGGCAGTTGGAGACATTACTTATACATTCAATTCCAGCCTCAGATTCTAGACTGTAAGCTAATAAAACTAAATCTTGGTTTGATTAGAAGTACTTGAACAGCAAGTCAGTGAAAAATACAGCTAAACAAGTATCTATAATACCTATAAGAAGTATTCACTCCCTTTAAGTATTCATGTGATATTGTTTTACACTTAAACAGTGGATTTAACTTGGCTTTTTTGGCACTGATCAAAAGAAAAAAGCTTTCATGTCAAAGTGAAAACAATCACAAAGAGATCCAATTTTAAAATAATAATTGATTGCACAGGTATTCAGTCCCTTCCAAGTCACGTAGTAGATGTACCTTCGCCAGCAAATACAGCCTTGAGTCTGTGGATAGGTCTTCATCAGCTTCACACATCTGGACTCTAAATTTCCACATTCTTCTTTACAAAACTGCTCAAGCTCTGTCTGATTGCATGGGGATAGGGAGTGAAACAGCTCTTCTCAAATCCAGCCACATTCTCAATTGGATTGAGGTCTGGACTCTGACTTGCCCACTCCTGTTGTAGCTTTATGCTTGGTCATTGTCTTGGTGGAAAACAAATCTCCCAAGCCACAGTTCTCTTGCAGATTGCAACAGGATTTCTGTATTTTGCTGCATTCATTTTACCCTCTACCTTTACAAGCCTTCCAGGGCCTGCTGCAGTCAAGCATCCCCACAGTGTGATGCAGCTACCATCATGCTTCACAGTAGAGGTGGTGTGTTTTTGATGATGTGCAGTGATATTGCTCACATCAAGTAGGGCAATTAGTCTGATGGCCAAAAATCTCTATTTTGGTTTCATCAGACCAGAGGGCTTTCTTCCAGCTGACTTCAGAGTCTCCCACATACCTTCTGGTGAACTCTAGCTGAGATTCCTGAGAATTTTTTTTTCCAAGTGGCTTCCTCTTTGCCACTCACCCATAAAGCAAAGCACCCGGGCAACAGCTGTTGTGTACTGTCACTGAATCTTGCAACTCCTCCAGGGTTGTCATAGATCTGTTGGTGGCCCCCTTCCTGCACAGTCACTCAGTTTTTGAGGACAGCCTGCTCCAGGCAGATGTACAGCTGTGCCATATCTCCATTTCTTGATTAACTGTACTGCAAGGGCTATTCAGTGACTTGGAAACTTTCTTGTATCCATCTCCTGACTTGAGCTTTTCAATAACCTTTCCACAGTTGCTTGGAAAGTCTTGTTTTCAAGGTGTAGCTTTTAACCAGGACACTGACTCAACAGCAGTTGGATCTCTCAGATACAGGTGTATTTTTACCACAATCAATTGACACATCTTGACTGCAGAGGTGACCTCCATTTAACTAATTGTGTGACTTCTAAAACCAGCTGGCTGCACCAACGATGATTGTGCCTCATATTGGGGGGGGGGGCGGTGAATACTATGCAATCAATTAATTTGTGTCATATTTGTAATTAATTAAGATCACATTGCAGAGATGTTTTCCACTTTGACACAAATGTTTTCTGATGATCAGTATCAAAATCAAAGCCAAACTAAATCCACTTTGATTCAATGCTGTTGAACAATAAAACATGATAACATTAAAGTGGGGTGAATGCTTTTTTTAAAAAAAACAGGCATTGTATATTCCAGATCAACAAGGACTATAATTTTAAAATCGATCTCTTCCTTAAGCGATTTACTGAAATAAATATTGCAGGCTAGCATTACCACCAAATACAAAAAAACCTGCATCTGTTAAATATACAATGGTAGCAGATGGTGGAAATTCCCAGCAGATCAGGCAGGAATTGTGGAGAAAGCAGAATAGATTTAGTCATCCTTAATTTGAGCAGAGTGGGGGGAAATGGCGAGCTTTGCTCCAAATGAGAAACTTAAAGCTTTGCAACTCATTCAAGATCCCACCCCCAAAACACCATAAGCCATTCAAACAAAAACAATGTTGAATGCATTTGTCTTACAGAATATACTTCATTTTTAATCCTGCTTTCCAGAGCCCATATTTCAAATGTTATTACAATCAATTAAACAATCAAATGGATGGCAAAGCTCAGTACAAGACCAAAATATTTTAATTTGCATTAAAAAATTCTAATTCATAGTTAAACAGCATAAGAATACATCCTTCATCACTTGAAAAGGTTCAAAATATTATCAAGCTGGTAAATTACTGTCTAGCCTATGTATGTCAGCTGTGCATAAATATTCAGAAGATTTTTTGAAAAGTGCAAAGGCATCACAAATAAAAATGTATCCTTTCCATTTTAAGCCTTTTTACATTTTAGCTTCTCTTCCCCCGCCAACTACTTACTGTACAATATTCTTAATTTTTTACTTCAGTTGGAAGCATCATGGGGTATGGGGCATCATATAGTAAATGTAGTTTATATAATTGCTTTTCTCCTCAGATTTCACATTTAATTTGCTTTTATAAGCTTGTACAAGCATTCTCCTAGTTTATCCAATTATGTGCAAGAATGCAGGTGCATTTTGTAAAACACCAGAAGGCCTGTTGTTTCTTCTTTTCAGACTGTACATGTGACACTGTCTATTATGCCAAGAAAATAAAAGTATCCTGCAGCTTTCCATTCATGGATGAAAAGTCGAGACCTTCTTACTAAAAGGAAATCATTTACTCCTCACTAACCAATAGATTACAAATGAAATGGCATTTCAAGTTTAATTAATACTGCAAAACATGGCTACGTGCTGCCCATCGAATACTTTAAGCATCTGGCAATTATCCAGGCAAAGCAACCTACTTTTAAGCTTGGAGACAGCAATCAAGCAGTTTTCCACTCTTGGACAAAACAAAAAATACAACACCAGGACTGGCCCTCACATGTAACCAATTTAAGTTTTGTTAACAAAAAAACATGCTTCAGAATTTAAGTATGGACGTTGGTATTAAGGAGGAAATCTAAGATGCATTGACACCATTCATGGGGAAGATAACACCAAGTCTGTAAGAACAAGCTGCCTCCTTCCTACACATCCTCATGGCTATTAATTAAAGTCAGTCTTCCTCAGGTCCAGGAGGAAGAGTTGGAGGTGGGGTGGTGGTCTATGCAATTCCTCAGTTCTGGCTGTTAGCTCCTAAACAAAATCCTCAATTCATAACCTGTCAGGCTGGTACTTTTGTAGGATCACCTTCTGAAGGACAGGACAGGGGCTGTCAGCTGAACCCGAAGTCCCGGTGGCTTCAAGCTAGCTTGTATCCTTCGTGTTTAAGTACAGATTAATTTTCTACATTAATTTATGGATTACAAATTTTCTACTGAACCATGAAAGGACATTTCCTGGCCCCTTCCCTCCTGATCTCCAAAGATCTTCTGTAATTGACAGCAAGGTATAATCTTAGTCTATAGCCATTGATAATATTTCCCAAGAGTTTTCCATTCAGCCTGCTGAGAAGAACACTTGGCTGACAGTTCCTCCTACACTACTGAATTTTCAATTAAAAACATTTATCCAGTGACTGTTATAGACCAAGGCCATCCCAAAGAATTTGAGAGAGAAAGTATTTTAAAGTGGAGTCACTGATGTAACAACTCAACAGCAACTTATACAGAGCAAGCTACCAGAAACAGCAAAGCAGTAGATAGACAGCATATTTTGTTTAATTTCCTGGTTGAGTTAAATATCAGAAAGGACACCAGGGAAAATTCTGATATACTTCACAATACTGCCAATGGATCTTTTGTATCAACCAGAAAACAATCAATACCTAATGAGACCATGTCAGATAGTGGAACACTTAGTATTCACTTGGTTTTGAAGCATGGTTGAACATAGATGTGCCAAGTGTTATTCACCAACCCATTGAAGGAAAAAACCTGACTGAAGACAAGTTGAAGCATGCAGCAGCGCTCTATAAATTCTTTAAAAAGGATGTCTATGATGAACGTGTTGTAATTTGAATGATGGACCTTTGTTTCTTTGGTGCTTGTTTATTAGGAGAGTCACAATACTCACTTGTGAAAGCAAGAGCTACTCACATCCACAGCCTGAAATGTTGCTGCAAACAAGCTGTGTTGTCTTGTAAACAAATTCCTTCTTTCCTTCACAGAGCATTAAGACCCTTAAGGTCACTCCTTTTTGTCAGTCATAATTCCAGGTCAACGCCTTTGACCACAGGGCCATCAGGCAGTAGTCAGCACGTAATGTCCTGCAGGCACTGCAGGAGAAGGACATGGACTCAGTGGGATGGTTCCCTGAGCAGATCGTCCAGTTCATCTAGCAAAATGCCTCATCGCCAGACCTCACGAACAGGCACCAAGACCTCGTCTGGCTGACGGTGAGAGGGGCCCTCCCAGTCAGATCCCTCCTGTACGCACAGGATGTTGTTTCCACACCCCACAGCCCACGGGAGGATTACAGTGAGGAGTCAGTGACCCACCTCTCTGCACACTGGGTTCGCAGAGAAGGTGTGGAGGAGGATGGAAGGGACAGTGCTGAGGTTCATCCCCAGCAGCTGCCTAACACAGGACTCTCTGATCTATGGGCTTTTCCCAGGGACGCACACTGAGACCAACATCCGGCGCTGCCGGCAGATCATCAACTCGGCGAAAGACACTCTTGAGTCCGTCTGAAACTTGGTCTACCAGCACACGGAGATGTCCGTGGGGGAATGCTGCCGACTGGCACATTCTCTGCTGCAGGAGTACGTGCTGAGGGACGCACTGAAACTCGGTGCAGCCACCGCAAGGGCCCAGTGGGGAAGGACCACAGTCTAGGGTCCTTCTCCAGTGGGAGTGGGAGGGACAGGGTGGCAGGGAGTTTACCCCTCAAGAATGGTGTGTAAAGATTAAACAACATAATGCCAAATGAGTGGCTGAGGGTGTGGAAATGTATAGAATGTCGAGGAAACGTCTGTCATGGACTGAATGTCATTGAATGGTTGATTGTAAATAATTTTTTTTCAATAAAGTATATTTTGAATTTAAAAATTCACATTTTTCTACATTAATACTTCCATCTGTACACTTTGGCTCATTATGTCACACTCTACATTTTAGGCAGCCTATTAATGACCATCTCAATGCTGACATCTCTTCTAACTCTACAAATCATCAATTTAGCCCTGAAGTCTCCTGTAATGCATTTCCAAACCTGCTCAAAATAGCTTTGAAACAAACTATTTCGGAAGTATTCAGATTAAGGGAAAAATGAAAGAGCTAGATACAATCTTTTTCCATTCTATGAGAAGGCATTTACCATTTTAAGTGTGGGCTGTACAGTTTTATTGCAAAAATAAACTTCTTGGCAGGCAAAAGAACAAGCACACTACACTCAGCAAAATTCAGCCGTAAAACAGCCTGCCCCCCCTCGTCTTCATCTTTAAGTTTATGGATGGCTCCAAAATACAAATGCACATAATTCTTCAGTTTACTGCTCCCACATTCCAGTATCAAAGATGCACGTTGAAATGTCTTATTCCAATTCTGAGAGATGACTTTTTGTGTTGTGATTCAAAAAGTAATGGGTGACCAACCCCTTCCGTCTATTCTTAAAGGACAGGATTTTAATGATTTTTCTGAAGGTAAATGTGAAACACTGGCTTTAAGAACACAGCAGTCTACACTCAGCCAACTTAAAAGGCATGCAAACAAAAAGGCTTTTGGTGATGTACAGCAGTTTTTGACAGGGCAATGCTGAAAGATTAAAGATCAGATTGTCAGAGTAAGATTACTTGATTTTCCCCTCAATTTACATATTTGTTAATATTCCATGTCTAACCCCCATAAATGCTTACTTGACTTCAAGATAGCTTCCTGCACAATTAAACCAGAAAGCAAAAATGTATCTTGTGGTATTTATCTTAAATAATAAAATGAGGGGTTTTGTTTCTATTGTTGAAAATTTTAAAATAATTACATATTTAGGAATGAAAAAAAAACAGGGTTCTCAAAGACAAGCACTATGTTAAAAGGAAAGCAGCATTTAAAAAAGCATTGTTTAGATTCCAAAGCAGAACTCCTGAGGGGGCACACCACAGTGCTAGTCATCAGATCACAGTGTGCAATAAATAAGTAGGTACTGTATCCAAAATCCTACTTTACAAGTTTTGTCTGACTACATTCCTGTGTCTTCTCTTGAATTTGTACATACCATCAGCCAAACTGTACTGATCTAATATTAAATTTATAGTGCGTTTATTGCTTTTCATGGGCAGTGATTTAGGTGCAGATAAATTCAAAGATTGTACTGCATTGAAACTTGCCCTTGGGCTCACTCTTACCTGTGTTGGCCTTCTCTGTCAATTCCATCCAGCGGCAAAGGGCTGATTGCTTTCTGTGCCATTTTAGGTGCTCATTTTCAACCAGAAGATAAAGTCAGTTACATATAAATGCATTTCCAGCAACTTACCTTTCAGCTTGGGTATCCTTTGCTCCAAGGATGATATTTACAGGCACAAGTTAAATTTTCTTTGCAGACTTTCCAAATTGCAAAATTCATTTTCAAGCTTGTATCAAAACACAGGAAGTTCTGCCTAACTCAACATTTTCCACATTTATTTTCATTTCACAACAATTGAATGTCTGTAGAATAATCTTCTCCAGTAGTTGCAGGTGACTTTTAAAATTAATTTTAAGACTAAAAGAAATACTGAACAATGCCTCAGTATGATTATTGAGTGTGCGATGTCAGAAAGTGCGGCTTGCCCCTTAAGTTCTGTAGGTAGGTGAAACCTATCCTTGTCTCAAATGTCACCCAAAGAACAATGGCTCAAGATATGTGCCAGCCTTTCTTAGCATCAAACAAATTGCAGCCAGTCAGTTTATACATTTTAAGCAGCTGTTTAGGACTGAAGTGACACCACTGATTTTTTTTTAAAATTCTGAGTTGGCTGACAAGAGCAATTCAAGAACTACAAGCTCTGTCTGACACATGGGACAGGTGATGCCCAACAAACACCATTTTAAAGGTGGCTTGATCTTAAAATGCTTACAAAAGGCATCCATGAGCTCCAGAGAGTCTCAATATCATCCTAAATGCCCTGTATCCAATTTGATCAGACATGTATCAATAATTCCCCGGTGTAAGTGGAGATGTTGCACTTAATGGAGGGTTTGAAAACATTTCTGAATGGTTTCCCGTCTGAAAATCCCCATGACTTTGGAAAAGGTGCAAGTTAGCACGCACGCATCGTCTCCTACAGGTCCTTGGGCAACAAAGTTTACAGACAACTAAGTGTACATGAATGAACATTTGGAAGATCAAGACATTGGCTGGGGGTAGATATGTTTGGAATCATTTGTCTGGTGGGAACAGGGCATTCGCACCGCCTCCTATCTCCAGTGCACCAGGCCACAACAGTCGGGTTTGGGTCCAGCAGAGTGAGGAATGCTGAAAAGACCCGATCACTCACTGAGTCACTAAGGCTGGTTGGTGACCCCTTCTCGGTAGTGACAGTGCCTGTTCACTTGTCAGCCACACTGTTTTTGTGATCTTCTCCCACACACTTCATTCATCTCCAATTTCTGAACAGATCAGGTTGCAAACAGTTCTGAAGAACCGTACCCTGTCATAAACCTGGAGACTACCTGTATAAAACATCAAATCATTCAAATGAATAGAGGGATGGATTGGCATTAATTCACAGTACACCTTTTATCAAACAAGAAATGAGAAAGTTGTTTGCTTTTGTAGTAATTTAGTAGTTAAACTAGCACTTGTAATCTTAATTACCATCTCTTCCCAGCAAAATAGTGTTTAGGAGCCAAACAGTACTGTAATTGCAATTCATTTATATGATCTGGGTGGTCATAGCCAAGGTCAGCAATTATTCCCCAATTGCCTTAAACAGAATTCTTTTAACTTCTGCAGTCCTTCTGGTAAAATTAATCTCAGTGAGATTGGGGGGGGGGGGGGGCGGTGTGTTCCAGAATTTAGACTCATCAAAAATGGAAGCATTATTCTCTCTCCATTGTGCCTCACATACTTGCTGCCTGGTGAGGCTGTGCAAAGTTGGTCATAATGCTCTACCTTAAGTATTTGGAATGTTTCAGTTGAAACTTGCGTAGATGAAGTATGGATGGTTAAAACTCATTTACTCTTGCATCATTTCTCAGCTGTTTATTTAGTTTTAGTATGCTTTGTGTATACTCTAAAATGATAGGCATTCTCTGGGGGCACGCACAATAAAAATGTTACAAAATAAAACTTAAACAGAATTGACTTGAGAAATTTAAAGTGCTTTGCCATTAATAGCTCTCATTGGTTCAAAGTTAAATGCTATAATTATATGCCAAAGCCATGGGCCTCCCTGGTATGTTAATCCTTGGCCAGCCTCTGTAAACAATACAAGTAAAATGTCAGTTTCAGAGTATAGGATGTCAATTAAATCAGCTAGTCAGAGCTCTGAATCCATTCTATGCACCTGCTCAGCAAACAGTTCCTCACTGGACAGTCTGAAGTAAAACACAAGACTAGAAGCAGAATTAGGCTATTCTCCTGCCTTCTCCCCATAAACTTTAACAGCCTTACTAATCGAGAACCCATCAACCTCCGCTTTAAATATACCTAATCATTTGGCTTCCACAGCTGTCTGCAGCAATGAATTTCACAAACTCACCACCTTCTGGCAAAAGAAATTCCTCCTTATCTCTAAACGGACGACTTTCTATTCTGAGACTGTCCCCTACATTCCCCAACGACAAGGAAACATCCATTCTACATCTACTATCTAGGCATTTCAATATTCGATATGTTTCAAGGAAATTCTCTTTCCCCCCCCACCCCCACGTTCTTTTAAACACCAGCGAGTACAGGCCCAGAGCCATTGAAATTTTTTTCATGCATTAACATTTTCATTCCAGGGAGCTTTCTTGTGAACCTCCTCTGGACCCTGAATGCCAGCAGATCCTTTCTTAAATAAGACATCCAACACAGCAAACAATACTCCAAACTCCTTTAAAGCCTCAGTGTTACGTACTTACTTTTATATTCTAGTCATCACAAAATCAATGCTAATACTGTATTACACTTGCCTTCCTCATCACTGAATCAACGGGCAAATTAACCTTTCGCAACTCCTTCATGAGGACTCCCAAATCCCTTTGCAATTCTGATTTCCAAATTGTCTGTTTAGAAAATAGCGTACGCTTTTATTTCCTCCACTACAGTGCATGACGGTATACTTCCCAACACTGCATTCCATCTGCCGTTACTTTGCCCAGTCTCCTCATCTGCCCAAGCCCTTCTGCAAACTCAGCATCCTCAACACTAATTGTCCCTCCAACCATCTTTGGATCATCCACACACTTGACCACAAAGCCATCAATTCCATCACCCAAATCATTGGGTGAATGTGAAAAGGAGTGGTCCCAACAATGACCCCTGCAGAACACCACTAGTCAATCAGATCTATGAATCCTGTGCTTAATCTTACATTCACAAGGAACCATACATTAAAAAGCCCATTGGCTTTTCTGTACACAGCAGGTCCACCGGTAAACTAAACAACTCCAATATCATGAACTCAAACTGTGAATCAGAAGCCTCGTCCACAATAAAATTGTATATGAGTGAATGGAACTATGGTGCATCTGTGGGCTTTCAAAATGGAGGGGAAATGAGTTTTCCCATTTACAATTTCACAATTTATAGTGAATGCAAGTATAACTACAGCAAGTCAATGTTCACTGGAAGGAGAAATTGACACTCATGCTATCACATAGGAAGCTACGTAGACAGATTACAAGGTGTTGCGTCTCCACCCCGAGGGCAGCCTCATCTTGGCACAAGAGGAGACCTTGGATCAGCACTTCAGAACAGGAATTGGAATGGAAGTGTTTGTTTGACCCGGGGGAAGTCCTGCTTGTGGTGGATGGCTGATCTGATTGTAACCTCAACTGCACACTCCTACCTGCACTTGGCAACTCCTCAGCCTCTTGGCAGAAGGTTAGTATTCAACTGACAATGCTATAATGATTTTGCAAGAAAAAGTTCAGCAAGATAAATAGTCAATAAACAGGATTAAAAAGATTACTAGCACTTTAAGCTATTTGACATACCAGTCTGACTTTTACAAGCACATATGCACATTGCCTAGTAACAGACAAACTGTTCTCTATGTCACATCTCACTGTTTCACAGTAAACTGCAAGGAAAGAAGCCATTTAGAGGTACACAGTGGTACACAAAAAAAATGCATGAAAAGCAATGATTACTGGATTGTTTGCAGCGATTTTAGTCTGGAGATGAGTGTTAAGCACAAACATAAACATAACAAGAATTTGGCAGAAGCATCTGGGGAATTTGGGGAACAGGGAGAAACAATGGAGAATTTTTTTGGAGAATTCTTAGTGAACTCATCTTTGAGCAGAAATTAAAAAGCAATCCATTAGGTAATACTGCAAGCAATTCAAGGGATGAGAAGATTTACTTTATGTCATGGATGGAATGGAATCAAATAGCATGGTAACTGGAGGCCCATGTGTATGCACAAACTATCAAGCACCATTCATGCTAATCTAATTTTGTTTTCCCCTAAAGTCCCAACAATTCCCTTGCTTACCCCACCCCTCACGAACTAGTAGGGGCAATTTGAACTATGAATGGAGCACTCAGGAAGTCATGTGGAGAATGAATGAACACACAGAGACCACCAGAGGCCACGACTGAACCTGGGTTGGAGTGGTGAAGCAGCCCTATTTTTAAAAATCAATTTCTAAAAGCGTTGCACATGGCGAAAATATTTCTAGTAAACTAGTATGGGTAGGTGGTCCAATGAGAGTAGACATTTTAGGTGACCAGTGATTGGCATCTAAATCATGATGTAAGTAGATTACCCATGGAATGCGTGGAATTTGGTGAAGCCAGGCAAAGAGCAAAAAGAAAAAAATAGTTGTGTAATTTTATCCTCAAATCAAAACATATAATGTACTTATTGTTTTAAGTAATTACCTGATTACTTGGTTTAAGAGCCGTCACTGCTTCAATAGAAAGCAAATTCATTCTGTTTGCGAAACCTTTATATTATGATCACTTTTTCTGTGATAGGTGGGGGTGTGCCAGTGCATTTGTAATCAAGTTGCTATACTCTGCTCGGATATTGAAGACCTATCAAGCATCAGCTAATCATCAACAATACCCAAAGCTGCTCCCACACAGCCTTCAGTTCTTCAGATCTAAAATACTTCAAACTTTAGTGAATTGTGCTCTGTCGAGAATTTAATTGTGGTTTAACAATTAAATTACTAGTCTCCACATCATTGAACTGCTTCCGAAATACAAACACAAATGCCTTGGCTTACTCCCAGCATGCCAGATACGACAATCAGACCCAAAGGCTTTTCAGGATGGACGAAACTGCTGATTTGGAAAAGGCGAAAGATGGAGGCACGTTTCATGATAAACCCTTGGTGGTGCTCCAATGCGGCAGTGTTGTCAAACTCATGTTCCCCCGACCTCGAACACCTAACATTCAAATGCCATCAGGGAGCTCTTTCCACATATCACCAGCAGCCATCTATAAACAGGCACATGTAATGTTTTTTTTTTGTTTGGAGATGACATCAGACGCATTTCAAATCTTTGTTGGGGACTTCAGCCAGGCTTGTATGAAGAAAACATTGTCCAATTGTCATCAGCATACAACCTTTCGCAGCAGAGATCCCAACACTACACCACTGTTATACCAAGATAAGGAATGCCTACCGCTCCATGCCCAGACCACATTTCAGTAAATCTGATCACCCAGCCGTCCTTCCCCTGTCGGCATGCAGGCAGAAGCTAAGTGCAAAGCTCCAGAGATCAGGTAGGTCACAGAAGGCAGAAGAATAGCAACAGGATTGCTTCAAGTTGGTGGAATGGGTCATGTTCAAGGACTCAACTGAATTTGAATGAATACACCATACAGTTGTAGTTGAGTGTGTCCCCACAAAATCATTCCGCGCCTTCACCAGCCAGAGGCTCCAGACAAACCATAAGATTCACAATCTGCTGAGGGTCAGGTCAAAGGTTTTCAAGACCAGTGACCAGGAAAGTTATAAAAGCTCCAGATACAGTCTCAAGAAAGCCACCTCATGGGTGAAATGGCAATTCCAGACCAAGCTTGAATCAACAAAAGGGATGCCTGACCGTTGTGGTAGGGCTTGAAGGCCATCATCCCTTTTAAAGAGAAAAGAAGCAACATAGGTGACAGGGCTTTGCTTTCAGATGAGCTTATTGCCTTCTATACTCGCTTTGACCATCAAAACATGGAGGAGCCACCATAAAATCCCACAACTCTCTGATGACCTTGTGATTTCAGGATCTGAGGTTGACACGAAAGCGGCCTTCAGGAGAGTGAACCCACGGAAAGCATGGCCGCCCTAATAAGTACCTGACCAAGTATTAAAGACCTGTGCTGATTAACTGGCTGGAATTTCCAGAGATCTTTAGCCACTCACTTTGGCAGCAAGCAACAGGTTCACAGTAGATGCCACCTCACTGGCTCTTCACACAACCCTGGAACATCTGGACAGCAAAGATGCATACATCAGGATGCTTTTTATCGACTACAGCTCAGCATTCAATACTATCATCCCTTCAAAAACTAACCACTAAGCTCAATTCCTCCTTGTGCAAATGGATCCTCAATTTCCTCCCTTCCAGACCCCAGTCAGTTTTGGATTGGCAACAACATCCCCACAAACTCCACCAGCACAGGTGCACCACAAGGCAGTGTGCTTAGTCCCCTACTCTACTTGCTTTACACTTGAGACTATGGCTAAGCACAGTTCCAATCCATATTCAGGTTTGCTGATGACACAACTGTCGTTGACCAAATCAAAGGTGGTGACGCATTAATATATAGCGGGGAGAAAGAAAATCTGGCTGAGTGGTGCCACAGCAACAGCCTCTTACTCAATGTCAACAAGACCAAAGAGCTGATTTTTGACTTTAAAAGGAAACCAGAAGACCACGAGTCAATCCTCATCAGAAGATCAGAGGTGGAGAGGGTAACTTTAAATTCCTCTAATTTCAGAGGACATTGCCTGGGCAAGACACACCAGTGCAATTATGACAGAGGCACTGCAGCACCTCTACTTCCTTTGGAGTTTGTGAAGATTCACCATGACATCCTCAACTTTGACAAACTTCTGCAGAAGAGTGTTGTACATTGTCTGGCTGCATTACAGCCTGGTATGGAAACACTAATGCCCTCGAACAGAAAATCCTACAAAAAGCTGTAGGTACGTCATAGTCCATCACTGGCAAAGCCGTACCCACCATTGAACAGATCTACACGAAGCACTGTCGCAGGACAGCTGCATCCATCAGGGAGGGATACCCACCACCTCAGTCTCTTCTCACTGCTGGCATCAGGCAGGTACAGGCCCAGGACTGTCAACACCAGGTTCAGCTACAGTTATTACCCCTCATAGATCAGGCTCTTAAACCAAAGGGGGATAACTCTCCCATCACTGAACTGTTCCCACATCCCATCGACTCACTTTCAAGGACATCATGTCATATTCTAAAAATCTGTGGCTTATTTATTTATTATTTCTTCCCGTATTTGCAGCTTGCTGTCTTCTGCTCACTGGTTGAACACCCAAGTTGGTGTGATCTATCACTGATTCTGATAATTATTCTATTAGATATTGAATACGTCCACAAGAAAATAAATCTCAGGGTTGTATGTTGTGACATTTATGCACTTTGATGTTTTTTTAAAAATATATTCTAAACTTGACTACAGACCTACTAGCCTTGCAAAGGCCACCAGTTTTCAATCCATTAGACCACAAAATTTCAGAGCAGAATTAGGCCACTTGGCCAGCGAGATTGCTCCACTTTAAGGAAAGCAACCTTATCCCATCACCTAGTTCATATTGCAACTCCAAACGTTAAGAGGAATGGCTCCACATTTCCCTCTGAAAGGATTCAGCTTTTGTGTTTGCATCAAGCCACTACAGAATTCTAGGAGTTGAAGGGACATAATTCTCACCAAGCTGCCAAGAGGAAAGTAGATGTGAGTGACAAATGCTGGCCTGGTCAGGTAAGTTGTTAATTCATTGCTCAGGTTCAAGACATTATGAACGAGGCCGGTAATTTTTGCCAATCCTTAGTTAGTCATAAGTAGGTGGTAGTGATGATTCTTCGAAATGTTGCATTCCTTCAGGGTGAAGTTTATCCCACAAGTTCAGCAAGTTCCAGAATTCCGACCAAACAATGGAGGACTGGTGAAGCGTCTCAGAAACATCAACTGTTTATTCTTTCTCGACCTTGATATATCTCTTGATAAATTTTTCTACAGAAGTAATTTCCCCATTGCCTTCTTCTAAGCAGTGTCTTTACAAGACAGGTGACCTCAGCCATTATCAATACTTTACAGAGACTGTCATCCTGGTGTCCGTGGTCGCATAACCAGAATTTGTGTTATGCACCAGCTGCTCATCCACTACCAGTTCCCACAGCTTCACGCGACTCTGATCGTGCAGCTCAGCAGATGCTACACCTTTCCCCAAGGGTGACCTGCAGGCTAGCAGAGAGAAGGAGCACCTTACACCTCCCTTGGTAGAGATGCATCTCCACCCCGCCACCTAATCAGGTCCAAAAGGAATTGTTTTCATTAATGGCTACATAGACATGGGAGGAAAGTAGGTGCAAGGCGACAATGAAATAATGGAAAAGAAAATAGATCACGTTCCCAGTGAACGTCCTCCTGTGATGTAAAGGTAGATACCAAGGCTCGAAGCCTCAGTTCCTCAAGATACCTACTGATGAAGCAGAGTAGACAGCCCCAACCCAGACATGATGTACTCAAAGTAAATCTATTTGCAGTTCTCTTAAAGAGAACTATAGAGCTTCAACCAAAGGACATTTTCTTTTCAACTCGAAACCAACCCAAGACTCATCACACATTGTCTGGTTTGTTTGGGCTAAGCTCTAATAGATACTGGTTGGATAGGTGAGAGTGAAAACAACTAAGGACGCTCCAGCAAAATGGACAAGAGACACACATCAGTCTAGCACAGGAGTCAGACCATTAAAGTTTTGTAGTTGAGAGTAAAGATGTAACAGCCACATTCAGAGAACATGTGGAAATTTTAGTAGGTTTCTTTCTGGAACCATGGAACAACATCAAAAAGCAGTCACCCCTACTATAACATGCAAACAGATTGTTTGGTTCAAATAAAGGGATTTCTTCTGCACATGATTAGTCATCCTTATCACAATTTCCCCAACCTGTTCACTTCTTGCTGCATTCCCCCACTTGCAGTTTCTCAAACTGAGTAATCTCAAAAGCAAATGTGGTCTCGCTTTAATGATTAACTCTGACTTTGTCACATGCTTGAGCCTGTGGAATGTGTTAAAGCTTCTCTCCATTCCAGACCTCCTGCGTTTAAACTTGTAACCGCTGGTATTACCTCAGATTATACAAACCTTCATAACATTGGTCATTTTCTCCTCTGCTCTTAAAAACAGCTCCAAATATTTCTAAACATTTTCTACTTTCTCGTGGTAATTTGGTAAAGGATCTGTTCTGCTCTTTTCTGCATCGTTAGCATGCTTCCTATGATGTGAAGGGCAAAATTGTACATAGATCTGTAATTGCATTCTGGCATGAACCTTTGTTTCTTATTCAATAATTTAAATCTGACTCCTGGGAGGACATTACGCTTGCTCAGTAAAGGAATTCACAAACAATTCAGATATGGAAAGCAGAAGTGAAGGAAGTGTCTCTCTTTGGGTGTCTCCCCACCCACCCCCCCCCCCCCATGTCCCCGTGTAAAAATATTTATCTTGCAATTCTTGACACAAGTGCAGATGACATAGCTTCATATTACGGAAAATCATGATTCAGGCTGTTTTCTAGGACAAAAGCCCCATAAAACAGAAGTTGCCTATATTTACAGGTTCTCCAAAGCTACTCTGCTGGATACATTGAAGAATTCCAATAAATGAAATCACACAGTATTTGCCTTTCATTCTGATTGTTGAACTCTGTTTTTAATACATCACACTTTCTAACATTTTCCCTACAATAGTTTGTAGGCTCAACTCTTTTCCCTTCACCCTCCTTTCTTAAATAGTGGGGTTACATTTGCTACTTCCCAGCCCAAAGGATCAACTCCGCCAAATACAGACAATGATCACAAAGGGGTCCTTCATCTCCACAGCTACCTGTGGTGTCAATCTTCTTGTTACAGAAGCAGAGTAACACGACTCCTGAAATGGGTCCTTGGGTCCATCCATATCCATGCCAACATTTTACTGCCTGTCCATACAAAACCTATTAAGCACACATTACATTACTTGTATCCTTCGATGACTTGCACATTTAAGTACCAAAACGTCTCAAGTGCAGCAACTGCATCAGAATCAACAGCCTCCTCTATCAGATTGCCTCCAAGGCTCACCTGCTCCAGGGATTTATCAACTTGAGCTCACCACTTCTCTATTGTTCAATTTCTTCTTCTGAACCCTTAGCTCTCTAATATTCCTGACAGATTTTTTTTGTGACTTTTGCCATGAACTAGTACTCAAAGTGGCTACACAATTGATCTGTGGTTTCATTTCTATTATAAATTCTCCAATTCTCACTTAGGGATCCATGCTTACATAAATAATGAAAAGCTTAACAAGAATTTCTTAAGGTTTTTTTTAAATATTTTTTTTATTGAAGTTCATCATCAAACAAACATTTCCATAAGATGTATTTCAGATATCCTATAGAAATTGTTAATATTCATTTTCAAAGTTTCTCACTAGGCTGCTGTCATATTTTCACTTTCCAACCCGCACCCCCCCCCCCCCCCCCCCCGATATCCAAGTTTCCAACATCCAAGTGCTCAAAATCCTTGTTCCTACTGCTATTTTTGACCACTTTAAACTGCTTGGATTCATGCCATTTTAATTTTGTTTGTCAGCCAATCTGCAGCCTTCCAGTGCTATCATAATAGTCATTCAATATTTTTATGGATTTCTTCAAAGGGCATAAAAGGGTAATTCACATTTACGACTATGGCCATTGATTGCTGTGGGTTTGGGTTCAGTGAACTTTTTTCATCACTGGATTTTCAGCAATGGAATAGGAATGACACATCATAACCCAAAGAGTCCACAGAAAACACTCTTACTCATTTGCCATTTAAACTCAAATAACAGGGTTGAAAACTTGTATGGAGGTAGCTAGATTCGAACCCACAACCACTTGCTCCCAAGTCCAGTGTGGATGCCACTACGCCACCAGCTGACCTTCCTTTTAAATCAGCTGAACACTCAAACCTAAAGGATTAATGATTAACCTACAATTGTAAGACAAATGGCATCACACATCTATTAAATGGAACTATTTACTTACCAGCCACACATTCAAAATTAGTGTGAATTATCTCTGTATGGCAATTGAGTGATTGATATGTTAATATAGTTTCAAGATGGCAATCACATCTGTTAATGTGAAAAGCATTTTATTCTACTGTCTGACATGAATGAATTACAGGAATGATATTAGAACTTTGAATACTCCAAGTGTCTTAAAAATCTATTAAGCTTTGCTACTAACCAAATGTATTTTACCCTTCTATTTTAAAGTGCAGAAATTGAACAATATGCTAAGCACTCCTCCACGACCTGGATCAACACGTTGATGTTGTGTGAAGACTTGTGTGCTTTAAGGACTCCAACAGGCGATGCCAACTCAGGGCCACCCAGGTTGGAATGGCTGTGGACGAGATGCTAAACAAAGATCGATCCAACCCTGGCTCCTGAGTGAACAGGCCCCTCCTGGGCCACACTTCAAATCAGAAGTGTGAATGCCATATGAAACAATTCTAAGCAACTTACAGTTACATTTCAATAGACTTAAGAACAACTGGGTTATATTGCCATATAACAGAAGACAAAACCTAAATCTTTTGAACAGTAAAATTACAAGCCTTGAAAGCAAAAGTGGAAATGTTCAGAAATAGGCAAGTTCACTTATTTTATATACAGAAACCCTTGTTAATTTTAATAAAATTTTCCAATATTACTGTTGGCCAACTTTGGTCATATCAAAAATGCAAAGTACATGTATAAATTACTTACCTTGAAATTTGTGCTAATAGGCAGCCCCAAAGCAAGGAACTCGTATAACCCAATTTAAAAAAAACATAAACCACTGTGCTTAAAAAGACCACCACATTATGCGAACAAAGGCCAGCCAACAGCATCCAATCTAGACCGCGTCCCAGATTCGCTCCTGGAGCGGCCCGAGTAGACCCAAGGCAACAGCACAGCAGCTGGCTCAGATATCATTCTATACATTACATGTCACTGAAGGGCAAAGAACAAGTTTTTCCAAGCAGCTCTCAGTGCCACTTATCAAGTTTACTGCCATTTAACAACATAGCTGTATGAACATGTATAACCATATAATGTATATAGAAGCAAGACAATTCTTCTCCAAACTGGCTGTAAAACATAGCACACGATAATTTACAAAGGCAAAGATAAAATCTACAGATGAATCACACATAAATAATAAACTGAAGTGCATTAATATCAAATACTATAAAAGGTACAGAACAGACTAATCAGTGAATCTTCAAATATGATGTGGCAAGGGGGGAAGAAACTGGTTCTCATCCTGACCATTCCTGTTTTCATGAACAGTAGAAAGTCAAAGAGGATGCTGGGTGGAATTCTAACAATACCAAGGGCTCTGCATATGGAGCACTCCTGATAAGTGTCCCCAATGGTCGGTAGGGAGACCCCTATGATCCTCTCAGCTGTTTTTACAGTCCTTTGTAGGGACTTCTGGTCCAATGTTTGACTGCTCCGATACCAGATGGAGAAGCAGGTTGTCAGAACACTCTCAATAGTGCTCCTGTGAAACACTGTTAAGATGCTGATGGGAGGCGAGGAGCTTTGCTTGCCTCGATCTCCTTAGGAAGTGGAGGCCCTGCTGTGCCTTCTTGTTCAAGGAGGTGATACCAAGGGACCAGCTGAGGACATCCGTGATGTGAACTCCCAGAACTTGGTGCACTTAACTCTCTCTATGGAGGAGCCATGTATTCGCAGGGGAGGATGGTTTGCTGAAGTTTACAATGATTTTCTTGGTCTTCTTCACATTCTCAAGCTTAGGTTCTTATCACATCAATCCACCAGCTGCTCTACTTCTGTTCTACACTCCGTCTCATCATTGCTCTTTATAAGGCCAATAATGATGTGATTATTAGTGTTCAACATCCAACAGAACACCAATAATCATGTAATAAGTGCACTGTAATTTCCAAAACAGTACAAGTATACAAAATGTTCTATTGAGTTGCATCTTCACCATTCTAAAGTGCAAAAACTGTTACTTCTATACAACTATGGCACAAATGTAGGATTTTGAACCAAGTTTTCTCAGGGATCATCCATCGATAACATGATGGAAAGATCAATATAGGATAACCGAAACAATAACAGCATCGATAACAGACTACTCCAAATCCCACTGATCCAAGAAAATCTCTGTCCTGCTTGTTCAGGGATTTTCAAGCCGGCTGCTTGATTGATAGGAATTCTGCATCAGGATCTTGAACTCAAATTCTAGGCCAGTACTAGATGACATGTCTGAGGTTTCCCTGCTCTGGTTTAGAATTTGGACAGAGGCTCTGTCTTTCCCCTTGCATAAATATAAAACAGCCATTCCTGATGAGCTCAAGACATTCTATACCGGTTTTGAACAGAAGGGCTGGGTATAACACTGCTCTCCCTGTCTGCCATTGAATACAGACACTGTCGCTGTTAAGTTATTCTTCTGCTGGTTCACTCTCCAGAAAGGATTGGACCTGGATTGTGTCCCCCGTGGTGCCTTTAGATCCTGTGTAGATCAACTGGCAATGGTATATGCACACATTTTTAACCTCCTCAGGCTGTGGGTCCCCTCTGCTTTCAGACCACAATCATTGCAGTATCCAAGAAAAACAACATAACACGCCTTTAACAACTACTGCCCAGTGGCTCCGACATCTACCAACATGTGGTGCTTGGAGAGGCTGATCAGACATGCATCAACTTGAGCTTTTTGAATAACCTTGACTCACTGCAATTTGCCTAATTGCAGAAACAGGTCTACAGCAGACACCATCTTCCCAGCTGAGCATCTTTGAAGCATCTGGACAGTAAAGACACCCATGTCAGGATATAGCTTGTTGACTACAACTCTGCCTTCAATACTAGTGTGCCAAGAAAAGTCAACAACAAACTCTGGACCCTGGAAGGCATAGTTGAAGTAGACAGAACATCTTTTTCCAATGGTTGAAATGTCTAATGCCAGAGGATATGCATTTAAGGTGAGAAGGGATAATTTCAAAGGAAATGTGAAGCACAAGTTGTTGTTCCCCCCCCCCTCAAAAAACAGAGGTGGGTGCCTGGAATGAGTTCCCTGGGTAGTGGTAGACAAATGAATGTGAAGAAAATGAAAGGATATGGACATTGTGGATTAATTTAGTTGGGCATTTGATTACTAATTTAATTGGTTCAGCAGAACATTGTGGGTCAAAGGGAGTGTTCCTGTTCTAAGTTTAACCATCTGCAAGTTTGTAGATGACGTCACCATAGAGGGCTGCATCTTAAATAATACTCTGAGTACAGTAAGAGAGAGAAACTAGTGACATGATGTCATGACAACAACCTTTCCCAGTGTCAGCCAAGAGCTGGTCATTGACCTCACATACACATGTTGATGTCCACATCAACCGTGTGGAAGTTGAACACATTGAGAAATTCATTACCAGTGAAGAGTGAACATCACCAATTGCCTGGCCCAACAACATTGATGTCATGGCCAAGACATGGCCAATGAGGCTAAAGAAATTAATCATGCCTCACCAACTCTGATTTTTAATTGAAAATAGACTTTGTCTAGAACTACTCTACACAAGACAGTAAACTGCAGAGAGCTGTACTGAGCTGTGTCTAGATCACAAAAACTACACTGCCCTCCAAGGACTGTCTACACCTCCCCCTGCCTCAGTAAGGCAGAAGCATGGTCAAAGATCCCACCCACCCCAGACATTCTCTCTCCCCTCTCCCATTCAGCAAATACCAATGCCACCAGGATCAAGGACCATTTCAATCCCACTGTTAGAAGAGTATTGAAGGGACCTCTTGTACGATATGGGCACTTGTTGTCTCCATGCACTTTGTTATGAACTTACATTTTATCATTTGACTGCACTGCACTTTTTTGGTAGCTTTTATATTTTATTGTCTTTTTATGATTTTGCCTTAGTCTATCTTGTATGCAAGGTAATCTTTTCACTGTAACTCAATACACATGACAATAATAAACCAATACCACCCTCAAAACACAGAGTTGCAGAGCAGCTTACATTTATCCCTCAGGAAAGCCTTTAAAAGACTCCTGGGTCATTTACACATTCTTATTTTGTGGAACTTTGCTCTGCATAAGGCTACATCCACACTAGACCGGATAATTTTGAAAATGCCAGTTTCATGTAAAAACAACAGGCGTCCACACTATGGGATTTTGAAAATATCTCTATCCACACTGAAATGGAGATTTCGGTGAATCTCCTCCTCCTGCGCATGTGCAGGACACATCTACCGAAAACAAGTGATATGTTTGGTGTCGAATCTCGCCGTAAAAGTATGCGTTTGTCCAGTTGCAGACTAGGAAAACTAAAAACAATGGATAGCTGATGGCTTTCGCGCTGCAGAACTTAAAAGTAAAAAAAAAACAAATGCTGGAGTGTATGGCAGCAACCGACAGGGAGTTCACGGACAGATTGACCCTACTGACGATGAACGTTGAAAAACTGACCAACTCTGATGCATTAATAAAGTACCTTGTTAAATGTATAAAACATGTCTGCATCAGTGTTATCTTGTATTTCCATACAATGTTACATTAGGCTGTTACATATCTATTGTCAGAGAAGTACGATACTTGAATAGGTAAACCACCTTCATATGAGCAAGGACAGAAAACAGGGCAAAGTGAGTATACTTATTTATTCAGTAAGTTATGGGTCAAAGTATTTGGTGAGTACATTTCTAACTCTTCTGGCTTCAGTCTCTTTGCCGTCTGTTCTGAAATTGTTAGGTTGCGTTCAAGAAAACAATGAAATAGCGCTCAGCTGTCTGACAGCATTTTCAGAAGTCTTCGGTTACCCTGTCCACACTGATCTGCCCGAGCAACGTTTTCAAAAATAACCCACCCTGGAAAGCGTTTCTGAAAAGCTCCGGTTTCAGGGGACAAAAACGCCGTTTTAATGTGGACGGAGGGTAGAAACGAAGAGAAAAAAACTTCTGTTACGGATTTATCCGGCGTAGTGGATGTAGCCTAAGACTGATTGTTGTATTTTCTGCACAACAACAATGGTACTTCAACATGGCTCATTGGCAAGGCTACTCAGGACAATCCAAGGTTGTGAAATGCTGTGTCAGAATGGCCTGCCCTCCTTTGATGCAATTACTTTCAATACAGGAGAGAATTTTGAAAATTAAGTATATCAACTCAATTAAAAATTTCTTCCAACTACACCAGAGATGAGACCTTTTACACACTATTCTATTGATAAATCAAGTTTATGGATCAACTGAAACAGCCTACAATTTTTCCAGGCTGAAAAAGTTTGGTGTCACTCCAAAGAGTCTTGTCAAATTCCATTGTGGAGAAAGTATGACACAAAGTGCAGTGACATGGGAAGATAAAGAATGTTGTGCCATTGCAAGAGCTTCCACTAGGAATGAACGAGTAGGGTCCTTGATTTACAAGTTCTTTTACATCACACTGTATGTGTATAAACACCAGGCGTCACCGAAACCCTGATCACTACATACCAACTGCACACACGCAATGCAATCTCTAAAACTGGTTCCAGGTCCTTCATGCACATGTGCACTCAGCGGCCACTTTATTAGATACATCTGCTCATTAATGCAAATATCTAATCAGCCAATCATGCGGCAGCAACTCAATGCATCAAAACGTTAACATGAAGAGGTTCAGTTGTTGTTCACACCAAACCACCAGAATGGGGAAGAAATGTTATCCAAGCGACTTTGACTGTGGAACGATTGTTCATACCAGACAGGGTGGCCTGAGCATCTCAGGTACTGCTAATCTCCAGGGATTTTCATGCACAATAGTCTCTAGTTTACAGAGAATGGTGTGAAAAAGCATCTAGAGCAAGGGTGGGCAAACTTTTTGACTTGAGGGCCACAAAGGGTTCTAAAATTTGACAGGGGGGCCGGACCAGGAGCAGATGGACGGAGTGTTTTGGTAATACACCTCATAAGAGAAAATAAAATATCATGGGATATGTAGAAAACATGTGCTTTAATTTCAATTGAAAATGAACAAATGCATTACAACAAAATATCTGTCTTTGAAGTCCCATGGTATTTAGCTATTTATTGAAATGTCTTTTAAAACACTGACAATTAAATGAATAAAATACAGCTTTTTAAAATAGTTATTATTTTAAAGCACTGAAAATTCTGTTATCCTTCAAGATATTATCATCATCACTCTCCTGACTGTCTTTATTTCAAAAACGGTAGGAGATGCAGGTCTACTTGTCCTGCTCCTTCTTATTCAATTGTCCCCTGTGCCAAAACTCAACAACGACCTGCACAATGACAGAACAGTGAGAGCGCGCCAATATGCGGAGCTCTGTGCTCGCAAATCCCCGCAGGCTATCTCCCTTAGCCGGAACGCTGGCTAATTGTGAGCCGGTTCGGATGTGCCAGGAAATGGGTCGCCACAAGGTCACAAAGTAAAGCGCAAATGTGGAGTAATACGCTTCACCTCAACAAAGGTCAATGTATATAGAGTGCGTCATTAATTGGGAAGACACCAGAATTGCGGGGAAAAAACGTTAACAAGGTTTATTAATATAATTTCATCAAGTTCTGCGGGCCGGATTAAAAAGCTTAACGGGCCGCATATGGCCCGCGGGCCGTAGTTTGCCCATGCCTGATCTAGAGAGTAGCAATCATGTGAGTGAAACATCTTGTTAATGAGCGAGGACAGGGGAGAATGGCCAGACTATCTGACAGTAACTCAAATAAGCACAACTTCCAACCCTGGTGTGCAGAGGGACAGCTCTGCACATATAACACTTCAAATCTTGAAGTGGATGGGCTACAGCAGCAGAAGTCCACACTAGGTTCTTTCAGAGTTTAGTACAGTGGCCTCTTATAGCATGACAATGGCTAGGCATGAACCAAACACATGCAAACCATGCTGATGCCACTTGCAGATCCCAGGCTCACGACTGATGTGTGCCACACCTACAGATGTTTGAAGAGTGGCGAAATGATTTGGCATGAAGGAGACCAGAAGCCAGTCTGTGGGTTGACAGTCCTCGTGGTCAACCTTCTTCAATTGTGTAGATACAGATTTTTTCTTGGTGTCTCACCACCCCTCCCTTCAGAAATTGAACCAATTTTGCTCAGCTTAACCTCATGCATCCCAGCTCACTGGCTCCCCAAAGACCACAAATGCCGTCAAGACCAACTCACTTTCTTTTCTCATCCAAATCTTGGATTATTTAATTATGACACCAGTTTCTTAGAACATAAACATTTTGTTACTGACATAACCTGCTTCGATGGCAGCGCTGAAATTATTAATTTATTTATTTAAAGAAAAACAGCTTTGGCGTGGGAATGCCAAATTAATAATTCATCCCAGATGGGATGAAAATAAACTCTTCGGTGCCAAAATAACAAACTGAAACTGACTGGTGCTCAAATAGAGCTGGCTGTGCAACATATGGTCAACAGCAATAAACTGATACTAAAAGGGAGAACTCACATTGCAAATACAATGGAAGGAGGAGGAAATTTGCTAGTTTGGTCCAACAGGTCAATTCTTCTAAGCTTGGAAGATTGATTGTGTGATTAATTGCTATGGATGGGGATTTTGAGTGCTTTATGTTGACAATGGGTGCTTGGAATAGGCAGACGCCACTGTATCAATGATAGAGTTCAGAACAAAGCAGATACCATTAATCTTTTCTGAGCATAAAGTATTAGGCCATGTTTCATCTTTCCTTCTAAATGTAACCCGCCCAGCTCATGTTCGTCTACGGGAATCAGCTTTCGGCCCCGCCAAACTGGGAAATCACATTTGCTGTGTAATGTACCCCCAGTTACAAACCCACAACACAAAATATCAGACAGTACACCATATGCAATTAAATGATAGACTTCATTAATTTTAATCTGAATATAGGGTTAGTAATGAAAATAAACAAAACAAAAAAGGGCCCAAGTCAAAGTCAAAGTCCCCATCGGAGCTCACTCAGTAGTCATTCTTCTACCATCGGTTTCCTCCAAACGTTGCCGACCTTCAGACTCTCAGATCCCAGTCCACTCTGTCCGGTGGTCTACCAGCTCACTCCACATGCGTGCTCTCTTCATCTCTCCTCGACAAAAGACCGTGAAAAAACCCAGCTCCCAGACACACAAGAAAGAACATTTCTCCCATTGGATGGCCAATGAATTCCGAAGTCCCGTTATCTCTAGTCATAACCCAAACATTGTTGCTACAGAAACCATTACCTTAACAGTGTAACATTACATTAGCCTTAGCAGTGAAACCTTACAGCATTTTACGTAAGCCAAAAATATTTTCCATTCACACACAAGAAAACTTGCACTTTGCTGGTGCATCACACCTTCTGTTATAGAATCACAGCATGCTCATATTAAACACAATGTACAGAATCTTATCCATTCTCACTTCCCATTCTAACCCCAGATATTTTGTCAGCTGTTTTAATAATAGAGCTGTTTATTTGAAGTCAGATTATTAAACCCGCTTGAGCAACTCCAATTTACAAAATACTAAACAAAATGTTTCACCAAGAGGTAATCATTTATATTGCAAATGGCAGCTTACCCAAGGTCTGCAACAAGCACTGGACATGTGCCCAGTACTTGTCTGCTTCACTCCTGCTGCAGAGAGACTGCAGTACTCAAATAATATTTTACATAAACTTTGTCAACTATTATATATACCCTCAGTGGCCACTTTATTAGATCCACCTGCTCATTAATGGAAATATCTAATCAGCCAATTATGCAGCAGCATCTCAATGCATAAAAAGACATGGTCAAGAGTTTCAGTTGTTGCTCGGACACCAGAATGGGAAAGAAATGTGATCCAAGTGACTTTGACCATGAAATGATTGTTGGTGCCAGATAGTGTTGTTTGATTATCTCAGAAACTGATTTCCTTGGATTTGATTTTTTTTTTAAAAAACACACGTGTCCAGAGTTTACAGAGAATGGTATTAAAAAAAAACAAAAAAATAATCCAGTGGGCAAAAACACCTTGTTATTGAGAGAGATCAAAGGAGAATGGCCAGACTGGTTCAAGCTGACAGGAAGGCAATGGTAACTCAAATAACCATGCATTACAGTGGTGTGCAAAAAGATCATCTCTGAATGCACAACACATTGAACCTTAAGTTCACGGCCTACAGCAGAAGGCCACAACCAGAAGCCTCTTTATTAGATATGAGGCAATCCCCAGAAATCCTGGATACTGATTTCTTTCACCTGAAAAATGGGCAGGGACAAGAAATATAGCTTCAATGGACATCAATATCAAATATTTAACTTATCAAGGTCATGCACATCCTCCTGCAGCCCTCAGACCTGCACAAAACAGACCAGTTATTGCAAACAAAGGAGTTACACTTCTTGCAAAGTGGAAGGGAGGGATGCAGAAGGAAATAATAAACCAGAAAGCCTGACGTCAGTGGTTAGAGAGATGTTCAAGTCTATTATTAAGGATGAGGGTTTGGAGTACTTGAGGCACATGATAAAGTAGGCCAAAGTCAGCATGATTGTCTAAAGAGGAAATCATGTCTTACAAATCTATTGGAATTCTGAGGAAATAGATTAAAGGGGGGGATACCAAACAACAGTCAGTGGATGTTGTTTATTTATAGCATTGTAGTGGATTTTCAGAAGGCCTTTGATAAAGTGTCACATACGAGACTGCTTAACAAGAAAGGAGACTATGGCATTACAGGAAAGCTACGGGCATGACTGACTGGCAGGAGACAAAGAATGGGAATAAAGGTGGCCTATTCTGGTTGGCTGCTGATGATTATGGTGCTCTGCGAGTGTGTGTATTGGGATAGCTTCTTTTCATGTTATATATCAATGATGGAATGATGGCTTTGTGGTCAAGTTTGTGGATGACTCAGGTGGAGGGGCAGGTAGAGTTTCTACAGAGGACTTAGATTAGGAGAATGGGCAAAGAAGTGGCAGATGGAATATAGTGTAGGGAGTGTTTGGTCATGCACTTCAGCAGAAGGAACAAAGGGTGTGGACTATTTTCTAAACGAGGAGAAAATTCAATAATCGGGTGCACACGGAGACTTGGGAGTCTTTGTGCAGGATTCCCCCAAAGTTAACTTGCAGGTTGAGTCAGTGCTATCGAAGGGAAATTCAATGTTGGCGTTCATTTCAAGAGGTCTAGAACATACCATAGATTCCGGACTACAGAGCGCACCTGATTAAAAGCCGCACGATCTAATTTTAGAAAGAAAATCAATTTTGTACTTGTACAGGCCGCACCGGATTTTAAGCCGCAGGTGTCCCATGTTGTAATATGAGATATTTACACAGAAAGATATTACACGTGAGGATTTTTTAACTTTTAATTAAATCCGTATGGTAACATAAACAAATACATATTGCAAATGCTTTTTTTCGAACAATGCCTGTAACACAGCTACTTTTAAATATACATACGTATCGGTAACACACAAATTACGTTGCGTATACTTTTTTACTGAACAGTGCATGAACAACATTCCAATTATCTCCTAACGACTGGTAAAATATATATATACTGCAGCCTACCAGGGAAAGTTATTGATCGCCTTCTTCATCTTCCTCCTGCGCACTAAAACCATCAAAGTCCTTCAGTGTCCGAATTGAATAAAACCTCAGGATCTCGTCACTCACTTCAGTCTCTTCGTTGTCCCTCTCACTTGAGCGAGCGCACGCGGTCCTCTTCATCACGCAGCAGTCCAGCCTTTCGAAACCCGCTGGTGATGGTGGATGTTGTGACACGGCTCCATGCATTTAGGATCCACTGACAGACTTGAGTGAAAGATGCTCTTCGCATGCGGCCTGTTTTGGTAAAGGATTTCTCGCCGCTCGTCATCCAAGCCTCCCACTCAATGCGCAGCGCCACTTTAAATGCCCGGTTCATGCTGATGTCCAGTGGCTGCAAATACTTCGTGGTGCCCCCAGGAATCACAGCTGGAATTGAGTTTGTACTCTTGATGGCAGCTTTCACTGAACTTTCATTGTCAGCCGCTTAAAAAATCACCATCAGTGGAAGCTTTAGTCTGGATGCTGTGCAGCTCAGAACACAAGTAAAATGCGTTCTCTCATGGCCACTTGTTTTCAGTGTGATGGACGAGTCACCTTTTTTATTAACAGTCCGAGTGAGAGGCAGGTCAAACGTCAAAGGTACTTCATCCATATTTATGATATCATCTGGCCCGATGGAATTCTCCGCTATCTTTGTTTGAGTGAATGTGCGGAAGTTAGCAAGTTTTTCCTCGTGGTCGGGAGGGAGCTGCTGACACAGAGTCGTGCGTACCCTGACGGACAGGCCTTTTCGTCTCATAAATCTAAAACACCACGATGGCCCACCTCTAAAATCTTCGATTTTCATTTTGGTGGCGATTGCTTTAGCCTTCAGTCTGATCTGCACAGTGGAAACACCGAGGCCGCCTGCTCTCTGTGTGTTAACCCAGTCTTCAAGAAAGTTTTCAAGTTCGGGCCATCTGCTATGATTACCTCTGAAAGCTTTTGTCGTCTTTTTGCATTGACTCAGTTCTTCACGCTGGCGTCTCCACCGCCTCAACATCGATTCATTTATGCCAAGATTATGTGCAGCAGCTCGATTTCCTTCTTCAACCGCCAGATTGATCGCCTTTAACTTAAAAACTGTATCTGATGGCTGTGGAGTTTAGAAGAATGGGGGGTGGTGGGGAGTGGAGAGAAATCTCATTGTAACCTATTGAATACTGAAAGACCCAGATAGAGTAGATGTAGAAAGGATTTTTCTATAGTGGGGGAAGTCTAGAACTAAAGGGCACAACAGCCTAGAATTGAATGACATCCATTTAGAAGAGAGATGAGGAAACATTTCTTTAGCCCGTGGTGGGGAATGTGAAAAGTAGTGCCACTGACAGCTGTGCTGGGTAAGCAATTGGGTATATTTAAGGTGACGGTTGATAGGTCCCTGATGAATCAGGGCATCAATGGGTTATGGGGAGAATGCAGGAGAATGTGATTGAGAGGAATAATAAATCAACATGTTGGAATGGAGGAGCAGACTTTATGGGCTGAATGACCTAATTCTACTTCCATGTCTTGTGGTTTCTTTCCAGATAAAAAAAATCCAAGTTCCATTTAATTGCTCACACAGTTATAAAGGCAAAGTTCAGATTCAAAGTGTACACAATTTCAAGAGCTGGCAAAGAACAAAACTGCACAGGGCACTGTCTATCAATAGATCTTCTCTTTCAGTGATACTCAGGACAATTTCAAACATGTTCCTAAACTTCATTTACTTTAACAGAGGTTTCATTAAAAGCCCATTTGGTGTTGAGATTCTTTTATCTTAATTCAATAAAACATGCAAACCGCAATATATTTCAGTCACACATTGTTAACACAAATTTTAGTGCCTGCTCAGTGGCCAGATGTGATCATCTTGAATGCAATTCAATTCAACACTGACAAAAATGCATAAACGTTCAAGTTAAAAGTCTGTCCTGAGCCGGTGCTTATTTCCGGTTTCCATGAAGCTACTGAGAGTACGAGACTCTCCCCCGGATAGGACGCGAGGTTAACCCCCAGCATTTTTGCCGGTACCCATTTTCAGCTGGGTGGACTGGAGCAATGTGTGGTTAAGTGCCTTGCTCAAGGACACACACGCTGCCCTGGCTGGGGCTCGAACTCACGACCTTCAGATCGTTAGTCCAACACCTTAACCACTTGGCCACGTGCCACTATAAACATTCTAGGACATGGCAAAAGAAAAGCAGGGCACTCCAAAGTATAATTTCCAAGTGGAGAGGAGAAGAACTGCAGTAAGCATGACGCAATGAAATCTAACCTCTGTTGGTTGCAAACATTTGGTGCAATTCAAGGCAGTTTTTACAAATACACAAACTACAAGATCACACTGTACATGAAGGTCTCACAGAAACTAAGTAGAACAAAATTTGAGTTCCTCCCAGTGTTTGCGCACATGCCCCAATTTTCTTGCCACAAACTTGAATATTTCAGTAGAAACTACTAATCAACGACTGGCAGCTATGAAATTATACAAGTCTTGTACAGGCTACTGAGAAGCTTTCTTCCCTTATGGAAAAAAAAATTTCATCTAAACAAGCCACTTTTGAAAGTGAAATTCACCTAAAAAATGAAAATAATCATAAACCTGCAAGATATCATTCAAAGTATTCACCATCAGTAGGGAACCCATCAAGCTCAAATTATACTGACAAAAAGCTGCACCTTGGAGATGTCATAAACTTAGAGAACCTCAAGCAGAAGTTCTCTATACAGTAGAAACTTACCATTACTCTGTACTCATAGTTCACTTATCTTTCTTTTCATCTGGGTTACTCGAGTCTTAATTCCTCAACTACTGTTAATCATTGCCTGTATCTGCTCTGTGCCAAGCTGACAGAGGCATCTAAAACAGCTGATCTTAAACCTGGCAATCTTTAAAGTTTTTCTAGGCATTTAATGTCTATGACTTTAAAAAAAAATCAGTGAATAATTTAAAAAAAGCAACTTTCCCTACACTTACGTTTTTGTTATTGCATTTCCAAGAACAAACACATGACCTATTGGAAAATAATCAACACTGCTGCCTCTTGGTTTGCTGTTGGGAACACAAGTTCTTCATACTAAAGTGTAGAATGGCTCAAATTTTTAAAAAAGGCAGCCTGGGAGAATGCTCACACAGCAAAAGAAAGCACTAATATCAAAATTGCCACCTCAGTACTGCTGGACAATCCGGCCTACACCAGCATGTGCTGAATTCCAACTTCCTCCCAATGATCAGTGACAAGGAGAACCATTGTTAAATGCAGCTTACCATGGAGGCCATCCAGATCCTAATTCAAGCCACACATGGGAGACTCCAAATAAATTCTGAATGGAGGTAAACAATGCAGAATTGTTTAAATAGTTCTACTAACCATATTTCAGGGACAAAAATCAGTCAAGTGGCAGCTGAATAATAATTAAGCCAAAAAAAGGTGCTTCACTGGCCAAATCTGGCTGAGTTTATGTTATTCCCCTTAGCCAAAGGGGAGTCTAGCTATTGGGTGGTTTTCTGCTAGTAACATCATTTTTATATGTTCCTGAACTAAACTATAGAACGATGAAGTTTAGTTCCAAAAGAGAATTGTTTTCAAGACATGGAATAGCATTCACAGCAGAACTGAAAAGAGATACAAAAGAATTGAACTATTTCTAGAAATACTTAGGATAGTGACCTTTTATGTTAATTTTGTTTCCCTAACCATAGATCTAACATCTTCAACTTCTATTTGCACCTACAGTTTTGTTGGTTCTCAATTTATGAAATGGCAGCTTTGCTGTGGGGATGTTTTATTTTTGTTGAGGAACTAAGGGATGTCTTCAGTGGGATTTTCCCTCTGAAAATTACATTTGCAAGGCATTGAAAAAATGGCTCAAAATCATATTTTCAAAACCTGGGTGACACAAAAATTCTGACCTTTAATGCTGCAGAACATCTAATCTCAGCACAAATTAATCTTCTAAGTTACAGTATCTGAAAACCCTACATTGGAATGAGATCAGAACATACACTTAAAGCCACTCCAATTTCTAATGATGTTGCTCCCTACCAGAGGACATCTTCAAAAGGCAACGCCTCATTGAAGACCCCTCCCACCCAAGACACAACCTCTTTTTCATTATTACTATCATAAGAGGTACAAGAGTCTTAAAACACACTCAATATTTTAGGAACAGCTTCTTCCCCTCTATCAGATTTCTGACAGGACAATGAACCCTTGAACACTTACTTCCTCATTACTTTTACATTCTTTCGGCACTAAATTGTACTTATTGTACTACTGCCACAAAACAAATTTCACAACATACGATTCTTATTTGAATGCAATTACAGAAAATAATATCACTTTCAAATTTAAAAAGTGAAATTATGGTTGCAGCTGCTGCCCATCTTGTATTTAAGAAACGATAGCAAACTAGATTTTAAAAATCCAGGACAAAAAAAAAGAAAAAAAATCTAAAAAAGTAAATCTAGTTACATTTGGGTTTGGGGGGAGGGGAGAAGGGGAATAAAAAGAATTTGACTTACTAACCCAATGGAAGCCTCTACTCCACCTCCACATTAGGTATAATTATACAAACATTTGGAATAACATTCTTATTTCCCATCATTCCACAAAACCAAGAATTTTGATTTTTGTGGAAAAGCATCCTATTGGGATTTTTAGAAAAGATTAACATTTGCATTTCATCTGTTATAGAGTCAGAGCCACAGCTCAGCTGTAGGTCTTTCAGTCCAATGAGTCCACACAACGACAATGCCCTTCCACATTGTCCAAATTTCCTACATTTGGCCCATACTCTAAGGACTGACCTGCCCTGACCCTCCACGGACCTGTCTAGATGCTTCTTAAATGACATTACTATTGTACTTGCCTCAAACATTACATCTGGCAGCTCATTCTGTGTATTTAACACCCTCTGCATGTAAAAGTTGTTCCTCAGGTCCCTTTTAAATCTCTCCCCTCCCACCCTATACTTATGCCATCTGGTTTTGGACTAAACTACCCCGGGGAAAGAGTAAATGCCCAACACACCACCTTGTTTATGGTTCATAATTTTAGACATTTTTTTTTAAAACAAGGTTGTACCTCATTCCCCATGTTCCAAGGTACAAAGACCTAGCCTGCCCAAGCTTCTGTAACGCGGGCCCTCTAGTCCTGGCAGCATCCTCAAATCTTTCCAGTTTAACTACATTTTCTTATAAGAGGGCCACTAAAACTGTACACAGTACTCCAAGTGCAGCCTCATCAGTGACTTATCCAACTGGAACATAATATTCCCAACACTTACAATCAGGGCTAGGATTGATGAAGGCTAGAATGCCAGATTCTTTTCTCACCACCCTGTCTACCTGTGATAATACTTTCAATGAACCATGCACTTATACTCCCAATTTCCTGTTACATTAAACTATAGTGGGGCCCTGGAGAGTGCAAGTCCAACTCTTTTGACTTCCAAAATATATCTGCTCACACGTCTGTTTCAAAATGCATTTACCACTCCTTATCCCACTTCCTTAACTGATAGAGAACTCACTCTGACCTATGATAACCTTCATTATCAACAACTAGTTTTTGAGACATGCACAGACTTACTGATCAGCCTTCTGCTTTCACATCCAATTAACTTACACAAATAATGAACAACAATGGTATCGACACCAACCCACGGCACATCACTGGTCACCGACCTCCATTCCAAGAATCACCACCCTCTGCTTCCTCTGAGCCAATTTTAAAAATAGAATTCGCTGTCCTGGGATCCATAATAGACAGGAGCACAATTACGCCACTTGACCCATTGAGTTTACTCTACCATTTTATCATAGCTGATTTATTTTCCCCATTCTAATTTATTCTCCTGCCCTCCTCCCCAACCTTTGAAACCCTTATTAATCTAGAACGTGTTAATCCCTGTTTTCAATATTCCCAATGACTTGACTTCCACAGCCATCTGAACTCCACAGATTCACCACTCTCTGGCTAAAATAACTCATCTGTTGTAAAAGGGCATCCTTCTATTCCTAAACCAGGGGCTGCCAACCTTTGTGCTACGGACCTCTACAATTAACCAAGGGATCTATGGACCCCAGGCTGTAAACCTGCCTAGATATTGGAAACATCCTTGACATCCACTCTAGATAAGTTTCAATGAGATCCACCCCAATTCTTCTAAATCCCAGTGAGTATAGGCCCAGGGCCAACACAAGGAGCTAACTAAGCTCATCGTACATCCCTTTCATTCCTGGAAACTCATTATTGTGAACCTCCCCTAGATTCTTGCCAATGCCAGCATACCCTTTCTTGGATATGGGGTCCAAAACTGCCCACAATACTGTACCCCAAATACCATCTGATCAATGCCACACAAAGCCTCAGCATTACATCCTTGCTCTTATATCCTATGCCTCTCAAAATCAATGCTAACATTGCATTTGCCTTCTTCACTGCCAACTCAACCAGCAAGCTAACCTTAGGGAATCCTGCACTAGGACTCCCAAGTCCATTTGCTTCTCCAGCGTCTGAATTCATTCCCCATTTATCGCTTCTACCAAAATAGATTACCATACACTTCCCTACACTATATTCTATCCACCACTTCTTTGTCCATGCTCCTAATCTGTCCAAGTCTTTCTGCAGTCTTCCTGCTATATTAATACTACCTACCCCTCCAATTTTTGTACTGCCCTCAAATCTGGCCACAAAGTGATCAATTCTGTAATTCAAACTAAGAATTACTATGTGAGAAGTAGTCCCAACACTGACCCCTGTGGCACACCATCAGTCACTGGCAGCCAACCAGAAACCACTTAGCCTCCTGTCAGCCAGCCAGTCTTCTATCCAGGCTAGTACATTTCCTGTAAAACCATGGGATCTTATCTTGTTAAGCAGCCTCATGTGTAGCATCTTGTCAAAGGCCTTCTGAAAATCCAAACAGACAGCATCCACCGACTCTCCTTTGTCTATTCTGTCTGACATTTCCTCAGAATTACAACAGATTTGTTAAGCAAGATTCCTCAAAGAAACTATGTTGATTATAACCCATTATATCATAACCCACTGGATCATGTACATCCAGTGACCAAAACCTCATCCTTAATAATTGACTTTAACATCTTGCCAACCACTGAAGTCAGACTAACAGGCCTTTAACTTCCTGTCTTTTGCCTCCCTCCCTTTTTAAAAAGCTGAGTAAGATTTGCAATTTTCCAGTCCTCCATAACCATTCCAGAATCTATTGATTCTTGAAGGATCACTAGTAATGCCTCCACAATCTCTTCAGCCATCTCATTCAGAACACCGGGATGTAGTCCATTTGATCCAGGTGACTTAGCTACCTTCAGACCGTTCAGCTCCCAAGCAACTTCTCCTTAGTAATACCAAATGCACTCACTTCTGCCCCAATGCTCACATTTCTGACATACTGCTAGTCTTCCACAGTTGGAGACTAACGTAAAATATTTATTCAGTTTATCCACCGTTTTTTTATCCCCTATTATGACCTCTACTGCTTCCCACACTAGCATACCATGAAGGTCCTTATCAATGGCCTTAAAGTCCAAATAGGCAACATTTATTGCTCTCCCCTTATTTACCTCTTGGTTACTTTGTCAATAAAACAACGACAAAAATGTGCAAAAAGGCTTAAGGCGCACATAGATAAGGCTGAGGTGCCCAAGATATTTGCACGGTGCTAATTGCAAACATAGGGCTGAGAGTGTTCACAAATCTGGTGGGAGGAAAGGATGTTGGGAATGACGGGAGGGGTGAGACACATGTGGCAGAAAAGACACACCCGGCCCTGAGACTCCAAGGTCATTTGATTCCAAACTACTGGTTTATTGATCATTACAGAATGTCTTTCTGGTGTTTTCCTGCAACCCACACACTCCCTTCCCCTTTTCCCAACCACGATTCCCCTCTCTCTGTTCCTTTCCCACTCTCAACCCACAATAGAGACCCATATCAGTCTCTGGATTATCACTCATGTCATGAGATTTGTTACTTTTTGTGACAGCATAGAGTGCAATTTATATAGAATTATCACAGTACTGTACAAAAGTCTTGGGCACCCCAGATAGATCACTTTTTCCATCACTAACAAGAAATACAATTAGGGCCATTAGAGTCAAAGGGCTCCCAGATTGCCGCTTTCTCTGCCTCATTCCCTCAGTCCAGAATTGCACCCCGATTGGTGCTCTCTATGTATACACTCAGGAAACTTTCCTGGACACATTCCACAAATTCAACCCCATCCAGACCCTTAACACTCTTTGTGGCCCACTCAATAGTGGGAAAATTAGTCTAATACAAATACAACCCTATTATCTTTAAGACTAAGCATACTTTCTCTAGACTCCACAAATTCCCATGGGGGGGGGGGGGGGGGAGGGGTGTAAAAAATTCTATAGAAAAGCCCCATTACAGTGACCCTCCCCTACTTGTTTCTAAGTTCTACTATATGACCTGACTGAAGTGCATCCAAGGGTATCATCTTTTATGTACTGCTGTTACATCCTCCCTCATTAAAAAGGATACCCACCCATTTACCTGCAACTCTGTCACACCCTTCAGGACCTGCATCCTAGAACAACACACAAAATGCTGGGGGAAATCAGCTTGTCAGGCACCATCTTGGGGATGAATACACAGTCTACTTCAGGGGTCAGCAACCTTTTTGCCTCTGTGGGCCGGATAGCGTATTAATAAGCAGATGGTGGGCCTGATAAATGGCATAAAAAACTTGAAATATGAGAATTATCCATTTAAATACATCTAGTTATGGTTTGCCTCAAATTAATGAATAACATATGCTAGAAAATCATTTGTGCTTAACCAAGGATGCCAATTAGTAATCAAAGAACTCAGTTTAGTTGCAATTTATTTCAATCAAGGCATCTTTTGAATCCATTAAAAGGACACTAAGAATCGTTAAACGTAAAATGTATGAACGTGATGCATTGAATGATGGTAAATTAAGTATAATAAAAAAGTTTTAAAGCAAATAGTCGATAAATCAACGTGAAACTTGATGCTGTTTGTTACTTGAAAGCTTTTCAATATTGGGTGTCAGACTTCTTGATGCCAACAGCAAGACATTATCCAGATGGGCATCAATCTTGTTCTCAAATGGTTCTTGGTGTGCTTCATTTTTGAAAATAATTGCTCCCACACACAAGTGCTGCCAAACAATGACACCATCTTTTTTGCATGGTCCACTAAGTTAGGATACTTCCCACTTGGATGAATACATTTTCTGTAGAAGTCGAGCACTGACACACCTTCAGAATGAAATTTCTATCTCAATATGTCGTCACACTGCATCTCAATCAATTCCATTTGAAAAATTTGTGATGCCGTATGCACTTCCACATCAAATGGACTAGCAAACAGCTTGAACTTATTTGCATGCAAGCAAAAATCAGCAAAACAAGATGAAAATTCTTTTCTCAATTCTTGGACCACATTGACAAAAATGCCTGGATCTTGTGCTTTACTTTTTTGAAAAGTGGGAAAATGTGCACAATTTCCTTTTTGAAGTACTCCCACGACTGCAGCTTCCATGCAAAGGCCACAATATGACCTTACATCTCATGTATCAGCTGATTTTTTTCCTTGAAGTTGTAAATTCAAGTTATTTAAATGGGATGTAATGACTACAATAAATGCCAAGGTTGCAAGCCAGTCAGGATCACGAAAATGTGAAGCATCCTCATTTTTGCTTTCAAGGAATATTGCCACCTCTTCATGCAATGAAAATACTCTTTCCAGCATCGACCCTCAGCTAAGCCAGCGTACATTGCAGAAATAAGCCAGGTCCCCATATTTTGCCTCCGTATCCAACAAGAACTGCTGAAACTGGCGATGATTCAATCCACAAGATAGGATCAGATTCACTGCCTTCACAGCAACGTCCATAACATCATTAATTTCAATTTCAAAGTCTTGGCACATATTGCCTCTTGATGGACAATGCAATGAATTTTAACCAGTATCTGTGCGATTCGGATGTTTTCCATTTGTCCCTGCAGCAATGCAATGATGCTTCTTTCTGTCCCACCATTGCTGGTGCCCCATCAGTTCTGATGCCAATTAGCTCTGACACATTATGTTTCACTTCTGACATAATTTCCAACAAAGCTTCAAAAATGTCTGCTCCAGTAACCGCGTCCTTCATAGGAATTATGAAAAGTTGAGGTCACTCCTCGCACAAATACTGCAAGTTGAGCAGCGTCTCTCAAGTCTGTGCTCTCATCAAGCGTAATTGAAAAAAAATTGCGAGTCATTGCAGGCATCCCTTAAACAACTTTTAACATCTGCTGACATTTCTTCAACTTGCCGTGTGATCGCTCTTGCTGACAGGCTGATAGATGCAAATAAAGATTTCTTTTCAGGACAAACAATATCCAACATTGCCAGTAAACATTCTTTGACAAACTCTCCATCTGCAAAAGGGTGCATCTTTTCTGCAATATGCTTTGAACTTCGTAGCTGGCATGGGTATTTCCTTAATTTTCACTGCTTTTCTTGGCAAAAAAAACGACGTTTGTTTTCCGAAACTAACCTTCATTCGCTCAGCTTCATCTTTCGTTGCTTGCCCAATGAACTCATTAAAATTTCCACAATGGCGGGTCTCGTGATGTCGCCTGATATTTGCCACCTTCTCCACAGCAACATTTTCTAGGCAAATGAGACAAACTGGTTTCCCAGCTTGCTCAAAGAAGTAATCTAGTGTTCAAGTGTCTTGGAAATTTGGGCACTCAGCATCTACCTTCCTGCGTTTTGCATTCATTACCATTGGAATTTTTCTTCGATTTTATTTAGAAACACGAGTTATTCAACAAGTATAGTAGCACATGTAAATATCTGGATATTTAGCGTGGATTTCATTAAAACAGTGACATTGTTTCTGTTTACAAATCTGAACAATCCCATCTGAAAACCTGTGCGTGCACAGAGTATCTAATACATATTAATAAGGTAGTCTGCTTTCCCGTCATTTGCATATACCAGTGTTTGGTTTAGAACAAAACAGAACCTGGGGCCAGTGCAACAAGACACCATGCATGTCCATCAGTGTGGTCAAATGAAACACTCAGAACAAAGAAAAAATAATAAACAAATATATTGCTCGTGGGCCAGATAAGCATAGTATCCAAATATTTGCTCACAGGCCACAGGTTGCCTACTCCTGGTCTACTTACTGTGTTGAGACCCTTCTTCAGGACCGGAAAGGAAAGGGAAGATGACAGAATAAAAAATGGTGCGGAAAGGGAAAGGAGGACCAGCTAGATGATGGGTGAAGCTGGTTGGGTGGGAAATGTAAAGAGCTGGAGAAGGAGGAGGAGTGTGGGCCATGGGAGAAAGGGAAACAGAATCAGATTTAATATCGCTGGCACGTGTTGTGAAATTTGTTAACTTAGTGACACAGTACAATGCAATACATGATCAAATATAGAAATAAATATACACACACAAATAAAGCAGTTAACTAGAAAACGCAAAAACAGTAATAATAAAAAGTGAGGCAGTGTACATGGGTTCAATGTCCATTTAGAAATCGGATGGCAGAGGGGAAGGTGTTCTTGAATTGCTGAGGGTCTGCCTTCAGGCTTTTTCACCTCTGTCCTGGTGGAACAATGAGCAGAGGGCATGTCCAGGGTGATGGGAGACACCACTTCCTAGAAGATTACCTGGATACTCTGGAGACTAATACCCATGATGGACTGACTAATTTTACAACTTTCTGTAGCTTACTTTGGTCAGGAGGGGCACCGGGGGGGCGGGGGGGGGGGGTGATAGATGGAGAGGCAAGTGGCCAGAGTAGGGAATAGAAGAGAGAAGGGCAGAAGAAAAACCCCTCCCCCGTTTAGTTACTTGAATAAACACATCAACTGTATATTCATGTCCATAGATGCTGCCTGATCTGTCGAGTTCCTCCAGCATTTTGTGGGCGTTGCTCTGGGTTTCCAGCATCTGCAGTATCTCTCGTGTTTCTGTATCCCTGAAACACAGCACTAGCAGTCCTGCCCTTTTCTCTGCCATGTTTTTGAAATGCCAGTGATGTCCTAGTTCTCAAAGCCAATCGATGCTGTCATTCATTGAAATAAATGCAGCTGAATGGAATATTCTTCTCCCTGCCTTTACTCTGTTATTGGTTATCCTGATTACCAGTCAGGCTCTCACTGGCTACTACTTTATCCCACGACTTCTTCAAAGAGTCTTATCACCCCCCCCCCCACCCCCGAAAATCAGTCTAGCTCAAATTCTCCTTTGTATTCCTGCAAGGATATTGATTCCAAGGAGTAGTAAAATATATTCTTGAAAAATGAACTGCTTAAGAGACATGAAATGCAAATCGCATGAAAATGTGGAAAATTTGAGTGATTCCAAAGAGCTGTGTTCCAAACAATAATGCAATTTTCCACCCCTCAGTAGAGACAACAGCATGATCTTCACCTTGTATCAATGCCAAAAAAAAGTAGCTGAACCACCATTTAGAGCTTTCAACTGTCAGTCAAGCTGAACTGCAGAGAATCCTTCTCAAATATGGTTACCCTGAGAAAGTAATCCTGATTCTACATATTGGTGCACAGAGCAGAGTTCCAAGTCATCACTCATTCAGATACATACAGAATGGACTCAGACAAATGATATGCAAAACATGAAAGGTCCTCTGCCAAACTGCCAACAAGATCCCGTAAAACATCATAGAAAGCACCTTTCAATAAAGATATTCAGCAGTACTAGTTAAGACTGCCTGAGGAAAAGTGCGATCAAAAAAAAATCAAGACCTGAAACCTGGTGAAAAGGGAATCGGATTTTTGTATCATCAGTCACTGATATTAGAATACAGGAAGATAGCTGACGTTCCCTTTTTCAAAAACGATGGGAGGCATAAGGCTGGAAACCACATTTGAAGATTATGAAGGTCAAGATTTATGCTTACCTGGAAAGGCAGGGACTGATCTGCAGTCAGAAGGGGAGATCATGTCTCACAAATTTCATTATTTTGAGGTGGTAAAATCAAGATTGATGAATGGAGGGCGATAGATATCGCCCATACAGACTTTATAGCTTTTGACAAGGTCCCGTATGGCAGGCTGGTCTGGAAGGTTGAGGGCACAAGCCATCCAAGGAGTATAGGTGAACGAAATCCAAATTTGGCAGAGTGATAGGAGGCAGAGGGTTGCGTTGAATTGGTATTTTTGGGGACTGGAAATCTGTAACAAATGGCGTTCCACAGGGATACGTGCTTGGAATCCAAGTTTGCAGAGAATGCTACAAGCTGTTGGAGTCAAAGATAACAAAAGGTTTGTTTCAAGATAAAGTGGGACATAGATCAACTGGGCAGAGCACTGAAAGGTTATGCACTTTGGAAAGCAAATCCTGTTAAAACAAAATGTAAAAGGCAGGGACTTTATCAGCATGTAGACACACCATGGAATGCAAATCCAGGACTCCCAAGAAGTGTGATTCATGGTTAAAGATGCACAAGAGGCATTTGGTAAGCTTGCTTTCATCGGGATATGGGCCTAAAATAGGATCAGTGTAGACCAGCATCATGACTGGCAGTTAGGTTGGCAGTTACATTAAGATTCTCTGCTTCTATAGTCCATGGGGCGACAGTAATCCTATATATTTCAGAGACCTACAGCAAGCATCTCATGCACTGGAGAGGTAGCAGGAATATCACTGCAATAGCTTATTAATCCATTGATAAATTAAGCAAACCAAGGGCAGTGTTTTCTCCCAGAGCAACATCCCCAGCACTGAGCTAAAATTGTACTCTACTGGCTGTAATGGGCAAGGCCTTTAAATGGGCAACATCAGCCTCCTAATGCAGGCAGTTTCCTCAGAGCAAGGAACTGAGAGGAAAGAGGATATACTCTCAATTTGCAAACACCCAATTAAAAAAGAAATCATTTCAGCTCCCACATGGACCTTGCTGCATTAAGCACCCCCTGGACCATCTGTGGTTCCATGTTGATCACATCAGTATGCTCATCGTTGGAGTGAGAATAGAGGATTGCTTTTAGTACTATATTACCCCTCCTTCATTTTGGAGGTCATGAGTCATGCAGACCACTGCCTTTCCCCAATTATTGGGGAACCTGACGATTGGGCACCTCCTCCTGCTGAACATAATACTAGTGCTTCCTACCAACATCACCGAAGACTGATCTGGGGATGAGAAGCCAAGGATTTGATGCTAAAATATCCAATCAAAATGCTTCCAATAATCTTTGTAGACACTCATGGGCACCCAATTTCAGTAGAAACATGTTTGTATTCATCCCCACCAAGTGAAAACAAGGGAGACAAGTACTCAAAGATCAGTGTAATGAATGCCCTGGAATAGATCAACTGGAATTGAGGAGATTGAGAGGGGATCTGATTGAAACGTTTAAGATAATTAAAGGATCTGATAGGATTGAGGCAGGAAATATGTTCCAGATGTTGGGAGAGTCCAGTACCAGAGGGCATGGATTGAGAATAAGAGGTCAGTTATTTAAAACAGAGTTGAGGAAAAACTTCTTCTCCCAGAGAGTTGTGGAGGTGTGGAATGCACTGCCTCAGAAGACGGTGGAGGCCAATTCTCTGGATGCTTTCAAGAAGGAGATATCTGATGGATAGGGGAATCAAGGAATATGGGGACAAGGCAGGGACTGGGTATTGATAGTGAATGATCAGCCATGATCTCAGAATGGCGGTGCAGACTTGAGTGGCCGAATGGTCTACTTCTGCACCTATTGTCTATTGCTTATATTCGTTATATTTTCAAAATTTCCAAGGCACATTTCCTTAATCACTTTGGTTCAGCCTAATCTCTTAATTTTGATAAAAGGATGTTAACTTATCATTCTTAAGAGAAATGAAACAAGCAAATCTCCAGGCAGCATGACTTAAATTTCCCATCTTCTAAAAACTCAAGTTCCAACAAACTTCTCTCACCAACTTATTCCTGAACCTTTCATATTCCTGAACAGGATCCTTGGAAAAGCTCTCAGATGATTTCCCCTTTACACAAAGATGTTATTTTACAGTTTTGGAAAAGATTATACATTCCCATTACTGTCTAATCAGACTACTGTCTCTACAAGTTCAGATGCTACATGTACCATTATGATCCAGCTCTATTTTACCAATACCTTTCATCAGCTGGTTGGTAAACTATAGTAATTTCAAATGTCCTCCAACCAAATGTTAGAAAATCTGATGAGTCTTTGCAAGCAGCCACAAACTCAATTCCCCTGCCATCAATTCCATTCTTCTTCTGAGATGCAGAGGATGGAACAGACAATTGACAATCTCAGAATCTCTGGTATACGTCATGAAATTTGTTAATTTGCAGCAGCAGTATATTGCAATACAGAATAATAAAACTACAAATTACGATAAGAAATATTTAAAAATTAAGTTAGTACAAAAAGAGCAAAAAAAAAGTGAGGCAGTGTACACGGGTTCATCGTTCATTCAGAAATTTGATGGAGGGGAAGTAGTTGTTCCTGAAAATTGAGTGTGTGTCTTCAGTCTCTTCTTTGGTGGCAGCATGAGAAGAGGACATGTCCTGGATGACAGGGGTCCTTAATGACAGATGCTGCCTTTTTAAGCCATCACCCTTTGAAGGTGTCCTTGATGCCAGGGAGGCTAGTACCCATGATGGAGCTGGCTGAGTTTATAACTTGCTGCAGCTTTTTCTCGGTCCTGTGCAGTAGCTGCTCCATACCAGACTGTGATGCAACCAGTTAGAATGTTCTCCACGGTACATTTGTAGAAATGTGAGAGTATCCAGAGATATTGACACTCAGGAACTTGAAACCTCTCAGCCTTTCAAATGCTGATCCCTCGATGTCACCTTCCTAAAGTCCACAATCAATTCCTTGGGTCTTACTGACATTGAGTGCAAGGTCATTGTTGCAACCCCATTCAAATAACCGATCTCACTCCAGTACACCACCTCATCACCACCTGAAATTCTGCCAGTAAATACATCTGCCAAATTTACAGATGATATTTGAGCTGCGTCTAGCTACATAGTCATGGGAGTGGGCTGAGCACCAGTATCAATTTTCAGCAAGGAGGTTGTTATTCCAAACCCACACTGACTGATCTTCCGATGAGGAAGTGAAGGATCCAGTTGCAGAGGGAGATTTCAGAATACCATCAACAAAAAGTGTTTTTTTGCCTCTGTGCTCCGATGCAGGGCTACTGATACTTCCAGACTTGACCTACAAAATAAATTTGAATTCATCTAGATTATTACTGCCCATACCCAAACACATACCAAAACCCATTCACCAATTGCCTTGGACTCACTGGCCTATAGAAGTTCCTGGTTATGACATTCTTGCTTTCAAATCTTAGGGTCTTAACCCAGTCACCTCCAGGCTGAGGATCTTTGAGATCTGTGCACCAATGCACTACCAAATTAACTTAGTTCACCGAAAACCATCTGTTGAATCAGTAAGACCACAAATTCTGCAATTCCTTTTTTGAAAGTTTATTCACCTCCATTCTAGCTTTGTCCAAGCCACAGATCATCTGCTCCACCAATTCCATTGCTGGCTCAGTATCTTAGCTTACACTTTCTGTGAAAGCTCACGACAAATTCAACATGTTATCAGAAATGATGATTTAACAAATATTGGATCATTGATCCAACTTGGCTAGTTCTTATTGTTTTTGAAGATTTCTAACACTGACACCTCAACCTGTCCAGTGTTTCAAAATTCACATTTTTAATTATGGTTATGATTATGGAAAAACATGAAATTTAAGGTCTCTTTAATTGTGATGGTGATGGAAACAAACTAAACAGTACACAGACGGAACTGTCATACAAGCTGAGTAAGAAAATTGTTGTTTTATAGGTGTTTCATTGGTAAGATACAAGAATGCAGTCAAGCTTATCTAAATAGCAAAATATACCAAATATGCAATAGCAGAAATAATACAAAAAACCCCACACCTTCTTGCATCTGCAATGTTATTTAGACTAATCTGTAGTAATTGTAGTATCTCAGCTCACAATTCCAAACTGACCTGCTGCAGGTCGTGTTTACACTTGCAGTCCACTTACTTTAAAATAAAAAGATCAGCTGCTTTCCCCAATTCAAGTTATGTTTCTGGTATGCAGACACCACCAGCTTCTTCCAAATTCCACATTGTACCACCAACCCCACCTGGTATTTACCTTTCTATCCATGCTTAAGTTATGCATTTCCACACTCCACACGCTCCATCTGTCACTTTAAAAAAAAACTTGACCAGATGTTGAGACAACCTCTTTCTGCCCTCTTCAATCTAGTTTCCAACTTGGGTTTGGTCTTCTTAAGCCCATCACCCCTACTGGGACACTGACCACCGCCACCAGCTCACCAGACTTCAGTCCTGGGCCGAAAGTTGAGCGGTCCTTTGGCTTCCCTTTCATCGCACAGCTTCATGCATCCTATAGGTGAAGGCCCTCCTTCTCCCAGGGTTGTGCCCCGAGAAGATTCTGTTGGTGTTCCTGTAGCTCCAGGTTTTTAAAAATGGGATGGGGTTGCGAGCCCCATGCCAAACCCTCATCCTTTTGCAGCTGGGCTTGGGACCGCCCATGAAAACTTTAGGTTTTGGTAAACCGTTAAATAAATTTGATATACAGTGCACATTAGCCCACTCATCCAACTCAGACTAAAACAGCATTGATCCATATGACACAGATTGCAGATGCCAGTAATCTGAAGCAACAGACAAGGAGCAATCCTTGCAGCTGTACTGCCAGTCCAAAAGGTGATCTGCACTGTTTTCAGTTCAGTTATCAATCCTCGCACTGTAATAAAGTGGAATAATCATTTGACAGTTGTCATTTTTGATATAACCTTCTATTAATGCCACACAATATGCATCAACAGCATTTCTGACAGCGTCCTATGAAAGTGCACGGAAAACGCAAATAAAAATTCAATGGTCAATCTGCACAATGCAAGCTCTCAAAAAGTCAATGAATACATAACTAATCTGCTTTGCTAATGTTCACTCACGGAGGAATGTTTGGTATGAAACCAGAACAACTGAGTTCTCTTAATAATGCCTCAGGATATCTTGTATCAGAGCACACAGGCCAGTCTTACATTAACCACTTGAAAAATGGCTTATATCAAATCTTAAAGAACTACACAGAAATGGATTAGATGCACAAGTCTGCAGCGTAATAGGTCACACATTTCTTTATTTAACCTTTCTTGATCTTCCTTCATCTCTTTAAAACACATTTCTGTAAAGATTTTTTTGTAACCCAAAATAATGGCTCTAATTTTTAACTGTCAGCTTTTGACATCTTAATCCTATGTAGCACCTTGGAACACCCTACTACAAATAAAAGGCACTATGAAAGTTATTGTGGCATTTCAAGCTTGCTTAACGTGTTCCAAGTTAATATGTTTAAAACCAGCATTTAGACTTACCATTCAGAAGAAAATAAAATCAAAATTGCCGAGAGTCAAGTTTTGAACAAATTGTTTGCCACAGCTCAGAGCTAGTATGGATTGTTCAGTTTTCTGACAAACTGCTGAGACAATACTGCATTGGAACATTGGCCTGGAACTTGTGCTAATGGGAAGTCCCAGGAATAAAACATCCAAGTCAAGTGTGAATGCTTCAGGAAGAAGCACCAGCAATAAGGCACTTGTGACTCAAAGAGGTAAAGCTGGAAGCTGCTTTGATCTTCACTATGCCCTTTGTCTTTTAAAAAAGAAAGCCTTAGACACGTAACCGGAATCTTTTGGCAAAGTCTGCTTTCTCCCCCCTCCAGCTAACTGGTGAACTCCCAAAAACTTCCTGGTATCATGCATTTCCAAGCCTTGCAACTTCACACCATTCATTCAGTGAAACAGTGAAGTAGGAACATGTTGGGAACACAGCAGCGTGCCCTCTGGTAATATTCTTACCACCCACACAGTGTTCCACAACTTTCCTGAGAGAATTTTAATTGGAACTGTGCCAGCCAGCTTGAAACAAATTTGCTGAATACTTAGATTTTCAATATTGGAGGAAAGACAAGGGCAAGCCCCCATATATTAACGAGATTACAAAAACCATTCCCTCTCATTGGTCATACCTATATCAGAAAAAAAAACACACCATTAATTTGGGAACCAAGATCTTTACTCCCACTCTCAAAGATTGGGAATGTGTCAAAGACAAATCTAAGCCTGCATTACATTGGTATAAACAATCTAACCGAAGCAAAAAGGTTTCCTTTCATCTACAACTGAGATGAGCTGATTTAAAAGAAAAAGAATCTTCTCTGTTCTCTCAGGTCAATAGAAACTGTTGCTTGGTATCTTATAGAAAAATTGAAAAGGTCATCAGGCCAGATAATACTTGACCTGGGCTATTCCTCATGCTTTTTGACCACAGTATTCCCAATGAATACATTTCACTTTCTGGTTATGTGTATCCAGCAAAGTTTGACTCTGTGTTTGTAGTCATATAGCCCAGCAAAGTACCTCATAAGCAATGAGGAGGGGACAGACTCCAAGCCAGTCCCCATCTATAATAAATGTTTTTTTGACAGGTTGCTGCTTTCAAAGGACTTCATAGCATTTCAGTCAGATATCTTAAAAAGTTTGAAATGTAAATAATTACGATTAATAAATATACTCCCAAACTTGATTTAGTGTATTAATTATCTACTAATATAAGTTAATCAAAATGGTATGAGCATCCACTCACCTAACAACCACATCAGTAGGTTCACTACTTCCACACTGCAATGTGAGAGGAGAGGTAAACTTTGGACAAGCAGCTTGTCGATGGTTCTCTACAAGATGACTGAAAAAAGCCAAGGCTGTTTCAGGCCATTAAAAACATTTATGATTTTAAATAGGGAAGGTTGTACAAAGGAACAAAAACTTGAAATCTGTACAAAACTCTGGTCAAGCCTCATTTTTAAGAAGCACAACACCAAGAATAAAGGACTGAAGAAACATGCTAGATTATAGTAATTAAAAGTTTTGGTCAGAGGGTTAGATTGAGGCTAGTAACTATGTAGCAGAAAGGAAGAGGAAATGTGATAGAGGTGATCAAAATTCTGATTTGAAAACAATGAATAGTTTTCTATGACAAAAGCTGTAACCAGCAAATGTACAGATTTATGGGAATTGCAGAGGAAGGAAACAAGCAATAAGCATTTTGTGTTTTTATTACAATCCACTTACAACAATCTGGAAAATGCTTCCAAAAATAACAGAGCAGATTCAATAATTATTTTCAAAATAGTCAAAATATCCTTGGAGGGTTAAATTGAACAGTTGTTTCAAAGATACAAATTGCGAAATTCACCTTCTGCGGTAACAACAAAGGATTTGGCCAATTTCACTTAGCTGTTTGCATAAGATTGCTGTCAGCAAATCGTCCCCATTACCTACAAGTGAAGAGAACTTAACTGGGGAGTACTTTGAAAGTTGCAAAAGAAAACAAGTGTTTTTATTCTTCCGACTCTGTAGTTACTTTGTTCAAGGCCCCTGAATAGAATTACTTGTACTTTCTGCCTTTGTTGATGGAGATAACCACTAGAGTCACTCTTGAACCTTTAAATGAAGTCTGTAAGCAAAAAAATGTATACCTTGATACAAATTTAGTACTGTTTTATAAAATATTTTCTGATAATTAATTGAATTTATCTTAAAATGTGCAATTTTGACTTTCATGGACATAACATGGCATCACAAATTTCTATCAACTTAAAATAGAAATGCATACATGCTGCATTCCAGTCAGTAGCCAGTTTAAATGGTATTCAAAAAAAATCTGCCCTCATGGCCTGATCTCTGATTCTTGACCATTTTGCTAATCATTACACAATTAGGATGTTTTTCCAAGTGCCCCTTCAAAATGTCCAGGCATCTGTGCTTCCTTTAAATACACCACACAGATGGGGAATTGTCAAAACATAGTAATTAGAATAGCTTATCATTACACTTTGGTCACTTAATTGCCAATAGAATGGTAGAGAAACATCTTGAAATTACGAATAACTGCAGCAGTCAATAGATGTAGAGTAAATGAATGTTGCAAACAATAATTAAGCCAATGGAAAACCATAATGCCTACTTAAAGCCATATGTAAAGCTTCAGGAACTAGTCATATTGCAACAGGACTTGTGCCATTTTCTTCTGGGTTATGTGGTTAACTGGATCAGCAAATTTGCCAATGACACCAAGATTGGAGGTGTAGTGGACAGCGAGGACGGCTCTCGTAGCTTGAAGTGGGATCTGGGCCAGCCGGAAAAATGGGCTGAAAGAAATGGTAGACGAAAGATAATGGAGAAGTGTGAGGTGGTGCACTTCAGTAGGACAACCAGGGTTGGTCTTGAACAGTGAACGGTAGGGCACTGAGGAGTGTGGTAGAACAAAGGGCTATCAGCCCATAATTAATTGACAGTGGCATATCAGGTAGATAGTGTCATAAAGAAAGCTTGTGGAACAACAGCCTTCATAAATCAAAGTACTGAGTACAGGAATTGTGATGTTATGTTGAAATTATGTAAGACATTGGTGAAGACTAATTTGGAGTTGTGTGTGCAGTTTTGGCTGCCTACCTACAGGAAAGATGTAAACAAGGTTGACAGAGTATAAAGAAAATTTATAAGGATGTTTCTGGGTCTGGCGGAGCTGAGTTACATGGAAAGATTAAATAGCTTACGACTTTATTCCTTGAAATGTAGAAGATGGAGAGGAGATTTGATGGAAGTATACGAAATTATGAGAATAGACAAGGTAAATGCAAGCAGACTTTTTCCACTGAGTTTGGGCAGGACCAGAGGTCATGGGTTAATGGTGAAAGGTGAAAAGTTTAAGGGGAACACGAGTGGAAACTTCTTCACTCAGGAGAGTCCTAAGCGTGTGTGGGATGAACTGAGAGCACAAGTGGCGCATGCAAACTTGATTTCATTCAGAAGTTTGGATAGGTACATGGGCCGGTGCATGGCGATGGGAGTAGGCAGTTTATATGGTTCAGCACAGACCAGATGGGCCAAAGGGCCCGTTCCTGCGCTGTCGTTTTCTCTGACAAAAAGAACTATAATTCTGAACACCAGGATCTTTGAGCTCCCACTGTGCAATGTCAGAAAGGTATTACTCAAGTTGAACCATTCTGTTCCCATCAGTCATGTGGCCATATCATAACATATAGTGGATGCAAAATAATTTTGCTCCTTATTGGTTTTATTGGGCAAACCATAGCGGAGTGGTTAGCACATCACTATTACAACTCGGGGCTTTCCAGAGTTTGGAGTTCAATTCCGGTGCCTGGGGAACAAACTGGTTTTCCCAGCTGCTCCAGTTTCCTCCCACATTCCCAGGATGTTCCAGGAAGGTTAACTGGTCTTTGTAAATTGTCCTGTGATTAGGTTTGGGTAAATATAAATCTGGGTTGCCACGTTGCTGGGACAGCATGGTTCAAAGGGCCTACACCACACTGCATCATTGAATAACTAATATAATTGCTTCCAAAGATTCACTAAGTGTTAGATTCCATCTCACAAAATACAGATGGCCACAGGATTCACATCATGATAATCAACATGAAAGAACTGGAGCACTGAAAACATCCTGTGACAGACTGCATGCAGCTGAAAAAGGGAGAAGCCCTTCCCTTCCTTCCAGCACACAGAAATTGTGTAACACAAGAGGTTATTCAGCCCAAACCATTTCTGCTGACTTGGAAAGGTTTCAAAGAAATTTCACTACAAAGCAATTCATAGATCTGCATTTCTTTTACCTTCAGTGTTTTTTTTGCCAAGGACTTCCCAGCAGTGCTAGGTCTTCACCTACTTGCATTCGCCTTCTGATCTTCAAACAATAGCTTCCATGAAAAGGCCAACTCCAATTTCACACTATAGGATATACGCTTCCAGATATTCTGTAAATATGCCAAGGCCAGAATGAGCCCACCCAACTAAAACACTATGATTTTAAAAAAGCTGTTAACCAGGCAAGCCACAATTCTCAGAAACATTCAACACCAGATCCCACACACGTTTCCTCAAGGATGCCAGCACATTCTCGTGTGGATCATTCTCCACAAAGGTCAAATCTCATCATTGCTACCTTTCTCAATAGCAGCTCTCCCAAGTCCCCACAATTTGCTGCGCAGAAAAACCTCTCAGAAAAGCACTTGCAAAATAATTTTATTAATTTTAATGTTCAAGAAAGATGGCATCTTGGTTATTTGGATTTGTCACCATCGCTGGCTTTCCACGAGTGTTGCTGCTCAACATTCAGTCTCTTCAAATGCATGAAACACTAGTTGAGTGGGTTCACTTGCACCCCATGATTCCTTGCTAGAGAGACAACTTTCAAAAGGGGCCTGCAGAATAAAAGTCACAAAGCAGCCCACAAAATCATCCTGTCAACGTTGTTGACTAATTGTGAGCCAGAAATGAAACCCCTTTGCATCCTGTGGTACATATCCACCCGAATAGACTGCAACCCCCGTGGCTGGATTTGATACATCCATCCCCACCTCATGGCACTGACTTTGTAGATAAAGATATTCAGGCTAGCTTATGACTTTGTATGATCATTTGCCCAAACTGTTGGTTCGTACTTTAGGCAAACAATTACACGGGCACAAGACAATTTCAAAACTTCACCTCACCTCCAGTCCAACATCCCCAGCCAGAGGTTTCCTGCCACACAGCAGTGCATGTGCAAAAACCTTGGTGATACAAACTGTTGACAGATAGGGGCTGCTCATTGAGGCATAGGCCACGAGACTCTAATACTCAGCAACGCACAGGGCCAGCTTCTGGCGTAGCAGGCACAGGTAGCCAGCTGGTCACTAACAAGCTACATTTGAACGAGCAACAAAACCAAGTGCCGGCATTTCCTTGCTGAATGTTGGTTGGCCAGTCAGGTGTGACTGGACAGCCAATGAATGAACCAATTCTGCTCCAATACTCTAATGGCTTGCCATGACCTTAAATTGGAAAAGAGAGAAACAGATCCTACAAACATCTTCATTCTGTAGGTGTAAATGGTGATCACCCCAAGCTTTTAAAATCAAATCTTTTCTTAAGCAAGGCTCAAGTGCAAGGAATTTCTTGAGCAATGCACACATGCACGACTCTGGAGGAACCCAGACCCTTCATGCAAGGAATTTCTTACTATTGGGGAAATCACCATTGGCATTACAGCCATTTCCTGCACCCTACTCCGCCCAATGCAAGAACTTTCCTCCAAGCTACCAGCATTTAAATGCTCCTTTCAAATGGTATACTGAGGATTTATTTTACAGGAAGACCCAACTGAGTACGAATGCTAATAATTCTTTTGCAGCCCAAATAAAATGGGTACATCCATGTCCTCAGTGGGTAAGCATACCAGAGGTGGAAAGATACAAAGTGAATGTGAGAAAATACTGACAAACTATTTTGCATTATGTCCAAGCTTCATAAATTCTAAGTGCAAGCAACCCGACTTTAATAAAATGGCATTGAATGTTAGTGATCTCATGATAAGGACATGGAGGCTTTCGAGAGGGTACAGAGAAGGTATACCAGAACGCTGTCTGGTCTGCAGGACATGCTCTAAGAAGAGAGGTTTAACCAGTTGGGGTTATTTTCTCCAGAGCAGCAGAAACAGGAGAGAAATTTAATACAAGTTTATAACATTATGTGAGATATAAATAGACAGCAATTTACCCCCAGGACTGAAATATCTAGTACTAGAGGGTACATATTTAAAGTGTGAATGGGAAGTACAATGGAGACATGAGAGGCAAATTGCTTTTATTTAAAAAAAACAAATAATAATAGGCACACGAGTGAATCTGCAGGTGCTGGAGATAAATAAAAACACAAAATGCTGGCAGAACTCAACAGGCCAGACAGCATCTATGGGAGGAGGTAGTGACGATGTTACGGGCCGAGACCCTTCATCAGGAGTGAAGTAACATGGGATGGTCGAGGGGTGATAAGAACTGGGGGGAGGGATAAAGTAGAGAGCTGGGGAGTGATAGGCTGGAGGGAAATGGGCTAAAGGGAAGGTGGAGAATTATGGGAAATAAGAGAAAGAAAGGTAGGGCTGGGGGGAGATAATAGTGAGGGGGGAAAGAGAGAGAAAGAGAACCAGACTAAAATAATAGATAGGGATGGGGGTAAGGGGAGGCAGGGGTATCAACAGAGGTCTGTGAGATGGATGTTCATGCCGGAAGGTAGGAGGGTACCTAGGTGGGAGATAAGGTATTGCTCCATCGACCTGCGTGTGGCCTCATCTTGACGGTAGAGGAGGCCATGAACAGACATGTCGGAGTGGGAGTGGTCTGTGCAGGTAGGAGGCTACCTAGATTCCATAGACCACTCCCACTCCGACATGTCTATCCATTTAAAGAATAATGGGGGCCAGAACTGCATTGCAAGGGGTGATAGTAGAGGGAGACAGCATAACAGCGTTTAAGAAACTTTGAGGGAGGGATAAGGTCAATGTGTGGGGAACAGAGATTTAACTAGAAGTCATTGTTTTAATTAATTTGACAACATTGTCTGCCAAAAGCCCTGTCCTGTGCAATACTGAGATTTATAATGTGAAAATGAATAAAAGACAAGCAACATAGCTTACAACAGAAGTGAATTCCACAAAACAAGTTTGAATGGCCTTTCAAAGAGACTGAAATGAAGCCTGTAGATATCCAACCAAGAACTTACACAGGAGAAAAGTTAATTCCTGTGGTAATGACATTGTTAACAGTGAAATACAACAACCAACAAGCCAATTGGGCTTTATGTGATAAAAACAGGAGGACCAGCATTGTGGGAACATAGCTGACTGAGACAACTACAACTTAAGAGTTCCATCTCCCAACTGCATGCCATATCCCAGGCAATATAATCAAATGAAAGCGAATTAAGAAAGGTACTGGATGATGCTACAGTAGTGTTCAAAGATGGCATTGGAAAGCTTACTTCCCCCAAGTTTTACAGTCTGTTATACCATCTGTGATAAAGTTGCCAGCAAGCTAGATTGGATGGAGGCTGACAGAATTCTTTCCAAGGTTGAATGGAGCCCATGGAGTGGCCAAGAATGGGTCTGTCAGGATCTGTAGTGATTTTAAGGTAATCATCTACCCAGTAGATCAATACCCCCTGCCCAGTATTGAGGATATCTTTTCAAATCTTTCTGGAGGGAAACTCTTCAGCAAAGTGGACTTGAATGAGGCCCACCTGCAGATGAAGATGGTAGACTCTATTACCATCAATACTCACAAAGGGCTTTATCACTATGATATGCTTACTTCTGGAACAGCATCTGCACCGACACACTGGCAGAAAGCTAGGATTAGGTGCTGCAAGGCTGCCCAGAAACTTAAGTGTAACCTGGATGACAAGAAACATTTCCAAAAATTGCAAATCAGCGTTAAAAAGATATTATAGGAAGATTATGGGCTCAGATCACAACACGACAAATGTGAATTCTTTAAACCAAGCATCACTTACTATGGTCATACCACTGCCAAATCCGACTTCTGTGCTCCAACCGTTGAACTCATTACTCCAGAATGGGAAGAGATAGTACTGGACAAAACAGTGTGAGGTGACTTTCGTTCTTTAAGAGCTGTCTCACTTGGTCCAGTATCCTCAGTCTCTCCTATCCAAATGTGCCCACCTCAACCACCATTTTTGACACTCATTCCAAATTTGCCTGATATCCCTTTTAAATCCATCACCTCTAATTTTTCACCTAAGGCCTCTCACTTTTAGCATTCCCTCCCTCAGATAAAGACAATATGCTTTCACCCTGTCTAAACCCCCTCATTAGCTTACACACCTCTATCTCTGTCCCCTACACTCAGCTATCCATATTTCAGAAATGGTCTTTTAGTTGCTCAAAGTATGTCCACACTATTTTTGGCAGCTTAAAGCCCAAGACTACATGTCTGGTTGCGGTTTCTCTAGTGGGCACCAATCTGCTTGTTGCTAGTCGCTTCCTTCACTGAGAAAATTGCCCAGCACTTAATCTTTTGGCCCCAGCCTGCAGCCGTTTTGAAACAGAACCCGCCTGCCTACTTAATGCAGGTGTATTATTTGTCCATTTACAAGACAGCTTGATAAATGCAGTAGGTAGCATATTGATGAGGCTGCTATTTGCTACAGGACCTTTTCAAACAGGAATGGGGTGTGTGCAATGGATAGAAGCCATTTGACACTCACTACCCTGCATATAATGTATGTTATTTACATTAAAATGTCAGCAATATTTGTAAATTCAAAAGGCTGGGCATTAAGAGCATTTTGGTGCAGTGTATGCTTATGAGTGGCGAGGGGTACACATTAAAAATTTGATTAGTAAATAGAACACATTACCCAGGGAACCAACAGTGTTACAACAAAACTTCATAAATGGGATGCTCTTGCATCTAGGAATACCTGTGATTAAAACAAAAAATGGCAAAGCAAGGTTAAGATGCTACACACATTCTTTTTCTTCCAGACTGTATCGTGGATTTGAAATCAAGGGTTCAAAATTGATTCCTTCATCTAGAAGCTGGAGAACGTGTGCAACATCATCTCAAATATTAATAAGGATTAATCGATCTAATTCTCTTTTAATGACAATGTAAGTGAGCAAATAACCCCAAAATAATTTTCCCCAAGAAGTTAGTTATTACCAATCAGTTGATTCTTTAAAAACATTGTATATTTTTGACAATGTGAGATTGTTCTGTAAAATGCAAAAGCTAGCATGTCTGCTTTAAATTACTCTAATAGATATGTTTCAGTTTAAACAATGAACAGGCAACATCTCAACACTGTCATTTACCAAGCAAACTAATTTGTATGATGTATTATGCATTCAGTCAGTAGAATTGCACAATATATTTTCAATCAGTACAAACCATATTCTTCCCTTTCAAGTGCATGCAAGAGGCCAACTATGTTCCTTTCGATTGAAATACTAATGAAGTAAAGCTTTGTGGGGAAATAAAAGATCTACACGTATATTCAAATATCTTGCACAAACACACACACCACAGAAAAATTAACCCCTTTCATTTTCATTCCACTAAACTTGTCAATGGCCATTAAAAGATTAAAACTGAATTTGAATGTCTGGTGGATTTACAAGAACAAAGGTAAAATTGGTGATTTGTTTGTGAACTAAAATTGTTTGCTTTCCAATAAGTTCAACAGGTTCCAATTTGAATGTGTTACAAATTCTAAACTAATTTGTTCCTAAATGCAATTATGAAGATCACCCAAATGAAGTTATTTGATCCAGTCTCATCTACAGTGATATCACAGTCTTAAAGTTTGAACAACTGATTCTGCTCACTGCAACTTATTATGGCATAGGTCCTATTTAAAAACTGGAGAAAAACTTCCAAGTTTATGGGAAGGACTGCAACCCATGAATCAATGGCATTTACAGCAAAACAATATTTAAATTCAAGTTAGAATAGATTGTAATACAGTACTCTGGTTAATTAGGACACATCAGGACATTTTGGCTCAATTAAGCATCTGCTCCAATTAGTCTGAGTTTCATGGAAATAGTTAAAAAGGTATAAAAATGCACACTACCGCTCAACTGAGTAACAAATTATAGAAACATAGAAAATAGGTGCAGGAGTAGGCCATTTGGCCCTTCGAGCCTGCACCACCATTCAGTATGATCATGGCTGATCATCCAACTCAAAACCCTGTACCTGCTTTCTCTCCATACCCCCGATCTCTTTAGCCACAAGGGCCATATCTAACTTCCTCTTAAATATAGCCAACGAACCAGCCTCGTTTCCTGTGGCAGAGAATTCCACAGATTCACCACTCTCTGTGTGAAGTTTTTCCTCATCTCGGTCCTAAAAGGCTTCTCCTTTATCCTTAAACTGTGACCCCTCGTTCTGGACTTCCCCAACATCGGAAACAATCTTCCTGCATTTAGCCCGTCCAATCCTTTAGAATTTTATATGTTTCAATAAGATCCCCCCCCCCCCCCCCAATCTTCTAAATTCTAGTGAGTATAAGCCTAGTCGATTCAGTCTTTCTTCATATGAAAGTCCTGCCATCCCAGGAATCAATCTGGTGAACCATCTTTGTACTCCCTCTATGGCAAGAATGTTTTTCCTCAGATTAGGGGACCAAAACAGCACACAATATTCTAGGTGCAGTCTCACCAAGGCCTTATACAACTGCAGTAGAACCTCCCTGCTCCTGTACTCAAATCCTTTTGCTATGAATGCCAACATACCATTTGCCTTTTTCACCACCTGCTGTACCTGCATGCCCACCTTCAATGACTGGTGTACAATGACACTCAGGTCTCATTGCACCTCCCCTTTTCCTAATCGGCCACCATTCAGATAATAATTTGTTTTCCTGTTCTTGCAACCAAAGTGGATAACCTCACATTTATCCACATTAAACTTGAATTTGTCCACTCACCTAACCTATCCAAGTCACCCTGCATCCTCTTAGCATCCTCCTCACAGCTAACAACGCCACCCAGCTTCGTCTCATCCGCAAACTTGGAGATGCTGCATTTAATTCCCTCGTCTAAATCACTAATATATATTGTAAACAACTGGGGTCCCAGCACTGAGCCTTGCGGTACCCCACTAGTCACTGCCTGCCATTCTGAAAAGGTCCCTTTTACTCCCACTCTTTGCTTCCTGTCTGCCAACCAATTCTCTATCCACATCAATACCATACCCCCAATACTGTGTGCTTTAAGTTTGCACACTAATCTCCTGTGTGGGACCTTGTCAAAAGCCTTTTGAAAATCTAAATATACCACATCCAGTGGCTCTCACCTCTCCACTCTACTAGTTACATCCTCAAAAAATTCTGTAAGATTCATCAGACATGATTTTCCTTTCACAAATCCATGCTGACTTTGTCCGATGATTTCACCCCTTTCCAAATGTGCTGTTATCACATCTTTGATAACCGACTCTAGCATTTTCCCCACCACCGATATCAGACTAACCGGTCTATAATTCCCCGGTTTCTCCCTCCCTCCTTTTTTTAAAAAGTGGGGTTACATTAGCCACCCTCCAATCCTCAGGAACAAATCCAGAATCTAAGGAGTTTTGAAAAATTATCCACTATTTCTTGGGCTACTTCCTTAAGCACTCTGGGATGCAGACCATCTGGCCCTGGGGATTTATCTGCCTTTAATCCCTTCAATTTACCCAACACCTCTTCCCTACTAACATGTATTTCCCTCAGTTCCTGCATCTCACTAGACCCTCAGTCCCCTACTATTTCTGGAAGATTATTTATGTCCTCCTTAGTGAAGACAGAACCAAAGTAGTTATTCAATTGGTCTGCCATGTCTTTGTTCCCTATGATCAATTCACCTGTTTCTGACTGTAAGGGACCTACATTTGTCTTGACCAATCTTTTTCTTTTCACATATCTATAAAAGCTTTTACAGTCAGTTTTTACGTTCCCTGCCAGCATTCTCTCATAATCTTTATTCCCTTTCCTAATTAAGCCCTTTGTCCTCTGCTGATCTCTGAATTTCTCCCAGTCCTCAGTTGTGCCACTTTTTTTTGCTAATTTACATGTTTCTTCTTTGGACTTGATACTATCCCTAATTTCCCTTGTCAGCCACGGGTGCACTACCTTCCCTTTATTCTTTTGCCAAACAGGGATGAACAATTGTTGTAGTTCATCCATGCGATCTTTAAATGCTTGCCATTGCATATCCACCGTCAACCCTTGAAGTATCATTTGCCAGTCTATCTTAGCTAATTCACGTCTCATATCTTCAAAGTTACCCTTCTTTATTTAAATGAAATACAGATCAAATTATAACAACACCAATAAACCCGGCTGGGTCTCAATACCTCCAGGTAACCAGATCCTGGACAGTCAGTCTGTGCTGGCAGAAACCCCTCATAGGAATATGGTATTAGCTCCATCACGCTGAGTGCCAGCGGTCTTCAGGCCTGTGTGCTCAACCTGCTGCATGACTGCATTGCTCAATGCAGTTCAAACCCAATCCTCAAGTACATTGACACAACAGTGACTGGCCTCATTAAGAACAATAACAAGATGGCATAGGGAGGCAGTAGAACAACTGGTAAAATGTGTGAGCACAACTTAAGTCCCTATGTGGATAAGACCAAAGAGGTAATTGCAGACTTTAGGAACTCGCAGGCTGACCACTCCTCAATGCATGTACGTGGCTCCAAGTCAAGAGCACCAATTTTCTATGAGTATTTTCGCTTAGTAATTCATTCAATAGTATTTTCTAGTTAGAATTAGAAGTGTTTAAAGTATATTCATTGCATGTAAAATATATCGGCACGCGATGACGTCACATCCGGTTTCGCCGCGTCTTGTGGGAAAGTACCGGTTTGAAATTAGCGCGAGGGTGGGGGCTTACCACGAGGCACACCTGAGCAGAAGTTGTTTTGCAGGCATGAGAAATCACAGTGAGAGCAACGCTGTAAGTTAATAGATAATCGATATGTTGAACTAAGATGTTAATGCCGATCCTGTTAGAAGTAACGACGGTCGATAATGTTTATGCTTTCGTTAGTTAAAGAGTTGCGGATAGTTTGCATGGAAGTGTATTTAAAGTAGTCAATGGAGCAGGTAAACTCTCCCTGTATACTGCACCTTAGTGTAATGTAGTTATAGTCACCTTTACAGGTATTTACAATTGAAATGTGATATTAAGGAAGGAACAAATACTGTATCAATCTTGTATTGTTTTATCAACAGTTTTCACCATATGTTAATATGAAGAGTGAACAGTAAATGGTTAATCTTACTGCGATCTGGTTCTTATCGACTGTGGTTTATCTCGACGTTTAATTTGGCGTTTCGTTACACGCGAAGGAGAACGTTACACACATAATGGACAAACACATCTAGTCCCTCAGCACCAACTCCGTCAAAAAGCACAGCAGCTCCTGAGGAGATTGATGCAAGTGAGGCTAATCTCTCCACCACCGCTCTGCACCTTGACAATCTTTTTTAAAAACAGGAGAACCATCAAGCGTGTCCTGACTAGCTGCATCATCATCTGGTATGGGAATTACATAGCATTGACCACAAGTCCCTACAAAGGGTTGTAAGGATTGCCAAGGGGATCATCAGGGTCTCTCTTTCACCCAGAGATATTTATCAGGAGCATTGTGTATGCCTTGTTGGCGATGCCTCCCATCCATCCAATGATCTCTTTGACCCTCTACCATCAGAGAAGAGGTAGCATAGCATCAGGACTTGTCCGAATGCTAAACTACCTATTGTATGATTGTAGAAGATCAAAGAGGTTGTTGGAAACAGCTTTTCCGCCAAGCAGCAAGACTACAGAACTCTCTGCCACCACCTAGGTCTCGTCGCTATGAAGTGCCAGTGGCATTATACTGTTTACTTTTTTAAAAGCGTATCGCATACATTATTATTTGTTAACTTATTTGTGGTAATGCTACTATGTGTTGTGTGTGAGAGAGTTATATGTACTTGATTGTGCACCCTGGTCTAGAGGAACATTGTCTTGTTAGGCAGTATACATGTGCATGGTTGAAAGACAATAAAACTGAACTTGATAAAGCTGAGTATTGTTACTCAGTTATTCTGCAAATGAACAAGATCAGTACAGACACCTAGTGCAGATAATGGACTGCCTTCATACAATGCTTTTGACGACTGTATCCCCCTACAAATCTTCATTTTCATTGTACAATTCAAGATGATTGTTGACATCTTGAAATACTTTATAGCTTCTAACATGAGGTAGTGAAATAGTTTTGTTTTCACTCCCACCCATTCCTGGCATCTCCAAGCCTGAATGATTGAAACCGCAGTGAGTAAAACAGTTCCAAATTGTCTTACTGCTCATCTCTGGCCAATCATCAGGGACACAAAAAGAAATCACTGCTTTTTGAACACAAACACACACAAATCTTGTAATTTGAAAAGCATTTGCTCTAAGTACAGGTGTAATGTCTAACGTGCAATTGGGTGGCCATAACTGTTGCTAATTAAAAACCATTCAGCAACAATCTCCTGTCCCAATTAAGTGGCATAGTGTCCCAATTAAACAAAGGGAATTCTGGCTATTTTAATGGATAAGTTTTTGCTCTTTAAGAGTTAACCGGAATCCATTGTAATTGTTCTTTAACTGCTCTAGCTTTATGACATAAGGAGTATCATGTCTCTGCCAGCACAACTGAACACACTTATCACATACACCTCCTTTAACCATTATGATTTACTTACTGCAAAACATTTTCAATGAATTAACATGCAAACAGCAGATTGCTCAGTATTGCAGCTTTAATACAGTGGACCAGACAGTCAAAACCAGACTCAATCCCCTAGAGTCTTTAGCCTCCAATTTAGCTGCTCAATGGACACACAAAGATACATTATCATGACTCAGCCACTCCCCCCTCTGCACTACTCCACCAGTTAACAATTCATTATAACCTCCACTCCATCTATCCACCTACCTGCAAAAAACGTTCCTTACATAATCAGACACTATTCATTTGGTTCATGCTGCATTGCAGACACATCACAATTAAAGCAAATCCACACACTTTATCAATTATCTCTCTACCACTGTGTTGAGCAGATGCAGACCCTGTTCCCACCACCCTTGCAGGAAGAATTCCAAAGGCTCAAACCTTCTGAGAAACAAAAAGTTACCTCATCTGTTTTAAACTCATCAACATCTTTTCTTTAAAAAAAAGACAACTGTAAACCTGTCCTTGTGCTCACCGATGGTCAATACACCAGGAGAATATCCTCCATTTTCCTTTTCTACTCACAACAAACAATATTATTAGCTTTCCCAATCTCTTGCTTCTGACCTACATGTTAGGCAGTCCTGGGGTCTGCAGTCAGTCCACCTACTATGCGTTGGCTTGGTTAGTAGAGTTGATTGCCAATCACCTCCCTAGACTGTAACAATGAAGTGTGGTGCACCAAGGTCTGTGAATTAAGGATTCAATTAAGCTAAAACATGCCACAGGCTTGGATTTAAGTGTATTTAATGTAATATCCTCCCCACCCTGAAACAAATATACCTAATGACTTCTGCAAGTTACTGCAATAAAAGCACTTATTTTTCCCCAATTTGCTTTTGTCAGCAAATTAGACTTCCTTTGTTCACACTTCAATTGAAGTAGGGTTTTGTAACAGCAGAGGTACAATCAAAGTAAACTGAGTGATCTCTTAAACTCAATGGACACAACCTCACTTGCAGTACTGTGCTCAGTTCTGGTCGCCTCATTTCAGGAAGGATGTGGAAGCCATAGAAAGGGTGCAGAGGAGATTTACAAGGATGTTGCCTGGATTGGGGAGCATGCCTTATGAAAACAGGTTGAGTGAACTTGGCCTTTTCCCCTTGGAGCAACAGGATGAGATGTGACCTGATAGAGGTGTACAAGATGATGAGAGGCATTGATCGAGTGGATAGTCAGAGGCTTTTTTTCCCCCAGGGCTGCAATGGTTGCCACTTGAGGGCGTAATATTTTTTTTATTAAACAGAGAGTGGTGAGTGTGTGAAATGGGCTGCCGGCAACGGTGGTGGAGATGGATACGATAGGGTATTTTAAGAGACTTTTGGATAGGTACATGGAGCTTAATAAAATACAGGGCTATGGGTAAGCCTATAATTTCTAAGGTAGGGACATGTTTGGTACAACTTTGTGGGCAGAAGGGCCTGTATTGTGCTGTAGGGTTTCTACGTTTCTCTGGAGATATCATTAAAACATCCTGTGTATTCTGCATATCTACCCATCATTGTAAACTGACGTTTTTGATCTGAGGTTCTGCAAAGTCAACAATGAGGCAAAATTCAACTGTTTATTCCCGTCCATTGATGCTGCCTAACCTGTGCTCCTCCAGCAGTTTATTGTGGCAGAGGGAAATCTCAGCCACCAGATCTTCACTCCACTGATTATAGATTTTTATAGAATATTCTAGAATATGTAAAAATACCAGATTAATTCAAACAAGAACCAGGCTTCAGTTCTGATTATAAATGTAAATATATTCTTCAGTTTTTTTTGTAAATTTCAAGCAGTAAATTGAAGTTAAAAGCACAGGCTGCTCCACAAAGAGATTGCATATGCAATAGCCAAATGTTAAGACAATGGGGTTGTGTTAAGTGGCTTGCTTCAAACCAAGCAACATAGCTAAATTATTTGCACCATTGTGACTGCAATAAAGCTGCAGACCAGAAGAATGTTGTAACTTAACATATCAAACATGGCTATAGGTATAGGCAATCAATAGTTTCTGAGTACTTATGTTATTTGTGTACTCAAAGACAGCTCTAACAACATTAATTTTGAATTTTGGGTGTGTTCAGCCCACTGGCCTACTCTATATATACACATGACTGTGTGGCAAGGCATCGCTCAAATACCATCTATAAATTTGCTGACGATACAACCATTGTTGGTAGAATCTCAGGTGATGACAAGAGGGTGTACAGGAGTGAGATATGCCAACTAGTGGAATAGTGCCGCAGCAACAACCTGGCACTCAACATCAGTAAAACGAAAGAGCTAATTGTGGACTTCAGGAAGTGTAAGATGAAGGAACACATACCAATCCTCATAGAGGGATCAGAAGTGGAGAGAGTGAGCGGTTTCAAGTTCCTCGATGTCAAGATCTGAGGATCTAACCTGGTCCCAACATATCGATGCAGTCATAAAGAAGGCAAGACAGCAGCTATAATTTATTAGGGGTTTCAAGAGATTTGGCATGTCAGCAAATACTCAAAAACTACTGTTGTTTTACCATGGAGAGCATTCTGACAGTCTGCATCACTGTCTGGTATGGAGGGGTGACTGCACAGGACCGAAAGAAGGTGCAGAAGTCTGTAAATTGAGTCAGTTCCATCTTGGGTCTACAAAGTACCCAGGACATCTTCAGTGTCTCAGAAAGGCAGCATCCATTATTAAGGACCTCCAGCACACAGGGCACACCCTTTTCTCACTGGCACCATCAGTAGGAGGTACAGAAGCCTGAAGGCACACACTCAGTGATTCAGGAACAGCTTCTTCCCCTCTGCCATCCAATTCTTGAATGGGCACTGAACCCTTGGACACTACCTCACTAAAAAAAATACAGTATTTCTGTTTTTGCGCATTAAAATCTATTCAATATACATAATTGATTTACTTGTTTATTATTACTTTTTTTTCTCTCTGCTAGATTATGTATTGCATTGAACTGGTGCTGCTAAAAGTTAACAGATGTCACATCACATGCCGGTGATAATAAACCTGATTCTGATTCCTGCCACTCAACACTATTAGACTATTTTGTGTGAATTATTTTGTAACAAATATATTTGACCATTCAGAGGTGTCTGTCAATTCAAAGGAAGTACTGAAGGAAACATGTCATTGTAACTATTGAAATTGTACCAGCTCCTGTTACCTTTTATCTTAAAGCTATAAAAATGTGATGTACTTTTGGGTTTGTGAGCCTCTACTGAGAATGTCTCCAGAATCCCGCCTGTTTGTCATGATGAATAAAGACTTCTATATCACCAGCTTTAGTGTCACTGCAATGACTTCATTCACAGTCACATTGATGTTTAGGAGATTGTTTTTTCAAACTCAAAACATGGGAACAGAAGCGTAGGTCATTGGGCCCTTTGAATTGGCTTCATTACTCCTCAAGACTACAGCTGATGTATATTGAAACACTAACTCCACATCCCTCAATTTTCTTAAGTTCCATAAATCCATTCATCTGTTTTTTTAAAAAAAATACACTGTGCTTCAAGGTAGAAAATTCCTCAAGGTAGAATAAGAAAAAATAAAGTATCTTTCCACAAACTGGAAACGAGGTAACAAACAAACATGATAAATGGTTTGTAAACTCCACTCCTTTGAATGAATCTGCCCAACTATTTCCCTGCATCTAAATGGCTTTCTGTTGTATATTTCACTGTGACAAAACTGCAATTCAAGTCTGAACCAGAAACTAGATTAAAGCTAATGTCCACAGAAATCCTGTTGACATTAGATCTAATTCTGTTATGGAACAGCTCAATTACCTGTACTCGATATTACTCAGTTAAATTTAGATGTAGACAAACCCATATATAAAAAAGATGGTTTTCCTCTATTCTCCACAAAAATGGAACCCATCATAGCCATTTAAGATTCAAAAAGCCTTTCATAGCAAGGCTCATACCATTTTGTAACTATATTGTTTTAACATAATTTGGAAGCACCATCTATTAAATGAACAGTTAAGTTTCGAAGCAATAAAAGTTACGATATTGTTTTTGCCCCAAGTGATCCAGACAATATCAGCTAATTCTCTGCTATTCAATTATGTTTTCTTTCCCTACAAAATAAAACTCAGCTCACAAGACCATGAGATTTTGGAACAGAATTAGGCCATTTGGCCCATTGAGTCTGTTCTACCTGATCCAATTTTCATCTCAGCTCCAATCTGCTGCCTTCTCCCCATATCCTTTCATGCCCTGACCAATCAAGAATCCATCAAACTCTGCCTTAAATATACATAAAGATTTGGTTTCCACAGGTGCCTGTGGCAAAGAATTCTACATACCACTCTCTGGCTAAAGAAATTCCTCCTGCCTCTCCCACGACAGGAAATATCCTCTCCATATCCACTCTCGCAAGGCCTTTCACCATTCAATGGTTTTTAATGAGGTCACCCGTCACTCTTCTGTATTCTGGTGAACACAGGCCCAGAGCCATCAGATGCTCTTCAGATGACAAGACAATCAAACCTGGAATCATTTTCATGAACCTCCTTTGAACCCTCTCCAGTTTCAGCACATTCTTTCTAAGGTGGCCAAAACTGCTCAAGTGAGGCCTGACCAGTGTTTTATCAAGTCTCATCATTCCAGCCTTTATATTCTAGCCCCCTTGAAATATATGCTAACATTGCATTTGCCTTCCTCACCACGCAAATTAACCTTTAGGGAATCCTGTACAAGACTCCCAAGTCCCTTTTGCACCTCAGATTTTTGAATTTTCTCTCCAATGACAAAATAGTCAACCCCTTCATTTCTTCTACCAAAGTGCAAGACCATACACTTCCCGGCACAATTCCATCTGCCATTTCATAGCCAGTTCCACCAACCCGTCTAAATCTTTGTGCAACCTCTCTACTTCCACAAAACTACCTGCCCCTCCACCCATCTTCATATCGTCCGCAAACTTTACAACATCGATTCCATCATCCGAATCACAGACACGTAACGTAAAAAGAATCGGTCCCAACACAGACCCCTGTGGAACACCAGAAGACACCGGCAGCCAGCCAGGAAAGGCTTCCTGCTGCCAATCAGCCACTGCTTTATCCGTGCTAGAATCTTCCCTGTAATAATTCTTTTTCAACTCACTAAATCATATTAGACAGTTGAAGGGCTCAAACACACACGGTGTGAGGGGGTTATTGTAGTTTGTACATTTCGCAAGTTAGAGAGTTGATACTCATTTGTCCTTGGCAAAACTACTGCTCCTCAACTTGTATCTAATCCGCCGCCCAAGAGGATGACCTTTTTCTTTCACTGCGTGGTAAGTGACTGGAATGTCTACACCGGGCACCTGCAGGGAGCACTGTAACAAAAAGCACAGCTGCAGAACCTGCAAGTCACACCACAATTTAAAATGAAGGAGCAAGCACCACCTCGCCAACAAAATTATTAATAGTCAAAGGGCAAATAAATTTTAACAGTACCATTCAATGGAAAAGCTCTCATTAGGAAGAAACAGCTAGGATGTACACCCAAACCATTTCTATTAGAATTGACATCGTCAATCAATTCTCAGAATAAATATTGCATCAGGTTGTTAAAAGTCATCAGCATGCACTGAAGTTTTTAGATAGAGAAAAGGAACTCAAATCAAAGACCCAAAAAAGACCGTGAACACCTCCGGAGATCTTTAAACAAAAAGTATCAGAAACAATTTGTTCTAAAGTTGCTTGGATATGTCTTTTCAAAGGCTTTGTTGCAGTTTTTGTTGAGTTGAATGTTACACTTTCCTCCTGTACAAGTACATTACGAATATGCACTATGATAGGAAACGGGGACACTTGGAAAATAAGACCCAACCTTGGGGAATTAACAAAGAGAACAGTAGCGTCCACGATTCTGGCCAAGGTAAACTCTTTCGCCTGCAACAGGGCTCTCTCAGCACGCGAGAAGAAAACCTCCACTCGGGGTCACCGCTCCGGCTTTGTGAGTTGGACGTGTTACTATCCACATCAACTGGCCTCTCTCACTCGGATCAAACACTTGTCCCGGGTCATGAATATTTATTAAATCGTTGTGGACAGCGTACTCTCTTCAACCACTTAAAAAAAACATTTCTAGCAGAACAAAACAAAAGCTAAAGACACTTGGAAACTCAATAATCACTGTTTAAATTTACAAACTTTTAGATTATGGGTTATAATTTTAATCAAACTTTTAAGTTAATTAGGAACAAGTACAGTAATTCGCCGGTAATGCAAGTTAACAGGTAATAGAAGTATGCACAACCCATTAAAAAGCGCAAGTTATTTTTAAAGGGTATTTATCCCGTTGAGAAGATAGAGCGAAACGCTCCTTCACTCTTCTACAAACAAGACTCCCTGCTCTCCAATGTAAGCCACCGAGAAAATAGCAAAGACCTACAACTTTTACCGAACTACAATCTTCTCTAAAAACTCATCGCAACTGACTGACCTTGTTCACACCACAAAACAGATGGAAGCTGGTTCTGTCCAAATGACCGGTAACTTACTTTCTTCCACCCGCCTCCTTTTGTAACCGAACCCACAGAACAAACTGCAGTCTCGCCGCTTTGTGCACACAGGTCGCAGTACCGCACCGCGCATGAACACTTAAGTACGGAGGGGAACTATGGGAGATGTAGTGTCACGGCGCTGAGTTTCCCAAATGAATTAAACGACAAAGACTTAAGGCATTATTGACAGCTTAACCACAACAGATTTTTAACAGTGCGAAAGGGGTAAAGGAATAACATTACAGGGGGAGATAAAAGAATGACTTGCACTTTTATTTAGAGATTTAGAGATATTTCAAAGATATTTCACAGACAATGCAGTGAATTGGAAGCTTAGTCACTGCTGTAATGTCAGAAATGCAGCAAAATAAAAAAAGATGCAAAAAGTTATGAAGATATTACAGTACTCATGGGTTTGACTTGTTAGGAGAGGCTGGATAAGTTGGGACTATTTTCCTCTGGAGCATGCAAGGCTGAGCAGTGATCTTTTAGAGGTTTATAAAATCATGAGAGGCATAGATAAGGAAAATAGCTGTGGAAGCCCAAAAGAAGCGGTGCAGGTTGTCAGGGGTCCCTGGATCCCTTGCTTAATGTTATTGGTACATGGCATTGAAAGGTTGGGAATCCCTGGCTTTGAGTGAGAGGGAATATCTGTAAAAGGAATCTGAGGGGCAACTTTTACACATAGAGAGGAGGGCAGGACAAGACAAGCTGCTGAAGGAGGTGGTGGAGGCAAACATAATAACAACATTTTAAAGATATTTGGATGGGTACCTGGATAAGAAGTGTTTAGAGAGATTTGGGACAAAGGCAGGCAGTTGGGAACCAATTCAGTTAAGTAATCTTGGACCAAAGTTCTTATTTCTGTGCATCTCGGTTCTTTGTTTCTCTGACTCTGAGTCCATTCGCACAAAACTAGCTCTCCTCAACACCCAGAGTTCAGGGCAAGAGGGAACTTACCCAGCCAGCTTCAAAATAATACTGCAAGATCTTCTACGCTAACTTGACAGAACATTAGGAGCCTCAGTTTAATTCTCATCAAGAAGACTACGTGTCTGACAGTGGAAGGTTGTTGCATAAGTTGAATACATTCTGCTCTTGTCTCCCATAGTGACGTTCCAAGCCACAGTAAAAGCTTGGTGGGTAAGTCTCCAATGCATTGAGTAGAGATACAGCTTTTGTTTGCTTTTTAAATTCTTTCCGCTGTTTTACATCCTCCCAAGATTTAATTGTGTTTAACAACCTCACAAAAGTTATTTGTATCTAACACTTTTGGATGGAAAGATTCACATTCAGTAAGCTCTATTTTTATGTTATATTAAATGTAGGAAGGTTAAAAAAGGTAAGAGTTTTCAGCAGTTAAGTCATGTTAAACTGTGCATTTTATAAAAGTCATATTGAACAAATTTACTATTTAGAAATATAAATATGCAATTTAGCAAGATCTTAATATTTTTCTATTTTATATTTTTCCTAGACATTTGGATTGTTGATATAGTCTTCTTATAGCTCCAGTTTGCCCTAAATGTATCTTCCATATGTTATTCTAACCATTTTCTTAATATTATGGCCATTTTTGGCTTTCAAAATATCCTCCCTTTCCTGCCATTTTCCAACCTTTTATTTTGTCGGAGTTATACAGTACCTGCAGACAGGTTCACTTTCTGAACTGATTTGGATTAGTTAGCTAGTTCAAAATTACCTCTCCTCAGCCTGTGAGCTATTAATTTCATGTCTTCAATCTGATTGATTACGGTGATGTGCAATTACTTGTCCAATCCCCTCCTTGCAATATAATCGACTTAAACTTCCAGCAAATTACCATCTTCAACACCCTATACATGGAGTGCCAAGTCCAGCAAACACAGTGAGAAGTTCTGTTAAATAAATTATCGCTCAATATCTCATTCTGCATCACAGTTCTTAGAGGTAACAGAGTACATTTTTAGCTGCATCCAAGTTCTTCAAAAATTTACTGTGTCTTGAGGTGAAAAGAAGCCTACCAGCTGCACTGAATTTACAAGGTAGATTCTTTTGTCAGCAAATAACCAGTGCTTTGCTGTAATGGTCATTGCTACAAATAGCACATTCAAAAGCTATTAGAGAATTAGGATATACTCGGGATTCAATTACCTCAGTTATTATTCAGAAAGACTCATACAGAAAAGGTTTGCACACATCATACTGCATTGACTGGTGCAATAATCTAATGTGGAAGATATGTTTTTCCCTGTTGAGGAACTTGTCGAAAGGAATGTGAAGATAGTCAAATATGTGGATCTTAAGAGTCCTGCTTGTTTGGACCAACATGACTTATTTCTTAATGCCTATTGGAGCCATTGAAGAAATCTATGCAAAAAAATTAGGGAAAACAATTTATCAAAGAAAAAGCATGAAGGAATTGAATTGGGAAAAATTTCGCTGGAGGACGGCCAGGTATATCTGGAACAAAATAATTGGGTCTGCAGTGTATGACCCAGGCATACCCGTGCCAATACTTTGTGCCAATGCGGGAAACAACAAAAATATGCACCAAGTACAGAAAGCTTTCCTGGGCATATGATGAGCCAAAGACATCCTCAAGCCAATCTGATTATAATGGGCTGGATTATTCCTGACCCTACCTAATGCTTGGTCTCTGTCCACATTGCCAACACACTTGCTTCCCTACAGGCATAAAACTAACATCCCTAGTCAAAGGCACTTGAACTTTTTTAGACTATCTCCAGTCAGTTCTATTAAAAATACAAGTAGATTAAAATAATTAAAACATAAAAATATCTAGAACTAGAACATAATGTAAACCATTGAAATTAAATGAAATTAAATGGCTTAGTCATATTTTTAAAAGTATATATATTCAATTGGAGAGATATGGGTATGACTGGTAAGACCAGCATTTATTGCCTGTGCAAAGTTTCCTTTGAAAACTTGCTTGGTGGCAACTGAATGATTTCCTGGGCCATATGAGACAGCATTTATGAGTCAACCTCATGGGCACATTTAGACCAGGTTAGAAGAGTATTTCTTCATCTAAAGGGAATACACATTTTCCACATGTACAGCAACACTTTCCAAATAAATAGTCAGTCCTATTTGCAGGCCGCTCTTCCTGGTATATAGATGTGGGAGGAGAATCTGAATCAACACTACAGGTCAAACTATTCTGATGAAAGGATTTTCAATAGATGCTGTCTGACATGTTGAATATTTACAGTATTTTTGGTTTTTATTGAAATTTCCTCACTTTTCTCTGTCAAGTCCATTAAACATAATGAAGATATCAACATGACAATCCAGAGTGAATTTTGACATCATACGTGTCTACAAAGGGCCCGACAGAAAATCCTGGCAATTCTGGACAATGTTTATTACCCTCTGCATGCCACCTTGGCTGAATAGCGGAGCACTTTTAGTAATAGACTAAAATAATTGCGCTGCTCCAAAGAGTGCTATATGAGGCCATTCTTACCCTCGGCCATTAGGCTCTATAACGAGTCGACCAATAGCCGGGGAAGTGATGACCCTCTCCTGTTAGCCTGTTCGTGGTAACTTATTTTTTATTCTTTCTTACTACTCTTCTAGTACTTTTACTTTTGTATATCTGTGCAACAGTAATGCCACTGTGACACTGTAATTTCCTTTGGGATCAATAAAGTACCTAATTTATTGGGCTAATTTGACCACAAACCATTTCTTCTACATGCAGAAGAATCACTTATTAAATGTACACAATGTACCAGAAATAGTATACCAAAACAGTGCAATCTCCTACACTTACTACATGGCAGACTTTCATATGTATGGCTGGTGACAGTTGCTAACTTATGGTTAGAGTTCTTCAAATAGCAGTCTTCAATGGAGAGGTGTCAAACAAAACGTGAATGCCCACTGACACGTGATTGAACGTTGTGGAGGTGAACATAGAGCAAGGATCAGAATGATCAGAGCTACTGGCCTGCCTTGTCACAAAGCAAATACAGGAAAATACAGAGATGCTTCGTCACCATATCTGTGCATATGGTTGTCTCCTTTGACTGACTTGCCTGCACCTGCACCTAGGTATATTGATTCATTAGCCCTCAATTTCCCTCTTTCACCAAAGACTTAACCCACATAATTTAGACTAAACTATGGCAAAGGCTTTTGTACTATGTTAAATAACCTCTTACAGATTGGACATATGTAAACATATAAATAGATTCAAGTAATTTTTATGTTCTAGGTACCAATTTGCTGGTGTTTTAGTTAATATTAAATCAAGTTAAATAAGGTTGGACAGGCACTCTGAAAGTGACTCAAGAAAGAATCTACTTCAATGTCCTTTGACTAAATTTATACTGCTCTTATGGCCTGCTTTGCTAATGGAGCTTTGTCAAATGTGTGTGCAATGCCAGTTGGTGTGATTCTTGCATGGCCAGTGACATCTGCATGTAGATGTATCACACATGGAAGTGGGCGACTGCCATGATGTTGCAGGCATACTTCTCCTGGGGCTAGTGTGGAGCAAGTGGCAAGAGTTTCCCAGAGGAATCCTACTGCCTGTCATTGCAATCCCATTGTCATTATAGAAATCACCATGGTAACCTGCCTCTAGAACCCTGAAAGGCTGATATATCTGAAGCACACTGCAATTTCTTGTTATTAAATATGATGCAGTCAAGAGATATTTTTATTGAATTACTATATAACTTGAAATGAATAAAAACAGTGGCGTTTGTGGATGAAACTGGTATTTATTTTGCACGACAGTTAGTAAGCTAGGAATTTCTCTGCATGCTCACTTGAACAGATATCCTGAAGCCACTATCAGATAACTGTGCTCTGACATTAGACTTTTTATTAAATTCCATGGGGGAGTGCCTCGGTCAAGAGAATCCCCATGTACTCTAGAGAATCTGTTCAAACATATTGCTCCAAGTTGGACCCTATTTTGGCTGTACTCTATTATATATCTCAACAGAGAGGAACGGCTGCTCTGATCTTTGTAAAATTTTAGTATATTTAGGAGTTTTAAATCATCTTTAAAATAGTGTTATTTGTTATTTTTAATCGTGATGTAAAATAATATCTTGAGAAAGTTAAATGAAAGAAGTAGCTTCTGAAAACTTGCTGTTAGAAAAATGTTGGTGCCCCTACATCTCTTCAAATTCAGCTTTTGCTATAATTATTTAACCAAGTATTGCATTATCCTAATTAGCAGCACGTTACTTTTGGTTTGGTCAGTGCTGAACTTGCTAATCCATGGTGAGTACATAAGGAAGTTAAATTGGTACATGTGAGTCTTATACTTAGTTGTGAAAATCCTGAAGTTTGCATGGATTGGTGACTGCTGCACTTTAATTCGTAGCAAAAAAAGCTCACGGGCTTCCCACAATTAATCTCATTGCATTATCAATGAACAATATTGAAAATAATGTCCTGATTTTTTTGAAATCTTACATCTCTTTCTGTATTCACCAAGAAAATTATAAATAAATGATATTAATTTATGAACTTCAGTTACATTAGCCTTTTAAAATAAATAGTGTATAATTATTTACCACTTACCTGTACACATAGGATATAGGTGAGTGGTATATATGTATAAATTTATTGATAATAAATTTTACTCTGATTTTGTTAGCATCCACCAAAGGTGTGATGATTTATCTTTTCAACATAGTCACAAATGATACACTAATTCATATTTATGTCATGTTATATAACAATTTATATACCAAAGCTGTGAATATTGACTCTGAAAAGAAGACATTCTGACAATAAACTTTGAAGAACATATTTTGCATCAAAAAAGAATATTGACAGATAAGAACATCATAAATATTTGTTGTAAGTGACGTAGTAATAAATCATGGTCTTCCTCCTATTCAAGAATCAAGGGATTCTTTCACTGTGTTTCAGGTAAGCAACAATAATGCTTCACAGATCCCTGGCATCTGCAAGTGACTTGAAAAGTTCTTCCTGGGTTGGTAAACATCATTCCCAGTTAATAAGAAGTGAGGCATCTTCTAAAACTGGCTGATCTACACATTTCTGTGAGACTACTGGGGTTTCTGTCACAGGTTGCTACTACTGGCTGCGAAGCATGTTGCTTATTGTGAGCTGATGACCTCCCGAAAAATTAACATTTCAATGTCTGAGGGAGATTTTACCTTCATTTGGAAACAGAGGCAATTCATAACTTGGGGAGAGAATGTGAAGTATAGTTGTTGTCATTGAAAATGTCACAATAAGACTCCATATCTCAACCCAGTGCAGCAACTTAATATCTTTTTATATATTTAACTCAATATATATTTTTTTACAAACGTTATAGTCATGTATATTGTTACGAACCCCGTAACTGGGTCACTTACCAGCAAAGATAGAGAGGTCTGTTGAAGTCCGATCAACGACAGCTCAGCCCCTGTATCTCTCCAGATCCGTACTGGAACTGGTGTGTCTCCCTCCCTCACAGACATGGTTCCATGTGACAGACAAGTCTCAGACCCTTCTCGTACTCTGTCTACCCAGGGCTCTCTTGTCGATTTACTGATTACCACGGCACATCCGATAGGGATTGCTGCTTTCCCTTTTCCTGTCTCTTTCCTCGGAGCAAAGCACCTAGATGCAATATGCCCGCCCCCCTTTCCACAATTAAAACAGGTCAAGCCCGGAAATCTCTGGCCGTCTGGCCTTTCCCCCTCAACCTTACCACTAGCTCCCGGCGGGACCTCTGCCTCAGCTGGCGGGCTTTCTCGATCGTTCCCATGGTCTCTCTGGGAACTTTTATTTGAGGAAAACTTTGTCTTGTGGTTAGGGCATATTCATCTGCGAACCTAGCAAATTCTGAGATGGACTTATTCGGCTTCTCATTCAAATACATCCAGATATCCTCCGAAACACAACCTTTAAATTCCTCAATCAGAATTAACTCCCAGAGATGCCAATAATCCTCTTCCACTGTCTCTGCTGTGCACCAACGGTCCAAGAGCACCCCCTTCTCATAGGCAAACTCAGTATACGTCTGATTCCCCCCCCTTCTTTAAAGTTCTGAACTTTTGTCTTTACGCTTCCAGTACTAGCTCATAACTCCGGAGAATGGCCGCTTTACTTAGTCATAACTCTCCTCTTCCTCCTCCATGGACAACGCTGTATATGCTTGTCGTGCCTTCCCTTTTAACACACTTTGTAACAATGCCACCCACTGACCTCTGGGCCACTTCTGATTCACTGCCACCTTTTCAAAAAGCAAGAAATAACTATCAAACGGAGGTACTAACCTCAACTCCCGACTGACATTAAACCGCTCCTCTCGGTCTGACCCTTGATCTCTTTGCCCTTGCCTTAACTTCTCCATCTCCAAGTCATGTTTCCTTTGTTTCTCTGCCTCCCCACTCTCTCTCTCTTTCTCAGCTGCTTCCAGCTGTTTTAACCGAATTTTGTGCTCTCTTTGTTTCTCAGCTCTTTCCGGCTCGTGTTTCACCTCTAACTCCTTTAGCCGGAGCACATGCTCCCTTTCTTTCTCGGCTCTTTCCTTCTCCTTCTCAGATGCTTCCAGCTGCTTTACCTTAATTGCATGTTCCAACCTTAATTTCTCCAACTCTAACTGAGCCATCCCACTAGCTGGCACCTTTTCAGGGATATTTTCCAACACCTCAGCTGCAAACACATTCTTCCCAATGTAATACTGAGTTATTGCCCTTCACACCTCCCGCTTTTTCATTGACAACCTCACCTCTGCGAGGTTTAACTCCTTCGCCAAATTTATCAAGTCTGATTTGGTGGCCGCCTCTATCGCCTCCAGAGTTGGGTTTTCTATAAATTCACCCACGTCCATCTTTGCTGGTTTCCCGTCTGGCTACCTGCATAACCAGATCCAAGTTTGGACTTACAAGCCCGATTCACTGGCCTCCCAATTTGGTGTCAAATCTCGAGACGAGAACCCCAAGTTGTTACGAACCCCGTAACTGGGTCACTTACCAGCAAAGATAGAGAGGTCTGTTGAAGTCTGATGGTACTATTTTGAACAGTATTTATTGATAAAGATACACAAAAATAATATCAATGCAAACATACAGATAATATACGTCATCAATACTAAACCTAAAAGCGCGGGTATAATAATAATCAATAAGAAATAGCTCTGTCGTTGTCTAGGGGATAATGTATTGTCCGATGGAAATATAAAAGTCACCGTTAGTTCGTTCAAGCTACAGCATTTTGGTTTGAGAGAAAAACGGGTTTAAAACTTGCCCAGTCCTTTTATGATGTTAATCCTTCAAGTCGTTGGGAGTTGGTTTCCCCGTTGTTAGGTAAAAGCCATTTTTCCGTGGTAAAGGGCACCGGTTCCGGGGCAAATGGAACCGAACGCACGTGGCCTCACCACCGGCTTCCGCTATTACGGGATCGCTAGCGTTTCTTCTGGTGCGTCTGAGGGGTTGTTCCCACAGACCCTCTTTTATCCTGACTCACAGGGTCTCAGATGTCAATCAGGTTGGGGGTGATTCAATCCCTTCCTCAACCAGCCCACTTTGCCTGAGGGCTTCCACGTAGCACAGTATTGTAATACACAAGTTTTGTCTCCAAGGGACAATGGCCATTTTCCGTAGCTTTAACAAGACATTCAGCATGTCTCTCTCTCATTTCCTGGGTCTCCTGACCCAAATCAATAGTGATCTTGCGATTCTCACAAAGGAGGGGGCTACCCCGCACCCTTCGGCCCCTCAGAGCTATGGTACATTCATAACATAGATAACTATATAAAATGTAAATGCTACAAAATTATATACAGAATTATTAATTATGTTAAGGTATAGGACTGTAGTGAGCAGATTGAAACAAATTAAATATTTCAGTTCTTGGCACAATATTTGCTACTTAATTGTTTAAATGGTTAAATGTGCATCAGAAAAGAAGTTTTAAGAAGCTATTTCAGGCAGCAATAATTAATGTAATAGCCTGGAATCCTTACAGAAACACAACATGCACTTTCCAGCTATGAGAAGGCAGAAGACTCCCATGCAGTTTCATAAATTAAGGTTTGGGTGTATTGTAGGGAACTACGCCCCGGATGTTTTCAACAGGACTATTTTTACCAATAATTCAAAATTGCATTTCTTGTATTACTTTAATGCCAAGCAATATAATCATTCATTTGTACAATTCATCTGATAAAACAAATGTTTAATATGCTTGGTATTAAAATAATTCATAAATTCATTTCAAAGCTAACCTTTTTTTTGGTTTTGTATTTCTTTGAATGATTTTTAGTTTCTTTCAATGTTGTTTTCTCCCTTTTTCATGAAGGAACAGGTTCTTATTGAAATATAATCTACTATTTCATTTCCACGTACTCTGAATGATCAGTATTCTTAAGCAGGCATCCAACACTAGATCTTGTTAGGTTATTTGAATGATGGAAGAATTAGAATTGAAGTTGATTATTTTTCAATCTTTCACATGCATACAACTCTCTGAAATATGATTGATTAAACTTGTGTATCTGCAGGGGGAAATGGAGTCTACTTCTGATGTAAGAAACTGTTTTTGTAAGAGTCATCCCTCTTGTGGAGAATTTATTCTGTGATGGAAACAAATGCAGGGAAAGAAGTTTCTTCGCTGTGAGTTTTAAGAGAAAAGATGTAAGGAAGAAATGTTTGTTCTACTGGCATTTTTTTCTCCAGATGGATTAGACAAAGATCAAAACAAACAAATGAATAGTACATGCACAGCTTGAACTTTGGAGTTTTCTTTTGATGTGTTCAGAAGGTGAAAGGATGGGTCTGTTTTTTTTTCGCTTTCACAGGGCTTCAGGCTTTGCAGCTCAAGATAAACAACCCTAATCCAATTTGCTTCTCTACACTAAAACAAACATACATCCGAAGATTCTTAGTAGAAATATTCATAAAACCAAATGTAAATATCTTTCGGCTTTACCTAAGTCAGGCAATCTGTCTGTTGTCCTTAAATGGTGCATTAGGTAAGTATTTTGCTTTTTTTTCTCCGATAGACTTTTTCTATATTTTCACATCCTTTGCAATTTTAGCACTACATTTATTCTTTTCCACTGTTCAGCTTTTACTTTATCTAACAGACTCATACTGAACAGTTTTGGTATAGCTCCAAAATCACTTTTAAATCAATCTAATATGTAGCCACAATGCAGTTCAGCTCCAAATTCTCAAACAATCATGACCAGTAGTGAGGTGAGAGTTCAGTTAATCATGTTTCACTCACCATTGGATTCAATCTTATGTTGACTCAGTCATATGTTAATTGGAGTTATCTACCGTTTGCCTAAGTTTGGCCTTTTGACCACATGGAGTCATAAATCCACAGCGGGATTCTCATTTGGCTAAAGAACTCCAGAGACTCTACAGCTGTGTATATCCATTTTCATGACATGATTTCAGAGTTCCAGGATCCAGACCGACTGTTATATTGTTCCAGCACTGCAAGGCAGTTTAAAAACCTCTCTACATCCTCTGACCTATGATACATTTTCTGACGAAACAAAACGCTGGAAATATACCAATATCTTTAATTGCTTGACCACCCAGAAACAATGAGCAACTGGAATGATGCATCATATAATAACTTGGAAATGCATTCCCCAGTTCTCCTTTTATTGGTCCCTGAGTTCACAGTGATTGAAAAATATGCAGGTCGGGGAAATACCTACTGTAGTCATAACTTTTGTTTGAGTTAAACTAGCATTATTAGATGTCATTTTAACTTCCTTGTGCATGCAAAAGTTAGAAGTCAGAAACCAAAACATGGAATGGATGAAAATGACAGTAGATCCATCAAAAACTGTAAAGAGTAAAGAAAGCAACATTTGCCAATTATTGATGAATAGTAATGCCTGAAATGTTGATCTATATTTCCTGTTTCCAGCAAGTTGCATTTTAATTTCAGTTTCACTGCATCTTTTCAGCAGCGGTTTGAATCAGACTTCTGAGACAGACGTTCTACAGCACTTTTGAAGTATGTAATCTTAAAAACTTTCACTGATCATTGTTTAGATTGAGATTAGTCTACAGCTGTTTTACATTATACTATAACCAGCAGGAGACCAGTCAGATCTGCAGTTGATCTCCCTACTCTGCCTACCGTGATATTTTACGAATAAGTGTTTGCTCACCTGGGTAAAATGTTGCCTGCAGTTTTAGCATGACAGTTACTTAATCCTTTTCTCATTCCAGCTGGGAGAAGGTGATTGTCTGAAGAGAATTATTATTATTGTATAATAAATTGTATGGAAGATAAAGTTTGTGTAATCCTTCTCAGGTTCATTAATCCTTCAGAAATCAGATGGCAGAGAGGAACAATTCTTAACTTGTTGAATGTCTGTCTGTACTGTTGTGACCCCACTCAACTAGCCTGTCTATTTCACTCCCCTATGTCTTGTCACCATCTGAGAATTTTACCAATAACAATGATGTCATCTGCAAATTTATAAAGGTATTTGAGCTGTTCAGCTCAAATAAGAAGTTCAGGATAGAGAATAAAACAAAGGAATTACTACACCTGGAAGATGATGATGAGTCTATGGAATTCTCTACCCATGGAGGCTCTGAAAGCTCAGTCGCTGTATGTTTTCAAGGCACAGATTGGTAGATTTTTAGATATTAAAGGAATCAAGGGATATGGGATTGGTGCAGGAAGGTAGATTTGATGTAAATGATTAGTTATGATCTCAATAAATTGAATAACAGGCATGAGGCCTGGTCTGGCTTCTGTTCTTCATTTTCTTATGTGGAATGGATCACAGACCGAAAGTGAATTGTTCCACTGTACCTCTGAGGGTTAGAAATGCCAAGCTCCATCGTGGATTGGAAGAATCCCGACTAATCATACCCGGAGTTCAGCTTGTTTCTTTTCTTATGGTTCAGCATCAGAAGTTTGGGGTTATTGTCACTGTTTTGTCAACTAAAACAATAACCGGCAATTGTATAACATTTGTATGACAAATTACAAATAAACATAATAATAAGGCAGATTGTACGTCCTTGGCAGCTGTGTGTAAAATATCCGCCAGCTGTGGCCTTTCTGTGGTTTGTCACGTTCATAGCATTTGTGTCCACACACAGAATAATGGTTCTTTTGGACATGTTGGTAGTCAGATGTTGGAGTTTCTGGGCTCTGAGTCCACTGAATCAGAATACTTCTGTATCATCCTGACCAGACAGCCAAAATACATTAAGAAGAACATCTTCTCTCTTGTTCAAATATTATTGAATGAACATTTTACAATTAGTAAAAAAAAATGAGAAGTAGAAAAATTTGCTTTTATTTGGTTATTAATTTAGTCTCAATATTGTGTAAATTTAACTTTATTTCTGGAAAAAAAAAGATGTGTGTTTTTCCCCACTGAGCAGATTATCCAGGACCTGGTGCAGAAACAGTACCAATGGTTCAAGCCAGGCTGAAGGCAGTAAGATTATACTCAACCTCAGCTCATGTTCCATTATCTTCTGGTCCAGGATCCGAATTGGGAGTATCACCCGGCCCTCCAGGGTGTGACACAGGGCAAAGAACTTGTCCGGGTGGTTGTCCTGTTCCAGAGATATAGAGGTACTTCTGCTATTGTTGACCATGGCATGTCTTTGTGATTTGGAGGTGTCCAGTTAAAAGCTACATAGATCAAACTTGTTTTTGTTTCTAACTTCCAGTATGAAAATCAAGAAACCGTTGATGCAAGAAATCAGAAATAAAAAGTGAAAATGGTGGAAAAACTCAGCAGATTTGACAGCATTATGGAAAGAGAAGCAGTTTGGGTCTGTAACACTTGGCCAGAACTCAGAAAAAAGAGAAAATGGTCAGAGGTGGCCATTCAGTTTTGTGCTGCAGCATTAAGAGTTGAACCAATGTCAACAATATGAAAATATTGGTGAAAAAGATAGCAAAACATGTTGAGAGCAAAGTAGCTCTAGTTGTATCAGCTGTGAACTTGATTTTATAATGTAATGAGCAAGTAACTCAATGATACATTTACATCAATATATCTTCATAATTTTTTTAGAAAAGCTTCTTACTTTTACAAGGAGAATCTTATCTATACATACAATATACAGCACTTAGAACCCAAAAAATTCAAAACAAATGCACAACACAGAAAAAACATTTGAAACAATAGCATTAGGTGATACCACCTTCATTTGATGAGTACTTAGCTGCATATTTAGAAGTTTCTGTACATTAGATACAGTAATATACAATTCTTTAAGATTGTCATAGCCATGGGGAGGTAGTGGGGATATGCTCCCAATACCTATTAAATGCTCTTAATGATGTGTGCCTCAAATAGCCTCTAACAACCAAGCCCAGCTCCTGGCTTTCATGTATGGCTCAGCTAATATGCCTGGCGGAACCGTTTCTACTGACAGGAGAAGGGACAAACGCAGGTTACTGGCGCCTTAAAACCAGTTGCTTTGGGCAGATGGGGCTTCTTAGCCATGGTTGACAGCTTATCTAGGAGGAGGGAAACTCAAACCTCGGCTGCCTAGCAGCTACCCACTCATGGTGAGGGATTCAGGAGTAAGCCCTGAGGAAATATCCAGAGCCAGAGTCCCTAAGGCAGCCTTACATTGAATGCAACGTTGCTGGTGCAAAACTGTATCGGTCTCTGCCACTCCTTTGGATTCATCAGCTGTGTGGAGAGGAGTAGCCTACCACATGGGCAGCAGCTTGCTCTCCATCTCATACTGCCCTGGTTTTATATACTGGCTTGCATAGACGGCTAGGATGCAACATCCTGGTCGACCCTGATCAACAGAGGACCTACAGCATACAATCAGTGAGGAACGATGGCAGCCTGCAACGTTGCCTCCATTTTTAGTCAAAGTCTACAGACATATTTTGAAATACAGATATACTTATCTTTTTTTTAAAATCAGAACTGCATTGCTTTGATGAATCATTACAGTCAGCTCTGACTAGCTCAGCTTTTAGAGGGTGATGGTTCTGTACAAGTTATTGATGAGAACAGAAAAGGCACAATTTCCAAGATAGTAGGGAATGAGGATTGACTGTTTAGCAGTAGGGGATTTGCTGGGATGCTTAAGATCAACATATATGCTTATAGTCATTTATGTAAAGTTCTTCATTGATTCATACTTGATATTCCCTCCTTGGAACAAAGAATGTAATAAAGCTGGTTCCATAAATACTGAAATAGCATTAAGAACCAAAAGTGGAAATTAATGCTATTCTGTATGTATTGCATCTTAAACACGTTTAATAAGAGGGTCTCAGCAAGAAATGTTGGGACCCACTTATTAAATTGTTTTAAGAATGGAGGTATCAAGTTGTGTAACTCATTATTGACAACTGACTACTAAAAGATCTGATTAATTCAAAGCAAATGTTACACTTATAAAACAGAGTTACATAAATGGAAGTAATAACATTGAGGATTTGTCAAAATGACATGACAATGAAACATAATAAATCAAATACAGAGCAGCAGAGTGAATATGGAACACTGGACATTAAGCTAGAGCAAGGGTTCCTAACCTCTTACTTAATAGTACTGGTCCATGGCATAAAAAGTTTGGGAACCCCTGAGCTCGAGGATGAAACAGCAGCTTATGTAAACATTGAGACACTCATGTAGTCATGAGTTTGGAAAGAATAAAGCATCTGGATAAGAACGTATGTATTAATAGGAGGAGTAATTGCACCATATTTGCAAGCTGGATTAACTAACAACAGTTCAAGGAATCTTGGCAGTTTTGTCTTTTCATGGAGTAAATTATATCAATGCCCAACCGTGGACTATTTACTTCATTAAAAGTGTTTCATTTTGAAGCAGATATTGATTGCAGTTTTCATATTTCTCACATGTTCTTCTTGATGGCTGTTTAGAGCTCAATAAGTTACCCTTAAAAACTCAATCCTGAGCTCTCATTGACAAATTCCATCAGCTGTTCTGTGACAGTGATGATTCATTTCTCCTAAAGCTTGATCTTTTAAAAGATTCCCTGAGAGTAGAAAAAAATATGTTACCAATAATGACTGAAGAAAGCATTACAATACAATATATTGTCAGGTCAGATACTCTTATGCATGAAATAATGTTCATTAGTCATTCAAACAATTTTTCTCATTCCTTTCTTGAATGCGCAGTTTCAGCCTGATGTACATTATTCAGGCAGGTTCCACCCTTTGGTAATGTACCCCTATTTTTCATGTTTAGATCCAAGCACTAGGTGTTGACAGGCAAAGAGATTTAAAGATTCACTACCCACTGAGTGAAGAAATTTCAACGCATTTCAGTTTTAAATGACATCCTTTTAGCTTGTAACTATGTTCTCTTGTTTGTGACTTTCTCACTTATGAAAACATCTCTACATCCATTCTCTCAAGCCCTTTAGGATCTTACCTATTTGAAAAGGGTCACCCTTCATGCTTCTAAATTCCAAAGGATAGACTCAAATGAATTGTGCTGACTTCTCCCACTGCCTCCATTGGTAATGAGAATGTTAATGTCATAAACCATGATGAATATCATACCAATATGTTCTTGAAACATTTATGGATAACACATGGGCTAAGTCTTCTGGTGTTTCAGTGCTGACTATGAAAAGGCAGCTTGCTCTAAAGTTGAGGCTGATATTAATTTTGGCAACTAGCATATAGATCTTTTACGGTTTCAGCTTGTTTTTGGTTGTATCATGGCAAACTCCTTACCTCCTTCAAGTAAGCAGACAGTGCCAAATTTAACCAGGAGTCACTGAGAAGGCTTTAAACTATTCAAACAAGAATTGTGTTCAAATGCATGTTAATTAGATTGTCTGAAGTTTTGGAGGGAAATTAATGATAGGTTTGGAGCACTCACCTGAGGGAATCAAAGTTAAAAGTTCAAAATCAGTTTTATAATCAAAGTACATATATGTCAGCATACACAACCCTGAGATTCATTTTCCTGTGCACATACTCAGCAAATCTATAGAATAGTAACTATAACAGGGTCAATGAAAGATTCACCAGACTGCAGAGGCCAACAAACTGTGCAAATGCAAATATAAATAAATGATAATAAGTAATGAGAACACGAGATAATGAGATAAAGAGACTTAAAGTGCGAAACATCTCAATGAAGGGGCAAGTGAGTGTAGTTAGATCTGAAGATCATTGAGTTGATTAAAAAGTTTACTGTTTAGAGGAAAGTTAATTGCAGTGAAAGTGCTTCAAAAGAGGAACTTCGGAACAATTTTCTGCAGGCCACAGAAAGTCCACAATGATCACCAACACCCGATAATAAACACGGCCCCAGCTAACTAGCTTGGGAGTAAAAGTTAATTCTACTCTTGGAGCCAAGGGTTTAGCTGAGGCTCTTTGCCTTCACCTTCACCACAAGAAGGATATGTTTCTGCGGTCTCAGCAAAGGAAGATGTGGTTGAAATTTTGGACTTGTGAACAATTGGTAAGAGAGTAGTTGCTTATAATTTGAATAAATCACTAGTGCAGATGGAATGCATGCTAGTTACTGCAGGAAACGGAGGAAAATGCAGAAGTCCTGACCACAATCTTATAAATATGCACAGATTCACAGGTAATGCTTTCAGTTTAGCATTGGTAATAATAAAAGTTCTTGAAATATTAAATTGGGGACTGAGATTGCAGCCCCTTGCTGTGGATGAATTAGAGAAGGCAAGAATGCATTTATTTTATTTCGAGATACAATACAATAACAGGCCCCTAAGGTCCAATGAATCTGTGCCACCCAAGTACACGCAAGTGATCAATTAACCTACTAAACTAGATGCCTTTGGAATGCAGGGGAAGCCAGAGCACCCGGAGGAGACCTACACGGTCACGGGAAGAATGTACAAACTCCTTCCAGTTAGTGACAGGAATTGAACCCAGATCGCTGGCTCTGTAAAGCTTTACACTAACCGTTACACTACCATGCCACCTCCTCTACACGAAAAGCAAATTGTGTCTAATTTGATCTTTTTTTTGATTAAATCTCAGAACCAATGCTTGAACCTCAGTTGATGTCAATCTGTAGCAACGTGCATAGAAAAATAATTAATTTTAAAGTTTGCATTTGAAATGTGAAATATATAGTGGAGATTCCCAGAGGTTACTATTAGTAACATCTTTAAATCACTTATGGCCTAAACACACAAATCATTATTTCTAACTTTGAAAATGATCAACAAGCTGGAGGTGAATAGTGGTAAACATCAAGGAAATACGGACATGCTGATCGACTGAGTGGATTGATGAAAATTAATGCAGAAGGTTGTGAAGAGTTACATTTTGATAGGAAGAATCAGAAATGATAACACAAATCAGAAGGCATGATTCTTAAAAGCAATATAAGAGATCTGGGCATATATTCATCAAAAGTGTCAGGATAAGTTGAAAATTTCAATGGAAAATCAAATAGGATCATGTGTATAGACAACAAGAGCCAGGAAGTCAACATGAACTTTTACAAAACAATAGTTCAACCATAAGTGGATTGTTATTTTAAGTTCTGCCTGTCATACTTTAGAAAAGTTATCAGAGAGATTTACCAAATTGATTGCAGGAATGAAGGACATTGTACATTAGTGGTCACCAACCTTTTTAAGCCCAAGATCCCCTACCTCGGCCTTAGTGCAAGGCGAGACCGACCCCAGATCGATTAGTTACACGCATGCGCACCGGGGCAGAAAAGACCAGAAGTAAAACCCCACAACCCGGAAGTAGAAATAATGTATGAACACCAGGGGTACCCACTCTTTTTTTGCACTGCACAGACTGGTTCAATATTGACAATATTCTTGCGGATGGGGGGGGGTGGTGTTAAACACGACTGGAATACAGCGATACTTGAAGCAGTTTCCTTATGTCCAGTCTATTCCACAATTTAGTTTTCGTGGCTCTCGGCACTTAGCTTCTGTCCCGCTTGCTCACGTTCTTTCCACTGAAAGAACTCAGTGGGTTTGTCTTTAAGTGCAGGGTGCTTGGACTCAAGGTACCGAAGCAATTTTGAGGGCTTCATTGCCTCATTAGACAGCCTCTGGGCCCGAACTCCAGCCTCCCGCCCGCCTGCCGCCTTGGCCAGGTGCAGCTAGTCTTGGGTCGGGTGAGAGGACAAGGTCAGGGCCGGAGGTCCTTGTACCGAGGCTGCGGCAATCGCTGTCCGGAGGGAGCGAGCAACCGAGTGAGGAGTGCGACAGGGCGCGCGCCGGCCCCCCTTGTAGGATCTATCAGCGGACAAGGGTTTGTTTCAGTGGATCGCAGCAAGGTAGCTGCTCTAATACTTACGAAACACTGAGCCCGAATTTGGTCGGCTGCAAATATTTTAACACCGGATTCCCCACGAACATTCAGTGTGTTAAACAGGTTTAGAGGCAGCGCTCCAGGTCAGTAGTGACGGCACTTCCTGCTGGCCGCCAGAGGCCAACCAGTAATCCCTGGCGTGAGGGTGTCACTGCGTTTAGGCCACTGATGACCTCATGTGGGTTCCAGTTCAACAGTGGGTGTGACAGGAACGAGGAAAGGTGCAGCTGACTCATATTGTTTCCTCGGGCCCGGTGGCTGGGGACCACTGAAGTACACTGTGTAGTGCGGGGGAACTACACGCACTTGGTAGAAAGGACGGAACTAAAACCCCGCAACCTGGAAACAATCTCTCAACAGTATTTGTGTATTTTTTTAAAAAAAAATTTCGGGATCTACTGGGAAAGTCTCAAAGATCGACCAGTCAATTGCGATTGATGGGTTGGCGACCACTATTGTACATAAACTTGAGAAGCTGAGGTTAATCTTGGAACAGTATAATTTGTGGGAGGACCTGATAAAGTTAATTAAAATCATAAAGAAACAATAAATAAGAAAGAATGTGTTCCTGTGGCGGACAATTAAAGAACTGGGGATATTGAATGAAGATGACCGTCAAAAGAACCACAAGTTGCATAAAATAAAACATTTTTACACAGTTTGTGATTAGAATCTGTGACACTGGAGATAGATTCTATTTCAGAGCTTCAAGGATGATGGATAACTATCTAAAAAGAGAGAACATGTAAGGCTATAGAGAGAGGTGTTTGCTTATTTGTACTAATATGCAGCTATGCATTCACACTGACTGAATGGTTCCTTGCACATGGTTAACATTCTATATTATTCAATGACTTTTCAAAAAGTATGGGTGTCCTAAGGATTTTGGATCAAACTGAAAGTCTTCTCAATTTTCTATATGGACCAAACTGCTGATTAGGAAAAGGCAAAAGGTGGAGGTGCATATTTCATGATAAACTCTTGGTGGTTTTCCGGTGCAGTTGTTATGTTGAACTCATGTTTCCACAGACTTGAACACCTAGTGGTCAATCACTGCCCGTTATATTTACCTAGGGAGTTGCCCTCCATAACCCTGACCACAGTTTACATATCACCAGTTGCCGACTATAATCAAGCACTTGAGAAACTGCATGATGCTGCCTCTTAATAAGAAACAGTCCATCTTGATGCATATGCATTTCAAGCCATAATCAGGGACTTCAGCTAGGGTTGTTTGAAGAAATCCCTGCCCAATTACCATCGGCCTATGATCTGCAACACCAGAGGTCCCAACACACTAGACCACAGTTACACTAAGACAAGGAATGCCTACCGTTCCACGCTCAGACCACATTTCGGTAAATCGGATCACTCGGCTGTCCTTCTCCTACCCGCGTATAGGCAGATGCTGAAGAGCAAAGCTCCAGAGATTAGGCCAACAAAGAGGTGGCCATGGAAGTCAGGGGAGTGGCTAAGGGATTGCCTGGAGTTAGTTGGACTGGACCATACTCAAGGACTCATCTGAGAATCTGATGGTTGTCACAGACTTTATTAAAACAGCTAGAGATAAGTGTGACCCCACAAAATCATTCAGAGTCATCTCCAATCGGACACCCTGGATAAGCCATGAAATTCGCAATCTGCTGAGAGCCAATCAGAGCCATTCATGTCAGGTGACCAAGAAGGTTACAAAAAGTCCAGGTACAATCTCCGGAAAGCCATCTCACAGGTAAAGGGGCAATTCTGGACTAAATTTGAATCAATGAAGGATGCTCGACTTTTGAGACGGAGCTTAAATATTTATAAAGTTAAATCAGGCAACATTGGCGAGAGCAGGGCTTCACTTCCAGATGAGCTCAATACCATTAATGCTCACTTTGACCAGCAAAACATGGAGGAATCATCATGAACTCCACAGCCCCCAAAGATCCCATGATTTCAGTTCCAGAGGCTGAATTTCAAGCTGCCTTCAGGAGGGTGAACCTACAAAAAACATATAGGCCCGTCTGGGTACCTGGCCAAGTACGAAAGACCTGTGGCTGATCAACTCTTTAACCTGTCACTTCAGCAGTCTGAGGTACCCACTTGCTTCAAGCAGGCTTTAATTATACTGGTGCCTGAGATGAACGTGGCAACCTACCTCAATGATTATTGTCCAGTAGCCCTTACATCCACATTGATGAAGTGCTTTGAGAGGTTGGTGATGACACATTTTGAATTGAATTGAATTGACTTTATTATTTACATCCTTCATATACACGAGGAGTAAAAATCTTGATGTTACATCTGTCTCAATGTGCAAAGTGCAATTTATAGTAATTTATAAAACAAACGTTTGTAAATAGTATGTACAACAGGACAGTCAATATAACATAGAAATACAGTTGTATCAACATGAAATAATTAGTCTGATGGCCTAGTGGAAGAAGCTGTCCTGGAGCCTGTTGGTTCGGGCTTTTATGCTTCTGTACCATTTCCCAGATGGTAGCAGCTGGAACAGTTTGTGGTTGGGGTGACTCGGGTCCTCAATGATCCTTCAGGCCCTTTTTACACACATATCAACTCGTGCCCGAGAAGCGACATAGATCAATTCCAGTTTGCCTACCCGAGTAACAGGTCAGCAACAGATGCCTTATTATTGGCTCTTCACTCAACCCTGGAACATCAGTTCAGCAAAGGTGCATACATCAGGATACTCTTTATTGACTACAGCTTAATGTTCAACACTATCATCCCCTCAAAACTAATCAATAAGCTTCAAGACCATGACCTCAATGCCTCCTTGTTCAATTGGATGCTCCATTTCCTCACTTGAAGACCATAGTCTATTTGGATTGGCAACAACATTTCCCCTACGATCTCCATCGGCACAGGTGCACCACAAGGCTGTGCGTTTTGCCCCCTGCTCTACTCGCTCTACTTTTATGACTGTGTAGCTAAGCACAGCTCCAATATCATGCCGAACTTTGCTGATGACACTACTGTCGAAAGCCAAACCAAAGGTGGTGATGAATCAGCATACAGGAGGGAGATTGAAAATCTGCCTGAGTGGTGCCACAACAACAACCTCTCACTCAATGTCAGCAAGACCAAGGAGCTGATTATTGACTTCAGGAGGAGGAAACCAGAGGTCCATGAGCCAGTTCTCACCAGGGGATCAGAGGTGGAGAGGGTCAGCATCTTTAAATTCTTCAGTGTTATTATTTTGGACAACTTGACCACGCAAGTGGAATTACGAAGAAAGCATGACAACGCCTCTACTTTGCGAAAATTTGGCATGACATCTAAAACTTTGACAAATTTCCATAGATAAGTGGTGGAGAATATATTGACTGGCTGGAAACACAATGCCTCTGAACAGAAAATCCTACAAAAAGTAGTGAATACAACCCAATCCATCATGAGTAAAACTCTCCCCACCCATTCAGCACATCTACACGGAGTGCTGTTGCAGGAAAGCAGCATCCATCATCACGGACCCACACCACCCAGGTCATGCTCTATTCTTGCTGTTGCTGTCAGGAAGGTTGTACAGGAACCTCAGGACTCGCACCACCAGGTCCACAAACAGTTATTACCCCTGAACCATCGGGCTCTTGAACCCAAGGGTGTAACTTCATTCAACTTCACTTGCCTCATCATTAAAATATTCCCACAAGCTATCGACTCACTTTCAAGGACACTTCATCTCATGTTCACGATATTTATTGCTTACTCATTTATTATTATTATTTCGTTCTTTTTGTTTTTGCAAGTTTGTTGTCTTATGCACGCTGGTTGAATGGCCAAGTTGGCACAGTCTGTCATTGATTCTGTTATGGTTATTGTTCTATAGATTTATTGCGTATGACTGCTAGAAAATGAATCTCAGGTTGTATATGGTAACATATACCGGTATGTACTTTGATAACAAATTTACTTTGAACTTCGTCAAAATGCCCCTCCTCAGAGCCACACTAGACGTCACAACCACACATGCATCCATTTGAAGTCTGCACCCTGACAGGATTTTCGATTAACCAACTGTACATTTTCCCAGCATGGCCCTTCAGCAGGTCAGCACTTCTAGTGCATGGTGCAATAGATCTGATGTGCAGCAGGGTGGCAGATCCCACAGGCAAGCTGGCACATCAAGCAAACCTGATCCAAGTATAGAAATAACATTTACAGTGGTTTCCCAGGAAAGTTTGATTTTGGCTTTCTTACTGTAGCTTACACCACTTGTGTGATTCAAGTTATATGACAATACATCATCTGCCAGTTTAACCAAGATCAGTTAACCCACTGTATGCCATGAATGATAATGCTCTATGCAAAATGCCTTCACATTGTAAGCCCTTTACAATAGTACTGGCTGCTGTCCCATATTGCTTGGCATTATGAATGAATCTCCAGGATTACACTTCTTCCTTAACTTCTCAGCTTGTCTAAATTACTGTATCCATTACTGCTTTGTAAACATTTCTTCTTCCAGTTCTCCTTCATTATAGAATAGCTGCTTCCCTTGCCTTACAAAATGACAGTAGAGTCACAGACCAATACAGCATTTAAACAAGCTACTCTGCTCAACCTGTCCATGTTGACCATGGTGCCCACCCAAGTTCCTGAGCTTGGCCCATATCCCTCCAAGCCCTGCCCCTTCATGTACCTTCTAAGTGCTTCTTAAGTGATACTACTGTACTTGCCTTCCCTTTATGCAACACCTTCTGTGTGAAGAGCTGTCCCTCAGGCCACTTTCATCCCCTCTCATCCTACATTTATGTCCCCTAGTCTTGGATTCCTCTACCCTGGGTAAAAGACAATTGCTGTCCACCTTTTAACTATGTAATTTCAAATATTTCAGTAAGGCCACCCCTCATTCTTCATTCCAAGCAGTAAAGACCTGGCCTGGTCCACCTCTCTCTATAACTCAGGCTCTTTAGTCTTGGAAACATCCACCTGGATCTTTTCTGCATTCTTTCCAGTCTAGCCACACCTTTCCTATGACAAGGTGACCCAAAAAGTACACAATACCAACTTCAGCCTCGTCAATGACGTATACAACCGCAACATATTGTTGCAACTCTTACTGCATCCCCAATGCCCTGACTGATGGACACCTGTGTGCTAAATACCTTTCTCACCATCCTGTAGACCAGTGATTTCTCCTTTCAATAAACAATGCATTTATCCTCATAAGTCCCTCTGTTCCATTATACCCCCTAGTTCCCTATCATTCAGAGTATAAATCCTACACTTGTTTGACTTTACAAAATACAGCACCTCACACTTTAATGTACTTAAGTCTCTTTGCCACACCTAGACACATTTCCTTAACAGATAAAGATTCCCCCAAAATCTATGATAATCTTTTCTCATATTCTGAAGGTTCGTATGTGATTCAAACTGAAATTTAATGCCAACTTAAAAAATATATTTTTTTGAAGCTAAATAACAGAAGAGTTAATGTATTACTTACTTGGACTCCCGGTGAATTTTTATTACTGGTTTGTACAAGTCTGGAATCTTTCTCCCTATCATTGGTCTCAGGCTCTCCTTTAATTTGTTGTAATTCTTTTTCAGTTCTTGTTGATATTCTTTTTGGTCAGAAGTGATCAGATGTTTATTCTTCTCCAGAGCATCTCCACAGCTGGAAGGGAAAGACATTCAGTAAAAAACAATGGGACAACATAGGAATAAGGAGGATTTAAATTACTTTTGAAATCAGTCTGATTTTGAAGGATCTATGTATATATATTGATTTTGTGTAATATCTCCCTTTATGTAGGTAAACTATTGTTTGATTGGTACATACTTTCTCCTCTGTATTGTTCCGGAAGATTTGGCTGCTTCCTTATTTCATTCTGCAATTGGAGTCGAGGAGGTGAAGACTACTCCCCGCTGTGTCTTCAGCTTTCCAGCAAGCTGCCACCTACCTTCCCACAACTGCACTTACTGGTAGAGTTAGCTCAAGAGAACAGGAACCATAATCATTTATTATATTGACAGATGATCATCGTTTGAATTATTTATTTACTTGAGTCCAAATTTAACTGTTGAATATTTAGGGATGCAATTTCTGGATTCTGGGGCAAAGGACAAACCCCTGGAAGAACTCAATAGCTTCAGCAGCATCTAGTGATGGTGGGGTAAGGAATTATCAATATTTCAGGTAAAAATCCTGGTCAGGACTAAGGAGGATGTCAGGGAGCTGGTCATGATCTGAAGTGTTGACTATTCCTTCTTATCGCTTGACGTGTTGTTCAACCCACTGATGTTCCTCCAGCAATTAGTTTGTTGGCTTCTAAATATTTATTCTGATTTTGAAATGAGTGGACTTGTTTAAAAGATAACTTTCAGAACGGGGCACTGAGAAAGGCAGGGAGTTGTGGACACTGCTCAGCATCCCACAGAAATCAGCCTCCCCTCCATGGATTTAGTCTGTACTTGCTGCTTCAGGAAAGCAGAATCAAAAGACCCCACCCTGCCTAGACGTTCTTTCTTCTCCCCTCTCTCATCAAACAGAACATGCAAAAATCTTAATACACCTACCACCAGGCTCCAAGACACATTCTACCCCACTGTATATTGTTCCCTAGAACAACAAGGTGGACTCTTGACCTCACAACCTACCTTGTTATGAACTTGCTTCTTACTATCTGCCTGAACTGCCCTTTCTTTGTAATTGTTGCATTTTAATCTGAATTCTTTTATTGTTTTACCTTGTACTACCTCAACACACTGTATGTTGATTTGATCTGTAAGAACAGTATGCAGAACACTGTACCTCAGTACCCTGACAGTAATAAACTAATTCCATTTCCAATTCTAATTCCAAGGATGCAAAAGGGTTTCATTCTAAATTAACACAATGCTAATATATTCCTAAGAAATTAAGGCAAGTTCAATTTCAACACTTTCAATAAGCGTTTTTCACTAATTTAAAATTATTAATTTCAAAGTAGATTTTGCTCAAAGAGAAATGCATCGATCAAAGCATCAATGCAGAGGAAACAAAATCGGATTTTGTGAATAAGCCAAGTAGTCCCAAATATTTTTGAAGGAAGTCTCTGACTCAAAGCTTTGAACCAAAGACATGTTAATTTTGTGTCTTCATTTGATTCCTTGTCTTATCAAATGATCAGATTCAGGTTAGTTTATCATCATATCTGCCAGGGTGCAACGATACGCCTTGTTTGAATGAAGCTCACAGGATAGACAGTAACGAGGTACGGTAACGAGCTCAGAACAACAGTTGGTGCAGATGGAACAGTCTGAAATAGTGCAATAGCAGGAGAGGAAGAATTAACAGTACAAAAACATGGCGGCAACACCAGGGAGAGGATGTAAAGGAGCTGACTAGTTCAGGAATCCCGCAGCAGTGGGGAAGAGGCTATTCTCGAGTTTGGTCATCCAGACTTTCAATCTCCATTAACTTCTCCTAGAGCAGGGGTACACATGGACCCCTCAGTTAATGGTAAGAGTCACTGGCATAAAAAAGGTTGGGAACCCCTGTATTAGAGGGTAGAAGAGAAGAAGGGGTATTTCCAGGGTGGTAGGTGTCCTTGATGATGCTGTTAGCCTTCCTGAAGCAACAAATTGTGAAGCTGGACTGAATGGAAGGAAGTGATAAGCCTGTGATGGTCTGGGTGCTATTTACGATTCCCTACAGGTTCAGTCAGTCAAGAATAAAGCTGGGGTGCAACCTGTCAGAATATTTTCCAGCGTGCATCTGCAATAGTTCAAGTGAATCCTCGCGGGCAAGTTGAATTTCTCAGATACCTAAGAAAGTAGGCATGTTGCTGTGCTTTTTGGATCACGGCTTCAGTCTGAGGAGACCAGGAGAGGATGCTGATGATATGAATGTCTGGGAACTTGAAGCTGTCAACCATCTTGACAAGCAGCTAAGTTGATTAGGACAGGGTTGTCTTCAGCCTACTGCTTCCGTTAGTCAAAAATCAGCTCCTGCTGACGTTAAGGACTGCATTGTTATTCTGACACCATTACACGAGGTTTGTGATCTCTGGCCTCGAACAGTGGAGTCGTTGGTGATTTTCCCTTCTTCTCTCTTCCCATTCTTGAACCCTTTGCAAGGATATGGAAAGAAAGATACCAATTGTTTTATGAACCTTATCCATTATTGGCAGACTGGTCTGTCAATTTCTTCATCAATACTCCCAATTGCATACTTCTTTCTGCCCGAGTTAAGCATTTCCTGCAGGAATTACTTAACAACAATGGGGATCCAGTTTTCCTCAGTCCACTTGGGCTAATTGTTGTACTTCTATCATCACCCATCTGAACTGAATGAATTTCAGAGTCAGAATCAGGTTTAATATCACGGGCAAATGTCGTGAAATTTGTTAACTTTACGGCAGCAGTACAATGAAATACATGATAAATAAATATCGAGAAAAAAAACTGAGTTACATTAAGTATACATATGGCTATTAAATAGCTAAGTTAAAATAAGTAGTGGAAAAAAAACCCAGAAATAAAGGAAGTACTGAGGTAGTGTCCATGGGTTCAAAATCTCTTTACCAATTGGATGGCAGGGGGAAAGAATCTGTTCTTGAATCTCTGAGTGTGTGGCTTCAGGCTTCTGTACCTCCTTCCCAATGGTAACAGTGTGAAGAGGGCATGTCCTGGGTGGTGCATTGACGTTTGCCACCTTCCGAAGGCACTGCTCCATGAAGATGTCTTGGATACTATGGAGGATGGTACCCATGACAGAGCTAATTTTACAAGTTTCTGCAACTTACTTCGATCTTGTGCAATAGCAAACACCGTGCGCACCCCCCCCCCCCCCCACCACATCCCAGACAGTGATGCAGACAGTTAAGAGTGGTCTCCATGGTACATTTGTAGAAGTTTTTGAGTGTTTCAAGTGTCCAAACTCCAAATGAAATATAGCTGCTGTCTTGCCTTATTTACAGCTGCATCCAGGTTAGGTCCTCCAAGATATTGACACCCAGGAGCTTGAAATCACTCACTCTCTGCACGTCTGATCCCTCTATGACAGGCATGGGCAAACTGCGGCCCGTTAAGCTTTTTAATCCGGCCCACAGAACTTGATGAAATTATATTAATAAACCTTGTTAACGTTTTTTCCCCGCAATTCTGGCGTTTTCCCAATAGATGATGCACTCTATATACATTTGTGGCGACCCATTTCCTGGCACATCCGAACCGGCTCACAATTAGCCAGCGTTCCGGTGAAGGGAGATAGCCTGCGGGGATTTGCGAGCACAGAGCTTTGGAGCCTGTGCGCAGGGGGGGCAGGTTGAGGGAGGCTTAAAAGTGAGGCTGGGGATTTCGAATAAAGTTTTTTTCTTAGACTGCAGTTACCGACTCCGTGTCGTAATTTTAGCGCCGCATGTAGCACACCGCTACATATTGACCTTTGTTGAGGTGCAGCGTATTACTCCACATTTGCGCTTTACTCTTTGTTCGGCTCGACCTATTTGTGTGAACAGGCGTTCAGCGTCATGAACATCAACAAAGCCAGCCACAGATCCAAGTTAACTGACCAACACCTCAGATCCATCCTGAGAATCGCCACAACAAAACTAAATCCAGACTTTGATGCGCTGGCTAAAAAGGGAGACCAACAACACTGTTCCCACTGAAATTAAAAATAAGTTTCTGCCTTGTGTTATGTAAAAAATGCATTTGAAAATATTTTTTTTCAATAAGCCTTACATGTTACATGTCATTTCTGTTAAGTGATGGACATGAGTAGTGCGCAGGTACACATACGTTCTCAAAATAAAAAATGCGCTCCAGATCAAATAACACGCTCCGCATATTGGCGCGCTCTCATTGTTCTGTCATTGTGCGGGTCGTTGTTGAGTTTTGGCACAGGGGACAATTGAATAAGAAGGAGCAGGACAAGTAGACCTGTATCTCCTACCGTTTTTGAAATAAAGACAGTCAGGAGGAGAGTGATGATGATAATATCTTGAAGGATAACAGAATTTTCAGTGCTTTAAAATAATAACTGTTACTATTTAAAAAAGCTGTATTTTATTCATTTAATTTTCAGTGTTTTAAAAGTCATTTCAATAAATAGCTAAATACCATAGGACTTCAAAGACAGATATTTTGTTGTAATGCATTTGTTCATTTTCAATTGAAATTAAAGCACATTTTTTCTACATATCCCATGATATTTTATTTTCTCTTATGAGGTGTATTACCAAAACACTCCATCCATCTGCTCCTGGTCCGGCCCCCCTGTCAAATTTTAGAACCCTTTGTGGCCCACAAGTCAAAAAGTTTGCCCACCCCTGCTCTATGAGGATTGGTTTGTGCTCCCTCATCTTACTCTTTCTGAAGTCCACAATCAGCTCTTTAGTGTTGCTGATGTTGAGTGCAAGGTTGTTGCTGCGACACCACTCAGCTGCCTGGTATACTTTGCCCCTTCATCATCAGCTGAAACTCTGCCGACAGTGAACAGGGGGAAATCTGCAGATGCTGGAAATACGAGCAACACACACAAAATGCTGGAGTGACTCAGCAGGCTAGGCCCGAAATGTCGGCTGTACTTTTTCCATAGGTGCTGCCTGGCCTGCTGAGTCTCCTCAGCATTTTGTGTGTGTTGTTCTGCTAACAGTGGTTGTATCATCAGCAAATTTATAGACGGCATGTGAGCAATGCCCAGCTATACAGTCACGGGTGTAGAGAGAGTAGAGCAGTGGGCTAAGCACACATCCCTGTGGTGCACCAGTGTTGAATGTCAGCGAGGTGGAGGTGTTATTTCCAATCTACACAGATTGTGGTGTTCTGTTTAGGAAGCTGAGGATCCTGTTGCAGAAGAAGATGCAGAAACCTAGGCTCTGTAGCATTCTGATCAGGACTTTAGGAATGATGGTCTTAAGAGCCGAGCTATAGTCAATAAACAGCATCCTGACATAAACATTTGCGTTGTCCGGGTGATCCAAGGCCGTGTGGAGAGCCATCAAAATCATGTCTGCTGTAGACTTATTGTGGCGATAGGCAAATTGGAGTGTATAATTCATATTACATAATGATACCTTTCTCACCTATATTACTCAGTGTCTAGTTGGAATAATCTGTGGTACTAGTTAAGGATATGCACATTCTCTCTGCAGTTTCAGCAAATAATTAATCAAGCATTTTAATCAACTTACCGCATAATAAATTCTTTGAAGCATAACCTCAGTTTATTGTGATGTCGGAATAGGTTTGAATTCTCTGGAATTTCAGCCAGAAACACTTGAGCTACTTCTAAAGGACCCTGTTACAAACAGAACAAAGTGAAGTGAGATATGACCATTTGGAGCTGCTTTGATTTGTTTGGAAGAATAAAAATCATTAAGTTATAAAAAAAAAATCGTGAGAAATGGGTGTCAATGCAGGCAGCTGTTTTATATTAATTACTAGACCATTGTAAGCTGAGTAACTTTAGTGTTAATCTATAAAGAGGACATTGTACACATAAACTTTATCTTACTGTGTTGGCTTATTGACATTGAGGAAGAGGTTATTTGCCTAGCACCAAGCCGCAGGCTCTTTCACCTCCTCTCTGTAGGCAGTCTCATTGTTGTTAGTGATGAGCCTGTAAGTTGTAGAGTAAGGAAACCTCCATTTTGCTGCCATCCATATGCCTGTCTAAGAGGTTCTTAAATGCCCCCAATGTATCTGTCCCTTCTACCACCCTTGCAAGTCATTCCATGCACTCCCCACCTTGTGTAAACAACTTACCTTTGACATTTCCCCTATACTTTCCTACTATCATCTTAAAATTATGCTGTTTTGTAATTAACCATATCTGCCCTGAGGAAAAAATCTCCAGCTATCCATTCAATCTATGCCTCTTATCATTTTGTACACCTCTATCAAGTCCACTTGCACCATCCTTTGCTCCAAAGAGACGAACCCTAGCTTACTCAAATTATCTTCATAAGTCGTGTTCTCTAATCCATGCAGCATCCTAGTAAACCTGCTCTGCACTGTCTGTAAAGCTTCCACATTCTTCCTATAATAAAGCAATTGCAACTGAACACAGTATTCCAAGTGTAAACTAACCAAGGGTTTATAGAGCTGTAACATTACCTCACGACTTTTGAACTCAATCCCCTCAACAATGAAGGCCAACACACCTTCTTCACAACACTATGAACTTACACAGCTACCTTACAGGATCTATGGAAGTGGACCCCAAGATCCCTCTGTTCCTCCACACTACTGAGCATCCTGCCATTAACCCTGCATTCTGCCTTCAAATTCCACCTTCCAAGGTGAATCACTTCACATTTTTCTGGGATGATCTCTATCTGTCACTCCTCAGCCCAGATCTGCACCTGTTCAATGTCCCATTATAACCCTCGACAACCTTTTACACTATCCACAACACCACCAACCTTCATGTGATTTGCAAACCTGCTGATCCACTGTTCCACTTCCTCATTTATAATAATCACCAAGAGCAGAACAGATCCCTGTTGAACACCACAGGTCATGGACCTCCATCTAATATCATCCTGTACCTTCTATAGGCAAGCCAATTCGGAATCCAAACAGACAAATTTCCCTGGATTCCCTGCCCCTGACCTTCTGAATGAACCTACCATACGGAACCTTATCAAATGCCTTACTAAAATTCATATACACCACATCCACTGCTCTACCTTCATCAGTGTGCTTTGTCATATTTCAAAAAATTCAATCTGGCTCATCAGACATGATCTGCCCCTCACAAAGCCTTGCTGTTTATCCTTAATCAGAGTATACTTTTCCATTTGCCCATAAATCATGTCTCTAAGAATTTTCTCCAATAAATTGCCTACCATTAAAGAAAGACTTACTGGTCTATAATTCCCAGGGTTATCTCTACCCTCTTTCTTGAACAAAGGAATAACATTTTCCACCCTCCAATCATCACCAAAGGCATGGCAATCTCTTCCCTTGCTTCCTATAGTTAATGCGGGGTATCTATCCTCAAGTTTTTCAAAAATTCCAGCACATCCTCTTTCTTAACATAGAAACGTTCTTGCATATCAGCTTGTTTATGCTGTCCTCACAAGCATCAAGGTCTCTCTCACTGGTGAATACTGAAGCAAAATATTCATTTAGGACCTCCCCTCCCTCCTCCAAATCTAGACACTTGTTTTCCTCTTCTATCCCTGTTCGGTTCTATCCTCACTCTAGTCATCCTCCTGTTTATCGCATTATTGTACCTTGAGGTTTTCCTTAATCCTACTTGCCAAAGCCTTCTCACACACTGTTCTAGCTCTCCTAAATCAATTCTTCAGCTCCCCCTGGCTACCTTGTTACTCTATAGAGCCCTGTCTGATCATTGATTCCTAATCCTTAAAAAAGCTTCTTTCTTTCTTTTGCACAGATGATGCACATCTTTGTCAACCATGGTTCCTTCACCCTATCGTGTATGTTTTATATTGAACATATTGTTAACTTGTTTTCAAAATACTATTATTAAGCTATCCAACTATAAATTGATGAAGTGGTTATTGAAATTCACTTTCACTGTGCTCTGAGCACTGTTCCCGGAAGTTCATTTTGCTGCATCTATTTTTAATGACATTTACTTTTATTGATATGTCATTGACATCTTAATTAGAAATGCTTAAGAATAGTTCCCATGCGTTCACTGTAATCCAGTAGTAGACACTTCATATTGTTACGTACTCGTGACACATGACAGTGGTGCCCTTGTCATGTGACTGGGGTTGAAGCTGTACTGGACTTGAGGTGATGGTCTTGTGATGGTGGTGACGTCATTTTCCCGCCAGTAGAGATCATGTGACGGGTTTTTTTTACAGGTTATAAAAGGTAGACCCCACCCTGTGAGGAGGGGCAGTTCGTGGCTGGATTTGCCAGGTTGACTTCATGCCACTGCGTGTTTTAAGTGATGACGCAGTTTAGTTGAAGGATGAAGTTTTTATTTAACGCTAAAGTTTAAAAGGTCATATCCAGCAGGTTCTTTACGATCCTGTTAGTTCGAGACAGTGGAGAGTGAAGATTGGAAGTTGGAAGTTAAAGATCGAGGAGAATCGCTTTCTACGGTGAAACGGGGGCGACCTTTGTTTGATCCTTATTTGGAAGGATTTCGTTGACTATCTTCGTGTTAATCCCTAGGTTTAACTAGAAAGGATTGAAGGTAGTGGAGAAGGAAAGGTCAGTGCCTTTAAGCCGTTCTGTTTCGTGAATTCTTCGTGGGAAGTTCGACGTCGGGGATCGAAGCAAGCGACGTGAAAGAGAATTTAAATCGTCCTATAAAGTCTCTCCTTTTAAATGGACTGTGAGCATATCGAACTTTTGGCAATACCACTTTTAAGAACTGTTTTTGGAATATCACTTTACGAACTGTTTCGGCTGCCGCTCAGCAGCTGTTTCCGGTTACGGTAGTGTTTGTTTACTTTTGGGGGGTTTGTTTTCTGTGTTTAATAAACGTGTTGTTTGTTATAAGAAACCCTTGCCGAACTCATATATTTATTGTTGCCTGAATACGTAACAATATGGTGAATGCAAGAATATCCACTTATCAAAATTAGCATAATCCTGGTCTTTAAGTACAAAGGCAACCAGGCTAAAATATACAAATTAACAGAAATATGACTCAGAATTGTTGATGCGATACCTGGTTTACTGTAGTTCCCACGGAGCCTTGCAGTACCATCTGAAGCATCTTGGCATCCGGAGGCTCCTGGTGAGTTGCGATTGCCAATTCAAGTGTTTTCTTCTGCATGTCTTCAATAGCTACTTCAATAGGCGTCAGGATAAACTGTTAAAACAAAACAGCAAAATTACTCCTTTCCCACCTGCTACAATCATAGACAAGTTTGAACTCTATTCCCACTAGGAATACCCTCGGTTTGTATTTATGAAACTGGATGTATCACATATCAGCAATTAAAATCCTAAAGATACTGAAACTTGCTATTCATTGTTCCTGTTGTTTGTGTACCATGAAAAGCTTTCAGCTTTGCCCAGTGAAACTGTACCTCAGTAATGACACACCCCATCTTAAATGTAAAGCAGCCCTTGGGACCAAGCCTTCTAGGTTCTGAAGGCATTTCAATGAGAAACTAAAAGGAAGAGTATGACCTTATGCCTCCCCTGCCCCCCCCCCAACTAAAACAGAAATAATAAGTAGGGAGCTGAGACAGAAGGGAATCTGGCAGAACGATTTGTAATTGAACTCTATTCCACTGTTGAAATCTCCCTCGGCTGCTTCTCAGCTTTTATCTTCTACTTCTCTGATGCAGCCAGTCCTTCCAGACTATCAAAGCCTTGGAACACTGGCCACTTAGACCCAGCCAGTAAAAGATACTGCGTTGCTCGTACATAATTTACAGCCAGTGCTTGCACTTCAAGGACAGCACTTGCTCTTCTGATTGTTGACTTTCCATCCATGCTGCAGTATTTCCCAAAGTACGATTGTGAAGTCTAAGTTTTATTTATGTTCAACTGTCAAAAATATCACAACATACTTCTGTAAATGAAAAGAAAAATACTTTGGGATAGAAAGCCTCAACCATTCTCCTGGTCTTGCTTTTAATCCTTCATTTTTCTCCCTTTCATTAAACCATGTCTGATAAGCAAGCAGCCCCATATTTGAATGGTACACGCTTTCACATTCATACAATGTGCTGTATATATGATAGAGAACTGATCCATGAATCAGAAAGACTACTTAGGAAAGGGGTAGTTGCATACTTTCCAGTCATTATAATATTGCACTATATCATAAACACAAGAGATTTTGCAGAGGCTGGAACTCAGCAGGCCAGGCAGCATCAACGCAGAGGAACTTGGGTCTGAGATCCTTCATCAGGTCTGGAAAGGAATGGGGAAGAAGCCAGAGGATTAGAAGCTGGCAGGTGATAGGTGAAGCCAGGTGAGAGGGTATATGGGTGGGTGGGGGAGGGAGGATGAGGTGGAAGCAGGGAGTTGATAGGCCGAAAAGGTAAAAGGGCTGAAGGAGAAGGAATCTGATAGGAATGGACCATGGGAGAAATGGAAGGAGGAATGACACCAGAGGGAGGTGATGAACAAGTGAGAAAAAAAGGGGTAAAGGGATGGGAGGGGAGGGGGAATTATCAGGTTAGAAAAATCAATGTTCATGCTGTCAGGTCGGAGGCTACCCAAACAGACTCACAGGTGAAGTGTCGCCTCACCTGGAAGGATTATTTGGGGCCCTGAATGGTGGTGAGGGGAGAGGTGTAGGGCTGGTGTAGCACTTGTCCCACTTACAGAGTTAAGTGTCTGGAGGGAGATCACTGTGGAAAGTGGAAAATGGGAGGGAGGGAAAGATGCATTTAGTGGTAAGATACAGTTGAAGATGGTGGAAACTGCAGATAATGAATGCTGGATGTGGAGGCTTGTGGGGTGGTAGGTAAGAACAAAAGGAATTTTATCCTTGTTCTGGTGATGAGAAGATGGGGTAAGAGTGGATGTTTGGGAAATGGAGGAAGTACAGGTGTGGGTAGCATAGATGACAGAGGAAAGGAAAACATGTTAGAACATAGAACAATACAGCACAGTACAGGCCATTCGGCCCACAATGTTGTGCCGACCCTTAAACCCCGTCTCCCATATAACACTCCACCTTAAATTCCTCCATATACCTGCTTAGCAGTCTCTTAAACTTCACTAGTGTATCTGCCTTCACCACTGACTCAGGCAGTGATTCCACGCACCAACCACTCTCTGAGTAAAAAACCTTCCTCTAATATCCCCCCCCCCCCTTACCTTAAAGCCATGTCCTCTTGTACTGAGCAGTGGTGCCTTGGGGAAGAGGCGCTGGCTGTCCACTCTGTCTATTCCTCTTAATATCTTGTATACCTTTATCATCCTCCTTCTCTCCAGAGAGCAAAGCCCTAGCTCCCTTAATCTCTGATCATAATGCATTCTCTCTAAACCAGACAGCATCCTGGTAAATCTCCTCTGTATCCTTTCCAATGCTTCCACATCCTTCCTATAGTGAGGTGACCAGAACTGGACACAGTACTCCAAGTGTGGCCTAACCAGAGTTTTATATAGCTGCATCATTACCCCACGACTCTTAAACTCTATCCCTCGACTTATGAAAGGTAACACTCCATAAGCTTTCTTAACTACCCTATTTACCTGTGAGGTGACTTTCAGGGATCTGTGGACATGTACCCCCAGATCCCTCTGCTCCTCCACACTAATAAAAATCATGAAAAGTAGAGGTCCCAGAACCGATCCTTGTGGGGCGCCACTAGTCACAACCCTCCAATCCGAATGTACTCCCTCCACCATGACCCTCCGTTTTCTACAGGCAAGCCAATTCTGAATCCACCTGGCCAAACGTCCCTGGATCCCATGCCTTCTGACTTTCTGAATAAGCCTACCGTGTGGTACCTTGTCAATTGTTTTACTAAAATCCATGTAGATCATATCCACTGCACTACCCTCATCAATATGCCTGGTCACCTCCTCAAAGAACTCTATCAGGCTTGTTAGACATGATCTGCCCTTCACAAAGCCATGCTGACTGTTCCTGATCAGACCATGATTCTCTAAATGCCCATAGATTCTATCTCTAAGAATCTTTTCCAACAGCTTTCCCACCACAGACGTAAGATTCACTGGTCTATAATTACCCGGACTATCCCTACTACCTTTATTGAATAAGGGGACAATATTCGCCTCCCTCCAATCCTCCAGTACCATTCCCGTGGACCACATGAAGATCCTAGCCAGAGGCTCAGCAATCTCTTCCCTCGCCTCATGGAGCAGCCTGGGGATTATCCCGTCAGGCCCCCGGGACTTATCCACCCTAATGTATTTTAACAATTCTAACATCTCTTCTGCCTTAATATCAACATGCTCCATAACATCAACCTCACTCATATTGTCCCCACCGTTATCAAGTTCCCTCTCATTGGTGAATACCAAAGAGAAGTATTCATTGAGGACCTCGCTCACTTCCACAACCTCCAGGCACACCTTCCCACCTTTATCTCTCATCGGTCCTATGTTCTTTAAAGAAGGAGGACATCCCAGATGTTCTGGAATGGAAAGCCTCATCCTGAGAACAGTTGTGACAGAGACATAGAAACTGAGAAAAGGGAATAGCATTTTTAGAAGTGACAGGGTGGGAAGAGGTTCTGATAGTGAGTGGGTATATATAAGAGATATCAGTAAACAATCTATCTCCAGAGATGGAGACAGGGAGTTCAAGAAAGGGGAGAGAGGTGTCAAAGATAAACCAAATAAATTTGTGGGCAGTTTGGAAGTTGGAGGCAAATTTGATGAAATTGGCAAGCTCACCATGGGTTTGCAAGCTAAGCATCTTTCTTTTCATTTCATTCTTACATCCATTATCTTATTTTACCTCTTCTTTCTGAATGACATTAATTCTGGTTTTGATGTAAGGGAATGCATGTTGAGTTGTCAGGATGGTCTTTCTCTTGTACTGCTCACTGAGGTCTCCTCGTGGGCGTCCCTCCTTCGTAAATGGAGTGGTGTACATGAAGCGCCGAAGGTTGAAGTTCTTTTCAAAATAGGTAATTCTGTCTTTCATTTCATAATCATCAAAGAATGGTTCAACAAAGGTTATTTGTATATAGGCCTGGAAACACAAATGTAAAAATATAAGGGAATTTTAAAATTTGTTGTTAAATTTCCTTTAGTGAAGGTCCTTTCCTTCTCCCTCTCCTTGCTGAGGCCCTAAAACCTGTGACATTGGGCATGGAATCTTGGCAAGTGCCAAAGATACTTTCAACAATTGCAAGGATATGTCCAAGAACATCCAAATGGACTTTACCCATAACATTTTCATGGAGAAAAATGTAACCTGTTCTTTGGAGACTATTTATTAAGCTTCTGCTAAGCTTGTTTCTCATTTGCAATACATTATACAGTCAGCCCTCCTTAACCGCGAGTTCCGCATGCGCAAATTCAACCAACCGCGAATCGAGAAAACCCAGAAGTGCTCTTCCAGCACTTATTGTTCGAGCATGTACAGACTTTTTTTTCTTGTCATTATTCCCTAAACAATGCAGTATAACAAGTATTTTACATAGCATTTACATTGTATTAGGTATTATAAGTAATCTAGAGATGATTTAAAGTATACAGGAGTATGTGCGTAGGTTATTGTGGATCAGGATCGAAAAAATTCAGAAGCTCTCTTACTAAGTAAGTCGGAACAGGTACATCCAGTGTTATTTAGCATCAGTTAGTCAAACGTTTGTCTTAGTATACAGTATATATTTTACCTTTCTGTGCATATGAAACACTTAAGAACGTATGTTTCAGTGCCGAGTTCAATCCAGTGACAGATCGCTCCCTAGCGCACTGTCCATCCGTGCCAGGTTGATGTGGAGGATCAAAAAACCAAAACCCAATCATAAACCATTGCTTTGCTTAGATATAGTTGTAGCTTTCATTGGGGCAGGGCCTTTCTCACTTTATCCTTTAAAATTGTTCCGATCGTTGACCGACTATACCCTAACGCTTCTCCAATGACCAATGGCGTTTCACCTCTTTCTGATCGCTTTATTATTTCCACTTTATTTTCAAATATGATCGTGATTACTTTTGTGAACAGAAACACTGCGGATTCAGAGCACCGCTGCTGGGTCCTAATGTCCATCGCACTGAGACAGGTTGAATAAAGGAATTGAGCATCCACGTTTTTTGGTATCTGCAAGGAGTCCAGGAACCAATCCCTCGCGGATAAGGAGGGCCAACTGTACTAACGTTTTTCATTGGTCATTCAATCAAAGCGCTAGCTGGCCCATCTGTATTTTCCCCAAAATAATGGTTTATTTGACCATATAGAGACCAGTTCTGAAACAATCTGACTAGTGGATCTAAAGTTAAACAGCAGGCACAGTAGATATAATGGATCAGTGTGTTTTATGTCTAATAATTTCAAATTTCCCATTACTGATTTTAGTATTTCATTCCAAATTTGTTTAATCTCTTGAATTTGAAATCTCCAACTATTATTTTGGTTTCCAGACACAAGTTCAGAAATTTAACCACTATATTACCATGCCTATAAATGTTACTTTCATGCAGGATGCAGCATTCAGAAAGGAATATAGTGCAAATTAACATTTTTGAAGAGTTCAAAATAGAAATAAAAACATACATGAGGATTTGATCCTCAACGTCATTTTCAACTGACCTTCTTAGGATCCAACTTTGCCTTTTCGACAGGACTGGAGTCTTTGATTACTTCCATCTTACCCTCACCAAAACATTGGCTGTAAAATGCCTGTTTGAACAATAACATAGGTTCCCTAGTTTCAACTGAGCTTGTTAAATAGATATACTTTTCAAAATAGACACAGTTTGGTTATTTGCTAAACAGATTTTAATCATTGATTAAATTTTTGAAGTATATCAAAACCTTAGGTTAATATGTACAGCAATTACTTTTCAAAGTCATCAGTAGAAACTGCACTTTGACTGGGACACTTCACCAGGACAACACTTTGGGAAGCCAAGGGAGGAAACATGGTGAAAGGTAAATTCTCAGAAGAAACATGATGTGACAGTAATTATGACAGAGACAGGTTGGCCCATAAGTATTTACTTTCATTTTTAATATTTTATGATTTCACTTTCAAAACAGTACAATGAGGATGGACAGAATGCAAAGGAAGATAGAAAGTAGGAGAACACAGTTCAAAGTCATGCAATAAGATCAGTCCAACACCGTAAGATGCACCAACAAAACACTTTCCATGCAAAATATTATGGTCTATCGCCCATGCAGCATTGGCATTCCTCTAGAAAAAATGTCACCAAACTTACTCAGCCAACAAAATTTTATCCTTTGTATCAGTGGATGGGGTAAAATTGGAGAAGAATAGCATCTAGTTACTTCCCAGAAAAGAAAATGACAGGGGTCAGAGTGATAAGGCAGATCAATTTTTAAACAATCACAAATGTCCCTCAAAGGTAGATTCTCCTATGCTGACAAACATCAAATGTTTCCGTGCAGTCTTCCAGGTACACTAGAAGTGAGCGAAAACTGGGGTGAGGGTTGCTGAGTGAGAGGATACTATATCTTGAATATCTGTGGCTATCCCTCCTCCCTGTCCCTCCCACCACAACTGCTGGCACTGTCAAATACTGCATCGTAGGTAGACCTACACCAATGCTAGGTATAGTCCCTTAAGCCTTCAGAGACTGCAATAATGTATGCACACTGAAATAATATTCTTTAAATGCTGTGAAAGCCAACAACAATGAGTGCTTGGTGTAGAGAAGTAAAAGCTTTTAAAGAGGGAAAGCTTGATTTCACAAGAGGGAAAAAACAGGTCAACTCAATTTGATAAGTTGTTCCCTGGTTTGCTCTTCACTTGACTAAATCACAAGTGTAGGTCATATGTCATGTATTATTGGCCCTATTTCTGCCAGTAAACCAGATCTGAGCTTAGCATACAGTGATGATATAACATTTTTTGTGAATATTTGCAAAAAGATGATAAGCATCATAAGGTGAATAAACCTGGTCCAATTTCCAGATATGTGGGAGTACAACCACAGCAGGTGCAAATGTATTGAAAAATGTGGAGAAGTGACTTCATGTATAATTTAAACACAACAGGTATGCATAGCTTCAATTCTAAGAACACTTAACATAAGAACACAAGAAATAGGAGCAGGAGTTGGCCATCTGGCCCATCGAGCCTGCTCCATCATTCAATAAGGTCATGGCTGATCTGACCATGGACTCATCTCCACCTACCTGCCTTTTCCCCATAACCCTCAATTCCCCTACTATGCAACAATCTATCCAGCCTTGTCTTAAGTATATTTACTAAGGTAGCCACTGCTTCATTGGGTAGAGAATTCCTCAGATTCACCATTCTTTGGGCAAAGCAGTTCCTCCTCATCTTCGTCCTAAATCTACTCCTCCAAATCTTGAGGCTGTGTCCCCTAGTTCTAGTGTCACCTACCAGTGGAAACAACTTTCCTGCCTCTATCTTATCTATCCCTTTCATAATTTTACTTGTTTCTATAAGATCTCCTCTCATCCTTCTGAATTCCAGTGAGTACAGTCCCAGACATCCCAATCTCTCCTCATAGTCTAATCCCCTCATCTCTGGAATCAACCTGGTTTACAAAGGGATAAGAGAATGGGCAAACGTTTGGCAGATAGTGTATAACATGGGGGAGTGTGAGGTTATTCATTCTGGTTCCAATACAGTAGCATATATGTAATTGCTTCACTATTGTAAAAAGGAATGGTAGGAAGTCTTACTTTGACCACCAAGTCAATAAACAAAACTTTCAAAATTCTGACCTGACAAACCATCTTGTTGTCCATAAAGCAATATAAGGCATAGAAAGCTGGTAAATGGGATTAGTAAAAATGAGTACTTGATAGTAGGTGTGGACATGGTTGGCTGCCTGTTTCTGTGCTGTATGACTCTGTTATTCCATGAATTTGTGGCTAAGCTACTCCTCAAAGGAGCTGGGCCTCGGGAGGGAAATGAACCAAGATGACCTTGAACTAGTGTGGAATCCAAATCCACAGAACTAGCACTCAGTCTGAGCTTACAGGATAATGATACCAGGACACTACAACCACATATATGTCTACTGATAAGCAACTGAGTATTTAACACAGGGTAAGAGAAACAAGTAGAATGCACCTGGATAAACATACACATAAAGAGAAATTGGTCAAAGTGCCAAGAAAATGTAGGAGCAACAATCTGTTGACATTGATACAACCACAGCTGGAGTAGTAACACAGTTTTTGTCTGTGTTAAAGCAGAGACACACTTGCACTGAAGATATCCATGTGAGGAAAGGCTGAGGTCATTCGCATGGGAGTTGAGAAGAATGAGAGATGTTGTTTGTTAAAATGTATTAGACTCTGGTGGTACTTAACAGGGTAGCCTGTTATTTTTCATTTCTATTTTTATTTTTACCATTTCATTTTTACCATGGATGTTCAATCCTTATACACCTCCATCCCCCATCAAGAAGGCCTCAAAGCCCTCCGCTACTTTTTGGATAACAGACGCCACCAGTTCCCCAGCACCACCACACTTCTCCGGTTGGCAGAGCTTGTTCTAACTCCCAATAACTTCTCCTTTGGTTCTTCTCACTTTCTCCAGATCAAGGGTGTAGCCATGAGCACTCGCATGGGCCCCAGCTATGCCTGCCTCTTTGTGGGTTGTGTGGAACAGTCTATGCTCCAAATCTATACTGGCACCACTCCCCAACTTTTCCTCCGCTACATCGACGACTACATTGGTGCTGCTTCCTGCACCCATGCTGAGCTCGTCAATTTCATCAACTTTGCTTCTAACTTTCATCCAGCCCTTAAATTCACTTGGTCCATCTCGGACACCTCTCTCCCCTTTCTTGATCTCTCGGTCTCCATCTCCAGAGACAGACTATCCACTGACATCTTCTACAAACCCACTGACTCCCATAACAATCTTGAGTATACCTCTTTCCACCCTGCCCAATGCAAAAATGCCATTCCCTATTCCCAGTTCCTCTCCTGGGAGCATCTGCTCCCAGGATGAGGCTTTCTGTTCCAGAACTTCTCAAATGTCCTCTTCCTTTCAGGATCGTAGTTTCCCTTCTGGCGTTATCAAAGATGCCCTCACCTGCATCTCCTCCACCTCCCGCACTTCAGCCCTTAACCCATCCTCCCGTCACCACAACAGGGACAGGGTTCCCCTTGTCTTCACCTACCACCCCACCAGCCTCCGGATCCAACATGTTATTCTCTGCAACTTCCGCCACCTTCAACAGGACCCCACCACCCAGCACATCTTTCCATCCCTACCCCTCTCAGATTTTCGCAGGGATCATTCCCTCCACGACTACCTGGTCCACACGTCCCTCCCCACAGAACTCCCACCCGGCACATCCCTGTAAGCGCAAATGCTACACCTGTCCCCACACCTCCCCCCTTACCACCATTCCGGGCCCCAGACAGTCCTTCCAGGTGAGGCAACACTTCACCTGTGAGTCTGCTGGAGTTGTCTATTGCATCTGGTGCTCCCGGTGCAGCTTCCTCTACATCGGTGAGACCTGACGTAGATTGGGGGACCGCTTCGTCGAGCACCTACACTCCGTCCATCACAATAGACAGGACCTCCCGGTTGCCACCCACTTCAACTCAGCCTCTCATTCCCATCTAGATATGTCCATACATGGCCTCCTCTTCTGCCTTGATGAGGCCAAACTCAGGTTGGAGGAACGACACCTCATCTACCATCTGGGTAGCCTCCAGCCTGGTGGTATGAACATTGAATTCTCCAATTTCCGGTAATTCCCTCTCCTTCCCCCTTCCCCTATCCCAGGTCCGTCTCTGCCTCTCTCCCTTTTCAACTTTGCTTCTTTGTCTCTACAGTTCTTTCATGCTTATCTCCTCCCCCTCCCCCTTTATCTTTCCTCTGATTGGTTTTCCCCCCCATTCCTGATGAAGGGTCTCGGCCCAAAACGTTGGCTACTCTTTTCTCACGGATGCTGCCTGACCTGCTGAGTTCTTCCAGCGTTGTGTACATATTCTAACAGGGTAGCTGCTAAGGTGGGGGTGGAATCTAGAATCAGGAGGCATAATTTAAGTAGCAAAACTTTTTTAGATGGAATTCAGGAGAAATTTCTCCTCTCAAGGCTGTGATTCTCTAGAAATCTCTCTCCTAGAATGATGTGGAAACCGATGTCTTCAAAGCCTTAAAAGGCTAAGAGGTTTTTGGATTATAAAGAGTCAAATGTTATGATGAATATACACACTGGCGTTGAGATCAAGATCAGGCCAAGGTCTCGATGAATGGCAGAGCTGGCTCAAGGGTCGTATGACTGCTCCTACTCCCGCTGCTGTTTCTCAGTTTCTTAATATTCCGCAAACAGTGACATGACTATGATAGAAAACCCTTAACGTGAAGATAAAGAAACACCTTGATACTGTGGAGGACTCCCCTGACCTTTGCTGAAGCATGCTGAGAATCCCAGTTCAATGTTTCATCCAAAACACAGCACCTTTGACTGGTACTCCCTCAGCAATGTGCAGGAGTGTCAGCCCACTGTATATGCTCACTGTTGCTATAATTGCTGGATGTTTCGTTACAAATGAAAACACCCCTGAGGTGCATGGTGTTTTCCAGATGCCAACTTTAATGCTAGTTAAAGCAGCTGGCAGCTGATTAAAGCACTGACAGGTTTATTTACCTCTAGTCGATGGGAAATTTCTGGCAACTTTGTGATGGCAGGTTCCTTGTAAATAAATTCCTGTTCATCCAAATCCCCAAACTTAGCTCCATAAAATGCAACACGGAAGTATGTACCAAACATTCGTTTGGAAGCCTTGCAAAATAAAAATATGTTCAATGTAGATATCCACAGATGAGCTGTTAAATCATTGCAGCAACAGACATGAAATGTTAAGTACACCAAACTTTACAGTCCTATTTATAACAATGGGTATACTATAATGATGGTCATACGAATGTAAAGGCTACTTTGCAACATAATAGTTAACTAAGAATATTTTGATTATACAATATATTAGATAGTGTTACCCTGGTAAAAAAGGAGGGAAGATTTGTATTAATCAAATTCATGAAAAAGACAATGTGCCCATTCTGATATATAGTGTTCATGTTAAGAGGATTTTGTGTTAGATGGAAGTACTTAAATTAAGGAACGGTTTTTCCATTCATGGCCAGCAATGTGATTGTGTGTGTCTGTACATGCATGAGGGGGGAAGTTTGAGGAGTCTGTGCCACTAGCATCTCTGATTTTCTATATATACTACTCAACTCATTGAATAAAAATTGAAGAAAATATTACAATGTAAAAATTCATGATGCCAGCAGTATGGTCATTTACCTTTGTTGTAATGCTATCAAATGCTTTCTTCAGTTTCTCATGTATATAAGCCAGTTTGTTCACATCTCTATGGGCTTCTTGGATTGGTATGACAACTTTGTAAACTTCGTTCACTGTTTCATACATTTGAGCCTAAAGAAAGCAGTATATATTATCAGAATAATGATGTTACATAATAAGTTTCAATTGGTACATTTAATGTCCGAGAAATGTATACAATATACATCCTGAAATTCTTTTTCTTCATAGACATCCACGAAAACAGTGTCCCAAAGAAAGAATGACAGTTACGTGTTAGAACCCCAAAGCCCCCCCAACTCCCCCTCCCATGCAAAAGCAATGATCCCCCCCCTTCCCCACCAGCAAAAAGCACTGGTGCTCCCCACCGAGCACTCAAGCGTGCAGCAAAGCATCAATAAAGCCACAGACTTGTAGTACCCCAAAGACTACTCGTTCACCCAGTAATTCGACATACCACAGGCTCTGTGTCCCTCCCTAATGAGAGGTGTCCCCGTTTCACAGATAATAAGAACTAACAGAAGAAAATCTATGGATGTTAGAAATCCCAAGCAACACATACAAAATGCTGGAGGAACTCAGCAGGCCAGGCAACATCTATGGAAAAGAGTAAACAGTCAACATTTCTGGTTGAGGTCCTTCATCAGTCTCGATGAAGAGTCTTGGTCTGAATGTCGACTGTTTACTCTTTTCCATAGATGCTGCCTGGCCTGCCGAGTTCCTACAGCATTTTGTGTGTGTTGCTGACATTATAAGCATTTGTTTTAACTAATTACTAATTTATTATCCTTAAGTTTTATAAATTAGTAATTTCTTTCTACTCTCATGAACCAATGATTCATTTGAACAATTCATTTCAATTGCATCTTTCTACAAGTTAGGTCTTCTGTGAGGGAACCACAAGTCTCACTCTGTCAATCCAACTGAGCTAAGGAACACAGATTTTGATAAAAGATGAATTGAGAAAAAATATAGTTGAAATTAAATTGTGAAGTTAACCATCCTTATGTTGAAAAATGCCAGAAAGAATAGTGGTTTGATCTTAATTATTCTCTGTCCCACAGACACTGCTTCTGGAAATATCACTTCCCACTTGCTCGACAGACTGTGTTAAATTTAAAATGGAAGGAAACTTTCACATTTGTAGCTATGTTTTATTACTTGAATAAACTACCTGTTACCCGGGAATGCACTAGTCAAGTGTTATTGTCAACTTCTGTTAAAACCTGATAGGTTTGAAATGAGTTTGAGTCAGCCGTGAGGATTCTAACATTTTAGCATCACACCCGATCCAAACATACGCATTCTTTGGAGGTTCAGATTCCCTGTGTTGTAGGAGTCCTGTCAATGCACTTTTGAAAATAATCTTTGAACCTCCAACACAAAAGCAACAATTTTAAACTGCCAGTGGCCACATTGTTTGAAAACATTGGAAAAATGAAATTTAGAGGATTTTTCGATTCATATGTAGATTGTGACATTGGTTGCAAGATCATCTCTTTCTAAATCTATATGATATTATGGCGATGAGCTGAATTCGTGACACACTAGTGTGGAGGATCACAAGTACCTCCTTGTACTGAAGTCATATTTGAACAGTGGTGATGGGTTGGGAGTCCAGCATTTTGTCTAGGGATGAAGAGCTCTAACCTTTGCCAAGTACAACCTGCTTAAGCCAAAGACAGAAGCTGCTGTGTGCCATTCTTTCTGATTCCCTTTAGATCTAATCATGTGCTGAGGAGATGCTGCTGATAAGGTCACATTACCTACATGGTGGAGGAGAACCTGAGGAATAGAAAGGTAAGTGATTACAGGAAATTCGCTTACTGTATTGAAGAGCTCGGCAGCTTGTTCAAGTAAACCCATAAGACCATTTTCACTGAAGTATCTTCCACTGCAGATCCCATCCTCATCGGGGGACAGAATGTCATCGGAGACAGCAGATTCTTCCAGCACATTGGGTGATATATTCTGGAGACCGGGATGGGCAAATGAAATAGGCATACTGATGCTTATTATGTACAGTGATACTTAAGTGGCAGAAAAGATGTTGAGTGAATAGACATACCTGAAAACTAACACACCCTATTGGAAGGTACTTGTGATCCTCCAGCATGCTCAGGTACTCTGCTACAAGTGCTGCCGCGTGGACCAAGCACATAGCGGCCTCCGTGTAACACTTGCGTTTCGAGTGCTTTTCAGCCATGTTTTGAAGCCAGGTCAGCCGTAGGTCAGGAGAAGTCTGATATCCTTTTGCTAGTCTGAAATGTGTGATAAAACAAGGGAACGTACCAAAATTATATAGGAATATTAATACCCAATATTTGTTCTTCATTGACTGAACCAAGACTGGCAAACTTGGTCTTTTAGAGATATGAGACTGACAGCCTGAGTGAACTCTTCAATATGCACATTAAAGGGGAGTCTTATGTATTGATAAAAGGCACCTCAATGCTGATTTTATTAAATACTGAAATTAGGTCACACCGGCAACCCCATTCTAACCTTCTCCTGTCTTTTCAACTGCCGCGTATTCCTGATTTGCTTCACTTTAATAAATCAGTGATTTTGTTTTTGTCTGGGCTGGTTGGAATTTGTTAAGATTTAAATGTAGTTATCAAAACAAAACTCCCTTTTCGATGCCTTGCTAAACTAATTATAAACATTTTCTCATTATTGTTCATGGCAATTGAATATCACCAGAAATCTGAAAATTGTTAGTTCCTTTGCTTCCAAACAAATTTTCAGTAATGTTGACAGATGGCACAGTGAATTTTCTGAGAAAATTAACTTCAGTTTTATAGTCAGACATTCTGTACAGTGATGGTATATGGATGGCACTGACCTTGTAGAAACATTGCCCAGAAAGATCTCAGTAGTTTTAATTTTACCTTTCCCAAATTGATTGCTGTTCAATGTCAGTCCAATGGGACAATGATGTCATCAAGCTTGCTGAGTAGCCAATCAGAGTAAAGATTTCTCACAGGCAGCAGAGAAGCCTCCATTTGTGATGTTTGGAAGGCAGATTTTGCAACCTTGAGTTAGTACAGCTGGTTCAAAGTTAGCTAAGAGCGTGACCAGCTGCAGTTGTCAGGGTCAACTCATTTAAGTAGTCAATACAAGCTCTCAGCACAGCTTAGGCCTTGTGCGAAAAGTTTAAAAAGCTGGAAGATATGGAAAACCTGTCTATGAGCTCAAACCTAACTGGCATTTACCTAATTTGCAAGTAAATGGTGATGTTTAAATATTATTTTTGTCTTTATGATAATAAAGGAGCTGAGATCCTGTTTAAATGGCTGTTGAAGTGGGTATGAGAAGAGCTAAGGTATGCTACTGCTATGGCAGCTTCCTGAGAGGTGCCTCAAGCCTGCCAGAAGCAGTGGGTATATTCAATTGTCTGTGTAAGAGGAAATATTCATAGGAGAAAAGTAGAGTTCATATTTGGAGTCATTGACCTTCCACTGGAGGTTAGAACTGTCCTTCATCTTCGAATATTAACTCTTGTTTCTCGCTCCACAACTCTGTTTCTGATCGGCAGCATCTGCAGCATATTGATATTCACTACAAGCCGGGGACATTCAGAAAAATACATAGTGATTTCATGAATGGATGCATTTAAATACCTGTACATCAGGTCCATGAGCATCTCAGGGTCCTTTTGGAACTCTCTCATCTTCACCGTATCAGACAAGATGCTGTTGAGGTTCTTCAATAGTTCCTCCACCTGAAAAGCAATAGACATCGTCATTTTACTAGTAAGGCTCAAGTTTACTTACATCAACACAAAATGCAAAGTTTGCATGGGCTTATCCAGTCATATTCTGCATAATATAGCATCAGAAATGGTTATGATGCTTCACTCCCAGATGAGCTCAATGCCTTTTATGCATCTGGTGACCCTGCGAACATTTTTCAAGAGGGTGAACCCTCGAAGACGCCAGGCCCCAATGGTGTACTTGGCAGGGCACTGAAAACCTGGTGCCAACCAACCGACGGACGCGTTCAAGGACATGTTCAATCTCTCACTGCTGCAGTCAGAGGCTCCTATCTGCTTCAACAGGGTGACACTCATAACCGAAGCCAAGAGCAGGGAGAGCTGCCTCAATGACCATCACCCAGTTGCTCTCACATCTACTGTGATGAAACGATTCGAGCGATTGGAATCAACTCCTGCCTAAGCAAGGACCTGGACCTGCTGCAAATTGCCTATCGCCACAATATGTCTACAGCGGATGCAGTCTCACTGGCTCTCCCCTCAGCCTCAATCCACCTGGACAATAGTAATGCTTATGTCAGTCTGCTGTTTATTGATTACAACTCAGCGTTCAACGCCATCATACCCTCAGTACGAATCAACAAGCTCCAAAACCTGGGCCTCTGTACCTTCCTCTGCAGCTGGATTCGGGTGAACAATGAAGTCTTTGGGGTAACTGCAAGTCTGTGTCTTTGCTATTGTTTCGTTCACGCTCGAGTGCTGGTAGCGGGAGTGCTTTGTTTTTGCTGGTGGGGGGGAGGGTTGTTGCTCGCTGCCGCTTATGCGCGGGAGGGAGGGGAGCTGGGGACGGAATTTGGGGTTCTAACATTTAACAGTTGTTCATTCTTGGGGCACTCCTCTGTTTTTGTGGATGGTTGTGAAGAAAATGCATTTCAGGATGTATATTGTATACATTTCAAAGGTACTTTAAATTGTACCTTTGAAACCTTTGGACTACCTCATCAGGAGACCACAGTCAGCATCGGTGTAGCTCAACTCTACATACTTGGCCCGCTGTTCTACTCTCTCTAAATCCACAGCTCAAACACCATCCATAAATTTGCCAATGACACAACTATTGTCAGCAGAATCTCAGATAGTGACAAGGAGTGAGATAGATTAGCTGGCTGAGTGGTGTCATAGCACAGTGTCAGTAAGACCAAGGAATTGTTAGTGGACTTTAGAAAGGGGAAGTCGAGGGAATACACACCAGTCCTCAGTGAGGGATCAGAAGTGCAGTTTCAAGTATATGAAGATCTGTCCTGGGCCCAACGTGTCGATACAATTACAAAGAAGGCACAACAGCAGCTATATTTCATTAGGAGTTTGAGCAGATTCAGTATGTGACCAAAGTGTCATGCAAATTTCTACAGGTGTACTGCAGAGAGCATTCTAACTGGTGGTATCACCGTCCGGTGTTCAGGGGTCACTGCACCGGACTGGAAAAAGCTGCAGAGGGTTGCAAGCACAGGCAGCTCCATCATGGGCACCAGCCTCCCCAGCGTTGAGGACACCTTCAAAAGGCGATGCCTCAGAAAGGTATCATCCATCATAAAGGACCCCCATCACCCAGGACATGTAATTTGTAGTTATTTTTTAAAATATGTATTGCACTGCACTAGTGCTGCAAAACAACAAATTTCATGACAAATGCCAGTGGTATTAAACCTGAATCTGATTCTGATTGATAGAATATCATTCTAAAAGAATTTCCTCACCAGTTTTCGACTTACCGCTTTCCACAAGCACATCTTAACCACTGCTCACATGATAACACCCTCACTGAAAGATGGCTGATTATTCCCAGCTCAGTTGAAACCCATATCCATAGCCTGATGATCAGGAGTCAGAATCCTGGCTGGTTTATCCTCTATTACCTGGGATACTGCTGTCAGTCTTGGTTGTGAGCGATCCGACTGGATCATCACTCGGTCTATATGATGCAGGGACTTGCTAGATAAATTTAACAAATATCATTTAAAACTATTGACTGGAACAGCATATTCAATCCTCCACCCTGTCACTAGTGAAACCAAGTTGGAACTTTTCGCTGTAAAATGTGGCACTACTAAAGCTTGAATACGTTCACTTTGTGTTCATTAGCATAAATACAAAGACTGGGAAAAGTCTCAGTAGGGAGGACACTTCTTGAATTTGTTTTGCAACTAGGAGAGCAACTCCTGTCAAAGTCCGGGGCAAGCAGGAACAAGGGAATTAAGATGGATGAGGTGCGTGTGAAGCTTCAATAGCTGAAGGGTTCAGTAAAACTACAGTCTTGGAGAATGGCTGAGATTTATCTCGAGAAAAAGTCAAGTGATGATTTGTTAGAAGGCCAAATATAACATACACTCCGTGGTCACTCTATTAGCTACCACTTATATCAAATAAAGTGGCCTCTAAATGTATGTTCTGGTCTTCTACTTTTTTAGTCCATCCGCTTCAAGGTTCAACATATTGTGCATTCAGCGATGCTTTTCTGCACACACTGTTATAATGCGTGGTCATTTGAGCCACTGTCACCTTCTTGACAGCTTGAACCAATCAATCTCTCTGACCTCTCTCATTAACAAAATGTCTCTGCTCACAGGATTTCACACTATTCTCTGTAAACCCTACAGATTTGCATGAAAATCCCAGGAGATCAGCAGTTTCTGAGATACTCAAACAATCCTGTCTGGCACCAACAATCATTCCACAGTCAAAGTCACTTAGATTGCATTTCTTCCCTATCCTAACGTTTGGTCTGAACAACTGAACCTCCTGACCATGTCTGCACGCTTGTATGCACTGAGTTGCTGTCACAAGATTGATTGATTAGGTATTTGCATTAACGAGCAGGTGTACAGATGTAGCTAATTAAGTGGCCGACTGTTTACTCACTACAACTTCATTGGAGAAACCTCCCAAACGTGGACTCTATAGCTACATATGGGTAGCTTAGTAAATCTTTATAAAGCTACTGTTTGTGTTTTGGGTTAACTTTGGGAAACTTTGTCTCACCCTTACCTATATTCCTGGCCTCCTACAAGAGGTTCCATGCTTTCGAATGTTACACAGTACATAACCTGGTTTGAGAAGGCATCTAGATTTGCAGTCCGACTATTATTCCCTGTTGATAACGGACACTGGATTCGGTGAACTGCTATTTCCACTATAAACTTCATGCAAGCAAGAAATATCAATGCATCCTGGTGTATGTGATAATAAACAAATCTGAAACCTGAAGTGGTGGACTTAATTATAGATTACATTGTCTTTCTTTTGGGATGAGAAAGACGCTACACCTGCTTTGTGGGAACAGCACTACTGGGTGGCATTTCAAATGAAAATTGTTGGATTTGATAAGTCTGAAAGAAATTTGCACATCATGTATCAACAGACCTACAAAGCTACAGAACACACCATAAAAGAGAGAAATTCCATCTCCACGCATATATTCTGGAGATCATTTTACATACAAACAAGACCTCATCAAACTTTTGAATATTATCTCTGAATAGACAAGAGGGAACATGTATGAGGGCTTTTGGTATGGCTAGCTACAGCATTTCAAACCTGCTGGAGGCATATGGAACCAAGCAAAGTTATGTATGTTACAAAAATATACAAAGGCTAATTATCTCAATATTTCATGTCGGTACTTATACTTGCTGCAAGGGCCCTTACCTGAAATGGAAACATTGTTCGCTGCATTTCCTCATCTTCCTCTGCATACGCCAAAACAGTTCGCAGTGATCGCCTCAAGTATTCTTCATTAAAATCAGATGATTTACCAACCAGCGACGCTAAGGACATGGTGACCTGCATTTTAACCCTAGCAAAATTCTGCAAGCATAAAATGCCAAATTTATGTATTAGCAACGCAACTCCATACTCATTTTCAATTATTTTGGTAATAGACAATGAAAATTACTTCATGCACAATTGCTACATATTATTCAAGATTCCTTGCAAATTAGATTATTGATTGTTTTGTGTATTGATCTGGTAAGCTGTTGGTATTTTGGCATTACAAGGAAACCGTGTGATTGGATCAACTGATATATTAGTGCACTTAAAATTTACATATACCTATTGAGGGTAATGACAATATTGTAACCAGGAAGTATCACACCTAAATGACACACGCCTCTGTGAAGTTAACAGTGAAGCCAACTTTCCTGTGGCATACCCAGGAGTGACAGCTGTCAGTCTGTAGATGCACATCGCCTGAAATTGCACCTAGCTTCGATGGGAATTCCTTGTAAACGCAAAGTACACTGCAGATGCTGTGGACAAATCAACACTTCGTCAGTCCTGACGAAGGGTCTCGGCCCGAAACGTTGACTGCTCATTTCAACGGATGCTGCCCGACCTGCTGAATTCATCCAGCTTGTTTATACGTGGGAATTCCTTGAATGCTTCCAGTGAGACTGATAGATAATTTTATGAGGAAATAATACATTTTAACAAAGATTATATGTGAATTACATTGTTTATTAACATAAGCAACCAGGTACTCGTGTGGAGTTTTTGATTATACAGCATTTTAATACTTTTGTCATTTTTCTGTGTATTCCACTGTGAAATAGTTGATTATTGATTGTCAAAAGCAAGATATCAAAGTGGTATATTTTAACCAAAAACAATTATTTTCACTTCAATATGAATTACATACAAATCATGTAATGATTTAGAATTAAGGAAATATTCTGCCATGTGGATTAAAGAATTCCAATTCTAAATCTAGATCCCTTATTATTAACCTAAATTGTAGACCCAAATCTTTCCTGAACTGTGCTGAATCTATAGTTCTAAGAACTGAAAGTGTCAGGTGTGTGATAAATTGAGACAGACTATCTCTCTCTCTCTCTCTCTCTCTCTATATATATATAATACAGACACACACACACATACATACATATATACAGTATATATATAACACACTACAAAAAGAGAGCAGAAGTACAGTGAGGTAGAGGAAGAAGAAAATGAGATATAATTCTGTATTTACCTGTTACCAATAGCCTCTCATTGCTGTCAGCACTGTAAAATAATGTGGCAGTTTTATTTAATTTGGGGAGATCAATTTTCCTATCATCTCCGAAGGTAGCGGCTAGTCCTTATAAAGATGGCAGTAGTTTTTTGTGTCTAATAAAAATGCTGTGGTATTCCACAACAGGATTTGATTTCTTTTTACTTACAATCAGTCTATAGTTGATACTGTATTTCCGGACTAGAAATAAAAAAGCTTACACTGATTACGTTAAAGCTCTGTCTCATGATAAGGTAGAGTGTGGCACAGGCTTGAGCACGGGTGCTGTCAATACTGCTGCTGCAGTGATGTAAAACTCTTTGACACATGTCGGAACACTGCTCTGCCTCCTCCTCAAACAATAGGTCTGCATACTGGTGAAACAAGGAAACAATTGAATTACCACAGAGTTGAATAGATACACAGCACAGAAACAGGCCATCTGGCTCACCAAGGCCACTCTGATCATTAACCAGCCATGCTTCCCCCCCATATTCTTGTCAAGTCCCTCGAGATTCTACTAAGCATCTATGAGGGGTGATTCACAGTGGCCAGTTAATCTACCAATCTATACACCTTTGGGATGAGGGTGCATATAGGAATATCCAGAGGAAAATATTGAGGTCACATGAAAAATGTGTAAATTCCATATAGACACCACCCAAGTTCAGGATTGAATCTAAGAGTCTAGCATTATGAGGCATTGACTTTAATCACTGTACCACTGCGCCATATATACAAGCATCAAATTTCAATTCATATTGAATTTATAGATTGCCTTGAAAGCATAAAAAAAGTAAGATCACCTCACATGTGTCTGATTGTCAGGTGGGTATGTACTGATTAATCCACCAAAATATTCAAACTCACTGACTTTGCTTGGGACACATTACTAGATTATTTACACAAGTGACCATCATAATCAAAAAAGCCTTCAGTTTTTGTTCACTTCAATATGACATAACACAAAGGTCCAAAATCTGCAGACAATTAGCAAGGATTACGACCACAAGCCTTCCCTCTACCCATCCCCCTCATGGTAGGATGCATTTCATACTTTGGCCCCTTCGTCAAAGAATTTACTCAGGTCCTCTCTCCCTCTTTAAAATTGGTGTTGTAGAGGCTAGTGTGCCATATCTTATTTGATAAGACAGGTACCTCACCCTTGCCAGATCCCTTAAGGGGAAATGATAATTTCCAATATTGTGATTCTTCACCCTTACTGAGGCGGCGTCTTAGTCGATAGCCCTTCTGTCTAGCTGTGCAGATGGTGGTTTTAGTCCTTACAAATTTAACTTAGGTTTTCCACATTAGGGTACTTTTCTTATCCGAGTCTCTGTGGAACTCTATGTTTTCTGTGCACGATGTCTACAGTGTGTGCAATCTAAAACTAGTTACTTGGCCAGGCTACTCAGCCAGCATCCTTCAAACTCATGACCTTTAACACAGGCAAAAGATTCTTGGGAACACCTCCACCTGCAAGTTCCCCTCTAGGTGTAAATATAACATAAAACATAAAAAATGTTTCAAAGTCAGCCTTATATCTACTTACATCCTCAATTCTTGAAGAATGCTGGCAACTTACATTGTGCTTATCTGAGAAAAATTGTCACATTTCCAAGTTGGAGATGCAGCAAATTAGTCAAAGGGATCTGAGCTCCGAAATCAGGGATGATGGCTCAATGTATCACCCCACTGTAAACACTCAAGACTAATCTGTATGAAGCATTCATGTGCTGTGCTCGAGAAGATTAATAAAATTTTTGGTTTACCTTGCTTATGAGAGCTCTCAGTGTGCTGAAGCAATGTATAAGGTAGTAAGAGCTCTGGTTACAGCCCAGACTGTGAAGAAGAACCCTGAACACACTTCCTAAGACATTGTCCTTACAGTCGGACATTGAAATTGCCTACAGAATGGGAAGAAATAAGACTTAGATTATTCATTGGCTATTATTCACAACATATCATAATATGATATGATATCATAAATATTCCATTTTTTAAACTATAAATTAAAAATATACACTTCCAATATCAAGTTACTGACCCAACAGTAACCTCCTTAGCTGGATCTTTAACAATCCCATCAAGATGTCAATCACAGAACCAGAAGTATACTACATTTTTATTCCCTTCAGGGAAAAGAAAAGCTACAATTATTCATCTGGCATCTTGTGAAGTTCGGAAATATATCTGATCTTTGCTGAACCTACACGTGGAGTTTTCGTTAAGAAATCGTAGCCGGCATAGATCAGGTGCAGCAAAAATGTAAATCATGTAGATTTGAAATATGTTAAGAAATGAAACGGACATGGCTGGAAATGTAATTTCTGTTTCATTTAGGCAGGAGTTGAAGAGAGTAAAGATAAAGTTCAAAGTTGAAAATAAAACTTATTATCAGAGTACACACAGATCACCACATACAATCTTGAGGTTCTTTTTCTGTGGGCATACTTAGCAAATCTATAGAACAGTAACTGTAAACATCAGGAACTGTAAACCAACTGTCAAATGCAGATATAAATAAATAGCAATAAATAACGAGCATGAAATAACAAGATAACGAGCCCTTAAAAGAGTGTAGCTATCCCCTTTTGTTCAAGAGCCTGATGGCTGAGGGGTTGTAACTGGTTTTGAACCTGGTGGTGTGGGTCCTGAGGCTCCTGTACCTTCTACCCAATGGCAGCAGTGAGAAAAGGACCTGGCCTGGGTGGTGAGGATCTTTGATGATGGGTGCTGCTTTTCAAAGCAACATTTCATGTAGATGTGCTTAATGGTTGGGAGGGAAAGGTACTGGGCCAAATCTGCTACCATTTGTAGGATTTCTGCTCAAAGCCATAATGCAGCCAGTCAGCACAGTTTCTACCACACCCCTTTAGAAGTTTGCCAAGGTTTTTGATGACATGCCAAACCTCTGCAGACTCCTGAGGAAGTAGAGGTGCTGCTGTGCTTTCTTCACAATAATATTTATATGATAAGCCTAGGGCAGGCCTTCTGAGACAGTAACACCCAGGAATTTAAAGTTACTGACCCTCTCCAACTCTGCTCCTCTGATGGTTACTCTCTGTTTTCCTCTCCTGAAGCCTACGACCAGTTCCTTGGTCTTATTGACATTGAGTCAGAGGTTATTGTTGTTACACCACTCAGCCAAGTTTTCAACCTCTCTCCCGTATGTTGCTTCATCACCACCTTTGATACAGACCACAACAGTGGTGACATTAGCAAACTTGTATATGGTGTTGGAGCTGTACTTAGCCATGCTGTTATTGGTGTAAAGCGAGTCGAGCAGGGGGCTAAGTAACATCACATCTCTGAGATGCTCCAGTGCTGATGGAGATTGTGGAGAGATGATTTTTGCCAATCCAAACTGACTGGGGTTTACAAGTGAGGAAATCCAGGATCCAATTTCATAAGGGGCAATTGAGGCACAGGTCTTAAAATTTACTGATTTGTTTTGAGGTGATGATGGTGTTAAATGCTGAGTTGTAAACAAAAAAGAGAATCGTGAAGTATGCATCTTTTCTGTCCAGATATTCCAGGGTTGTGTGGCGAGCCAACAAGACAGCATCTGCTGTAGACCTGTTGCTTCGGTAGGTGAATTGGAGCAGATCCAAGATATGCTTGGACACCAGCCTCTCAAAACACTTCATCACTGTGTACGTAAATGCTACTGGGCGATAGTTATTTAGATAGGTTACATGCTCTTCTTGGGCACCGGTACAATTGAAGCCTGCTTGAAGCAGCTGTGTATCACACACTGGCAGAGCGAGAGGTTGAAGATCTCCATGAATACACAGCCAGTTGGTCAGCACAGGTCTTCAGTCCTCAGCCAGGTACTCCATCCAGACCAGATGCCTTCCTTGGATTCACTCTCTTGAGGGCAGCCCACACATCATCTTCAGATAGTGAGACCAAAGGATCTTCTGGAAACATGGCGGTCAAAGTGAACATAGAAGGCACTGAGCTCATCTGGAAGCAAAGCTCTGCTGTCCCCATGTTGTAAGATGGAACTTTGTAGGAGGCTATGGCATTCAAACCCTGCCACAGATGTCGAGTATCCCTCATTGATTCTGTCTAGACTCAGAATCTCCACTTCACCTGAAAGATGGTTTTCCAGAAATCATGCCTGCACCTCTTGTAGTTTCTTGATCTGCAGACTTGAATGCCTCTGATCTGGCTCTCAGCAAATTTCAGATTTCATTGTTAATCCAGAGTTTCTGAATGGGGGAAACCCTAAACCACTTCATAGGGTCACACTCACCCACAGCTGTTTTAATAAGGTCTGTAATGACCCTGGTGTAGTCATTCAGGAGTTCTTGAACAAGGCCCAGTCCACTGACTAAAGGTAATCCTGTAACCGTTCCCCTGTCTCCCGCAACCACCACTTGGTTGCCTTGATCTCTGGAGACTTGCTCTTTAGGCTCTGTCTGTATGCAGGTAGTAGGACTACAGCCAAACGATCTGACTTGCCAGAATGCGGTCTTGGGAAGGAAAAACAGGCATTCCTTATTGTAGTGTAGCAGTGGTCTAGTGTGTTGGGACCTTTGGTGCAACAGGTTATGTGTTGGTGATAACTGGGCAGGACTTTCTTCAAACAGGCTTGGTTAAGTTGCCAGCTATGATTTGAAATGAGTTGGGCTGGGCCATTTCTTGTTTACCGAGAGCATTGTGCAGTTTTGCGAGTGCTTGCTTATAATCGGCTCCTGGTGTTATGTAAACTAATGTTTTAGGATGATGACATTTCATCTTGATTGTTAAATATTCCTAGAAATCAACTTAGAGAGATTTCTACTTTTTATGTTCATTCTTTCATCAGAAACAGGTTTATTATGACTAACTTATTGCTTTGTAGGAGCTGTGCAAAGACATAAAAATGACTATAAATTACAAAATTAATAAACGGTATAGTAAAAGGAGTAACTACGTGTTGTTCGTTGATTTGTGGACTGATCAGAAATCTTATGGTGAGGGGAAGCTGTTCCTAAATCGCTGAGTGCGGGTTTTCAGGCCTGGTACCTCCTCCTCAATGGTAGTAGTGAAAAGGGGACATACCACAGATGCCGAGGGTACTTAATGATGGATGCTGCCTTCTTCAGGCAACAACTCTTGAAGATGCCCTCAGTGGTGGGGAGGGCTGTGTACACGATGGATCTGGCTGAATCTACAAGCCCCTGCAGTCTCTTGCAATCCCGTGCATTGAATCCTCTGTGCCAGGCTGTGTTACAACCAGTCAGAATGGTCTCCACCACAGCATAGAAAGTCTTTGGTGGCATTCCAAATTTCTTCAAATTCCTGAAAAATTAGAGCTGTTGATGTGATCTCTGTGACTGTATCAATGTAATGGGCCTAGGATAGATCCTGTGAGATGTTAATACCCAGGAACTTGAATTTGCTGACTCTTTCGCCTGCTGACCTATCAATGAGGACTGGTGTGAGTTCTCCTAGCTTCCCCTCCATGAAGTCCATCAATCAATTCCTTGGTCATGCAGACATTGAATGTGAGGTCATTGTTGCAACACTACTCAACCAGCTGAATTATCTCATCCCGTACGCCTCCTCATCGCCGTTTGACAATCTGCCAACAACAGTGGTATCATTGGCGAATTTATAGATGGCAGTCATGAGTGTAGAGAGAGGGTAGCACAATGGGCTAAGCATGCATCCTGAATGTGTGTCTGGCTTGAAGAGGAGGCATTAATACTGATCTGCAAAGAAGCTACACCTAAAATGGGAAGCTCAGTTGGAAGGAGTTGGTCAATTTACCATCAATTTTACTTTTCAGCCACATTAGGGAAAACGTGACCCTCTTTTATTCACCCTCTCATGCTAATTCATGAAAACAGTGCAGTAACAGTACATTAAATGAATACGTGAAGTTGGTGGTAAATAAAAATAACCAGAGCATTTTCAGAGCAGTATGGTTGCATAAACATTCTTTGTTTTGGAGTTGACAATTCTGCATGCAGACATGCTATTTTGGTAAACTATATTTATCAGCCTCAGCACTATATAATAGCATAGCTTAAATCCTGGTGAAGGGTATCTCCGAACCTTTGCTTGAGACACTCAGACATAACTTAAATGTAACTTCCAGGCTGAAAGAAAATGGCGTGATTCACTCTGTGGATGCAAATGTCATGCACTTATACTAATATTACCTGTATAATTATTTCCAAGGTATCTAAAATAATCAGATTAGCCTCTGTAACAAAATTCCCTGAAATCAGAGCTTCCTGATCCAGGTCTGCCTTGGTTCTGGAATAAAAGCAAATGAACCAGCAATGAAATTAGATTGCATTTTTAAAATTATATTAACTTTATAACATGTTGTTAAAATAAAAAGTAAGAATGAGGCTTTCTGACAGAACAATTGGATATTGAATCAATATAATTATTAATTGTTACTGCAAACAAGTTTCATTGACATGTTGCTCTGGATATACAAAAAAAATTCAAACGTGACATTAAACATGCAAGATGGATGAAGACAACAGAAGACTGATCAGAAGGACTGTTCATGCTTCCATTTATTTTGCAGAAGGGGAGACGGAGGCTTTGGGGAATGAACTACATTGTGGAATGTTTAGGCAGCTCGAAGCTCTTACACAAATGGTAAAGGTGGTGGGATTTGCACAGGGTCAGAAAGTAAAATGGATGGAACATTTGAGAAAGGGCAGGAAATCATTTTTAAAGACTAAAGAGCAATATCAAGTGAGAGCATGAAAAAAAGTAAAGACTAACATGAGAATTTTAATTTTCTTTAAGTCTAAGTATCCAATTGGATCTGGAAGGAACTGCACTGAAATTTTAACTGGGTTTGTGGGAAGACAGAATATATAGAGAGGAATTCTGGAGCAATTTAAGTCTGTGCCGGTGACTAACAAAGTGATTGTTGAAATAGTGTAACTTAGAGCAACTGGAGTTTAAGTGGCAAGTAGTTGGAGGAGGAATTCAGTAAGCCGCAAAGATGTTCTGAAACTCAACTCAGGACAGAACAAACGAGAAAATCAGCAGATGCCAAAAATCCGAGCAACACACACAAAATGTTGGAGGAACTCAGCAGGCAGGGCAGCATCTATGCAAAAAAGTACAATTGATGTACTGATCAAGTCAAAAAGTACAGTGTCCTGCCTAAGGGTCTCGGCCCAAAACATCCACTGTACTTTTTTCCATAGATGCTGTCTGACCTGCTTAGTTCCTCCAGCATTTTGTGTGTGTTGTCAGGCCAGAACAGTTAGGAGGAATTGCCTTTGGCATGAAAGCTAGCTGGAGGAAGAAGGTGGTGGGATCAGATGGGAGCATGTACAGTTTATGCTGATGGCTGGCGATAACAAAAGTATTAAATAGCTTTGAATTATATTACAGTAAGTAAAAACTTCATCGACATACAGTAAATAAGAAGGGAATATGAAACTAGAAACACACACTCACTATCTTATATATAACAAAAATAACGTTCAGCTCATTTCAATTGCCTGCAATTCCTGTTCCCTATAGAAACTCCAGTACAATCTGTGTAACTGGATAATCACCTGTTTAGCAAGCATCTTTCATTTCTTGTATTCCATTCTGAGCCCTGCACTTTGGAAAGGATCTCTAGGCTTTGAAAATGCTGCAGAGTATACTTTTTGAGAACAAATGTGGAGCAGAGACATCAATTATGTGGATATACTGGTGAAGTTGCAATTGTTCTCTTTTGATGAGAAAAAAATGAAGAGGAGTGATGTTTGAAGCCATTAATTATTTGTTGGAAGTTGGGACTAACTGTTTCCAGTGACAAGATGACACAAATTTAAAGTCATTGGCACAGGATCTAGATATGAGACAAAGAAACTTTATTTTCTACCTAGTGACTTGTTATCTGGAATGTGATGATAGGATATTGAAAATAGATTCAATTATAAAACTTAATAGGCAGTTGAAAAAAAATTGAAGAAAAGGGTTGTGAAAAAAGAGTAGGACCACAGGTCTGATTGCGTCAAATGGAATCCTTCTGCCCAGTGTTTCTGTACTGAAAAATAATAAGGCCGACATACTTTTCTTGCTTCTCATTGCCCTGTCGCCATTGTGTTTGATCTTTCCTCCATCGCAGGTTTTCATTTATGCCAAAGTTTCTTTCATTTCCTAAAACAAAAATATAATTAACAAATAAGCAAACATTTGCAAACATTTCTTTGATAACTTTATGGATAGCTATGTGTTCTCTAATTCTCAATAAAAGTAAACTCGAATTGGGTTTTTGCTTAAAGTCACCAATAGTTGAACAACTGACAGATTCTTGACTGCTCAGGGCATGAAGGCAGGAAATTGGGGCTGAGTGGAAAAATGGATCAGCCATGATGAAATGGTGGAGCAGAATGGCATAATTCAGCTCCTGTAACTTATGATTTTATGGTCTAATAGAAGATGGAAATTCTGTAGTCTTGTAGTGTTCTTGTATTGCTCAACTCCATACGGAAAGACTGCATCAGAAAAAATGGGATATGATATTATGGATCTGTGGTCCTTGCTAGGACTATAGAATTATTCTACAACTTAAGGGATTAGATGACTGTTAATTTGATTATTTTTGTAGATGATATTGTCACCTGAATGTTGACAGTTATGCAAACAGAATCAGAATAACTTAACTATGCTACAAAGCAAATCTTCCCTCTAACTAAGGCACTCAGATGAAGATACTTTCCCCTAGGACTCTTTAAAGCAATAATACTAGGCAAACTGCAAATTTTGCAGAAGCCTTAGTTTTTTTCTTGTTCCTGTTTGTCTGATATTCAACAACATGGATTTCCAATCAATGAAAATCTGACGAAGAAAGTAGAAATGCAGGTAATTATCTAGGTTTTCAAGAAAGCATTCAGTTACAAAGATACAAACAAAAGCTTGTTAGGTTATTGCCTTATTAAAAATTGGGAGATTTGTTTATCAATCAAAACAACTAAAGCATAGTTTTGAAGATAAAGACAGAAAATGCAGTAGATATTTAGCTGGTCAGTCAGCATCTGTGGAAGAAAGACAGTTAACATTTCAGTCTGGAATCCTCTGTTAACCTGACTATTTCCAATACTTACTATTTTCAACTACAGATTGCTATCATTTGTGTTTTTATTTTACTTTCACATAATTGAGCTATTTGGAGGATACTGCAATATAAGCAACTTGGATGACAAACATATAACAACAGGGACTGTTGCACATGAATAGTTTCCTCATCAGTGTGTCCATTCATGCAAGACATCACTTGTAATTAATAAAAGCATCTCACAAAATACATATGTTTAGAAACTGCACTTGAATAAGATTTAATTGGTCCAAATTCAAGTAGGAAGAAAGGATTCAATGGGCAGACAGAGCCTTTATTCAAGAGTCTTTTTTCATGTTTTCTACTGCCAGAGAATGAGGCCATTCTGCCCATTGAACCTAAAGCAGATTTCAGATCAATCTCATGAATCCCATTCTCCCATTTATTTTCATTGCCATTATTTTCATGGTGTTAGTGATATTATGATCCCAGCCCCCTCCTTTGTGAGAATCGCAAGAGCACCTGTTGAGGGGAGGTCAGTAGACCCAGGAAGAGAGAGAGGGAGACGTGCTGAATAGACTCAGGAAGTGGGAGAGAGAGAAATGTGCCGAAGAGCACGTTCCACCCGGGATGCAAAATAAGGCGACAGTGACTATTGTCTCATGGAGACCACGTGAAAAGCCCTCGGGCAAGGTGGGCTGGTTGAGAGAGAGATTGCATCATCCCAACCTGATTGACACCTGCGACCCCGTGAGGAAGTATAAAGGAGGATCTAAGGGGGACAGCCCCTCAGACGCACCAAGAAGATACGAGAGTGATCCCGCAGCAGCGGGAAGCCATTCTGAAGGAAGCCACGTGTGTTAGATTCCGGGATTGGAATTTGTGGCTGGAATCACGGAAAACCACTTTTAACTAACATCGGGGAGAGGGAACCAACGCTCCCCCGGTTTCACGGAAGCTTCATAAAGACCTGGCAAGTTTTTTCTCTTCTCCCCCAATCTCTCTCTCTCGGTCGCCCCACATGAAACCCAACGATTCCCAAAAGGCTGAAGCCTGCAGACTTCTGAGTGACTTTTATATTTCCAACAGACAATATATTAACCCCTAGACAACAGTCGAGCTCATTTCTTAATGATGATTATTACTATACCCGCACTTTAGATTGAGTATTGCCGGCGTGCATTATCTGAATGTTTGTATTAACCTTACTTTTGTGTCCCTTTATAAATAAAAACGTTTGAAAATAGTGACATCAGACTTCAACGGACCTCTCTATCTTTGCTGGTAAGTTATTCAGTTACGGGATACGTAACAGTGAATATGCTGAGTTAAAATGACTGGTTTTAATTATGGGTAGCAAGATGAGATGGGTGGCTTACCTGGCCCACGACATCGCTTCATCATTTCTCCACGAGCTCCTGCATTTCCTAGAAGCACCTCTTCCAGACGAGCCTTCGTATGTTTGCTTTTTTGCAGAGCTTGAGTGCTAACTTTATCTGATGTTCCTTTGCCCTGAAACAAACAAACAAAACCAGAGTACTGTTTTCCCTCAGTGCTAAAATATCTCTCAGTGCCAAACCTATATTATACCAACAATTGGTAGTCCAGGGATTAAGTTAAACACTGGAACTATTATTGTCGTTTTGCCTGCTATTGACTGCTATTGAGAGAATAATATTGAGAGAATGGATATGAAATTCCTTGTAAACTTCCCCATGAAGGTCTATTGGATCGTAGTCTAGCATTGAAGGGTTACCAGCATGTGTTTTACCCCGCTGCAAAGAGGGACTGATGTATAGAGTGGAGGTTAGTTCAGTGTGACATGCATCAACAGTTCCTTTAAAATATAACACTCTGGTTCAATATGTCCAATTTTATTGGAGGGCTTATGCATTGATTTTACCTGAAGCCATTAATAGAGGTGATATCGTGCCAGTTCTGCTGTTCAACAAATGACAAAGTAACCATTGGTAATTGGTTACTGCAGAAAGAAGAGTGGATGAAGGACATGTAAACATCCAAAGTGTATTTCGATGTTGATATTAATCTTGATCATTGTGACCGTTGACATGAGACAGACATACTTAAGTATGGAGAAACCGCAAAGTGAGTCAATAGACAATAGACAGTAGGTGCAGGAGTAGGCCATTCGGCCCTTCTAGCCAGCCATTCACTGTGATACACAATCAGTACCCCGTTCCTGCCTTCTCCCCATATCCCTTGACCCCACTATCTATAAGAGCTCTATCTAACTCGCTATCTATGAGCTCTATCTAACTCTAGTCCTCTGCACGAGGCCGGACTAAGTACCCACGATATCAGTGAGGGCATGTAGGTGTCAGGTGTTTTTCAGTACTGGCGTGTGCACCGTATGAGGGGTGATTGATAAGTTCCTGGCCTAATGTAGAAGGAGTCAATTTTAGAAAGCCTAGCACATTTATTTTTCCTACATTTACACAGTTAGTTCAGTGGTCGTGGAGCATACGGATCTCTTCTTTGTAGAAGTCGGTGTCTTGGACCTCCAGAAGAGGTCCACAGCAGGGGTTATTGATAAGCTTGTGGCATGAGATGGAAGGAGTTGAGTTATTAACTTCAAGCTTTCTGCATAATCACTCAAAGAATTGAACTGCACGTGCATGTGATGAGAGCTGTGTAACTCATCTCCTTCTATCTTAGGCCACAAACTTATCAACCACCCCTGCTGCGGACCACTTCTACAAAGAAGGGATCCGTATGCTCCATGACCACTGGACTAAGTGTAAATGTAGGAGGGGACTATGTTGAAAACTGAATGTGCTAGGTTTTCTAAAATTGACTCCTTCTACTGTGGGCCACGAACTTATCAATCACCCCTCGTATTTAAGCTCTGATAGACCACTGTGCAAATTGTCAATTGTCTTACATTGTTTCAGTCTGTGCATGCCATCATCGCAGATGCATTTTCTGAAAGTAGCAGCAACTATGACCCATTTATAAAAATATTAATATGGAATAGCAAATTTTTCCAGAGAGGTTTAAATAGAAACAAAATGTTAGAAATTTAAGTTAATACCAACAAATGCACAAGATTCAACATTGATGAAGATTCCCAGTTGAAAGAGTTGACATCTGTTTCTTCTTCAAAGGCAAGAAAAGCTCGGTACCCTTAAGCACATCGAACTTTCATCCATACCTAAATGCAGTGTTAATTATATGGAGGTACTCTCTACAATTCGTGTAGTAATGAAGCTAGGGTTCTTACCCTGTACTCAAAGCAGGAAACACATAGGTGCAGCAAGTCTAAGATCTTGTTGAGTTGAGACACAGGAAGATCTGAAGCCCATTTTGTCATTAGAGTTTGATCAGCATTCTTCAGGATCCATAAAAAGCAAATCAGCAAATTCCGACTTGCGTCAGCAGCCAAGGGGTTAATCTGTTTGCTTGGCTGCAGAGAAATAAAATTAAACCTTCAATAATCATGCAAAATCCTAATTTCATTATTCATACTTTTATTTTTCGTATAAAACAGGTGAAACTTGGTTTCCCATATTCCATCTGTTTGCATCCTATTAGTCTAAAATAGCTGGATTTAAGGTATCCAGTTGCTTAACCAATTCCAGGGATGACATGGTAGTGTAGTGGTTAGCACAAACACAATACAGTGCCTGTGATCAGTCAATGGGGTCTGCTTCCTCTCTGTAAGGAGTTTCTACGTTCTTCCTTGGCCCATGTTTCAGAGCGGCCATTATTGGACTGGGCCAGTGTTAGAGAGGTCCAGCTTTGGCTCAACAGGTTTGGGCAAGCACAGGTGGAGGTTCTAAGTAAGTAAAAAAGTTCCTACTAAGTTTTTTTCCCCAGCAGTACAACGCTAGTGCACTGAGAATTGATCTAGAGGTAATTGCATGTTCCTTGTGTGAGATGTGGGGAATTTGGGAGACTTCATCTCCCTGATAACTACATCAGCACAAAGTGGACCCAGCTGCAGCTTGATGACCCTCGGCCATAGCAGAGTACGAGGAGGTAAGAGATTGGAGCTACAGGCCGGTAGTCACCCTTAAGTTGCAGGAGGCAGGTCCCTGGGTCACTGTCAGGAGAGAGAAAAAGTAATAAGCAACTGGTGAAGAGTACCCCTGCGCCATTACCTTTAATGATAAGTATACCACTTTGCTTACTGTTTTAAGGAGGGAATGAGTACCAGGGGAAACCATAGCAACCAGTTCTCTGGCACTGTCTGGCTCCGTGGCTCAGATGAGAAGGGAGAGAAGATGAGTGTAGTAGTGATGGCGGATTCCATAATTAGAGGAACAGAAAGCAGATTCTGTACACATGAAAGAGACACCCAGATGGTAGTTTGCCTCCCAGGTGCCAGGGTCAGGGATGTCTTGGATTGAGTCCATGACATTCTAAAGGGGAAGGGTGAACAGCCGGAAGTGGTGGCACAAATTAGTACCAATAACAATGAGGAGGTCCTTAAAAGAGAACACAGGGAGTTCAGAGTAGTAACCTCGGGATTGCCACTTGTGCTACCTGCCAGTGATTGTAAGAACAGGGTGATTTGACAGATGAATGCAGCACTTAAGATTTCTGGATCACTGGGATCACTTCTGGGGAATGTACGACTTGTACAAAAAGGACAGGTTACATCTGAAACTGGGGGTGTATCAATATCCTCGTGGGCAGGCTTGCTAGAGCTGTTGGGGAGGGTTTAAACTAATTTGAATGCATGCAGTATACAAATAAGATAGATGAGCTTATGGTGGAGTTAGAAACCGGCAGGTATGATGTGGGCATCTCTGAGTCATGGCTGAAAGAATATCATAGTTGGAAGCTTAACATCCAAGGATACACATTGTATCAAAAGGACAGACAGGTAGGCAAAGGGGATGGGGGGGGGAGGGGGTCACTGGTGAAAAAATGAAATCAAATCCTTAGAAATAGCTGCCCGACGTTCAGAAGATGTAGAATCCTTGTGGGTGGAGTTAAGAAGCTGTAAGGGTAAAAGGACCCTCATGAGGGTTATATTCATATCTCTGAACTCTAGCCAGGATGTGGGCTACAAATTACCGTGGGAAATAGAAAAGGAGTGCACAAAGATAAATGTGATAATCATGAGGGATTTTCATATGCAGATGGATTGGGAAAATCTGGTTGGTACTGGATCCCAAGAGAGGAATTTATAGATTTCCTACAGGCGAATGGCAATTCTGGGTTAGGTGTCATTTAATGACCCAGATTTGATTAGGAAGCTTAAGGTAAATTAACTCTCAGGAGGCAGTGATCATAAGGATTCACCCTGTAGTTTGAGAAGGAGGAGTTAAATCGAATCTATCAGTATAACAGTGGAGTAAAGGAATTTCAGAGGCACGAGAGAGGACCTGGCCAAAGTTGATTGGATGGGAACACTAGCAGGGATGACAGAAGAACAGCAGTGGCTGGTGTTTATGGAGGAAATTAGGAAAGTGCAGGGAAGATATATCCCAAAAATTAAGAAGTATCCTAAAGAGAGGATGATGCACCCATGGCTGACAAGGGAAGTCAAAGCATAAAAGCAAAAGAGAAGGCATATAATATAGCAAAAGTAAGTGGGAATGTAGATGATTTGGAAGCTTTTGAAAAACAACGTAAAAAGAGAGAAGAAGAAATACGAGGGTAAAAAAATATATAAAAGAGTATACAAAAAGATTTTCAGATATATAAAGGGTAAAAGAGAGACTAGAGTGGATATTAGACAGGAAAATAACACTGGGGTGCTAGTAATGGGGACAAAGAAATGACAGAGGAACCTAAGCATGTTGCATCAGTCTTCATTGTGGAAGACACCAGCAAAATGACAGAAATGTGAGAGTGTTAACGGGCAGAAGAGAAAGTTATTGCTATTACTATGGAGAAGATGCTTTGGAATCTGAAAGGTCTGAAGGTAGCTAAGTCACCTGGAACAGATGGACTATACCCCAGGGCTCTGAAAGAGGTCACTGAAGGGTTTGGGGAGGCATTGGATGTGAACTTCCCACTACATACAACATTTACAGCAACAGGTGTGTAAAAAGGACCCAAAGGATCATTGAGGATCTGGGTCATCCCAACCACAAACTGTCCCAGCTGCTAACATCTGGGAAATGGTATCGCAGCATTAAAGCCAGGACCAAGAGGCTCCAGGACAGCTTCTTCCACCAGGCCATCAGACTGATTAACTCACATTGACACAGTTATATTTCTAAGCTATATTGACTGTTCTGTTGTATTTATCTTACTGTACATATTATTTATTACAAATTACCTTAATTTGCACATTGCACATTCAGACAGAGACATAACTTAAAAATTTTTACTCCTCATATATGTGAAGGATGTAAGAAATAAAGTCAATTCAATGGTCTTTTAAGAATCAATAGATTCTAGAACAATTCCTGAGGACTGGAAAATTGCAAATGTCACTGCACTTTAAGAAGGGAGGGAGGCAGAGAAAGGAAATTAAAGACCAGTTAGCCTGACTTCAGTGGTTGGAAAAATGTTAGAGTCTATTATTAAGGATGATGTTTCAGGGAACTTGGAGATGCATGATAAAATCAGCCAAAGTCAGCATGGTTTTCTAAAGGGAAAACCCTGCCTGACAGATCTGTTGGAATTTTTTAGGAAATAATATTCAGGCTAGACAAAGGAGAGTGAATGGATGTTGTTCAGAAGGCCTTTGACAAGATGCCACAAATGAGTTTGCTTAACAAGATAAAGGCCAATGGTATTACAAGAAAGATACAAGCATGGAAAGGAGATTGACTGACAGGAGGCGAAGAGTGGCTGCCGGTGCTGAGTATTGTGCCACAGGGGTCGGTTTTGGGTTTGCTTCTTTTCACGTTGTACGCCAATGATTTGGGTGAAGGAATTGATGGCTTTGTGACCAAGTTTGTGGATGATGCAAATATAACTTTAAGGGCAGGTAGTGTTGGGGAAGCGGCGCATCTGCAGAAGAGTTTTGACAGGTTGGAGGAATGGGTGAAGAAGTCATTGGATATATTTAAGGCAGAGTTTGATAGGATCCTGATTAATCAGGGCATCAAAGGTTGGGGGGGGGGGGGGGAGTGGAGGCTGGAGCATGATGGAATAGTGGAGAAGATCCGATGAGCCAGATGACCTCGGTCTGCTACTATGTCTTTTGGTCAAAGTCGGGGAAAAGAATCATAGAATTTCTGAACAAGGAAGATTTTCTTGTATAAATCTAAAACTTTGTCACAGAGAAAGTTTCATAGCAGTCCTATGATATTCTGCTGAACAGAATTGTACTTGGAATTAAGACAAACTAAATTCAGAATACATCATTTTTGCACTAGGGTGTAGGGACCATTAGCTCATGGCTGGTGCATTCCACAAGAGATAAGAGTTTGTTAAAATTCCTCCATGTGCTATTTTTAATCATGCTAGCTTAAATGCAATAAATACTTGCAGCTGTTATTTTCAAGCAGTTAATCAGTGTTCTAAAAATGGTGGAGGAGGATACCAAGCTAATTGGAGGTTTTAAAAATCCATATTAGTTCCCACCAATAAAACTTTGAATTATATTAAGAGGAAAATCACAATAAAATGGTAGGTTGGAATATTGTGCCATGAGTTTCCATCCTTCAAGATAAGTTGTCAAGCAAATATATGATTATTCATTAGGAAAGCTTTAGTAAAAAGTAACTATTCTTGGGATTGTGGATATAGCTTGGAAGGCCAATATTTTATTCCTATTTGATCTCGAGAAGAATCCATGAACGACCATAGTCAACTTTGTTAAGATACTTCTACAATGCTGATGGGTGGAGTGTTCCATGATTTGAGTTCATTTTGAAGTATTTTCAAGTCACGATGGTGACACATTTCCAGAGGAAGCTGGATTTGTGATCTTCCCACTAACCTTCATCTCTCATCCCTTTGGTTGGTTTAGGTGAAGCTGTCAGATAAGTAATGGCAGCCTTCAGATAACATATGCTGTTGGGAGCACAGTGCTGTTGGGAGCTTCTAATGGGGTGGAGAATGGGGTGTGAGTCACCTTGTCCTTGTTGAATTGAGCTTCATGAGATACATTCCAGATATTCCCATTAACTCAATGGATTATGATTTGTGGGTAATGGGCAGACTTTGGTGAATTTAGAATTGATTCCTTAGCCTTGAAACAGCTTTAGTGACTATCCTTATGGGGCTGGTCTGCTTGAATGTTGCCAGCAGTTTCAGGATGCTACTGTTAAGGGATTAATCGATGATAATGTTAGTCATCATCAAGAAGTGGCCATATTCTTCCTAATGGTTCATATGGCACGCATGCTGCCTGGCAGTCATCTACACCTTTTTCAGTGTTGTCCATGTCTTCCTGTACAGGGGTATTGATTACCTCTATCTGAGGAACAACAAGTCCAGATGAACATAGAATTTCATTAGTGAACAAAGCCAACTAAAGGTGAGGCTCTGAGCCAGGTATTGAAGTCCTTCACCAACCGATACGTAGGTATGAATTTATAAACTAATTTATTGCAGACCAAAAATGCTGTATTGCCCTGCAAGGATATGCAGCGCAAGTGAGAAAACACAGAGGAGTTGCAGGAAATGTGTAAATACATTGGTTTATATCATTGATACTCTTCTCCATTTGCTTCTACTATTAGTGAGCAAAGCATTAGGCAGTCGGCAAGCAACTCAGCAGGTCAGAAAGTTACAGGAGAACAAAAAAGAATGGGTTGTTCCTGCACTATTGTAGAGACTGCTATGGTCTCTCAACTATTTATGTTAGTTGCTGAATGCTGGGTATTGGAAGCAGGGTACAATGTGCAGCTCCCACTATATTGTGCTTTCACCATGCTGACTGAGAGCTTCATCCCCTTTAATCATGTTACAATATTTAGAATTGATAAATGGATTATTAGAATTCAAAGTCCACAAGAACATCAGATGCAGAGGTAGAATTAGGCCACTTGGCCCAGCAGGAATGGCTACTTTTCTCTCAACCTTATTCTCCTGCCTTCTCTCCATAACCCTTAACCCCCTTGCCAATCAAGAGCATATCAATCTCTGCCTTAAATCCATCCAATGACTTGACCTCCATAGCTCATGGTGGCAATGGTTTCCACAGATTCACCATTCTGTGGCTGAAGTAGTTCTTCCTCGTCTCAATTCTAAAGGGATGCCCATTGATTCAGAGACCGTGCCCTTCAATCCTAGACTTATCTACTAATGAAGTATCCTCTTCATGTCCACTCTCCCTAGGCCTTTCAGTTTTTGGTAGGTTTCAATAAAACATCCCCCCACCCATGCTTCTGAACTCCATTGAGTATAGGCACAGAACCATTAAACCTTTCATTCCCAAGGTCAGTCTTGTGGTAGTCGCCACAGCCAGTATATCTTTTCTTAGATAAGGGGCCCAAAGTTGCTCACAGTATTACAAATACAGTTAGATCAATGCCCTAAAAAGCTTCAGCAGCATATCTTTGAATTTACTGTATATTCTTGAAATAAATGCTAACTTTGGGTTTGCCTTCCTTACTACCAACCTAACCTGCAAGTTAACCTCAAAGAATCAAGGAATCTTGAACTAAGACTCCCAAGTCCCAATGAACTTATGATTTCTGAGTTCTCTCCCCAATTAGAAAATAGCACACACCTTTATTCTTTCAACCAATGTGCATAAACTCACACTTCACTGTTTTATCTTTTTTAACAGTTCTCGATTAATCTTTTGGATGTAACCAGGTGAAATCGTTATGTAATATTAGCATATGGCATATATTTTTAACTACGTGTAAATCAGATTTTGACATAAAAATGATCACTTGGCACGATTTCACTCTATATTCTGAAATAAGATATCGCAGCATCACAGAAGCACCATTGTATTGTGAGTGACACCATAGTGATAAAGTTACTACCTGGCTAATCAAAAGTCTGCCTTCTTCTAGATTTAAGATTTAAGTAATAAACAAAAGACTTTTGAAGGACTCTCAGCATACCAGTGATGAGCATGTTATTCCAGTACTCCTCAGCATTGTGTTTACAGGATTTCCAGCTATCAAGACAGCAACTGCATGATTGATGATGCTAACTTCTGTGTCACCATCTAAACCACCTGGACGAGACTTTTTAGACCGAGCTTCTGAAAAGGAAAACATATTTATGAAATACTGTGATGGTGAAGTTCAACCTGTTGGTACCACTCGACGATAATCAAATCCCCAAATTACTTTATGTTGTAAGTAAAATATTGATTTGAAAATGAAAGACCATAACAAACACCTTTACTGCCATTTCTTTCTTCAGACTACTATCATGAAATATACAATGAGACATCTACATGAAACGTTGCCGCAGAAATAGGAGCATCCATCAAAGATCCTCAGCACCCAGGCCGGGCTCTTTTCTCACTGCTGCATCAGGTAGAAGTTACAAGAGATTTAGGACTCACACCACCAGGTTCAAGAACAGTTACTACCCCCTCGACCATCAGGCTCTTGAACAAAAGGGGATAACTGCACTCATTCTGTTTCTGGTGTTCTCACATCAATGGGCTCACTGCAAGGACTTTTTATCTTGTTATTTCATCCTCTCGTTATTTATTGCTATTCATTTGCATTTGCACATTTTGTTGTTCATTGATCCTGTTTATAATTACTGTTCTATTGATTTGCCAAGAACGCCTGCAGGGAAAAGAATCTCAGGGTTGTATGTGGTGACATGTATGTACTCTGATAATAAATTTTACCTTGCACTTTGAACTTTGAATTTAACCACATTGTCTTATCCTGGAGTCCGAGTTCGTTTTTTGTGTGGAATTCAGCAGAATTTATACTTTATATTAAAGGCCTCTTTTGGATGGAAGTTATTTTCAATTGTTACTGTTTAGCCTTCTTATACAATGATAAAAGCAGACTAGGAGCAACAGTCAACTGAGAATTAACAAGGTTTATGCTGGCGTCTAAGCCAATTTTTCAGGGCACTTTTCCAAATTATACAGGACGGCAGTGGAAGGCAACCTTGGATTTGATTTTGATGGTCTCTGTTATAAGACAGGCTGCAAGAACTCAATGTCAAAGATAACACACAAAGGGAACATTTTTATCTGAGAGCAGTACCGGAGAGCAGTAACCTGATGAAACCTGATGCACACATCTATAATTTTCTTTGGGAAAGGAATACCAAGGGGAGATAATTTGCAGGAATCAATTTTGAATTTGTCTCATCAATGGCAATTGGTCTCAATTTCTATAGGATCACCAATAACGCATTTGTTGAAATGCAACTCTGAGCACCAGTACTTGCAGGTTGTGCCCAAAACTTTTATAGATCCACAATGGGGTGGTGCAAAGCAGCCCACTTCTACACACGTACCCCTCTGCGTTTTCAATGATCCATGACTATAAACAAATGTTATCATTGCTTTGCATGCTCCTAGTATACTGTTGTGCTAATGTTAATCATAAGAAAATCCAGTCGGTACCTGTGAAGTCGTACAGCTGTGGCAATGCATCCATTATGATCCCTATCAGAGGGAGGTATAAAGCAGCTATTTTAGTTTTAATCTTTGACTTTGAATAGCGGGAGTCCAGATCGTGTGAACACAGCAGACTGAGCACTCCATTGACAGCCTTCTTCTGTACTTTAACTATCCTGCCGGAATAAACAAACAACAGATGGTCAACCATTTTTATTCCATGATGTTTCTATGATTGTCCCTACTAGAGGACAACTAGACATCTCCTTAGGCCAAGTGCAGGAGAATGCAACCTCAGTTAGGCAACTTGATTGGCATAGATGAGATGGGCTGAAGGACATGAGCCTCTGATTCTGAAGTTTTACTGTTGTTTTTGACACTTACTAATTTGGATCAGGCATTACACACACTATGATTGACATATATTAAAAAGGATCCTAAGCCATGAGCACGTATCAAAGCAAATTAATTGTGAGGAGTTTAAGATTTGGTGGAGAGGAGTTAATCAGGAGGACACAATGGGTCCCACTGATAGAATGATTGTAGCATTTCTGCCGGCTGAGTTCAGCTTATCAATTGAAACAGCTATCTTTTATATTGTATTAACTAAACTGGTCTGGCCGTTCCAGGATACAGGCCTGGGGACGATTGATCAATCCTTTCTCAGTTGGATTCAATAAAGGTCCCAGAAAAATAACACACACAAAATGCTGGTGGAACGCAGCAGGCCAGACAGCATCTATAGGGAGATGCGCTGTCAACGTTTCGGGCCAAGACGTCGACAGCACTAGTCCTGATGAAGGGTCTCAGCCCGAAACGTCAACAGCGTGTCTCCCTATAGATGCTGCCTTGCCTGCTGCGTTCCACCAGCATTTTGTGCGTGTTGCTTGAATTTCCAGCATCAGATTTCCTCGTGTTTGCCCAGAAAAATAACCTAGTTAGGTATCAGTCCGTCTTTTTTTTTTGCCAGTGTTTTCTCCCTTAGTTTACTTATTTATTCCCATTTAACCTTCCAGGATCTCCTTTAGGCAATGGGCTTTTATAGCTGGAGGTTTGGTTCCTGAGTCCACGGAGTGGTCACAAACTATTGGATGTGCACACCATGGGATGTCAGGTTGCCAAACCTTAACATCCCTGAAGGTCCAGCAGAAGGTTTCTCTCCTTTTTTGAATTGGATTAGCAGCATTGGCTGAAGGTGAGAATGGCTCTAGTATGTGGCATGTTATTCCTCTCCGTCCACAGAAGCGACAAATCAGATAGGCCTGCAATGCACTGAAACAGCAGGAGATGACGCCACTCCTCCGCAGCTCATCATGCAGTAGAAGCTGGTGCTCTAATGAATTCTTCCTCTCTGCTGGAGGAAAGGGCCTGAGCCCCAGGAAATGTGCCGTAACCTTATATAGGAACTGGGACAAGATTAACAATTGCAACCTTCTTTTCACCTATTTATGCTTTGAGACATGGGCACTGTGAGCATCTGCTGTCTGTCCCTAATCACCTTTGTGAAATCCAGCGGGAGTCCTTCCATGTTGAATCTAATGACTTAATGCTTTGCATGACGCCACCTCAACTGTGTCCTCACTAAAGGACTGAATCCAATTTTGACTATTCCATAACACACTTTGATGGAGCAACAGCGCACCCATCGCTGAGAGATATTCAGTGCCAGAGATCCCCAGCAAAAACCAAAACAGAGGTAGAAAGCCGTACCCTTCTGATTCTGTCTCGAGGGCCGCGACAAGTTCAGTGAAGAGAAGCCCAATCAGGAAGTGTTGCTGACGGTAATCCATCGAGAGCTCAAACATGTTGGCAATTTTCTGGTCTTGAACGCTTGAGCACGAACTAGAGTTCTGTCGAATTAAAAGAAATCGAAATATTAGTGTGCAAATTGGGGGCAAATGCTCATCTAACTGTGTTTATTTATTTGAATGGAATTATCCATCACCAGGAACCACTTGAAGTCATACACTGTAAAAAGAATATCTATAAACTGTAATGTCTGTGATTTTTATAAATGATTTGTATGGGCAAATGGAAGCATGGGTTACTAAGTTTGCATCTGGATATGGGGCTACATGGGAGTGAAGGGTTAGATCGATTTTAGAGTAGGTTAAAAGTCAGCACAGCATTCTGGTCCAAAGGGACCATGTACAATGATTTAAAATGAGCTGTACATCTATGTTTGTAAATGTATGCCACATGATATCAGGGTTGTATAATGAAAGGAAAATATTTTAGCCATATTTTCCTGAAAATGTAGTAACAAATGACAAAATAAACTTATTAATATCAGTAGCTGGATTTGAATGTATAAATGGCCAAAACCTTTTTCCTTCTACAAGAGAATCACCGTAGATTTAAGGTAATGGGCAGACATTGTAAAGGAGACCTGAGGGAAAAGATTAAACACAGTGTGTGGTTGACATCTGGAGCTGGCTACCAGAGGAATCAGTTACAATGACTATATTTAAGAGGCATTTAGACAGACACTTAAACAGGCAAGGCATATGAGGATATAGCTCTAATACAAGCCAATGTGATTAGTAAAGATGGGCAAGAAGGTTGTCAATTATGTGATAAGCCAAAGGACCCATTTCTATGCTCTAAAGCTGAAATGTAGGAGGCCGAGGAGTGACCTTGTATAAGTATATACAGTAAAATCATGAGGGGCACAGATAAGTAAATAAAGTTTTTTCCCAGGGTAGAGTAATCTAAAACTAGAAGGCATAGGTTTGGGACAAAAGGGGAAGAATTTAAAAGCAACCCAGTGAAGTGGTGGGAGGCAAGTATTTCCACTCAGAGAGTGGACGGTCTTTTGAACAAGCTGCCACAGGAAGTAGCACAGGCTGGTTTACAATAATGTTTATAAGACATTCTGACAGGGAAATGGACAGGAAAGGTTTAGAAGGATATGGAACAAACACAAGCTAATGGGACTGGCTTACATTAGTTGGCCTGGACAATTTGGGCCTTTGGGCCTGCATCCAGGCTGAATTGAAATATTAGTGTGCAAATTGTGCAATTAGTGTGCAAAAATCTAATTGGCAGGACACATTTGCAGTAATTTTTCTAAGGGTCAAAGACATTGAAGCCATTTCCAGGGGCAACGAAGTGAGCTACCAGCTGCAAAAAAGGCCTGGTATTGGGCCTGTACTATGTTGGCCCAACATCAGCACCATTTAACTGGCAGCAAAGCAAGACTAGAGGAAGGGAGTTTTGCGGTCATAGCCAGGCAGTCTTTTGCATTTGTAGCCATATTACTCAGTCTCCTCGAGCCCTACCATGTTTTGTGGTTACCTCTCTTCTGAACTTACAACCAACTCAAATCAAACACCATATGAATGACTGTAAGCCATTGCTTATAACTGTATTGCGCTCAAAGGTATGGTTGGGTAACATTTTTTACATTTAAATTTCTGATAAAAAGTTGTGTCCCGAGCACTAGAAGCCTAGTTTTTAGTTTTGTTGATAGATAAACAAGATAGAAGTGCTTTAAATTATATAAGAGGAAATTAAGGGCCATGTTTTGATGTTCAGAGCAATTTTCTATTAGCAGCCTATCCATTTGTATGAATAAAACATGTTACCCTGTAGTGTACAAGAAACATGTAGTCCACGTTTACAGAACTAGAGGGTCTGGAGTTGCTATGTTGCCTCCTTACCTGCGATGATATCGAAGGACATGGAGAAGCAGGTGCGGACAGATTAGTGATGAAGAAAAGGTTCAGACTGAGATAGTGTTCATGGCTGCAGAGGATCCTCAGGAATTCCAAGCGCATAGAGATGAGGGTGGGCATTGACTGCAGTTTGTTTGATAGCTACAATGGAATAGGTTAGAAAGAACACTGATGAAACATTTAACTAATACAATGCTCCATTACTGCAGATGGTGTTCCTCCCATCTAAAGTTGCTATCTCTTCCTTAGCAGTTATTCAACACTTCAAAAGTCTGATGCTAGGCAATGATGATATCAAGTTATAAGGGGCATTACAGTTAAGTCACTTCTACCTCTTAACACACACGCACGCACACACACACACACACACACGAGAATAAAAAAGCCAAAATGACGGTTATCTCTCTATTCAAAGGGTGAAAAGGCTAATAGTTACATATGAGAGCATTCTGACTGAGATAAATTCAGTATTATTCAGAATCAAACTACAGGAGTCAATGTGCAGGAATGTAAAAAGCTGCAGGGAGTAGTGGACTCTGTCCAACAGCTTACTGACACATTCCTCCCTATCATCGGTAGAATCTACACGAGACCATGCCTCAAGAAGGCAACATCTACCAACAAAGATCCCCACCATACAGGTCATGCTCTCTTCTCACAGTGACTTTGGGCAGAAGATTCAGGAACAGCTATCTGATCCATTTCCCATTGTAAGCTGACTCATTTTCCCGGCCAGCAAGAGCAGATGCCGACCAAGAGCTTATTTTGTATAACAAACAAATACTTCCCTGAAAGAGCAGATTGGGGTAAGGGCGGGGTCAATAGGCTGGATAGAATTCTTGCTTTCACTCAGTGCAAATAGCACAGGATAAAATTCTAACCTCTTGTACATATTCCAGATAGACAGCAATTTTACATATGGATTCACTTGATAATGGAGGTTGTATAAAAGATGCACATTAATAGAATACAACAACACTTTCCTAATCTGCTGACAGTTATATTCCTTAACCCTATTGGGGTCGATCTGGTAAGAAACCAGTAGAAATGGAAAGGAATGTGAGGAAATGGAAAGTCACAATGAGTGACTGAGCTAGTTTAGGCAAGGACACTGGAAGTAGCTTCTCCATCAACTCCCTTAATTATAGGTTCTGGCCTCATAAGAAACATGTGTATATGTCAGATACTGTATATTGTTACCCTAAGAAATATAGTAAAAGGGTATAAAATAAATTACGTATAAGATAAAAACCGTTTGCAAGATCAAAGCTCCAAACTTATGTCATGGGATACAGATGGAAGTCTTCTCCCACTGTTTTAGCAGAAGTATTATCCATTTAGAAAAAAACTGTCAAATACAACACTGAACTAGTAGAGAAATAATCTCAGCTCAAAATATTTGGCATAGGCATATCAATATTTCATCATTTATTAACACAATAAATTAATTTAGACATTTTCAACTCACCTTCTCAAACTATTCATTGTAAAGAAAAACTGTAACCTGAAGCTTAAATAATTATGTAATGAAGCATATATGTTATCAATTGAATTGCTCTGGGTTTCTACATTAAAATTGCAAAATTATAACTTGTACTTTACCTGGCAGCAATAATTCTTAATTAGATTGAACACAAAGCCACGGTCCATGAGGGAAAGTAAATCATACAGGAAAAATGCCAAGCTTATGTTGATTTTTTCAGCTTGTTCAGCTTCCTATGATTAGAAAAATATAAAATCAATCTATTAGCAGCAGACAAAATAGCTCCTAAAATGTCAAAAGCTTTTGTGATGTAATTTTAAATGAGTTCAGCTATGGACTAAGGCCTTAATAATGACAAGGTTTCAAGGTGGAGAATCCAATAGCAGATAAAGGACGATAGACTGGGGACCTCGAAGTCAGCCTTCCTTGAACCATTGCTCAAAAATGTCAATTAATTTAGCTGTCTGTCTGGCATCCAAGGTTGTTAGTTAGTCTGCGTATTCCACACCCAGAGAGCTACAGGAAGTATCTTTGGAAAACTGCAGGATGAGTCATCAGCTTTGGGATGGGCAAAGGCCTGGGGAGAGCATTCCTGCTCCAACTAGCCCACCTAGTGTGAACTTTCAGTGCTTTCCCTCGGCTGCCAGCATAATGCTATTGACAGGCAGGAAATGGATTAGTCCTCCCTTTAGCTCTTTTATGCCATTATACAGGCTTAGCTACTGAATGCTATTTGGCCCACAGCTGGTTTCACAGAGAAGACCTCTCATTGGCTTGATGTGGATATATATGCACTTAAATCATAAGAACGATAAATTCACATTGTAGAATACTGATATTTTAACCACTGCCCATGAATCTGGAGGGTGCTAGGTGACTGCAGTTAAGTTCACTGCCCAATTCTCAAAGAACAGGAATGCATAATGAAGTGAGTAAATCTATAATTTTCCTGTTGTACTTGAAAGAAAAACATGTGGATATTCTGCTAGAAGTGTAATAAACAGAAACACAGCCTGCAGCCCACTGAACCAAGAATGATCATTGGCAATACACAGGGAATTCAAGAAAAAGTCACTTTTTTTTTGCTTTAGGAAAGTTTAAGTTGATTTGTTTCTCAAAATAGCCAGACACAATATTTGACTTCAGCTTCTCCAAATTGCAGCGTGAATACTATCATATTATGATCACTTTCTCCTAAGAGTTCCTTTACCTTAAGCTCCTTAATCAAACCTGGTTCATTACACAATACCCAATCCAGAATTGCCTTTTCCAGACTGCTCAACTGCAAGCTGCTCTAAAAAGCAATTTCACAGACGTTCTAGAAATCCCCTCTCTTGGGATCCAGCACCAAGCTGGTTCTCCCAATCTACCTGAACATTGAAGTCCCTCACGACTATCATAACATTGCCCTCATTACATGTCTTTTCTATCTCCCACTGTAATTTTAGCTCACATCCTGGCTACTGTTCGGAGGCCAGCATATTACTTCCATCAAGGCCTTTTACACCCTTGCATTTTCTAAACTCTACCCACAAGGATTCAGCATCTTTCAATTCTGTTTCACCTCTTCCTAAGGATTTGATTTTTATTTTTAACCAACAGAGGGGCTGGGGTAGTTTTTGCCATCCCACTCCCTCTACCTATCTGCCTGTCTTTTTGATCCTTGGATGTTAAACTCTTAAGTATGATCTTCTATCAGTGCTGACTCAGTGATTCCTACAACGTCATATCTACCACTCTCTACAAGGTGCTCTACTTTATCCCGTGTATCAAGTGCATTCAAATGCAATACCTTCAGTTCTACATTCATCACCCTTTTCGATTTTACCCCCATGTTAGATTGACTGCAATTTTGCCCTATCATCTGCCTGTCCTCCCTCACAGTCTCACTACACACTGCATCCACTTCTTTATCGACTACCCCACCCTCAGCCAAAATCATTGAACCCAGCAAGGCTCCCTATTTGAATATTTCCACATGCAGCAAACATATTCTAAGTAAAGAACAATACCTTCTGCTGTTTTACAAGAATCGTAGCGATCTCTGAAGTAACAACATTGACGATAGTAGTAATATCATCCTTGAAGCGATCAGAGAAGCGTAGTTTTCGGGAAGAATCTTGCTTGTTCATCTGGCAGATGTACTGGGCCATACTTTTGACCTTTCATGCATGATCAAAGCATTTGTGATATTAGATCAAAGGAACCACTGAAACTGTACAAATGCTCTTTCATTTATGAATCACATTTTAAACCTCAGGACATCATAAACCTTTTTACTGCCAATTAAATGCTCTGACATAGGGAAAGTTACACAAGCCCATTCCACAAAGAATAGTTAGATAATGAATAGATCATCCATGTATGGTAAAACTGACTGATGGACATTGATGTGGGGCTTGGGGAACACAGGCTTTTCTTCTTTAAAATAGTGACATGTGATATTTGATTTCTACCAAGAAGGTTGACAGGGTTTTGATTTGTTGTCTTATCTGAAAAGTAGAACCATGTACAGTGCAGCATTCCTTAAGAATTGACAATAGTTCTGTACATAAGTTTTGGAATGGAAGACAAACCATCGTCTCTTTAGTTGCAGGGCATCCTACAGTGCTGGAAAATGTCTGCAGGTAAGTTGAAGAATTTCACAGTAACGTCAAACTTTTTAAAACATGGTGAAAAAAAGAAGTAGCAACAGTCAAATAAAGGACAAAGACGATAAGAGCTTGTCAAAACAAGCTGAATTTGAATCAAAAATACAACTTCACACTGGCAAACTGAAAATGAATTGTGGAAAGTAGAAAAAGAAAGTAAAACGAAGTAATTGATAAAAAAACAAACATTCAGGAAAGGGATCTACATTTTTCAGGATATGGGCATTTCTGGGAAAAAGAACTTCAATCTGGCAGTTTCAAATTATATTTGTATAAAATATTATACAGGGATATTAATAAGTTTCAGCAGAAAATCCCAAGAACATTTTTGTATGCATAAACTTGACCACTGAGAGCTCAAAGAATGAGGTATGCTTAAAGCCACTTTCCTTCAGCACTGACCATGCTTAATTGCCATGGGCTGTTAATGGTTTGCTGTGCCATTTAAATGGCAAACCTTTTGGTGAGTCTGATGATCACATATTGGTCATATGGGTTAAGGGTTCCTTAAAGACCCTAACGTTTTTCTTAAACAATGATTCAGTAGTTTTGTTATATTTTTTTTAACTCCAGATCATGAAATGAATTTAAATTTCACAGCTACCATGATGGGATATAATCTTTGGTCTCACAATTATTGGCTTGAGCCTCTAGATTAATAATTCAGTACCATACCCAACTAGGAATATCAGTAGGATTAAAGATAACAACCTGTTTGGAAAAAGGAAATGGCAAACAAATCTGGTCAGGTAATCTGTGTACATTCCAGCAGTTATATCTGTGTGGAAAGAGTTACAAGCATACAAAATGGTTTCTGCATGTAGACTATGTGCGTTTGGTACCTACCAAAAGTTCAAAGAAGAACCAGGCATACTTGAAGACATTTTCTCTCACCATGCCAGTGCTGACCACCATCTGCAATGCTAGCTCTTCATGAAACTGCTGAATGATAATTAAAAACACTTTTAAAATATCTTTTCTAGATTTACAATGTCCTAGTCCTTGTCCTGTACTTGAAGGAGTGCTATTGGACATTGTGAATAGTATAGGATTTCTTGATGGTTATGTAAAATAGAATTTGTTTCTGTGATCCATTCCTTATCATGAAAGAGTAAGTGATAAAAAACTTTAGTTTTCTTAAAGTATTCTTCTTGTGTTTATTGCAGAACACAGAATGTTCAATCTGTTCTATAAATCAATTGGCACCTAACCTCATGAGTGTTTCCAACACTTTCCATTTGTATTTCAGATTTCTAGCATCTGATTCTATGATTTTCATCTGAAGATTGATACTTGCTTAACTGAACAATTTAATCCAAAGCAGCATAAAGTTCTAGGTCAGTGATCAATCTGCTGGTGGAACTCAGTGGGTCAAGTGGGCCATCGGTGGAGAACATGAACTGTTGATGTTTCCGATCTAGTCTCTGCACAGATGCTGCTTGATCTTGTAAACTCCTCCAGCAGAGTATTTGTTGCTCCACATTCCACCATCTACAATCTTGTGTATCCCTAAAGTTCCTGGTCATTTGATGAAGTCTGATAAAGGAACGTTTCTATAACTATCTTGCCTTTTCTCACGAAACAATCTAAAATTAGGTTCAAACTTGTTCAGTGATAGGTGAGCTTTTGTTTACCAACACCCCCTCAAGTTCCACTGGAGCCCCATGGAAAGCAGAGTGGAATGATGGAAAAATCTCTGCAACAAAGACAAAAAATACTTTCAGAGTTATTTGGAAGTTCTGTTGCACCGTCTAAGATTTAGAGGCAGCAGGTTCAAATATTTCTGAAGAGAAAAGTGGGAATTTCTTTCTAATGTTCTGCCTTACTAATCTCCTCCATTTGTACAGATAAGGCTGACTCCAGCGGCCTGATTCCTGCTACCTATTACCAAGCATTCTCCATGGGGTGCACCAAAAGAGATTAGCAATTAAAATTTGAAACAAGTCAAAAAACACAAAAACTAAAATTCTAGTGTGAAGGACTGAGCAGAAGATCATTGCAGAAATTAGTGAAGCCCAGATGGCAACAAATGACGGGAGTTCTAGACTCCATTGCTTTTTAGATAGGAATGTTTAGACTAACTCTTTACAATTTAACAATTTTGCATCAGTATTCAATAGCCATTTTAGTTAATATATGATCCAAATTAGGAATACTAGATCTACAATAAAACATAAGAAATATATCCTATACTAAATGTGATCAGTAGATAAATAGATGTGACAGTTACTTACCTTGGGACATATCCAAACTAAAATATAGAAGCTTTATGATTGTACTGCTGTTTTGTTAATAAAGGCTTGGATAATGTGTAGTAGCTCTGATAATTGGCCTTTTTTTGTTTGCATTGCAGAATAAATTTACTAATGTCATTACAGCCATAAATTTTAGTCTTTAAGCAACAGGTGATAATCATGAAAAATTTAACACGTGCCTTCAACAAAGGGCGCACACACATAGGAGTGAACATTCTGCTGTGGGAAAAGAGATCATTATTAAAGCAGAACAAAACCATTTAGGATCCATACAAAAGGAAGACTGCCACACAAACAGCAAAGTATCAGTCATTATTATATTAGTGATTTCATGCATGTACACAGACAGAACTGCAGCAAACATCAGTTTCCCCAACAGAGGACAAAACTGTTAAAGTCAGGAAGTATTGTTAAAAATGCACCTTTTCCTCTTCTATTGGACTGTGGGTGTAAAGAAGAATTAACTCTTGGACCCTTTGAATACTGGGTGAGGAGCTCAGTCAATAATTTGTATTATCAAGTGGGAAATTAATTGATTAAAAAGAATCCTCAGATGATTTCAGAAAGAGGGTTGCTCATGTAATACAATCCTTAAAATCCCGGAACCAGTAGGGCTGAATGTTAATCCCCAAACTCACTCCATTCCACAGGACAGATCTTCATGTGTCTTCATTTTAAAATATTTGCTAGGTCAGGCATCAAACTAAGTTTGTAAAAAGAGGCACTGGAAAGTGACATTGAACAACCACAACAAAAACATGAATTAAAAATGGCCTTATCTTATTGTGGTTACATGACAAAGGGAGTCAACTTAGCTCTCTGATTAAATGTTGACTCTTGCTAAAGCAATCTCATTTGCCTCTTTCCCCATACTTTGCAAATGATTCTGCAGTGTGCTTATCTGATTCTTCACCAAAGGTGTTGATTCCATTTCCATCACTGCCAGAGGCAGATAATTCTAAATTCTAAATACCCTCTGAAAATAAAAAAAGTACGTGGGTGCCCCTTGTCCAAAGCTTTAAATCTATGCCCCGATCTTTGAACCATTGCTATTTGGAATGGCTTCTCTTTATTTACTCCATATAAATCAATTAGGATCCTCTCAATCTTCTTTCATCTTAAGAAAATATTAGATGACCAAAATTTGGGTAATAGTGGTGGGTTTCAATAAACGTTTTACAAAAGAGGTAGAAGTGGAATAATTTAGGGAGGGAATTCCAGAGCTGATGGCAATGCTGACTGAAGACATGGTTAATGACAATGGTGTGATTAAATTTGAGAATGACCAAGAATCCAAACTAAATGTGTGTAGAAATCATAAAGTTTAGCATTGGAGGAGCTTTCAGAGTGAATGGAGAGAGGATCAAGAGGTAATTTTAAAACAAAACTGATGATTTTAAAATAGACATTGCCAGACTGCGAACCAAAGAATAATTGGGACATTACAAACAGAATTTCAAGATTGCCAAGGGTAGATGGAGGATGTAATGCACTTGAATAGTTGATTTCTGAAGAGAGAAAGACATTGAAAGGAGTTTCAGCAGTAGATGTGCTTTGAGAGCTTTAGAATCAGGTGATGCTGTGGAGGGTGAATTTTTGCATAGTTATTAATGGAAGAACATCACTCCACTTTTGACTGGGGTTCACAGACAATAACAAGGTTTGGTTAGAAAGAGGAGGGATAGAACTGTAGCTGGGGAACTGAGTTTGTGGGGGGGGGGAAATCAAAGGTAACATTTATGTCTTCCCAATGTATAGCTGGAAATTCTTTCTGTTTGTTGGACAGGCAATCTGGCAGCATAGATACATTAGATGAATGATGTAAGAAGAGAACTGGTGACATGGTGAGTATAGTCAGTGTAGCTGCGCAGACTGTACACTGTGGTATTGAATGATGTATTCAAGAGGTAACTGAAGTTGAGAAACAGGAAGGATCCGGTTAGCATGAGGGATAACAATTTATACATGGGAAGAGATGCTACTGCAAATGATCCTCTGGATATATTGCAAAAAATGAGAATGGAATCCAACAAGTGCAGTCCCACCCAGCTAGAAGATGGTGGAAAAGTATTGAATGTGAAGGGTTTAGTCAATCAAGGATAGCAGGGAATGAACAAATGTGGATAGGTTGCCTTTGTCACAGGTACTGTAACTATGTCAGAGGTTGTTTCATTACTGTAACCACGGCAAATACATTATTGGAAGAATTCCAAAGTGATTTCCAGGAAGCAGGGTCAAGAAGATGGGAAGAAAAGAGAGATGGGTAGAAATCAGAAAGCATTTGGTTTGATGTGGAGAGGAGCAAAGACGGCAAATAAGGAGGAGGGGAGAGTATTTGAAGTGATGGAACCATCAGCAACATCACTGAACACGATCATTAGAGAAAGAAGCTGGCTGGTTGGCAGTCTCATGCAACTGGGATGATGGTTTGCCAAGAGAAAATCTGCAAAGCATAGTAATTCAAGGATAGGGCACAGGGAATCTGAGATGGGAGGGAAGTGACTGAGGTATTTGATTAAACAGTTTTAATTGTAACGACAAAAAAGCCATGTGGTCCCTCATTTTAGGAGGTGAGTGTGGAAGTGGCATGGGTTAGTGTGGTTAAGAAGATGGTTTGCAGTGGAATCAAAAGCTTGGGGAGTAGCTTTACTTTCCAAGCCGAACCTGGAATACCGAGCAGTCTTGGAGATGAGATCAGGGGCTTATTGTACATTATGGGGCACGACAGTAGTGTAATGGTTAGTGGAACACTATTACAGCTTGGGGCGTGCAGTTGGGAGTTCGATCCCGTTGTCCTCTGTAAGGAGTCTGTATCTTTTCTCTGGGTGCTCCGGTTTCCTCCCACAGTCCAAAGGTGTACCAGTTAGTAGGTTAATTGTCATTGTAAATTGTCCCATGATTAGGTTAGGTTTAAATCAGGGGCTGCTGGGCGGCACAGCTCGAAGAGACAAAGTGCTTATATAAAAAAAATTATACAGCTCGGTCAAATTTGGCTGTCAATGATGAAACAAATTACTCATTTGAGTCTCCATTCCTTGGATTTAAAGGAGCAAGGGAGAAAAGACCCACTTGAGAAAAAAGTAATGATTTCAGTAGGCCTGAAAGATGGAGATTGGCTGAGCAGCAGAAATCTTGTGTCAAGAAGAGGACCAAAGCTTCAGGACACAACACACAGCTGTTCAAATTTGCAGGAACACTTTGTTGTTATTGTTTCAGTTATTAAGATAGTATGCTCAGCCACATAGGGTAAAAATTACGAAAACTCCACTTCACAAAACCCTCAGTTTAGATCTGTCAATTTTTCTGATACTACTTCACCTTTTCAATTCTACAAACAAAACAAAGTGACCGAGATTCAATCAATATAACATGAGTTATCACTTGAACTACCAACACAGCATTCAAAGGGTATGATGTCTGATAACTAAACAGGAAGTGATATTTATCTGTATCAGTGAGACAATGACACAGCTAGCTGAGGTGTTGCTTTGCAGGTCCAGTGACCTGTGCTCAACCCAAACCCCTTGTGCTGTCTGTGTGGAATCTGACAGGAGCAGATGGAATTGGGGAGTTTACAGGGAAATTAGTGGGGTAATGGGAGCGCAGCAACTTTATGGGTCAAATGGCTTCCTTCTGTGCCATAAAGAAATATTGAATTTTTAGCTTACATAAAGAAGAAAATGTTCATTATGGAAATCTTTTGTGAATATAAATGACCCAAAACAAATAAACTTTAGTTTATTATACATTGACTATTTTGAGAGAACATTTAATTGTCCTGGTAACAGGACATAGCTTAAGTGTTATCTATTTTGGGTATGAGTACAATGGTATCAAAACGAAAAAGATCTGCTGCAGCAAAGGTTGGCATGTTGAGTCTGCAGGCTGAAATGGAAATGAAGGGTTGCTTAATGATACTGGTGTTGGATTGTAGTTAGGGAGGTCAACAGTGGAGATATTGTCCGGTTACTCTTTAGCTGCTTCAAGTGGCCAATTTCCTCTATTTTATTCTATGAATGGTCAATTTTGAAATAGGTGAAGAAATGACAATTTGTATTCTTCTATATTTCAAAAAATTCACTATCCAGCCTGTACAATTATGCCCAAACTCATTATTTAGTTGAATAAAGTCCAGGAACCAAAGCAGGAAATCATACATGCCCAGATTTGGAAATTAGATGTACTAATGATTTTATCAGTAATGTTTCTGTTTTATATTATTTTGAGCTATTTTTTGTTTTATTTAAACTTTCCCTGGTTCATTTGCCATAGCAAATGAAATAAGTTGTTTAATTGTAAGTTATCAAAAATGTTTTAAAAAACTTAATATTAATTAAAATCTAGGCTACTCATGTAACATGTATCATGACATTATTTTGTGTTTAGAATCAAGGCCTAAAAAGGATGCAGAAAGCGTCCACAAAAGAGATATAATGTTCACAGAAGTCTGAATGTGTAGAATGAGTTGACAATGCATATTTTTTCATTGAAGAAATGGAGCAGGACAAACACAAGACAAATACTTGCATTTCATTTTAACAAACTATGTTGTCAGGTGCAACATCCTTTGTGCTATGTGGCAGTCTACCTTTTTGTTTGACGATCGTCCAACAGAACCAGCGTTGTTGAAGTAGCTGCTAACTTCCACATAGGAAGACATCCGAGAACCACTTCGATCCATTCCCTGGAGTAAAGATCCAGGAAGAGACAGGGCAAAGGTAACATGATCAATACATGGTGCAGTTATCAACTTTGACAACATTACATAAATGTTCCAGGAATGGGATTAATAAATTGTCAAAAACAACTCGCATTTATGTAGCACTGCCAATTTAGATGAAAATCGCTCCAGGTTCTCCAGAACATGAAAAAAAAACAGTATAAGCAAACCCGGTCAAAAAGGGAAATGGTGTTGTTGAAAGTAACGCAGGAAAGGAGAAGCGAAGATTCAGGAAGGGAATTCCAGCATACAGAGCTCACCAGCAAAAGAAGGAAAATGGATTCAGGTAAAGACATTGGAAACAAAGGAGTCTGAGTAGGCATGGGGAGATGAAGAATGGATGAAAAATTTGAATTTTTGAACCAACATAAATCAACAATAGAGGAGCCCCACAACAGAGGTTGGTGTCAGCAGGGTCTGATACCCTTGTCCACTCTTTTTTGTTCTAGGGCATTACCCACCCATAGTGAACTGTTCATTGATAGCACAGACAGATAATCTTAGCCAGATAACCAACATTGCTTATACAAGGTTTGGAAGATTCTTATTGTCAACCAATGATCTTAAATACCAGAAACTGGTCTCTCTAGAAGAACAGGAGTCTGAAAAGTAAAAAATTTAAAAAAGTAAAAAGTTTATAAATATTTCCTTCTTTTATAGTTCCTATAATATTGCTTCATTCCTTTAAGGTCATTTTTAAATCATTCAGCAGACTGTCATTGTATTTGCATCCTATTGATATCATTTAAAGAAATTCCACTTAATGTTTTATCCCTGATCAAAATTCAGAGAGCTAAGGTAAAGTAAAGGATTTAAACTTATTTTGTTGTTTTGTAGCTGAGAATTTGGAAATGGGCTATCTCTTCTTACAAACTGCCTTTAACCATCGAGTGAGCATGGGGTCAGGGTGTGCTGGAAATTAAGATTAACCTCTGAGACTCAATGACCTGCACCACACTCAGTAAGGAGGCTCCCGAGAAAAGTACATAAAGGCTGTTTCAAGCAACAGTGTGCGGAGAAAAAGACAGCAAGGGAGCAAGAAGCAACTGGGAGAGAAAGGACAGCGTGGCAGAAGGCAGGTTCTGAATCTGTCTATGAAGAGAGGGGAGCTACTTAAATCAGCGTTGCATAAACAGTCTTTAAGGTATAAAGCACAAAGACAAGATCTTCAGCCCATCTTGCGCCTGCCAACCAAGATGTCTAACTGAAGGTCCTCAGTCTCAACACCACGGCCAAGGAAAACAACGTCCCTCATTCAGTCTGTCAGTATGTTGTTAGTTTCATTGAAGAGTACAGCACAGGAACGGGCCCTTCGACCTTTTGAAATTAAATCCCTCTCATACTTCTAAACTAATAGACACAAACTTGTTTGATCCAATTGCTCCTCACACAACAGTAGCAAATTGTTCACTGGCTGTACTCCAATGCAAGTACATCCATAACAAAGACCCTTCAGTCCTAATGAAAGGTCTTGCCCTGAAACATTTAATTTCCACCATAGATGTTTCCTGACCTGCTGAGTTCCTCGAGCATTGAGTGTGTGTGTGTGTGTGTGTGTGTGTGTGTGTGTGTGTGTGTGTGTGTGTGTGTGTGCACGTGCTTTTCCATAACAAATATATCCCTTCTTAGCTAAAGATATCAAATCTGCACACAATCCTCTAAATGTGCTCATCAAGGTCCTGTCTAGTTGTGGCAAGACATACTTGTAAATTAACTCAAGATACCTTACTGTGAAAGCCAATATGTAGTTCTTTTTTAAACGTTTCACCGCATCTACATGTTTCCTTTCAACTATTGGTATACAAGTGAATTAATATTCTCCAATCGCGGATAATTTAAGTAATGCATTGCCTTTGTGCTTTCCATAGTGAAGCAGATAACTTGGCACATATTCATCTTATACTGCATCTGTCCACACACTCAATATGTAGAGTTACACCACGGTAACAGTCTCTTCCGACCCAATGAGCCTGTGCTGCCCAATTACACCCAAGTGACCAATTAACCTACGAACCCATACGCCTGTGGACTGTGGGAGGAAACCAGAGCACCCAGAGGAAACCCATGTAGCCATGGGGAGAAGGTACAAACTCCTTACAGGCAGCAGCAGAACTGAAACTGGGTCGCTAGTGCTGTAATAGCGGTTTGTTAACTGCTGCGCTACTGTGCAGCCTCTAACAGATCTAAAATGCTTTGAAGACTCTTTGCTTTGTCTCAATATGGCACTTAGTTTAGCATCAAAGGCAAATATTGAAATATTAAATACTGTTCCCTTATTTGGGTAATTGTGAATAGTTGAGATCCAAATACTGATCACTGCAATACTCTGCTAGTTGTTGCTTGCCACACCAAATGACTCACTTATCACTGTGTTCTGGATTCTGGATATGGATTCCTGGATCGCAGGGGTACTGTGCAGATCAGTGCTGCACCGATTACCTCCATTTCTCACGATTGTGGGCTAGTGCCTGGGTTGAGGCAAAGCTCTCTCCAGTCCACTCAGCAATGTTGTCTGCTCATTTCTTCCTCTAACTGCCCCTTTTTCCTTTCCCCCTGCACCCTCCCCTGAAGAATGGTCTTTGAGAATCCACTTGATCTTGTTATGTGGCCATACCATCTCATTTTCCTCTTCGCTTTTCAATCCATTCCAATGCGTTACCCACAATACCATACACACGACTAATTCTACACATTAGTCAATTATTTTGGTCATTATCAAAGTTTCACGTACACGTTTTATTCCCCCCCCCCCCCAATCTGCTCTATCAGTTATTTTCTCAAAAAACTGGTTCTATATAATGGAGTTTCTTTTCCACAAATCTATGTTAATTTTGGTCCACTGATATTTTCTAAACATTTACATATCTTTTCCTTTACAGCTATCTCTATGTCCTCCTCTTCTGATGTTTGGTCAGCTGACGTGTTGTCACTTTTTAAAAAGAGGGTATACATACGCCACTCTCCAATTTTCAGGAATAATTCTCTATCTAAGAAAATGTGGAGGAAGGTAAGCAGCACACCCACTCTTTCCATGGTTATTCTCCTGAGTACTCTGGGATAAAAATGAAGAGGATCTGGGAAATCGATCAGATCTCAAAACCTAATATCTCAAGCTCCATATTAGAATTATAATTTCCTTTAGTTTCTCACTTGCCTTAGCTTCTTGGTTCCCTAAATTTCTGGAAAGATACCCGGTGCTTTTAAAATTATTAAAACATCGTCGTGCCATCTTGCTGTCTTGCATTGTGAATACTCCTGTTACTCCAGGGGCGGCATGGCAGTGTAGTGGTTAGCACAACTCTTTACAATTCCAGTGACCCGGGTTCAATTCCCGCAGCTGCCTGTAAGGAGTTGGTACGTTCTCCCCATGACTGGCTGGGTCTCCTCCCTCCCGGTCCTCTGGTTTCCTCCTACAGTCCAAACACGTATCAGTTGGCCGGTTAATTGGTCACTGTAAATTGTCCCATGATTAGCTAGGTTAAAACTGGGGATTATTGGGCAGCGTGGCTCGAAGGGCTTGAAAGGCCGACCCCATACTGTATCTCAATAAAATAAATAAGTAAAACTTAATGTGGGGGATTTACACTTGACTTCAAAGTTCAAAGTGAATTTATAATCAAAGTACATCTATGTCACCATATACAGCCCTGAGATTGGCTTTCTTACAGGCATATTCAGTAAAGGTCAGACTTCATTGATCTTTCTACTTTTGCATTTAAACATTATTTTTTCACTTATATTTCAGAATTCTGCTGAAGGCAGCACCAAACAGAAAACGTCAGGTGGACCAACTGAAGGAAGGGATAACATTATAAATGCGCTGGAGATAAAAATTAGCTGCTTATTTTGGTTAGCAAGCAGCATAGACATATGCTGCATTTATATACTAAATAAAGATACTGTATTAGTAGTGTTTAATATCGTTTTATAGTAACAACAATGAATAAAGAGCAAAAATTTAAGTGAGAAAGTGGAATGTAAAGGATATTGAAGAAATATGATAGATAAATAATTGACAACTTGAGGAATTGAGGGCTTTGGGTAATTGGTACGGAAGTAGTTGAAGCCAGCATAGATCAGTCATTGAATGATGGAGCAGGCCCGAGGATCCTGGTAGCCGACACCTGCTCCCATTTTCTTGCGATCTCGTGCAGGAAAAGTTAAGGTGTACAGTGTACGTGTGCCATAGCAAAAGGAAGAAGATAAAGGTGACACTGAACCATTTTGTAGACAATCTTGGTGAAAAATGCAAAGGTTCTTGGCCCCCATCCTGCATAGAGGAGTGAAGTGAAAGTCCAATCAGTCAGCCTTAATGATGAAAGTGGTTTGTAATACTTTGCTCGAAGGTCCAACCAACGGCAATGTTGGAGGTTTTGCTTTGGAAGTGCGGGGTTGAGGTAGCATAGGCAATGGGAAAAGAGCAGCTCCTCCAATGGTTTCAGGCGTCTTTTAAGAATTTACCTGTGATACCCAAAATAACAGATAGTTATAAATTGATAAAATGAACTAGTGTGGCAGACTGAAGGAAACATTAGTACTTACACATTTGTTTTTCAAAATATCTATGAATTTAGCCCGAGCCTGCAGAGTGGAACTGGCTATCCTTGGATTAACACAGGGTGATAAGAGATGACTAGAAACATTTTGCAGCCCTTGGATACCGACAATGGAATTTATTTCCTCTCATTTCCCAAATACTAATAAAACAGAAATCTCATCCACCGAAATAGAGTTGTAATTGATACAGTACAGCAATTGCAGGGTGATAATGTGAGCGGCAGGATTGACACAGAATTTCATATGATTCAGTTCTCTGAACTAAAGTGATTAGTTTGACTTCAATTCTCTCCCAGCCTTTGTGAAAAAAAGATATTTTGAAAAGCGGTTAGTTAGATTACATTTCTCTTACTGTTAGCACCATACCTTGGAAGAGGTAGAGTTCTTAATGTCTTCATCTGTCAAGCCCTGGATCCCTGCAATATCTGGATTGCTGCTGCTCAGTATGCGTGACTGCATGAGTCTGGACCCAACAAGGGCAGCACTGGAGCGTCCCACAGTGTAGTACCGACTCTCGGGAAACACAGTGGGCATCGCTGGGGCTAAAGGAAACAGTCTGCATCAGTGCCAACATCACAAAGCGGTCAATCATTTTTGGGAGAAGTATTAGAAGAGAAACAGGTTTACATACTAGGACTCTTCATTTTAGAGTCATAGAATCATAGACTTACAGTGTGGAAACAGGCCATTCGGCCCAACTTGACCATGCTAACTGTGTTGCACAGTGAGCTAGTCCCACCTGCCCAGGTTGGTCCATAATCCACTAAACCTCTTCTACCTGTGTACTTATCTAGACGTCTCTTAAATGTTCATAATGCGGCAGACTCAACCACTACTTCTGGGAGCTTATTGCAAATATGCACCACCCTTTTCACGAAGAAGCTGCCCCTGATGCCCTTTTAGATCTCTCACTTCCGATCTTAAACACGATCCCTCTTGTTTTTAGCAGCTCCTCGTTGTGACAAACGCTATGTGCTTTCGCACTGTCGCGCCTCTCACGGTCTTACATCAGGTCACCGCTCAGTCTCCCACATTCCCTGGAATAATGTCCTAGTCTGCACATCCTCCCCTCATAACTCAGGCCACAAGCAATAGCCTGGTAAATCTTTTCTGCTTAACTCTTTCTTGATAGTAACCTCTTTCCTCTAACAGAGTGACCAAAGTTGTCCACATCCTCCAAGTGAGGCCTCGCTGTCGTCTCATGTAACTACAAAGTAAGTTCCCACCTCCCACTCCTATATTCAGTGCCCTGACTGATAAATATTAATAGGTAATACAAATACACAAACACTGTGGATTTTGAAAATTATAATTAGCTCTTTTATGGTAAATACATGTATTATGAATATTATTATAATGCTAAATCAGGCAGATTTTTCAGAACCAATTGGCATTCTTGCCTTCATATCCACCAGCAGAAACAGAGCTTTTGTGCATTATCTGGTTGATCCCAGGTAAAACTACTGCCAATTAAAATAAACACATGTGCAAAGAGTGGAACGTGCTGATAAAATGTAATTTTTTTTTGCCATGGTAAAAGAAAGAAGCAAAACTGAAATCCACTTTAAAATATATCTTCAGTCTTAAAGTGTACAGAATGAATCACACCGATTATAAACTCTTTCAATTGTTATACCGTTTCCAGTAGAGCAGAGGAAGAAATGGTACTGAAAATGGATGTGGTGGCCTCAATAATAATTAATCTTCTTCCCTCCAGCCGGGAGGTGCTTTCACCTGCAGCTATACAGGGCTGCTGAGCGGCCCCCTAGTGGTGAAACACAGCTTATGCAATTCAAGGTGTAATTGATCAACTTCAGCCACGGAAGATTAAAATCAACATTATCAATTCTGGTTAAAATCAGTTTATGTTTCTGATGTTGTGTGAAAATTTGCTGAAACATGTTATGTATTAAGAAATAACAGATCCATGTTTCATGATTATGCTGATAGTCTCATGCTTCTACTTTTTTACTAGGCAAGCTAAGTTCCCAGGCAAATTTAAACTAATCAATTTAATTTTAAAGAAACCAATGTTAAAAATTTAGGCTAACATTAAAAGAAGAATTAGTTCAATATTTCAATGTGCTACAGAAACGTCATTATCCTTCTTGATTGAAATTGCATTGTGATATATGTTGACTTGAAGGGAATGAGGCAAACACAGGAAATAATCTTAAATGCAGTGATCACTTATTTGAATTTTCACTGCTTTTCCAAGGCAGCATTCCCTTATGTTGACACATGTAAGAAAGATAACAACAATGTAAAGTAAAAGAAATGGGGGAGGCGGTGACTAAAAGCTTGAAAGATCATCTGACAAGAAATCAAAAGATTGGTTTTGGGAGGAAATTCTAGGGAATGAGAAAGATACATAGAGAAGAAAAAAACTGCAATTGGGGTGAAATGAAGGACGAAGGATGCAGAAATAACTTTAGCTGGAGGAAAGGAGAAAGTGAAAGCGCCCTGGAGAAGGTGAATGGGAAGGATGGTGTCTGGTGATGCTTCAAGTAATCTTAAAGGATGAAAATTTTAATTGACAGGTGAACCAAGAGCCAATTCAGACCTAAGATGAGAAGAACAACACAGAGCTTTGGCATGGGACAGGCTATAGTTGGCAGAAGTTTAAAATGACAATGTGTGAATGGCCAACTTGTGGGTTGTTAGTACAACTGAACACTTGCAAACTTGGACTAGGAGGATGTAGGCAATGTGACAGAGGTAGAGGCATGTGAAAAGGTCGCAAAATGATTTAAAGAGGATCACAAGGTGTTGGCAATGGTACTGTGTTTGTGTCAGTGGCTGGTCTTCCCACATTCAGCTGAAAGAAATCATGGCTCACATGATTCCAGATCTCAGATTGAATTGATTTGAATTGAATTGATTTTATTACTTACATCCTTCATATACATGAGCAGTAAAAATCTTTATGTTATGTCTCCATCTAAATGTGCAATGTGCAATTTATAGTAATTTATAATAAATAGTATGTATAACAGGATAGTCAATATAACATAGAAATACAGTTGTGTCAGCATGAGTTAAGCAGGCTGATGGCCTGGTGGAAGAAGCTGTCCTTGAGCCTGTTGGTTGCAGCTTTAATACTGCAGTGGTGTTTCCCGGATGGTAGCAGCTGGACCAGTTTGAGGTTGGGGTGACTTGGGTCCCCAATGATCCTCTGAGCCCTTTTTACACATCTGTCTTTGTAAATGTCCTTAAGAGCGGGAAGTTCACATCTACAGGTGTGCTGGGCTGTCCGCACCACTCTCTGCAAAGTCCTGTGACTGAGGGAGGTACAGTTCCCGTACCAGTCAGGATGCTCTCAATCATGCCCCTATAGAAAGTTCTTAGGATTTGGGGGCCCATACCAAACTTCTTCAACCATCCGATGTGAAAGAGGTGATGTTGTGCCTTTTTCACCACATAGCCAGTATGCACAGACCACGTGAGATCCTTGTTTATGTTTATGCTGAGGAACTTAAAGCTGTTCACCCTCTCAAACCCAGATCCATTGATGTCAATAGGGGCCGCCCTGTCTCCATTCCTCCTGTTGTCCACAGTCAACTCCTTAGTTTTTGCAACATTGAGGGAAAGATTGTTTTCTTGATACCCCTGTTTTAGGGTGATGACTTCTTCTCTGTAGGCTGCCTCATTATTATTTGAGATTAGGCCAATCAGATTAGTGTCGTTAACAAATTTAATCAGCAGATTGGAGCTGTGGGTGGTGACACAGTCATGGGTACAGAGTAAAGGAGGGGACTTTGTACACAGCCTTGAGGGGCACCTGTGTTGAGGGTCGGAGGTGAGGGAGCCCACTCTTACCAGCTGCCATCAATCTGACAGGAAATCGAGGATCTACCTACACAGGCAGGGTGAAGGTTGAGGTCTCTGAGCTTCTTGTCAAGCCTGGAGGGAATTATGGTGTTGAATGCTGAACTATAGTCTAAGAACAGCATTCTCACATAAGCATCCTTCTTCTCCAGATGTGAAAGGATGGTGTGTAGAGCTGCGGCTATTAATCCTTCTTCTAACCAACATTATTTAAAAAAACTGTTTTTGCCTAGTCAGGAGGCTTAGACGGCATATACAAGTTTAAATAAGAAGAGTGATATATCCATCCATCTGTAATTCAAAGTGATTTCAGGGCCCTGAAACATGTTTTTCGTGTTTAATGAGGCAACCATACTGCTCTGATTGGAGCTTCGGTCCTTATTTGAGAAACTTCTCCTTAATGACAGTTAAATAGACATCAGCAGTGCATCAGCTAAATGCACCATTTCCAGTTTTATTCCATTGTGGTCTATCCACTGACTGGAGTAATAAATCAAGACTTACCACCTTTTGTCACCTCTTTCAGGGTATCAGACAGGCGAAACATGTAGTAGACATACGACATCAGTAAGCAATTGCGACCATGCTGATCTTTGCTGAGTCCTGGACTATTATGAAGGCTGTTAACTATTGAGACGACAGACTCGAATGTGAATTGAGCAAGGTTGGCTGCAAATAAATAGTGCAGATTGTTTGAATGAAAAAGATTGTACCACATGTGTGTAATAATTTCACATTCCTACAAAACAAGGTAAAAGAGAAAAATTTGGAAAATTTTGAATAATAATGGTAAAATGCAGGGAGAGGCAGACCTGGCCATTTTCATACTCTGGTGTGAAATTTCAATTCAGTCCCTTGGAATTGAGCACCATGATTTTGCGCCTTTTCTCCACATTTTAAACTGTGTAAATAACTCATTATTTACTGAACTTTTTATCCATGTAATTGCTAAAAGCAGAAGTTAAAAGTCCAAAGAAACAGAATCCTGGAGAATCATTTGAACTGATGTATTCTGATATGATTTAAATAATTAAAGGGACATTGTATTAGCACGTGAGCACTAGATAATAAATAACTAAATGTACCTGATATTGATTCCTGGAAAAGTTTCAGGAGAATTCAAAAATGAACTTGAAGTTAAAATAATTTAAAATCTAACTAATACTTCCTTCATTTTGTGACTTATGAACCAAACATCATCGGTTAATGTCACTAAAACTAATACATAAATCTTTCTTCTCTATCCTTTGTACCACATATGAAAGGTTAATCATTGGCAAACACAATATAAATCCATGACAGGGAGGACATATATGGGATGGGAAATGGGAAATTGTAGAGGTAGTGCCTTAAGAGCAGAAAAGAGGAAAATATGGATGTAAATGGATGCATGGAAGTGATTCTAGAGGTTTAGGTTTTGATAGCATGAACACTGGCAGTGAAATGACTGAATTTAGAAAGAAGTTATGGGCAAGAATTCCTGAAACACAGAAACATCAAAAAGGTGGCATCCATTATTAAGGACCCCCATCACCCAGGACATCCCCTGTTCTCATTGTTACCGTCAGGAAGGAGGTACAGAAGCCTGAAGGCACACATTCACCGATTCAGGAGCAGCTTCCTCCCCTCTTATGTTTGATTTCTGAATGGATGATTTCTCATATATGGGTGTCCCCCGCTTTACGCCGCTTCACTTTTATGAAAGACCTACATTAGTACCTGTTTTTGCTAACCGAAAGAAATCCGGAGGATCTTTGCTTTTATGAAAAAAGGCGGAAAGTGAAAATAGTGCTCAGCGTTTGTTTTGCAGCGAGCCGTTAGAGAGGCAGCGCGCATCCCAAGCAGCGTCGCCTCAAAGGTCCGAGAAATGGTGGCAGGCCCCACTTTAAACTTGTGTTGACTCCGAGGAAGGCTACTGTGACTGTGAACCCTTGTGTGGGCAGGTGTGTGCACATGCATGTACATGCCGATATTTTTTCGACAAATCTGTTTTTGGCTAAATCTTCCCGATTCTGGTAAGTGAAACTACACTATACATACGTTATTTCTACTTTATATAGGCTGTGTATTTATCATATCATTCCTGCTTTTACTATATATTACTGTTATTTTAGGTTTTATGAGTTATTTTGTAATGATTTGGTAGGTTATTTTTTGGGTCTGGGAACGCTCAAAAATTTTCCCATATAAATGAATGGTAATTGCTTCTTTGCTTTACGACATTTCGGCTTACAAACAGTTTCACAGGAACACTCTACCTTCGGATAGCATATTGAATTTCTATATTATCAAGTGTTGTAGTGTACTGCTGTCACTAAGTTAACAATTTTCACAACATCTGCCAGAGATATTAAACCTGATTCTGATGCCCGAAGGTCTTGGGGCTGGCAATGCTTATATACAGTATACAATAGTGAACAAGATCAGGCACATTAACAACAGAGATCAAAAACTGAGGCAGTGCAGGCAAGAACAATAAAAAAATTTTGTCTTTGGAATCAACACGAGTGAATCTGCAGATGCTGGAGATAAATAGAAACACAAAATGCTGGCAGAACTCAGCGGGCCAGACAGCATCTGTGGGAGGAGATAATAACGATGTTTCGGGCCGAAACCCTCCTGATGAAGGGTTTCATCCCAAGGTTTTCGGCCCGAAACGTCGTTATTATCTCCTCCCATAGATGCTGTCTGGCCCGCTGAGTTCTGCCAGCATTTTGTATTTTTATTTGTCTTTGGACTATTGCCTTTGGTTTTATATTTGAAAAAAGAAACAAGTTTCAAAGAATTAGATAAGAAATAAGGATAGCAGCAGTAGTACTCCACATGCCTACCTGTCTGGCCTGCGACAACAATTGGCTGTACTGTCAGCTGGAAAAGCTTATCCAGGACCTGGTGCAGAAACAGTACCAGTGGTTCAAGCCGGGCTGAAGGCAGTGAGATTATACTCAGCTTCAGCTCATGCTCTAGGTCATGTTCCATTATCTTCTGGTCCAGGATCCGAATTGGGAATATCACCCGGCCCTCCAGGGTGTGACACAGGGCAAAGAACTTGTCCAGGTGGTTGTCCTGTTACAAAGAAATCTGCTATTATTGATCGTGGCTTATCTTTGTGATTTAGAGCTGTCCAGTTAAAAACTATGGTAGTCAGACTAGTCTTGGTTTCTAACTTTCAAAGCTTTGGGGTTAAAAATGTATTGATAACAGCAACTGATTCATTTGTAGGGAATGGTTTAAGATCCGTCTATGCAGCTGCATTTAGTGATTGATTCTGCAAAATCCTCTAAGTTTATAGCTAAAGAACCATCAGCCAATGATGGTGGGTGATTCTAGGGATAGAGTTAAACCATCAAATGGGTGGAACTTTTATGGTTACGGAAGCAGCCACTATTTCATTTGAGTACCCACCCTGCAAAGTCAGAACATATTGTCAACGGATTTAAACAGTCTCACTCCAACACTACAATTTAGAGCCTGATTCAAAATTAAATGCTGCTGTGTGGGCCTCCAAGGTATCAGGAGGCATGGAACTGCCAACATCACAGCTTGGCCGGTTTTTCCATCAGCTTTCCTCTGGGCCACCGCAATAGGACCTCTCCTACAAATTTTACAAGGAAGTCTTCAGTCTCTCCCCTGTTTTCTTCTTTCTGATTGTTGGCCTTTCCCTTCACCCTGATGTCCCCCTTCCACATCCCAAGCAGGTATGCTCCCATAATGACATCTGAGACTGGCAATGTCCAACCTCTCCCGCTTCCAACAGTCTTTGTGAATGTGCTCTCCACTGGTTTTCCGTCCTGACTGATGGCCAGTCTAGTCACTTCACCATGTGCTGATCAGGCAATGTGTCCAATACCCTAAAGTAGGGACCCATTGCTCACCTGGCAGGACATAAAGAGTCCTGACATTGCCTGGGTCCTGTGCTTTCATCCTTGCACACATTCTCTCTGCTACTCCTTTGACAACGCACCTTGATTATTAAAATAAATATTTTGATTTTGAAGGCCATTTTCTGAGGAGAATGAATGGAACCTTTGAAGAATAAAACCTAGCCATGCATATCATCTTTCTGGTCCAACATCAGGGGAGAGGTGCCAGCTTCTTACACCAAGGAATCATACTCAACAATACCAATTCTGCCAATCTTTGACTGAAATGATGGCAGAAAATTGATTGTTAAACAGCATTGAAAAGCTGTACATCACAGTTGTTAGTGTACCAGTTTTTCTCCAGATAGCACCTCAATAAGGCATTGAACTTCTTCTGGCTAATAGTCTTGCAGCAGCTCCCAGATTTACATATGTTTAAATCCACGAGGTAAATCTGTGAGGTGGCATAAACTGTCCAGATAATGGTTTTCAACTTTAAATTGTCAGACGCTGCTTGGCCTTTTGAGTTCCTCCTGCAGTCTGTTCATTTTTCACTCCAGATTCCAGCATCTGTGATCTCCAGGTTTACGCTTGTTGGAAATGCTTATGTATCTTTTTCATTACTAAATTCCATGTACATGTGAAAACAAATATTTTAATGACATTATGCTTTAAGAAGCATTAATGACAAAGCCAACAAACGTAAAGTAAGAGAAACATTTGATGTCTGATGAAGCAGCACTGAACAGGAATAGGGAGATGACCAAGAGAAAGCTCTGGACAAAAGCATTTCTACCAATCAGAGAGACAGACCTATTAGTTATCATTTGGGGTCTAGATAGAGTATACTGATCTTATCTTTTTATGATGCAATTGACAAATCAATGCAAGAGAGAGTGCTGAGAAGTTTTTCTCTCGTGGACGTACAACAATGACTTTACACCAATAAACAGAAACCTTTAATTTTAAGGGGAGCGTTTGTAACTACCAGCAGTGTTCTTGCACAAGCAGCACAAGATTACTTGTTCTTGCACAAGTAATCTTGCAATGGTAGATCAAATAAGTGGTAAAATTCAAAGCTTTCTCTCACCCTGACAGGATTCCAAGTTTTGGTTTCACCACACATGACTCTTAGGTCAGCATTGCTCCTACGTGTGGCAATAAGCTATACATTCGGAACAAAATACTGCAGCTCAGCTCTACTGGATACTTACCTGGGAGTGCACGGAAGAAACTGCCTGTATCTCCAAGTTGAATACACCTTTGTGTCCATCCACCCATTTGATTGGCGCAGACTGGTTTGGAATCTTCTGTATTGAACAAAAATGGAAATTCTTTTTTTTTGGATTTAAAGTAATATGAAATAATTGCTGAGTAGGTGAGGTATGAAGCCACACTTCAAAGAAACACGTTATTTTATTTGAATAGTCGTGCTTGCTTGTTTCTAGCTGTTAGGCAACTGAAAACAGTTTCTTCTCCTTCTTCCCATCCTCTTTCTTTCGAGCTTTATCTTACCTTGCCACCCTACGTACTGCTGCCTGGAACATTTAGGGATGCTGAAGGCAAAATACAAAAATGCCAGTCTAGGGGTAATTGAAGTTTTCCATGTGTTCAGAACATAAATTACTTTTGCCCTGGAGGATAACCAGGATTAGCTGTTTTGAATTTCTCCAGCAGAACATGGAGGACACAAGCAGGTTAACGGCAGCTTGGCAAAGACTTGATGACAATGATAGCCGTACACGATCTGAATGTCTGTGTAAACTCAGTTTTCAGTAGGTTTCCATTAAGGGAGTGCAGAAGGCAAGTGAGAATATGAGACAATGCATCAGCTCTGTTTGTGAAAAACCAACATTGTTGTGCGTTCAAGTGAAGGGAGATTTTCTAGAATAGAATAAAAGTGTAGAATATTGCCATTAAGTATGGAAAACTTCAGGTTTTGAACTGTGTAATCTCGTAGCCTGCCAGCTCACTATAAAGAACTCATCAGGGATTCCAGATACGCTTCAAAAATTATTTATGGATGGACGACAAGAAGTTTTTGGTAATTACTAATAAACCAGTAATTACTAATGTGCTTTGCTGTCCTCCACCCCCTCCTTTATAACCATGGGAGCTTTGCCTTCCATAAACAAACTGCCCTTTCCCTGCTCCACAGCAGAGTGAACAGACAGCCCCTGTGCCAAATGTTCCTGTGACAGATTGGATGATGTAATTCTGCCATTTATATGGCATTACACCATGTGTCTGAAATGGCAGAAAGGTTGTCAAGTCACCTAATTGTCTGGGAAACGCTTGAAGTGGCAGAACGCGTGTTGTAATGTAGAAGAACAAGTCCCGAAGACATTTCTATTTTCAACAGCAGGGTCAGCACAATGCAGTCCAAGCAGAGATCCAGAGCAGGTGGACTACTGCTGTTAAAATACTGACACAGATCTCTATTAACACAACTCCATCACAGGCATCAGCCTGCCCAGCATCCTGGACACATTCAAAAGGTGATGCCTCAGAAAGGCTGAGGCATCATTAAGGACCCCCATAATCCAGAACATGCCCTCTCTTCATTGCTACCATCAAGGAGGAGGTACAGGAACCTGAAGGCACACAGTCGGTGTTTCAGGCAACCTGCACAAAATGCTGGAGGAACTCAGCAGGCTGGGCAGCATCTATGGAAAAGAGAGCAGTTGTTGTTTCGGGCCAAGGCCCTTCATCAGAACAGTGTCTTGGCCCAAAATGTAAACTGTGCTCTTTTTCATAGATGCTGCCTGGCCTGCTCGTGCGTGCGCACGTGCGAGTGTGAGTGTGTTGCTTGGACTTTCAGCATCTGCAGATTTTCTCTTGTTTCTCAAGGTTTCAGAAACAGCTTCTTCCCCTCTGCCATCAGATTTCTGAATGTACAATGAACCCAGGAACACTACCTCACTATTTTCCCCTCTCTCTTGGACAGGAAAATTTTTAATTGGGGAAGGGCAAATTATGAGGCTATAAGGCTAGAACTTGCGGGTGTGAATTGGGATGATGTTTTTGGAGGGAAATGTACTATGGACACGTGGTTGATGTTTAAGGATCTCTTGCAGGATGTTAGGGATAAATTTGTCCCGGCGAGGAAAATAAAGAATGGTAGGGTGAAGGAACCATGGGTGTCAAGTGAGGCGGAAAATCTAGTCAGGTGGAAGACGGGAGCATACATGAGGTTTAGGAAGCAAGGATCAGATGGGTCTATTGAGGAATATAGGGTAGCAAGAAAGGAGCTTAAGAAGGGGCTGAGAAGAGCAAGAAGGGGGCATGAGAAGGCCTTGGCGAGCAGGGTAAGGGAAAACCCCAAGGCATTCTTCAATTATGTGAAAAACAAAAGGATGACAGGAGTGAACGTAGGACCGATTAGAGATAAAGTTGGGAAGATGTGCCTGGAGGTTGTGGAAGTGAGCGAGATCCTCAATGAATACTTTTCTTCGGTATTCACCAATGAGAGGGAACTTGATGATGGTGAGGACAATATGAGTGAGGTTGATGTTCTGGAGCATGTTAATATTAAGTGAGAGGAGGTGTTGGAGTTGTTAAAATACATTAGGACAGATAAGTCCCTGGGGCCTGATGGAATATTCCCCAGGCTGCTCCACGAGGTGAGGGAAGAGATTGCTGAGCCTCTGGCTAGCATCCTTATGACCTTATTGTCCATGGGAATGGTACCGGAGGATTGGAGGGAGGCGAATGTTGTCCCCTTGTCCAAAAAAGGTAGCGGGGGTAGTCTAGGTAATTATAGACCAGTGAGCCTTACATCTGTGGTGGGAAAGCTGTTGGAAAAGATTTTCAGAGATGGGATCTATGGGCATTTAGAGAATCATGGTCTTATCAGGGACAGTCAGCATGGCTTTGTGAAGGGCACGGCATGTCTAACAAGCCTGATAGAGTTCTTTGAGGAGGTGACCAGGCATATGGATGAGGGTAGTGCAGTGGATGTGATTTACATGGATTTTAGTAAGGCATTTGACAAGGTTCGACATGGTAGGCTTATTCAGAAAGTCAGAAGGTATGGGATCCAGGGAAGTTTGGCCAGGTGGATTCAGAATCGGCTTGCCTGCAGAAGGCAGAGGGTCGTGGTGGAGGGAGTACATTAAGATTGGAGGGTTGTGACTAGTGGTGTCCCACAAGGATCTGTTCTGGGACCTCTACTTTTCGTGATTTTTATTAACGACCTGGATGTGGGGGTAGAAGGGTGTGTTGGCAAGTTTGCAGACAACACAAAGGTTGGTGATGTTGTAGATAGTGTAGAGGATTGTCGAAGATTGCAGGGAGACATTGATAGGATGCAGAAGTGGGCTGAGAAGTGGCAGATGGAGTTCAACCCGGAGAAGTGTGAGGTGATACACTTTGGAAGGACAAACTCCAAGGCAGAGTACAAATAAATGGCAGGATACTTGGTAGTGTGGAGGAGCAGAGGGATCTGGGGGTACATGTCCACAGATCCCTGAAAGTTGCCACACAGGTAGATAGGGTAGTTAAGAAAGCTTATGGGGTGTTAGCTTTCATAAGTCAAGGGATAGAGTTTAAGAGTTGCAATGTAATGATGCAGCTCTATAAAACTCTGTTTAGGCCACACTTGGAGTACTGTGTCCAATTCTGGTCACCTCACTATAGGAAGGATGTGGAAGCATTGGAAAGGGTACATAGGAGATTTACCAGGATGCTGCCTGGTTTAGAGAGTATGCATTATGATCAGAGATTAAGAGAGCTAGGATTTTACTCTCTGGAGAGAAGGAGGATGAGAGGAGACATGATAGAGGTGTACAAGATATTAAGAGGAATAGACAGAGCGGACAGCCAGCCCTTCTTCCCCAGGGCACCACTACTCGGTACAAAAGGACATGGCTTTATGGTAAGGGAGGGAAGTTCAAGGGGGATATTAGAGGAAGGTTTTTTACTCAGAGAGTGGTTGGTGTATGGAATGCACTGCTTGAGTCAGTGGTGGAGGCAGATACACTAGTGAAGTTTAAGAGACTACTGGACAGGTATATGGAGGAATTTAAATTGGGGGGGGGGTTATATGGGAGGCGGGGTTTGAGGGTCGGCACAACATTGTGGGCTGAAGAGCCTGTAATGTGCTGTACTATTCTATGTTCTATGTACTACATATTTAGTTTAATTTTTATATATACTTATTGCAATTTGTAGTTTTTTTATTATTATGTACTGCTGCCAATAATGGTATGAACATTTATTACTCTAACATCCAATAATTTCACCCCGTCCCCCTTCTCTCTTCTTCCTTTCCCTATTCTTACCCTTTCTTTTTTCTTCACATTCCTTCTGGTGCCCCTCCTCCTTCCCTTTCTCCTCCGGTTCACTGTCCTCTCCTATTAAATTCCTTCTTCTGCAGCCCTTTGCCTCTTCCACATCCTACCTCCCAGCTTTTCACTTCATCCCTCCTTCCCCCTCAGCTGGTTTTACCTATCACCTACCAGCTTGTGCGCCTCCTCACACCTTCTTATTCCAGCTTCTTCCCCCTTCCTTCCTAGTCCTGATAAAGAGTCTCACCCCAAATCCAACCCTTTATTCTTCTCCACTGGACCTGCTGAGTTCTTCCAGCATTTTGTGAACAGTTCCTTTTAGCAGGTCATATGATGTCAGAATACTACTATCTGATCAAGAGCTCTTAGCAAGTTGTATCTGCACCTTGCAAGCTCCTTAGCCACTGAGTTAAACCCAGAGCAATGGTTATGGGTTAACCATTGGCTGCTGAGCCCCACAAATTCAAAGACTCCCACTCTTTATCAAAGTCAATAACTTCTGGCGGAACTGGATGTTGCTGGACAGTGAACAGGGATAGTATTGACTAAATAGACTCAAGCATTATTGCCTGTCAACACTCACTCTTAAGGCTTGTATAAAAATAACTTACACCTGTGGAGCTGGGGTCTTCACGCCATCTTTCAATAAGGGAGGGAAAGGATTAAACAAAACTAGTTTCCAAACTGAAAAAACAAAGGAAATGCTATTGGGGCACAATACACTTCATATCATCACTAAAAAGAGAGCAGTGAAAAGAGAATGTGAAATTAACTCAGAATCAGGGTCCTAATGACAGGCAAGATCCGCTGTTTGGACAAGTTCAAAGGCGGCCCAGATTGACTGGAATGGCAGGGTGTCAAGAGTTGGGCGAGGCTGGATTGCTCCAAGCATCGAACTGATTTGGAGAGGTTGAGAACGGCTTCCTCGGCAGTGAAATCTCCGGCTGAAGCGAATCTCAGGGTGACGTGTTCTAGACCCGCGTGGAGCCCGGGTTCTAACGTGAGAGACCATCCACTGTTTGGACTACTTGAATGCCGGCCCAGGTAGACCAGGGGCTCCTCTCTCCGCAACGCTGAGGCTATGAGATTGCCCCCGTCCTTCATGTCTGTGAACATTGTGATGACTTGCTCTGCTAATATGATGAACTAAATAATGAAGCTTTGGGCCTACTCTGGGTTGCTCCAGGGATTTGGGCCCAAGGACTCAACTTGGTTCTAAATGCTGTTGCTGCTGCTTGCTTCTATTGTTGCATGATTTGTGTTTCTTTTTTTCTTTCCCTCCACATTGGGGGGTTGGTCTTGTTTTTTAAATGGGGTTATTTTGGGTTCCTTGCTTTACAGCTGCCTGTAACCAGACAAATCTCAAGCTTTTGCAATTCATACATCTTTGATAATAAATGAACTTTGAAAAGTTTGAATCTTTGAATGTGTCTGGAACAAGGAACCTACTACTGTACTGATAAATGTAACTGGCAAATTAGGTGGGGTGGAACAAAAAGAGGACCTTGTTAGTAGGGTAACATCAAGGAGGGTAGGAAGCAACTCAATGAAACACAAATACTGGTCAAAATGTCTGCTTCTGTACTGTAAGCATCCACATATTCAATCTACATAAACATTATGCATGATCTATATACACTAGGCCCAGGTAGACAGACAAGACAGACATACTTTATTGACCAGGGGCTCTACCTAAGTCACTGTAGAACATGCTTCCAGCTCTCCACATGAAGAGAGAACTAGTCACGCAGTTAAAATGCTCTAACCATCCATAGCTGATTATCTATCTGCCCATAGCATGGTCCTGATAAGGTCAGACCTCCCACTGTAAAAGCTCATCATGAGAGCAGTGTACAACAGAATCTCTTACCTCTGGGGAGTGCATCGAGTATTTGCTGGGAAGCTTATCCAAAACAACAGGCAGACAGTAACGACCAGTCTGAAGACGTTCATTCATAAGAATTGGCAACCACTAAGGATCAAAGGTGGAAAATTCTATTAATTTATTTGAGTCTTATTTCCTTCTTCTTAGACACTCAGTGAGGGATTGAGGATGATTTGCTTCCACTCTGGTTCTAATGGTTCTGAGGTGTGAGGCAGGGCATCCTCTACTAAATTGTCTCCCCCGCACTACCTTGCCCTCCAATAATTAAAGGTGAACAGTGAGATCCCATAAAAGATGTGTGACTTACCTCATCTCAGGAGCCATCAAAGATGATATTTACATCTGCCGTAACTATATCAGATGACTGAGGAAATGGGTATTTGAAGACCAAAGCTTCAAATTTGCCACAAAACATTGCCTACAGTGATCCCAGTCCTAGTATATTGCGATGGATTCTCACATTCAAGGGCCCAAGAGGCTTTTTGCTAACCTCAGCTTTCAAACATGGTAACGTCCCCTTTCCAAAGGGTGACAAAGTTAAGCTTCTATCCAATATTCCTTGCTTAGCTTCTTGTTGTACAACAAATAAACAATGAAGTCTTGTAGGCCCATGTTTAAGCAATGTGAACATGCCACTTAATAAGTTAATTGGTCTGGATCAAACCAGGCAACACTTCTGGTAAAATGGCAGCAAATTTGGATGCAGCTGCCTTTTGGGTGGCCAACTAAACACATTTTTGACTTTTTTAAATGTCCTTTTTAAGATCACTGGATAATACTAGACATTAAGAACTTCAGGTACTGCAGACCCACCCCATCATCAAGCTGCTCGTTTTTGGAGGAGCTGGATTTGGTGCAGACCATGTCGCTGCCTGCAACAGGAAAGTATTGGAGACAGTCAAACTGTGAGTGATTGTCTTGGGCATTTCTCTTGATATCACAACCCCTTTTTGGACATTGATATTGTAAAATGCTGCAAGTCAGTTTCCCTTGCTTATTGGAAAACCAGGTGACAGATGAGCAGTGTTGCCTTGGTTGTGGTGAGGACCAGGCCTCAAGCCAGGGGTTTGCCTATAGAGGCAATCCAGGAGAGAGACATCAAAGGCAGAGGTGTCCATACTTGGATTGGGGGCTAGACCCTCCTGTTGGTGCTGCCCCCAGTGTTCAATTGGTGGAATGACAAGCTGGATTGTGTGCCTGAGTGAGTGTGTGTATGTTCGTCTGTGGACTGCAGAGAACTACTTGTTTTTGCCAAAAACACCTATGCACCATTAATTTGCAGGATATGTCACTCAGGGACTTGGGCTGTATATCTTTTTGTGTGACAAACATACAACATACATGCATTTGTACAACATAAACAACATACGTTTATTTGCTATTTTATGTGTGCTATATGTGCTTTGTGCTGTTGACGACTGTTGGTGGTACTGTGTTGAACACCTTGGCCCTGGAGGAACACTGTTATACTTGGTTGTATTCATGGTATTCCTGTCTGGTTTAATAATAATTAAACTTAAACTTGAGGTTATTTTCACCATTGTGACTGAGCTCAAGGAAGTTTGCAGACCAGACAGATTTTGTCACTTAGCTCATCAAATGTGATCTCAGATATAGCTGATCAATCAGTCATTGGGATATTTGTGCACTCGGAGTCAGCCCTCAAAACATTAATTTTGGGTGTCTGGGATCCCTGTCCCTAGAAGCCTTTAATCCATCTGTGTAGATTACTTTGTCTCAGAAAAGATATCTGAAAAACATCACATGAGATAATGCCAACAAGTGGAAAAATAGTTTAATGTTAGAAAGCACTGGGGATCATTAGCGATGTCAAGGAGAATGACAGGAAGATGGGACTAGAACTCATGCCTCAGCCTTTGTTTTCTGCAATGGACAACTCGTTAGCAGTACAACTCATTGGTATGATCTATTAGTTTGTAAGAATTGTACCTGTATTTGGAAATCCTTTGTAGCCTGTAAATCTTTTGTAATTGGGAAATCTTGTTAAATGTGTGTTAAGATAAATTGTCTGAGATTAAATGTGTTATCATCAAAAATGAAATGAACTATGTTTAAACTACCCAGTTAGGTGTAAGTATCTTCTCCTTGGTAAGAAGGGGGAACCCACCACTCAAACAGTGGTTGTTGACAGCTAGCCCTCACCACAGAGACTAGACAGGGAAGTAAGCTAATCTTTGAAAGGTAGGTGGATACAGTATAGCTTTCCTATAGTGAGGGTACATGTAGCCGGACATTGAACCCAGTACCATCGCAATATGCTTCCGAGTGGTATTCCTACTAAATTAGGGTTAAACACATCAAGTCTACAGCTATTAGCATTCAATATTTTGTTTACAGATACTACAGTCCCTCTACTGGTTGAAAGTTCAAGCTACAGCCAGTACAAAGGAAAGGGGATTGGAGATATCAAGACTCCTTGGTGTGGTTATTCTTTACTTGGTTACTCCCCTGTGCTGTCAGAGATCATGCCTGTGCTGGGAAGGTTGTACTTTCTTAACATTTTAAACATATTGTTTTAAAAAGAAAAGAACTCTCACTATTATCTCACATTCCCTCCTCCCCATCTCCATGGGTGAATGGAACAGAGAAGTCAAGATGAGACTTCTGAAAATATTTAAGCAACCCACTTCTGCTTTTTTTGCTGCTTCTGCTGAGTGCCCACTTCTCATTTGTGGACTTATGAACTTTGTTTGCTAAGGCCTTGAACATAAATCTCTCCACTCCTTCTCCTTCTTTGACTTTCCTTAAAACTAAGCCCTTTCACCTAGCTTTCTGTATTTCTTTATGTGGCAAGGTATCAACTATTGTTTGCTAATTCTGTAAAGCATCTCATGATTTTTACATGCTGGAAAAGATGGTAAATATGTTGTTTATGCTGATTTTGGAATTTATTTCTTCTTGTCACCAGGTGACTAAGGAAAGGATAAGTACCATTTCTTTTCATGACTGATAAGCACCATCTCTTTTCCCTTGCGATTTATTAGTGTTTTAAGAACACGCGACTTAAGCCAATGTTAAATTGCAAACTACAATGATGATTGGTGCAGGATATGCAAACAATACAGCCAATTGTCTTAGACTAAATCCAACTCCTGTCTCTTGGTCATGACCACAGTCAATAAATGGAAATGGGATCAAACAAATTCCTTATTTCACTTGCTGTGCATTATCTTGTCAGTGAGCAGAGGGAATAAAGGCCTTATTTCAATGATAGGTATTGTTAAATTATTAATTTCATTCCTATATTCTCCTTACATCCTTTCTTTCAGGATCCCTTTCCAAATCCATTTGCCGCTGACCACTGGTCCAGTGATCATTCTTCATGTGAAAGCCACGAGCAAGGGCTAGACACCATTTCACCACAGGAAATAATATAGCTGAGCTTGATCTTGTTCTCACCTCATGTCCTCAGATAAAAATTATACTTCAAGGTTCACTGACTGAAGAAATGTCACAGCCCTGAAATATTAAGTTTATTAACACATGTTGCCCAACTTGCTGAGTAATTTTAGCATTTTTCGTTTTAATATCACTCTCTGATGATTTCAAGTCAGGAAAATTACGGAATTTTCCCCAATATTCATCGAGAGGTGTCAGGCTTAGTTCATCAAAAGCTTCAGCTGACTGGTAGATCATATTACACAGTACAAACATGAGACCATCATGCACCATCATGAAGTGCTTCAAGAGACTGGTCATGGCACACATCAACTCCAGTCTTCCAGACAACCTCGACCCACCGCAGTTTGCCTACTGCTGGAAAGGTTGCCATCTCCCTGGCCCTACACTCATTTCAGGGGCACCTGGATACCTATGTCAGACTAATGTTTATTCACTACAGCTTCACCTTTAATACTATAATTCCAAGCAAGTTTATCACCCAACTCTAGATTTCGGGAGTCAATGCTTCCGACTGCAACTGGATCCTTGACCTCCTGACCAACAAACTGCAATCAGTAGGGTTGGGCAGCAGCTCCTCTGCCACTATTATTCTAAACCCTGGTGCTCCACAAGGCTGCATCCTCAGACCCCTAATCTACTCCTGATTGCACGATCATGCTTCAACTCCATCTACAAGTTTGCAGATGAAACCACTACAAACAATGATGAGTCAGAGTACAGGAAGGAGATAGAGAGCTTAGTAATATGCTGTCATGACAACATCCTCTCTTTTGATGTCAACAAAGCAAGAGAGTTGGTCATTGACTTCAGGAATGGGGGTGGCACACAAGCTCCTGTCTATATTAGTGACACTGAGGTGAGAAGGTTGAGAGCTTTGAGTTCCCAGGAGTGAATATCACCATCAGCCTGTCCTGGCCCAAACTTGTTGATGTCATGACCGAGAAAGCTCAGCAGCACCTCTACTTCCTTAGGAGGTTAAAAAATTCAGCAAGTCCCCAACAGCTCTTACCAATTTTTGTTGATGTACCATACAAAGCATCCAATCTGGGTGCATAATCGGTTGGTATGGCAACTGCAGGTGACCACAAGGAACTGCAGAAAACTGTGGACACAGTTCAGCTCATCGTGGAAACCAGCCTCCCCTCTATGGACTCTGTCTGTACTACTCATTGCCTCTGTAAAGCAGCCAGAATAATCAAAGACCTCACTCACCCTCTTCGGGCAGATGACACAAATGCCTAAAAGCATGTACCACCAGGCTCAAGGACAGCTTCTATCCCAGAATTATCAGACCCTTGAATGATTCTCCTGTACGATAAGATGGACTCTCACCTCACAATCGACCTCGTAATGATCCTGCACTCTATTGTTCACTCACACTGTGTTGTCTCTGTAGATTTCATACTTTATTCTGCACTCTGTTATCGTTTTATCTTGTTCTACACTGATGAACTGCGTAATGATTTGATCTGCATGAACAGTATGCAAGACAAGCTTTTCACTGTATCTCGGTTGAAGTGACAATACTAAACCAAGACTGAATCTAGAAGATTATCCAATGACTTTTCAGTGCAATCCATTCAAGTAACAAATGGAGATCACCAGGGGAACCATTAAGCTATACGTCACTCAGTCAGGACAAATAGCAAACGGGCTGAGCTTACCGAGTAACCAATTATATTCTCCGGTGACCCTCCTTGGTTCTGTTTCTGCTGGCAGCTGATGTGGTAGAAGGTGAACAGCAAGTGGTGTCTCTCTGTTATTTTAGCCGGAAGTTTAAGTTTCACTTCCTCATAGAAATCAGGGGACCTGAGGTAAAAGAAAATGTTAACAATTGATTGTTGTTTTGTAGGTTGCTGCATTCCCGAGCCAGAATGCAGGTTTCACTGGGCTTTTCCAGCATTCCTGGCTCTTGGCACTGTAAATGTTGATCGGTTTTGAGTCTTGCATCAGCAATTTCTCAACTGTGTTGAGATACACCAGCATATACACTGGGAAGTCTGCAGTCTGAATTAATGCCAAATTAGACCTCCAGCCGCACACATGGGAGCACATTTTTTGAAAAGAGATTGTATGGTTTATAAATCTGACATTGGGAAACATGGAGATACTTTAACAGTAATGACAATGACCTGGACTGGGAGTTTGACAGCTGTCAAGGAGTTTTGTGGGCAGACTTTACTCTGATACATCTGGTAAATGCCACTGGCATTGCTCCAAACCCTGCCGCCACTTTGCACCTCACCGCTCGGCTCCAAGACCGTCTCAGTGAATGAAGCTGTTTTTCCGAATCTGAAGAGTGGCAGGTGAAGGAGAATGAGAATAATGTAACTGAAGTAGATGCTGAGACCATTTAGGAACGGCTGAGCCCTTCTTTTCATTGTACAACACTTTGATGTTCTACTTACAATATCACTGTAAGCTATGGACACTTGTGATACACATCTCTAGGACACATTTTACAAGAAAGATCTATAAATTTCCATTTCACAAAGCTTGATGCTATTGGTATTGTTCACAATAATGTATAGTCACAAATATGAATGGATCCCAATAACTGTTGGGTGAAATATATATAAAAATTTTATAAACAAGGAAAAATACAGTACATTTCCTAGTCATGTAGATCTTTGCTCTGTAAGTGTCCTTTCCAAGAGTTATTCTCAGATTAAGTAAACGAGTGAGTACACGAGAAAGCCTATCATGTTATTGCCCTCATTATTGTTCTGTGGGAGGATATACAGTATGTGAAGGGTTTTTATCACAAATATGTGGAGAATTACACTATTTTCACATTTAGCCATCTGTTACTAGATAAATTATGGCAGTAATTGGTTTGAAGCCTTGTCACAGAAACAGTATATTGACAAATTCGGGCAGCCAAAAGGAAGCAACTATTTAATCATCACCTAGTATTGAATTGAATTGAATTGAATTGACTATTTCTTACATCCTTCACATACACAAGGAGTAAAAATCTTTATGTTATGGCTCCATCTAAATGTGCAATGTGCAATCATAGTGATTTATAATAATTTATAATAAATAGAACAGTCAGTGTAATATAGATTACACTCAAATCAGTGTGAGTTCATCAGTCTGATGGCCTGGTGGAAGAAGCTGTCCTGGAGCCTGTTGGTCCTGGCTTTTGTGCTACAGTACTGTTTCCCAGATGGTAGCAGCTAGAACAGATTGAGGTTGGGATGGCTCAGGTCCCAATGATCCTACGGGCTCTTTTTACACACCTGTCCTTGTAAATGTTCTGAATCATGGGAAATTCACAACTATAGATGCGCTGGGCTGTCCGCACCACTCTCTGCAGAGTCCTGCGATTAAGGGAGGTACAGTTCCCATGCCAGGCAGTGATGCAGCCAGTCAGGATGCTCTCAATTGTGCCTCAGTATAAATTTCTTAGGATTTGGGGGCCCATACCAAACTTTCTCAACCGTCTGAGGTGAAAGAGGCACTGTTATGCCTTTTTCACCACAGGGCTGTACAGCCGGTATGTACAGAGCACGTGAGGTCCTTGGGGATGTGGATGCTGAGGAACTCGAAGCTGTTCACCCTCTCGACCCCAGATCCATTGATGTCACTAGGGGTTAGCCCGTCTCCATTCCTCCTGTAATCCACAACCAGCTCCTTTGTTTTTGCGCTATTGAGGGAGAGGTTGTTTTCTTGACACCACTGTGTCAGAGAGATGACTTCTTCCCCGTAGGCCACTTCATTATTGTTTGAGATAAGGCCAATCAATGTAGTGTCATCGCAAATTTAATTAGCAGATTGGAGCTGCGGGTGGCAATACAGTCAAGGGCATACAGGGAGTAAAGGAGGGGACTCAATATGCAGCCCTGAGGGGCTCCTGTATTGAGAGTCAGTAACCACTACCATTGTGGTAGGTACCGTTACTGAAGGTTATACTTATGTTAGAACATCATTAACTTAAAGAACACCCATATTTGTAGATTAACAGGTTGTGAAGGACCAGAGAATATATCTTTTAACGAGATAAGAAAGCCTCTGGATGGAATGCTGACACCGTAGTGGCAGCTAACTCCTGATCATTTCAGGAGGGAGCTGGATTTTAGCATAATGCTTTTACAGTGCCAATGATCCATTCCACTGCTGTCTGTAAGGAGTTTGTACATTCTCCCCGTGACCACGTGGGTTTCCTCTGGGTGCTCCATTTTCATTCTATATTCCAAGGTTAATTGGAAGTCAATTGTGGTAAAAAAAATTCCCATTTGTTTTCCTTACCAATCAAATGGCATGGAATCAAGACTCCCTAAATCTCTCACTGTTAGGCAGGGAGTGATTCAGACTCAATAATAGTTACCAGGTGGTGATTACAGACTGAATCCCGAGGAGCTGCTTCCACTTAGCTGGCAGAACTTTGTCAGTGAGATTTGGACTGTGCTTATGATGATCCTTGTGATAAGTTCAATAGAAAATAAAGCTTACTTTTTGTCATCTCATGTAATGGTCTGCATCACTGGTGGAGTCAGAGAAAGATTATTTTCTTACATTGTTTACTGTTTTCTGATGCTATTAGGAGATTGCATCATTACAAGGATGGGCGTGAAGAGTGGAGAGTAGGATAGTTGTTGGGATGAGGGAAGGAGTGCGTTGTTGAATTGTTATGGTGTACAATAGGCTTAATTAAATTGATAGCCTCTCCTGCCCACCATGTTTGTTTTCTCCATGCTCTTTATCTGGGGTAATTTTGACTAATGTTAATTCTTTTCCTCTCTCCTCCGATATTTATTGTCATTAAAGTAAATCTGAAGGAATGTCTGCTGAATTGAATAGTTCCATCACAGTATGAACAGAATTCAGCCAAACAAGTTGATAGTTTATTGACACAAACACGAGGAAATCTGCAGATGCTGGAAATTCAAGCAACACACACAAAATACTGGTGGAACACAGCAGGCCAGGCAGCATCTATAGGGAGAAGCACTGTCGACGTTTCAGGCTGAGACGCTTCTTTAGGACTAACTGAAAGGAAAGGTAGTAAGAGATTTGAAAGTAGGAGAGAGAGGGGGAAATGCGAAATGATAGGAGAAAACCGGAGGGGGTGGGGTGAAGCTAAGAGCTGGAAAGGTGATTGGCAAAAGGGATACAGAGCTGGAGAAGGGAGAGGATCATGGGACGGGAGGCTTCAGGAGAAAGAAAGGGCAAAATGCCAACTACACCCCACCCCTCTGAACGCCACAATCTTAAGTACAATATTTTATAATTTGTTCTTCATGACTCCCGATTGTATTCTACTTACTTGTTGTGATATGTAACTGTGGTATACGTCTCTGAAACAAATTCTGCACTGCTTGATTTCCCAAAAAGAACCTGAAATTAAACCAAAACTGTTTTAAACTCACAACGATTGACATTCCGACAACATTTTGTAAGCCATTACTACTTTTAATGAATACAGTCAATATTGTTTTAATATAATTTATCACTTTCTGCCGCTTTCCATGAATATACACTAATTAAACAATTATCAATTTATGATCAAGACTGCCTGCTCACTGAGGTGAAGTCCGCTCAAGGACAAAGGAGGGAATCTATTTTTAGAGCTAGAGGAAAATGCATGAAGTCCTAAATGAGGACTTTGCATAGATATGCAATAAGGAGAAGGACTTAGGCGATGATGAAATCAGAAAAGGGAATGTAGATATTCCAGGACATGTAATATTAAGGAGGAGATGCTGGGTTTCTTGAAAATCATTAAGATGGATATTCCCAGAGCCTGATGGGATCAATCCCAGGAAACTGAGGAAGGCATGAGATTTTTACTGAGAACTTTGAATGCTTTTCAGCACAGGCAATGTCCAAAATGACTGGAGAATGGTTAATGTTGTTCCTTGATTTAAGAGGGCAATAGGAATAATCCACTAAATTAAATCCATGGTAGAAAAGTTATTAGAGATGACTTTCGGGGCAGGATAAACTTGCATTTCGAAAATCATTGATATATCAGGTAAAGTCAGCATGGCTTTGCACAGAGTAGGTCTTGTCTCTTAGATCTGATTGAGTTGTTTTTGAGAAAGTAAGGTCTGGACCATTGGTTTCCAACAAGGAACAGTGCTGGGTCCTTTTACAAAAAGAGAAAATCTGCAAATGCCAAAGGGTTTTAACCTGAAACGTCGACTGTACTCTTTTCCATAGATACTGCTTGGCCTGTCAAGTTCCTCCAGTATTTTGTGTGTGGTGCTGGGTTCTCTGTTGTATGTGACACATACAGTCTATCTAATCTGTAGTATAAGTAATCTGATATGTAAAAACACAAAAATTGGTGGAGATGTGGACAGTAAGGAAGATTGTCAAAGGATATAGACCAGTTGGATATCTGGACGGATAAAAGGCAGATGGTTTTTAATCCGATCAAGTGTAAGGTGTTGTATTTTAAAGTAGATAGAGTCTTTCCCTAGGGTGGAGATGTAAAATTCTATAAAATAATTGTTCATGGTGAGAGAGTGAAAGCTTAAACGAGATTTGCGAAGCAAGTTTTTTTTAAAAGAGGGAGTGTTAGGTACCTTGAACATAAAGCTGGGGAAGGTGGTAGAAGTCAATATGAAGCAACGTTTACAAGGCATTTAGGCAGACTAAAGAACAGGTAGGGAATACCATATGCAGACAGACGAGGATGCTTAGATTTGGTGGAACAAAGGGCCTGCTCCTGTAATATACTTTTCTGTCTTTACACCCTTTTGTTCTCAGAAATTGTGATCCACTTTACCATTTTCAAGTCAGGAGGTGCCACAGCTTTTAATAATTACCATGTATTAAAAACAACTTTATATGTTGCACTATAATGAAATGCAGTTCTCAACTTTAACAGGCGCTACAGACCACAAGAAGAGAAAACTTTTACAATTGCTCTTACATGAACCTGGAGTCTAAGGTTGCAACAGGAAGAATGTTTCTGCAAAATTTGAAAATGAGAATGATTATCTGTACTAATTTACCTGCATGGAATTGCTTGGATCCTCTCCTGACATGAACTGGATTTTGATTGTGATATTTCTTGCAGAAGCTAACCGATTGGCAAAATTAAGTCGCTGAGGATAGACATACAGCAGATTCCTGAAAACAGAAAAGAAAAATAACAAAATAGTGAGCAAATAACAAATGTATTCATACCAAAAGACACACAAAAAAAGCACAAACTTTTTAGAGCTGGTGAGGAAACAGAGACCAACAGTGAGGAAAGAACCAACATTCCAAAAGCCATTGACAACATTTGTCCAGAATTAACAAAACTTTTACAACTGAAGCCAAATAGTGCACCTGTACAGATGTGGTCACTGCTATCACTTCGCTGCTTTGTAATAAAGGAATAATTATGTATAACTCACCTTGCTGTCAGTCGATTAGTATACAGATCAACGGACAAAGTAATGAGATGTCACAAAATTTGATACTTTAATAGAAAGACGAAGTCACTAATGACTCTTGCTTATAGTAAAATCAGTGCTGTGCTATCTTATGTCAAATAATTCGGTCTTATTTTCTCCGATGATTTGTTCAGCTGCTCAGTGAATTCATCTACAAGGCACTACATCCCAAGAATATCCTTTCTAGAACAGTATTTTTTGGAGAAAAAAACATAAAAAAATAACTCATTCATTAAGGTTAAAGCATGGACAGGGGCATCTGCAGCATATTAACCGACCCTGAGGACAATGTCCAAATGTTATTTGGGGGTATTTAAAGACAAGAGCCATTCAGCTCTAACATAAATTGACTGTTAATTGAGAGGAGCCTTATAGAAACAGGAATTTGCATTTATAGAACTTGTTTTAAAATGGAATAAAATATTGCCAGTTGATGGGTTGCTGGGAATGGGGATGTGCAAAGGTCAGGATAGGGAAGAGATTAAGGAAGAGTAGTAATTGTCCCATTGGATTTTTGTGAATAGAACACAGTCACCAACATACCACACGGTCAAATCAATGAAACTCTACAGTCAGTAAATGGAATAGGTTGGTTCCAGCTGACTCACACCTGGACCAATAACTCTATGCGATCAGTTTACCCAGCCACTCATTGGCATTATATAGGTAAAGTTTAATGCTATGTTTTCTTTTTCAGAAAGAAGGTTGAAACGGATTAATTTTAAATTGAATGGGGAAAATGGTTGGAACTTTGAGCTGCCTCATTGCACGTCGGTTCAAATAATAGGGATAACTTCCCTTCATTGCCTCTTCCTGGCCAGTGACCGACTATATTGCTTCACACTGCAGCTGAAACGGGAAGTGATGTGGAACCCGTCTTGTGAAATACTGAAACTTACTCCTCTCTTTTTATATGACTCAACTGTTCACTGCAGCAACTCAGAGAGCTATCAGTATAGTCCTAGTTGTATAGGCCCAACCCATCCATCCATGGTTTAGCTGAATAATTATGACTTTTCTTTAGTTTTTCTTACTCTATAATTAATAAATGTTATCAAGTTAGACTATTAAGAAACTAATAGGCAGCAAAGTGGCATAGCCAGCAGAACTGCTCCAGTGATCTAGACCTCCAGTACAATCTATGTAGACTACAAACATTTCCCCTGTGACCATGTAGGTTTCATTCAGGGGCCCTGGTTTCCTCCACATCTCAAAGTTGTGCTGGTTGGTAGCTTAAATGACTTAGTATATTGTGTAGGTGTGTATGAGTAAATATAGAAAGATTTGGATGTTCTTACAACGGTTAAATGAAATAAGTTCAAAATGAGATTATGCACTGAGATTTAACACAAATACTTTAAATATCCCCTTTCACTTTATTATTCATCATTGGAAAATTTCCAATGAGTTATTTCCCCAAACTATCTGAATCTGTGAACAACCACTGCAAACTTGTCCAGGGTAAATAACTTGGAGTGGATAGTGAAAAACTTGTAATAATCAAACAAGTCCTGTCAAATGGTTTCTAATGCTTTAAAATGATTTCTAAGATACTTCTACAATTTGATATTCCCAGGGAGATCTGAATCAATAATTGTTAAAATGCTTAAACCCAGTGTACAGTGGAAAGCTATTTGAGTAGGCTTGACATATGACTGTAAAGAAATCAGTACAAAGGAACTAAATTCCCAAGTGTTCATTTTACCAAGTGTTCTGACTGACACTGTCTTCAGGCAATGTTCTGTTTCAGAGCACAGAGGCAGGGAAATGTCACCATTTATCTCTAACAGATTCTCTGTAGCATTCATAATTTAGCCTGCCTATTTAAACTAACAATATGCACAATTTACGTATAAGCCTTTATAAGACTATTATTGGTGATATCAGTAGGAAATGCTGTACATTGATACAAATGTTAATATTCTGTATTTTAAAGAAACCAGTCAAAGATTCAACTGAAGTTTATACGCTGCTACATATTTGATCACTGATAGAACAAATTGGAATTGACATACTGTACACAGATGGGTAGTTAATATAACTCACATGATCCATATCTATCCTCATTGAGATTGGTGAAACACCCATACACAACACAGAGACAACAATGAATAATGTCAAGAAGAAGTCAATCAATCAAATATCGGCTAGCCATTTTAAAAAAATGTAAGACACTATTTGGACTCTCACATTGCATATCATTTCTCCTGGTTTGCCAGACTTGTTGTTGCTGTATGTGCCCTATCCACGTTATAGTTGTTAACTCTCATTGGTATTGCACACCAAAAAACCCCAGAATTAAATGCAGTGTTAAAGGATAAGAAGCTGTGTAAGTATATGGAAATGAGCAAGGAGAAACAGGAAGGAGATGTGGCAATGCAGAATGGATGGAGGGAAAGAAATTGAATGCAAATAAATGAAGGGAAGGGCAATGGAAAGAGATGAAAGGAACAATGGGTTGCTTTATTATCTGTGGGAGATTGAAGGTGAAATGGTTATATTTCCCTTCACCTTGATATTTGGGCTACAGGTTTCCTCTTGCATGCCTTCCTTCTTTTTATTTTTTTTTATTTTTTTTTTACCGAGATCCAATTATTGATACCAGACTTCATTTCCTGCCCAGGAATTGGGGCAGAGGGGAGATTGTCTGGGGTTTATTTGTCTAGTTTAGGCTTCAGGTATGAAAAGGCGAACACTGAGGTGCAGGTTAGTTGAATGGAGTAGCCAGTAATCAGAATACTGTAATCAGAAATGATGGAGTTTGAATTAGAGGGTAGAGATTGTTTCAGCAATCTGTAGATGGAGAATTATTTATTAAGCTTTAATTTGCTCCTTTGCTCTAACTTTCATATAAAGAAATGAATATTATTTTAAATCTTTCCAGTTTCAATTCTGGCTAAATAATTGTGTAGTAACCAAGGTATAGTAACATTTAATATGCAAGTTTGTCAGTGCAAGGTAATTTACCTGGATAGCTCAAAATACTAGCAACGGATTACTCATATAGGCAAACCAAGCATGAAAAAACTGAATTTAGTCTCACTGTGCTTGGCATTACAATTATTACCATGTTTGGCAACAACTATACTTGAGACCGCAAATTACTAACAGCAGCAGACTGAACTCCAAATACAGCCCCAGTGTGACGTGTCAAACCATGCTTGTTAGGTGTGACCAAGTACAATAACTAAAAGAATGCTTAACAAAAGCATCAGTCAGAAGTTGGCTTCCTGTTTTCTAAGGTTACCTGAGATTTTAAGTAAGAAAAATCTATTGTGTGTAATACCATTAATCCATTATTTCAGTTTTCTTTCAGCTCTTGGAGAACTTGTAATACAGGTTCTCAGAACGGGTTTATCCAATGGGATTCATTTCATTTATTCACTGTGTTACAGTTTACAGAAATAATGTACTAATAGACATTAAAAGAAATGATGCAGGTTTTTAGTGGATTTAACAATTATTTCATATTTTCCCCTTATTGTATAGCTATTGCCAGGCTGTCAGTCAAATGATTCTAGACCATCTCTGTTCTGTGTATTGTTATATCCATTTGCTATACTTCTCTAGTTAATAGTTTTACCTTTGGATACTGTACTGAATTGTGAAATTCACTTCCAAATTTGCAGGGGACCAAGCTGTCTGCCAACGCAGTAACGAGCTGCTTTTGGCAGATGCTGCAAAGCTGAATGGAATGTTGCACAAAGAATACTCTCAGAAGGCTACTGCACCACTTTAAAATTGATATCTCAAGCAAAAAAGTCAAAACTATTTAACTATACAATGGAGTTCTTTTTCTCCTGGAGAGACCTGATGGCCATGAGCAAAAGGATTGTGAATATAGATGCCGAATTTTTACAAAATTTGCTGTACACAGTGTAAAATAGCATTAGGGTGGCATGCACTCAGAAAAAGTGAAAGTATGGAACTTTGCTGCCAAAACCCTTAATGAAACATTCTTCATGACAGCCACACAGCCACAACATATCCTCTGGCCAACATGAAAGGATAGAAGTTACAAGGGAGAAGGTCTGAGCTCTCACATTTATTCAAAGGGCATGCAAGTATTGGTTAATAATATTACATGACTGTGTGCCAGGGACAAAGAGGGCCAGCACGCTCATCGTGAAGCAACTTGGAAATTTTGTGGTTTCATGTCATACACCAGGAGGATCTGCGCACCAGACTTTTTATCTGTAGAGTGAAGATCCTCACAGAATGTGTATTTTATGCAAGGTCAGAGTTCTTTCAATGAAGTACAACTCCTTAGGAAATGCAGAGATATTGTGGCAAGACATTCCCGTGGTCAGAACAGGTGCTGATTCTAAACTGCTGGAGGATCACCTAGAAGGATGTGATGGTCATTATGTAACTGAATATAGGTCTACTGTGTTGTTGGTAACAATTGGAATGTAGAGAGGATCACCTTCTCACTTTAGGAATTATGATTTTGGAGCCTTCCAACAACAAATGTGTGACTGACTTATAACCTGTGTAGGCAAGTCTTGTTTGCTGTACTTATCTGGGTAATAAGGCTGTGGACGCTGGACCTGTTTCTTCTATCTGTTCCACCTCATGTGTCTCAGGAACCCGAGTCTTAAGTTCTGTGGAATTCAGTTGTAAGTTGTGTGGCATGCAGCACCAGGCACTAAAGTATTTACATCTGTTTTGCCTGGCCTCAGAGCTTTCAACAAAGTCTCATTTGGACCAAATCAATGGTGCTTTCCACTGCAAACTAGGAACTTGTATTTGGATTCAGCTGCTATTGTCAAGGAAGTCAGTGGTGTAAGGACCCAGTGAAGTACACTCTCCAGACAGTGTTAGCCACTGAAAGTACAGAGCACTGTTAACTTCCTGAGAATGAGGTATTCATGTGTGACTCCTAGAACATTACATTCATAATGAGGAAATGCTTCCCTTGGCCAACAATGAGTTGCACACTGACACAGAGGAAATCTTTTCCATTGTTTGAAATGTTCTTGGTTATTAAGGAGAGGGCTTGAGGGAACTTGTGGGGTGGCAGAAATGTTGGCAAAGTCCAGTGCCTGAGATTTCCTTTGTCATCTTTGAAATCAGAGTAAGTGGAATTATTTTCTTCACGAGCATACTCTGCTGAAACTGGCGGTAGAGGTCTGCTGTGGCCGTTTGAAAACGCCGCAGTGAAGAAGCTGAGCATCTGCATGACTTTGACCAGGACAGTCCAGCAACAAGAGTTTGGTGGAAGACATCCCTTGCATCTTGCTGATGACAGTATAGGAAAGTTTGAGCTCCAAGTATGTTGAACATCAGAGGATTTCAAAGGGGATATGGTGCCTCCGATGACTTTCTGAGAACATAACTATGTTGATGGACATGTCTTTGCCTCCTTTCTTGAAGTCTCCTACCCACTCGGAGTGCCAACTTGATTATAATGATGCCTCCTGTAATGGAGTGTTTATGAGCAGTGTCACCATTGAGGTACTCAATGGATGAAGCTCTCAGCAACTAAATGCAGGAGAAAGCACTCACTTTGTGGACTTTGGAAGGTGTTTGCAGTCAGTTATCAAGCTGCCTAGTTAGGTGTTCTGATGTCAGTAGCGTGCCCCTCTAAGGAGTAAGAGAAACAATGGTGATGTGGTCCCTGTGGCACTGAGAATGTTGCAAACCTGTTGCCGTTGAGGGTTTTAAACTCCATTTGCTATTAGTATTGAGCGAAAATGCTCTTTATCAAATAGTGTATCGATGCTGGGAAAACATCGGGTGTGCCAATAGGACTGGCACTTGGAAATGGCTCATCCAGTTTCACAATAGAAATTATCATTAGCATAAGTTACTCAATTGTGCAGAAGAAACAATTTCTTGACCGATATACTGCTAAAAGACTCATACACATTTCTCAGGTCAATGCACTTAAGCACAATCGTAACCCGTGGAAACGTAGGTTGTGCTTTGGTTTGCTTAACACGTACTTTGCTTTGGACTATGTGTCAGTGTGGTTATATTAGACAGCTCTGTGGGAATGAAGGTGTAAATGCTGGTTGCGTTCAGGGGAGGATGTAAAACCTGTGTAGGTTTGCTGGAGGATATTCTCACTGTTACCTATAGCACATGGTTGTTGGAAGGTGTCTAGCTGCCTGCCGTCAGTACTTTCTAGCGGTTACTGATAGCATGCACTAATTGGAAATAGTACATAATCTAAACAACACCAATCTTAACAAAAGTACTTTTAAAAAATTAACTTTCCTGTCACTACCAAAGAACTGTCCATCATCTCTTGCGTTGATAATGTAATCAACTCACTTCATTCGTCAATTCTGAAATATCCAGACTCTTCAGGTATTTCAGGAACAATCCACCATCGTTCTCATCCATTTAGCTTTCTTGAGATTCTTGCTCCATATTCCTCTCTATGAAGTGCCATCAAATGCATCCTGATCTTTATTTCTTTAGTTACAGCCAAATCATCACTACCTTTCTTAGACTTTTTGGATGTTATCTCATTCTTTTTTTCAAACCACACATTCAGTAGATCAATTCTTCACCCATTGACTTTCCTCACAACCCATTTCTCTCTGTTTTTGCCCATCGTCTTTCATGATCTAAAAGCTATGGCCTTTCATTTCTGCTTACAACTTCCAAAATCAGTTGAGACCATTCCAATATTTGGCAGAGGCAATTTAGGAGATCTTTGTATCCTCTGACTTCCATGCTTTATTCTGAGAAGATATTCATGCAAGCATTCATTTAAATAGCCTTGTGTCAAATGAAGGGTTTAATTATTACAAGGCTTAAAGTGGGAGCATGTATTACAAAACAGCACAGGATTCTCCAAAATAATATATTGTCATGAATCTAACCATAGGTTACTGGGAAAATTTCGCAGTTCCCCTTCTGGCCAACATGTCTTCTGCCAGACATGCACTTCCCATCCAATAAAGTTTCTGTGTGAAGTATGTGCCAGTTTTGGTAAAACACAGGTCTATCAAATTTGCCTGAAATGATTTATAAGTTTTGGTTGATTATGAAGCTTTTCAAAAGATATTTGAATTCAGGAAGAAATAGATTGTTTATATGATCTGATGAAGCCTTGTCATGAGATCTTAAGAGGAACAGAAGGTGAAGAAACACAAGATTGCACACAAGATCTTCTCGTTGATTTCATACTCTCTTTCAATATGGAAGGGGCCATTCAGTTCATCAAGTCAATGTGAGTCTTAGAATAATCCCTATTCCCCCACCTATTTCCATGTAAATTATTCTCTCTTACATGCCCATTAATTACACCTGATTTGCCTACTGCCCACCTACATTAACGGGGACACTTAATCTGCACAGAGGACAGTTAATCAATCATTGATAACTTGCAAAAAGTTTGAAACTGGCTTATCCAGCTAGCAAAGATTTTTCAGCTGTTTCATGGCTTGCTCACTCCAAAGTGCCTATGTCATGTTAGGCAAGGCCCTCCAATGATGGTGGGCCATGAACAGGATAACATTTACCAGCCAGTCAAATCAGGGGGATTTGCATTCCCTATACTCTTTTGTCATGGTGACAGTAAGCTCTGGGTTTTAAACTGATTACAATGAACTAATCTTGGAAAGGTGAGTTTCTTCTGGACTTGCAGGACATTGCCAGTGTGAATAGTGCAGCGTAGTAGAAGTTGCTTAAATACACAAATTTCTCTTCTTGATCTGTACTAGAGCTCCAAAACCATCTTGTTAATGAAATATTGGTGCTGAAGAAGGCTCAGCAAATGCAGAACAATGACCAGAACCATTAGATTCAACAAATGAAGAATAAGGTCTGAGAATTCTGACTAAAAATTACTGGATACTTGTGCATCGTGACTGTGATTACAATACGTCAACATCAAATAATCCCACTAAAGTACCGTACTAACTTAAAATAATAAATATCAGAGAGAAGGGAAAGCAATCAGATGTGTTTTAAACCAATATTACAATAAATTGAGCAATAAATTCTGGTTATTTTATTTTTATATATTTATAGTAATAAATTTCAGTATTTTTAATACGGTTACTAATTATTCCATGGCAAGAATTGAAGACAGAAGTCAAAAAGAAACAAAAATGTGCTCCTCAAACAAATCAACTCTTTAACGGTGATAACTCTCTGGAGGCGCTGTGGAAGCAAAATCATTAGAAAAATTTAAAGTGGCGTAAAAGATTGGGAGACTGTGAACCACGTGATCTGGCAGAAACAAGAGAAAATCTGCAGATGCCGGAAATCCCAGCAGCACACGCAAAACGTCGGAGGAACTCAGCAGGCCAGGCAGTACAGTATCTATGGAAAAAAGTAATTGATGTTTCAGGCTGTGACCCTTCAGCAGGACTTTGGCAAGATCTGGCATGAAGAAGAAATTGAACCCTGAGGTCAATCAGCCATCATACAGAACAGCAGAGCAGGCGTGAGGGGCTCAATATTCCTCTTCTATTTGCTAGTGTTTAGGGAAGATAAACCTTCCAGAATTTAGTTGACACATGGCTCTGGACTCACCAGGATGGTTGACCTTTATACCCCCTCTGCAATGATTTTGCAAGCCACCCAGTTCAAGGGAAATTAGGGTTAGCTAACAGATCTGACCTTGCTGGTCATGTCTCATTCCCAAAAAAAAAGATTTAAATTTTTTACAAAATTTGTGGGAACAACGTCTTTTAAAGTGATAATGAAACATTATCAAAACGACCTGATGTGTCTTTTATGGGTATGATAGCACATTTTCGAGATTAGTTTTAAAAGTAAAACTCAAGACCATACGTTAGCTTGGATTGGATTTTTTCCATAGATGTCACCTGATCTGCTGAGTTCCTCCGGCATTTTGCATTTACATTAACTTGGAAATTGATTTGTATCTCATTAATTCAAAAAAGACGGCATCTATAAGGAATGTGCACTGCCATCTACTGAGACGATTTACAGCATCAGCCTGCTGGATGACCCATACTTATGGAATTTTTACAGCTGGTTCTGATTGAAGGATTGCTAACAAATCACTGAAATATTACACTTATAAATGCATTGGTCTGAAAGTGTTAAACCTCATTATTTTGAAGTTAGATAAATATGCAAAACGTTGTCATTAAGAGCAAAATTACTGTTGAGTCAAGCCTTGATTCAAGTTTGCTTTGTTGATTTTAATACTGAAAATGCTTTGGCCTAGTCCAGTTTATCGTTAATAAACAGAATGGACACCTGAAGATACACAGTATTTAAAAAACAACTCACTTTGTGGACTTCACAATTCACTCTTGAATCCATCATGTATTGTCTTTGGAACAATAGCTTTTAAAAATTCCAAACCAATTAGCTTTAGACATTTACTTGAAAGTATTTGCTTTTAATAACATCATTTGTTGTGGTGAAGAAATCCTTCCTCTGAGCCAACTCTCAGCAGCACCTTAAACGGCTGCAGGTCAGTCTGAACAAAATTATTTTTTAAAGCTGTTAAAGCAGTTCTGAGTACCTTGTCCAAGCTTCATTATGCTTTGCAACTCTCAAATACAGGTGAAGCAGATTTCAATGTCAATATGCACATTATTCTAATTTTCTTCAAAGTCCACATTAATGAGCAAGATCTTCAAAGAGTTGCTCCGAACTATTATCCAGCCATATCCTGTTTCAGCTAATGTAATTACTCTCTCCTGCTTTCTCAAACAGAATCTGGTTGAGCTGTGATTCAACAACGATTTAATGGTACTGTGAACTTTGATCAAATGTGCTTGGATTATAAAACTGGATTTGTGGACCCTCACATTAAGAATTTAGCAATTCTTATTTTACAAATTGTTATTTGCCTGTGAATCAGTGGATTATTAATGAGCAGTTAGAGGGAATTTTTTTTTAAACATTCTCCTATACCTTATGAAAAGTTATATAACTCCATCTAAAGTAACTTGGAAGTAACTTGGGCTCTCATAAATCAGTGTTATTGTTTCTGACATCATTTGCTTCTGATATTCTTCATTATTAATGAATGTAATAAACTAATTATCTATGATATAAATTCTTAGCTCTTGATGTCCACAGAACCATTCTTTGAAGAATTATCTTCTATAACTTGCTCTTGCATTTCATGAGCTCAGGAAATCCAAAGAACTTGTGACATTAAAGGGAAACATTATCAAAAAGAAAAGTTTGATGAATGAGAAAACTGGGCTAAATGGGCTATTTTCTGATTGAGATTACTGCTGGGACTTTGACTCTTTCCATACCATATTAATTACTTAAATGAAGGGGCACAGGATATTGTTGGCATATTTGCTTACAAGGGCAAGTAGATGGGAAAGTAAATTAAGAAGGCATAAAATATTGGCAAAGGAATACAGACAGTCAAATGGGTGCCATGGTAGCCTTGCGGTTAGTGTACTAGAGCTTGGGGCATCAGAGTCTGGAGTTCAATTCGTGCCATTTGTAAGGAGTTTGTACATTCTCCTCTTATACACATGGGTTTTCACTAAGTGCTCTGGTTTCCACCCACAGTCCAATGACGTAGGTTAATTAGTCATTGCAAATTGTCATAATTATGCTAGGGTTAAATAGGAGGGTTGCTGGTTGGTGAGGTTGTTGGGCTGGAAGAGCCATCCATACAGTATCTCCATATAAATAAACAAGGGTTCAACAAATTGGCAGACATAGATTTATGTGGGAAGGAGTGAGTTTGTCTCTTTGGTAAAAAGCATAGAAAAGCTAAATATTGTACAAATTTAGAAAACTAGAAGAATGCTGCTGTGCAGAAGGATATGGGTGTCCTCCTACAGGAAATACAGAAATAGTGTACAAGTACACCAAGCAATTAGGAAGGGAAGTTAAGTGCTTGCCTCCAAGTAGATGAGTAGATGAGTAAATGAGTAGATGAGTAAACCCTCACTGGGTCTTCGCTATGCCAGATCTGTACTATTGAGTGGTAGTGGTGGGGGTTGAGGATGCAAGAAGGTGGGTAGGGTTTTCTATTGAAGATATTTCAGAGAGAATTTATTTAGGATGATTTTGAAAATGAAGCAAAGGTTGAGCAAAATGGGCCTATACTCACTGGAATTTAGAAGATCTTACTAAAATATTGTATTCTGAGGGATACTGAGAGCTTGTTGGCTGAATAAAGACAGCTAAAACCTGGGTGTGGGTTTTGTGTGGTAGTTTCAGAATAGAAGACTGCCCATTTAAGGTAGATGAGGTAGAATTTCTTTTTAGTGAACGTTATGAATCTTAGAAATTCTTCCATCAATGAATATCATAGGATTTAAAATCACTGAATGTATTTAATGTTGAAATAGATAAGACTTCTGGACCATGTGGGGTTATATAAGATCAGTGCAGAAAGGTGTACCTGAGGACAAGTTCAAATCAGCCATGATTTTAGTTAATGATAGACCAGGCTCAAGGTGCCAAATCGCCTACTCCAGCTTCTTCGGCAACGGCAAGGGAGTACTTCTGAAGTTTTGTCACTGCTGTAATATGGGAAATATCAGAGCCAATGTATGCACAAGTAGATTTCCACAAACAGCAAAGTGACAATGAACAGGTACTCTCCTTGTTAGTGATTTTGATTGTCAGGGTAGCAGGAATGATTCCCCAGTTGTTCAACACAATGGAACAGGATCTTTCCCATCTACATGAGCGAGGAAGGAGCAGTGTCAATGAAAGGCAATTGCTGACAGTGTGGAATCCACTTAGAAAGGGACTGGAGCACCAGCCTAGGTTTTAGCATTCATAATCCTGCAATTGTGGCAGGATTGCAGCACTAAACGACGACATTTCAATAAAGGCTATATGTTTGCATATGATATTTTATTCTAAATGTGCTGTTTTATTCCTATCAGACGAATTCTGGTTGGACTTAGAAAACTTCTATCAAATTACTTATTAGGTCGAATATGCTTTGAGAATTGAATCACAGAACTGGAAGAAAAAGACAAGACACATCAAGTACACATTTAGACAAGGCAATGAAGATTACAGCTACAGCATGCAAATCAGTCAAATTTTGTCAGAAGGTACTTCATCAGCCCAGAGCCCCTGTAAAACACTTCCATTTTCCACCAGTGATCGAGACAATGACCTTCACAGAAATATAAACTGTCCTGATCAACATTCAGGTACAATGCTGTTAATTATGAAGAACATATGCATTGATTGTATGGTTCTGCTCCGTGCAGTCCTGTAGTTTCAATGATTATAATTTCCATTGTAGCAGCGAATGTAATTCAAAAGCACAGTGTCATGGACCGTAATGAAGTCATAAAAAGTGCCATAAAAATGCAAGCCTTTCTTTGATTTGTGTTGGATGGAGCTTTATCTTAGTAACCAGCAGATGCTACAATTGATTTCAATGAGAGAGGAAGGAGAGAGAGAGAGAGAGAGAGAGGAAGGAGAGAGAGAGAGAGAGAGGAAGGAGAGAGAGAGAGAGAGGAAGGAGAGAGAGAGAGAGGAAGGAGAGAGAGAGAGAGAGGAAGGAGAGAGAGAGAGAGGAAGGAGAGAGAGAGAGAGAAGGAGAGAGAGAGAGAGGAAGGAGAGAGAGAGAGAGAGAGAGGAAGGAGAGAGAGAGAGAGAGGAAGGAGAGAGAGAGAGAGGAAGGAGAGAGAGAGAGAGAGAGGAAGGAGAGAGAGAGAGGAAGGAGAGAGAGAGAGGAAGGAGAGAGAGAGAGCGAGAGAGGAAGGAGAGAGAGAGAGAGAGAGAGGAAGGAGAGAGAGAGAGAGAGAGGAAGGAGAGAGAGAGAGAGAGGAAGGAGAGAGAGAGAGAGAGAGGAAGGAGAGAGAGAGAGAGAGAGAGAGAGAGAGAGAGAGAGAGAGAGAGAGAGAGAGAGAGAGAGAGAGAGAGAGAGAGAAAATAATTACGGGTTGGTTCTTGCTCCAGAATTCAGTCATTGACTCCAAAAGAAGTGTGTGTGTGTGGGGCTGTTTATCCAGTACACATCTGATTGCATTGTGCAGTGGTGCTGTTTGTGACTGAACTGGCTGTGCACACAGTTGGAATTTCACAAGTGGCTGTTTAGAAACTGAAGGGAAAGGACTGCTGTCCTTTAGTTATACCACTGCAAGGAGATAATGCTCAAACTTTGTACTTCACGAGGAGAATAAAAGACAATAAAATAAACAAAAACATTGAAAGTGAAAGCAAAAGTTGGGTATTTGGAGTTAGAGCATTTTCCTTCTTCACCTGTGAAGCTGGTTTAAGCAAACAATGCACTTGTATTCCTGGAGCTCTCCCTTCCATAACATTCCCCAGAGCCCTACATTCACTATGTAGGTCCCGCCCTGGTTTGATCTCCCAATATACAATACCTCGTATTTATCTGGATTACAAGCCACTTACCAGTACTCATCCGACACACTTGGCTGATCAAAATCGCTCAGCAGTTTTTCGTAACTTCTGAACTATCTACAATATCACCTATTTTAGCGTCATCCACAAACAAGCCAATCCAAAACTTTTAAAATTCCAAACAATAACGATCTCAGCACCTACCCCTCTGGCATACCACTAAACACAGGTCTCCAGGTTGAGATACATCCCTTCACTATCACCTGCTTTCTACTATTGAGTCCATCAGTACATTAAAATATTTTGAAAAATGTTCCTTCTTTATCCTTTTCCAGTGAATGAGAATTGCTTTTTGCAGAGATTGCTTTTGGCATTTTTTTTTGACATTACTTGTCTTCCTATGAAATGCAGAAGTTAAACAAGACAACAATTCCATAAAATTGTCTTGCTTATGGTTGTTATATTATATTAGTTTGCTTTTAAAATGTTTAGATACTATTTTTAGATCCTTCTTTTTAACTGATGGATATACAAATAGTATATAGACATATTAAGTGTAATTAGTATTGGCAGCAGTAACTCTGGTGTCAGATCTCAGAGACTAAAATGTTGTATTGAGAAATAGATAATCATTAACTGAAAACAATGTTTAGTTTAGTGATCTTTCACCAGATTCATCAGTTCTAGTAGCTGCTACTGTTAAAAAAAGGTGTAAATTGACCTTCAAGTAGAAAATAAATTGTGTTCGTTATAGAGAAGCCAGTTTGTTTCAATTATTCTCTCAATTATTCATTTGATACAAACTCCTATCCCTGGCTTGAAGACAGATATTAATAAATTCAACTTCATCTTCATCTGAGGAAAAGGTGAAGATCAAGCCCTCAGACTGTGCACAATGTCTATGATTTTTTTCTGCCCTTGCTATCCCTCTGAGATATGGACTACCATTCAAATCAATATTTCTTCAAAATTCTCCCTATCTACTGCATTTGTTAAAAAGCAAAGACATTAGCATCCTCTTCCAGGCCAAAATCCTCAGCACTAACGCTCTAATTAGAGCCCCAATGGACATACAACATTAACTGGGATTACACCTCTTAAAATGAAGATCTGATCCCAGTACTGTCACAAGAAGTGATTTACGAATGTACGGGGAAAAAACTCAAATCTTAGCAAGCCCACTAACTTGTGGGAATCATTGTCCGTTGAGCACTTTAAAAGGAAGACTATCTGGGATAACATTAAGTACATTGAGTCCTTTAATCAACAGCAAACAGAAGCCCAGCTGTAACACGTCAATCCCAAACCACGGGTCAGATTGCCCATCAAACACTTCATGCCACACCTGTGGCAGAGCACAGGCATCCCACTGGCCTCCTCAGACCATCTCAGGAATCTCAGGAGAAAAAGTAAGTCATTCTCAATCCCAAAGGACAGCCTAAGAAAAAATTAGATGCATGGTCACCCAGAAAAAAAATGAGCTTATTGAAATGCTCACCATTATAACCATAAAATACACAATAATAACTCTGAAAATAATAGCCTGCATTAAAAAACAAATCAATTTACTGTTATAATGAATATAAATGAAGCATAAGTATCTAAAGCCATTATTTATTCCTCTGTATAAAACTGATAGTTTTCATTAGTGTGGCTAAACAAGAGCAACAAAGAGATATTTCATTCTGGTCAGGTTCACTCAGTAGCACAAATTGTTGATATGAATCACTTTTCTCATTTAAAGCTTCCTCCAGTTCACTTTATGCTTTCTAAATGTCTTGTTGCAGCCATAAAATTATGCATCGAAATTCTACAAAAGAATACAAACTCTCCTCTGGATCGGGCTTTCGGTGCGCAAATACCAAATATATCTGAACAGGGAAGAAGAGTAAGATAAAGTATTCCGCCAGAGCCAAAGTATTTTTTCCTATTTTCATATTTAAGGGTACTTGAATTTGTTGATTTGTGTGAGACACAGTGATGTTTCCTGACACCGTTTCTCGATAACTCTGCTCTCTAGTGATTGAATTAGTAGCTTAGAATCAACTGGGTTCTCACAGCAATACTTTCATCCTCAGAGACATAAGGAAAAGCAGGAATGAGTGAAAGAAAATTATGATAAGAATGCTTTTGAAAGTAACTTGAAAATCACAATATTTATGCAAGAGGTCTGCTAATTTGCATTTTTACACAGGCATTTCACACTGGTCTCCTACCGGTATGTGGTATGTGGAACATATACTTCTTGAGAAGGGAATTCCAGAATTTCTTTGATTGGTCGACCACGGTTTTCGGGATGTGGTTTCACTGGCAACAGCTCAGGAGTAATGCAGTATGCAGGACTCTCTCCAACAGGCAAGATCTCGATTTTTATTTGACCTGAAACATCAGCAAACACGTCCTTGAACAGAAGTACTCTAAAATCTAAAACACTCCCTGACATCGCGCAGAAATATCTCCAATCACTTCCCCATCCATTATTTTGGCAACAAAATTATCCTATGAGCAGCTTGTTGTTTAGTTGTTCCATTTTTTAAATAATTGATCGAGGATGGAAGGTTAGCTATATCAACCAATAAGTGTATTTTCCCTGCTGCACGGTCAGCACGCAATGGACAAGCTGAATGGACAAGCCCTTGCTTAAACTTGCATCTAGAAGAAAAGACCTTGAACAACGCAGTAATGCTTCAGTGCTGCACTGAAATTTCAGCACAGACTTTTATTCTCCCAGCCTTTAGGCGTGATGCAGTTTATAATGGTACCAACTATATCAATGTGAAAAGCAATTAACTGAACTCAGTCTTTGTAAGCCTAAACATTAAGGTATCGTAATGATGATGATAATATAATATTGCTTTAATTTCACATTTACATTCTGTAGCTGTTATATGATTATATCAGTTGTATAAGAACATGTATTTAGCTCTCCATACCAATTTTCAGAGCTGAATTCATCATCTATATGCTATAACTATCATTGGAGAATATTGGCAAAGAGCAAGGGGTGAACTGGTTCCTGTTATTACTATTATGACATTTAAAGTGTTGCCTTAAATGAGCCAACTGAACATGCAATTGCAATTAATAATCTAATGGTGTTATCGAAGGCTTGGACCTGAATCATGGTATTCCGCAGGCAGCTTTTAGCATTGCACTCTACGTTGGGAATAATAACTGGTGAGCTGAATTGTTGAATCTCAGTTTTCAGTCATTAGGCATGAAGGAAGCACTAGAAGGCAGCTCATGGCTGTCCATACTCCACACATCTCAGATCTCTGACTGCTGATTCCCTCACTTTTCTCTTCAACATTAACCTGTTTTTGATTCCAGCCCAACCTCATTCCTTCAGCAGAATGCACTCAACTTCCTTCAGTCTGGCTTTTGACCTTTTCACAGAAGTAAGGTAGTCCAAATTAAAAACAATTGACTCCATTTGTGTCCGCAGTGCTCTCTCCCTTTCGTTTCTTTCTGATCAACAGAATAAACTAGATCATCTTCTTCTGCAGTCTTCCCTCACGCCCCAGCTTGTTCTAAAAATCTGACTTGCTCTGATCCATCCTAACAGGTACGAATTTTAAGACAATGGATCTTGGTTAAGTTTGAGAATTCTCCAAGCTAACTTCAGAAAGGAAGAAAACGTCATGTCCCATCTATACTGCAGCTTTTGCTCTCTTTTCACTGGTTCTGCCTCACTCCTTGGGTTGAGCCATGCTCTGTCCAACTCTGACATGTTCAAACAGAAGTTAAATCAGAGAACTCCACATCCTTCATAATAGCTTTTACCTCTGCATCACTGCCTTCTGTATCACCCTTGAACCTTCTGATCTTTTTGTTTAAAGTGTCTGGTGAGGCAACAAACGTTTCCCAACAGACACTGTAGGAATGAATGCTGAACTATGTTGTAAATGGCTAATGTCTCTCCTCACATTGGATTACTGAGTGCCACAGATCATTATCTGGGATTTTGCAACATCCAGACATTGAGCATAATTCTGTAGATATCCGTTCTAAATAGATGTCAACCAAACTGGGAGAAAACTATCTACAAGGATATATGAACATCAACTGTCTGTAAAATGGCGTGACCAACTCTCCCTGGTCTCTACCCATGAGGGGCACAAAATTCAACCGGGCATCAGTGAAAGTTATGGCGCAAGCAAACATATGGCATGCGAGAGAATTCCCAGAAGCATGGTTTTCCTCAAACAATTCTGTAAACAGACATGTGAACCTCGATCCTATTTATTAGCCAATGCGGGCAAAATTTCAGACCATAATGCATGGAGCTGTCCAATCAGTGATGAGGCCTCCCTCTCTACGTCACAATTGAGGTTCCATAATGATGACCAATCGGCCGATTGTTAAGTATTTAAAAGCCAAGCATACAGGGGACACGCCACAAAGGAACTGTGCACTGACCGCGTCTCCTCATTTGGTGACATATTTGCAAATGGTTTGTCGAGACCAAAGAACAACTCAACCCATTCATGTGCCTTCCCACTACAGAGAGCTACCTATCAAATAATCTAGACCTCAGGATACAATAAAAGTGGCAGAGAAGATTTTACTTCTTTATTGATTTTACGTAGCAAGGACTGGACAGGATTTAATCAAATTAATTTATACAAGGAACCAATCCAAATAAATTTGATAACTGTCAGCTCAATTCCTCTATTTTTGTATATTTTAAGAGTCAGCTTCAAACCAGCTCTGAGGACAACTACAGGTCAAATGAATTTGAACTGCTACCTGGTATTGACCGCAATCTTCTCAGCGGTGCACTCGATCTTTTTATTTCAGCCAAAAACTTGAGCAAATCTTCATCACTCAGCTTGTCGCCTTCCTATAAATAACACAACACAAAAAATTCAACACTTATGGATTTACATTTGGTGGAGCAAAAACTGAAAAATGTAATAAAAATAGTGACTTAGTTGTTTTTGTAGGTCAACCTTCTGTATTTCCCGAGTTTGCTTTGCATGAGTAAACAAACGAGGAAGAAGATGCAGAGATCTGACTGATAACATTTAGAAACATAATGCAAGGAGAGTAATTTCATCCTTCAAAGTTGAAAAAGAAATGTTTAAGCTTTTACCGATGGGTGTACTAAGTAATTTTCAAGATACACATTCCACTTTTAAATGCCTTGCTTTTCATGCCACATTGTAAGAGCATGCGAAATTGAGAAGTCCAGGAAACTCTCATAATGCTGAAGACACTCAATTTCAAAAAGGAGATTCTCACCGAGATTCTCCCACCTATCCTTTGGAAAAAAGAACAGAAGGCCTGTAAAAGACCTGATACTTTAACAACTAGTTAAACGAAAATACTGCTATCAAGCTGTAGTATTGTAAATATTGTTTGCTTTATTATTTGCAAAGGAATAACTTCAACCTTGCTTCATTGGTCTCATTTTTATATGTCTGATAGTTAATTCTTAACTAATCAGTGTGAACATGGTCAGGGTCAGTGTGGACATGGTGGAGGATTACAAATACCTGGGGACACGAATTGACAATAAACTGGACTGGTCAAAGAACACTGAGGCTGTCTACAAGAAGGGTCAGAGCCATCTCTATTTCCTGAGGAGACTGAGGACCTTTAACATCTGCTGGACGATGCTGAGTATGTTCTATGAGTCTGTGGTGGCCAGTGCTATCACATTTGCTGTTGTGTGCTGGGGCAGCAGGCTGAGGGTAGCAGACACCAACAGAATCAACAAACTCATTCATTAGGCCAGTGATGTTGTGGGGGTGCATCTGGACTTTCTGACGGTGGTGTCTGAAAAGAGGATGCTGTCCAAGTTGCATGCCATCTTGGACAATGTCTCCCATCCACTCCATAATGTACTGGTTAGGCACAGGAGTTCATTCAGCCAGAGACTCATTCCACTGAGATGTAACACTGAGCATCATAGGAAGTCATTCCTGCCTGTGGCCATCAAACTTTACAACTCTTCTCTCGGAGTGTCAGACACCCTGAGCCAATAGACTGGTCTTGGACTAATTTCCACTTGGCATAAATTACTTATTATTATTTAATTATTTATGGTTTTATATTGCTGTATTTCTACACTATTCTTGGTTGGTGCGACTGTAACGAAACCCAGTTTCCCTCAGGATCAATAAAGTCTGTCTGTCTGTCTGTCTGTCAGTCAGTAATTGGGGAGATACCCCGACAATTGTTCCAAGTGAAGGAAAAATAATTGGGTTATCCCGATTCACAGACAGAAACAATTAAGTAAAGTGACTTGTGTGAACAAGACATTTTAAAGTATTCTGATGTAAATTTACTCCATAGTTTAAAGATTGAAAAAACATAGATCAGTATGGCAGAGGAACGGTCATTATACTCAGCCGACTACATCCACACCAACCATGACGTCAATCTTAACAATCCAATCTCCGGACATCTATTTCCTATCTCTAAATGCCTCTCAAATGTTTCCCTGATCTTTGCTTCTCCCATGTTCACAGGCAACATGTTCCAGGCACATAACTTATAAAAATTTGCCCTGCCTATCTCCTTTCAACTGTTCCCCTCTTAGCTTGAATCTTTGTCCTCTACTATTTTACATTTTCCACCCTTTTTTTAAAATAAGTTTTATTTGTCACATGTACTTTGAAACGTACCGAGAAATGTGTTGTTGGCATCAACGACCAACAGAGTCAGGGATGTGCTGGGGGCAGCCTGCAAGTGTGGCCGTGCTCCCAGCACCAACATAGCTTGCCCACAAATGACTAACCCTTCATAACTCATTCCCCTTTGGAAAATAGGAGGAAACCAGAGCACCCGGAGGAAACCTATGCAGTTATGGGAAGGATGTAAGAACTCCTCACCCAGTGATGGGAAATGAACCCCAATCACTTGCCTGTAATGTGTTGTCAATGTTTGTTTCCCTCCTTAGGATGCTGCCTGACCTGCTGAAATCAATGTTCTGTCCAAAGAAGGCAAACATACTACAGGATATCAGCAGGTCAGGTAGCATCTATGGTGGGAAATAAACCTTCAACATTTTGGGTTGAGACCTTTTTTTTAATCACCCTTTCCACTTGTATTGCACTTTCAAGTAGCAATGGATTTTCACACCAAGATCCCTCTGAACATCAATGCTCCTAAAGGTTCTGCCATATACTGTATGCTTTCTTTTTGCATTTGACTTCCCAAATGAAACACCTCACACTTGTCAAAATTTAACTTCACCTGCTATTTCTACATGAAAGATGCCAACTGATCTTTATGCTACTGTATCCTTTGACTGCTTTTCTCACTATCCACAATTCCACCAAAGCAGGAGTTTTTGGCATTTATTTCACAGGAATATAAAAGCAAGGAGATAATGCTGAGGTTTTATAAGACACTAGTCAGGCCATACTTGGAGTATTGTCAGCAGTTTTGGGCCCCTTATCTCAGAAGGAATGTATGGCCATTGGAGAGAGTCCAGAGGAGGTTCATGAGGATGATTCTGGGAATGAAGAGGTTAACATATGAGGAGCTTTGGGCCTGTACTCACTGGAATTTAGAAGAATGCAGGGGGGGGGATCTTGTTGAAAACTACTGAATGTTCAAAGGGCTAGATAGGGTGGATGTGGAGAGGATGTTTCCTCTGTTGGGGGTATCCAGAACTAGAGGGCACAGCCTCAAAATTGAGGGGTAACCTTTTAGAACAGAAGTAAGGCGGGAATTTTTTTAGCCAAAGAGTGGTGAATCTGTGGAATGCTCTGCCACATCTGGTTGAGACCAAGTCCGTGGGTAAATTTAAAGTGGAAAGTTGATCGTTTCCTGATTGGTCGGGCATCAAGGGATATTATGAGAAGGCAGGTGCATAGGGTTGAATGGGATCCGAGATCAACCACGATGAAATGGCGGAGTAGATTTGATGGGCTGAATGGCCTAATTCTGCTCCTATGTCTTATGATCTTATGGGTGAGGTTGGGCAAACTTGGATTATTTTCTCTGGCGTGCTGGAGGCTGAGGAGTGACCTGATAGAAGTATGTAAAACTATGAGTGACATAGATAACATAGATAGGGTAGGTAGGCAAAATCCATTTCCCAAGGTGAAAATGCCAAATACTTGATGCTGTTGCAACAATTTCAAAAACTGCTCTGTATATTTTGGATCCCTAAAGTCTTAAAATAACCACATACTGAGGCTTTTTACTTGGTTTGCGGGTGAATTAGCAAGCAAGCTCTTAGGCAAAGCTGAGAAAGTCTTCAAGTCCTCAAAAGCCATTCCTCACCTGTCCTCAGTATAATTTATGTTTTGTTTCACTTATTTATTGGATTAATATACTCTTACTGCTTTTAAGCACTGCCCTCTCTTTGGTAGATGCATTCTAAATCACAGCAGAACTTGTCATGTACATCACTTCTTAATAATGATAATTGAGACCATGACATGGACGTGCATGGTACACAAAGACACCAGCATCAATAATGCTGTTTCAAGTGTTAGAAAGATCCCGAGTAGTGAAAGATCACACAATTAGGCGCGATGGAGAAGTACCTGTTTAAAGAAGCTACTGATGGTAACAGTGGCAGTTTTGAAGTTGGACAGGCTGCACTGATCCTCCAAAAGAGCTGACTTCTCTGAAAGTCGTCTTTGATGTGAGTAAACTTTCTTGTCTCCACTGTTGCCTTTAGCTTTTTGAGAGCACATCAGAAAAATAAAGGCGATTCGTTATATTTTGAAGTACAGTTAGAAAGAACTAAAATAATGATCAACCATAGTAAGTACATGTTTCTATTATATTACCACTGATATTTTCAACCTCCAACGCATCTCTGTCGGTCAGAGAGGATGTTACATTCATAATGTTCACGTAGGCCCAAGCAAATGGCATTCGGTACTTTCCCAGCCGCTGGCAAAAGGACTCGGCTTGAGTCTTAAGTTTCTCTATTTTATCTTTATTCTGGAGAAAAGAAAACATTTTATTTGCCTAAAATATACATAGATTACATTCATGATTTTATGGTTGTTACGAACCCCGTAACTGGGTCACTTACCAGCAAAGATAGAGAGGTCTGTTGAAGTCTGATGGTACTATTTTTAACAGTATTTATTGATAAAAATACACAAAAATAATATCAATGCAAACATACAGATAATATATGTCATCAATACTAAATCTAAAAGCACGGGTATAATAATAATCAATAAGAAATAGCTCTATCATTGTCTAGGGGATAATGTATTGTCTAATGGAAATATAAAAGTCATTCAAGTTCATTCAAGCTGCAGCTTTTTGGATGGAGAGAAAGATGGAGGTTTAACTTGCCCATTCCTTTTATGATGTCAATCTTTCGAGAGTCATTGGGGGACTGGTTTCCCCTTTGTGGTTAGCTAAAGCCGTGCTTCCGTGGTAAAGGCCCACCGATTCTGAGGCAAATGGAAAAGGACGCACGTGGGCTGTTCCACCGTCTTTCGCTATTACAGGAGTTCTAGTGTTTCTTCTGGTGCGTCTGAGAGGGGCTGTTCCCCAGACCCTCTTTTATCCTGACTCACAGGGTCTCAGATGTCAATCAGGTTGGGATGATGCAATCCCTCCACCAACACCCCCTCAGTTCATTGCCTGGGGGCTTCGATGCATCGTACAGTATTCAATACACAATTCCGTCTCCAAGAGACAATAGCCGTTATCAATGGTTCCGCCTTTCGGAGGCCAGGACACATTTCAAACTCTTTGTGGATTCTGCATGTCTTTCTCTCATTTCCTGGGTCTCCTGAACTGACTTAACAGTGATCTTGCGATTCTCAAAAAGGAGGGGGCCACGGACGTAACATGGTGAAGTAGACGGATACGGGGATAATGGGATTAGCATGAATAGCCGTCATGGTCAGCATTGACTTGGTGGGCTGAATGGCCTGTTTCAGTGCTGTATGACCTCATGACATCATAAGCGGGTCACTCAGCTTCTGAAGCTGTTTACCACTTAGTCCCCTGCAACAGGATAGCACATGTACTTTGCTGTATTTTGTTGACTATAAAGCTGGGACACCCTGGGTTCATGCAAAGTATTTTGTAACGTACAAGTACTGTATGTCTCTTGGTACATCTTGACTGCTCTGCATCATTCCAAATATCCATACTTTATTTCTCTTTGGGTGCTTACTGGGCATGAAATTGACATAACACACCAGAAGTCCGGTGGTTTGCATGGGGGTGGGGGAAGATTCAAGATTCAAAGAACATTTATTATCCAAGTATGTATGCAGTAAAACAACCCTGAAAGACAGCTACAAAAAAAAAGAAAGCAAAGGAACCCGTTCAAAGAAAAAAACAACAAACCCCCTGAAGCGCAAATGGTGAAAGAAGAGCAATAACACTGTTTATAAAACATCAAACTGCAAAGTCGTCAAAACAGTCCAGGAATGCTCAGTTCAGTTCAATCTGGGAATGAAGAGTCCCTTCCATTTTCCTGGTGAGGAAGATCAAAGTGATCGAAGGGCAGCATAAGCGCATAGTTGGCAGAATCACAGACAGCCCTGGCAAGTGGAATTGAGAAGGGATCCACTTATCCACTGCCTCCTTTGGCATGAAACATGAATCAAGGTCCCTCCCAAGCACAAGGTAAGAGCAAGATAATTCTCACTTCCTCTGCCTCAGAACAATTTCCAAAGTAGAGACCTTCTTGGGATGGAATTCCCTGTAAAAAGTAAAAGCCTTCTACAAGACACCGGAAGCAGATCAATAATTAAAACTGCAGAGATGAAATAAATATTTTCAGTAAGTTGAGAAAATATCAGGTACCTTTGATGAATCACTCTCTTTCATTACAAGATATGGCTCTGCACACTCAGCAATGTCTCCCTGCTGAAGAACCTTTTCGATCTAAAAACAGAAAAGGAACATTGTTAAGGAAACTCCTATGCCACAGTGGTTTGAATCGATACAAATGTAATCACTTCCACAATAAACAGCAGGGTCCACCTTGGAACAGTATACTTATCATACTGTTTAATTGGCGTGATGGTTTTCCTCCGGCATTTGAAAAAAGTAAAGCAACGCACACACAAAATGCTGGAGGAACACAGCAAGTCGGGCTGTATCTATGGAAATGATAAACAATTGGCGATTCATGCCGACATCCTTCTTCGGGATTAGAAAGGAAGGGGAAGAAGCCAGAATGGAAAGGTTGGGGAGGGGAAGGAGGACAGCTGGACGGTGATAGGTGAAGCCAGCTGGGTTGGAAAGATGAAGGGTTGAAGAGGATGAAGTCTGATAGGAGAGGAGAGTGGACCATAGGAGGAAGGGACCCAGAGGGAGGTGATAGGCAGGTGAAAAGAGGTAAGGGGCCAGAGTGGGAGATACAAGAAGAGCGAAGGGGGAGGGGAAATTATTTTTTAACCGGAAGGAGAAATCAATATTCGTACCATCAGGTTGGAGGCGACCCAGATGGAATATAAGCTGTTGCTCCTCTTCCCTGAGTGTGGCCTCACCTTGGCAAAAGGACACCATGGACTAACACATCGGAACAGAAACGGGAGCATTCGGGAACCGGGAAGTTCTGCTTTTTGCAGATGGAGCGGAGGTGCTCAACAAAGTGGTCCCCCAGCTTACGATGGGTCTCAGCAACATAAAGAGGCTGGATTGGGAGCACCGGATACAATAGACAACCCCAGCAGATTTGCAGGTAAAGTGTGGTCTCACCTGGAAGAACTATTTGGGGTCCTGAATGGAGCTGAGGGAGGAAGAGAATCGGCAGGTCTAGCACTTGGACTGCCCGCAGTAATAAATGTCAGGAGGGAGATTAGTGGGGAGTGACAAATGGACAAGGGAATTACGGAGGGAGCGATCACGGTGGAAAGTGTGGGGAGTGTGGGAAGAAAGATACATTTGTTGGTAGGATCCCTTTGGAGATGGTAGAAGTTGTGGAGGATGACGTGTTGAATGTGGAAACTCAGGGCTGGTACGCAAGGACAGGAGAATCTAAAAAAATAAAGTCAAGAAGGAGACAAGAGAAACTGCAGATACTGGGATCTGGAGCAGAAACAAAATGAGCCCCAGCAGGTCAGGCAACATCTGCAGAGGAAAGTGGTTGATTGTTTGGGCCTAGACTCTTTATCTACACTGCACATTACTGGACAATGTGTTCTGATAAAGTGAAGCAATGGACAATATTATATAGAGTGCCGCAGTCTACTGCCTGTTAACTTCACCCACCTTCACTGCACCCACACTTGAGTAGGGCTGTGAAACCTTAGCAGTCCTGAGTCACAGGTGCTAAAGGCAGGTGTCTCAGCCACAGTATGTCCCTGACACCTTTGACTGAAGGCAAAGCTAAAACATGGTTTTTACTTGACAATGAAGAATAATTAAACATGCACAAATGGATATAGAGATAATTAAAATCATCAAATTAAAAAAATCAATTAAAATAATTCTCTGTGATTTCTAATTTGTAATCTGAGAATCCCCATCAAAATACACAACAATTCAGATTCTGTGCCTGGTATCAGAGAGATGATTGCTCTTGCTGTGGGAATCCGGTTAGGCAGACTGTAAGGGAGGGACTGATATCGAGTCTGAAACAATATGCAGGAGCTGATGTGACATCAGTGGTCCCTAAGTCCCAGACTGTCAGCACATCTATGCACTTCCTTCTGGGCAAATGAACGAACACCAGTAGTTGCAATTAAAATAGATCCTGACATCCACAAAGAACTAACTCCACTCTCGAAGCTGCCTGATCAGCTAAACATGGTTTTTACCTCAACCATTTGCCTCTATTTTAAACTGGACCTTAACATTGGCACAGTGAAATGGTTTTGGCCGTGTTTTACTTCCCTGCACCTCTCACTCACTTCCTGCCCATCAGTCCCCCTAAGTATTCTATTATTCTTGAATCTTTAATTCTGAGTCACACCAAGCTGAGGCAGCAAATGAGGCACAAGCATTCCTGAAGCCAGTGAAAGAAGGAGATGCCCACTTTGCTACCGATTACACAATGTCATTGACTTCATGTTATGTATCAGAAAACCATTATTCAACTACTGTTTGTTGCATTTTAAAAATAAACATTTTCAGAGTTTGAAGGATTAACATATTGCAGGATTTATACAAAATAGACTGAAAATAATAGTGTCCATATTGGCTGTGACAGGCCTTTGCAAGTGATAACCTTCCAATTAGTTCCCGACACATGAAGTAGGTCTATGTAATTTAATTTTTAAGGTTACTCCCTACTATAAAACCTTATATATTAGTGACGTGAGACCCAACTCCTGCTCAGTGCCAGCAATGAAGAGAGACACACAAGTTACAAGCTGACACAAAGCATACCCTTATCCAGCTAAACATCTTGTATCTGTACTCTCCCTCTTGGTGAAAATCCACAGTGCTGTTGCATTTATTACGATTGTGGCCTCTGCTACACTTTGTACAGGATGCTGCAGGAATCGCTAGCTTACTTTCCATTTGTAGTCAACCAATTGCGTTGCACAAGATTAGTGAAAGTACTTTACCTTGATGACCAGGTAGATGTCTTGAGAAGGATACGTAATGGAGAAAATAGCTGCACGACTCAGGCTGGAAGGTGCCATTTGATTGGTATGTGGACGAAGAAAAGCCTTTATCTGGTCACTGTTTAAGTCACAGTAAAAGTTCTCTGAAATCTGAAATAAAATGTATATTTAGTTATTCAAGAAATACATTAGGATCTTTAGACATCATAGAGGAAACATCTAAAAACATTGAACGTTAGCAAGAAGTTAAGACTCAATTCAGCCATGATTTAAATGGATGATGGAACAGGACCTTTGTGGCCTTACTTCAACCAATGTGCTTGAGTTCATTCCATTTACTTCAACTTCATTGGATTGCTGAAATAATAATGGAGCCCTGCCACTGTTTTGTTCTTCCTTCCAAGGACACTGAATATTGCTCACTTTTGGTTCCATCGAAATAAGGAGGACTCTAGTTTCTTAACCAAGTGTCAATCCTGCAAGACAAGCTTGGGCATGGTACATTTACAGGATATTCAGCTACATGACAGCATCATAGTCCGTCTCAACTATTTTACCATCTTAAAACTAACATGACTTCCCATACTGAGGCATTGCTCCAAGAATGCTGCTACAGGCAGTAAAATTCTTCAAAGAGGAAGCAAGTTTTTGTTTTGATCAACAATTTTCCATTGTCTAAGTGTTGTTGATAGATTGGCCAAAGAACCATAGAAAACAAAAGATATTTTTACGATTTGGAAAATGCAATCTTAACCTGTAGTGAAAAGAGATTCAACATCATCATTCAAAAAAGAGCTGGATAAATAATTAAGAGGAAATCATTATGTTGCTTTGGAAAAAAGGGACAGGGATTAATTTTATCACTCTTTCTAAGCACAGTCACAATGGGCTGAATATAATGTCCTATACGACATTGGTCCCTGATTCTGTAACCCTGCATCACTGAGAAGAAAATTATGTATCTCAAATCACAAACAAGAGGAAATCTGCAGATGCTGAAAATCTAAGCAACACACAAAATGCTGGAGGAACTCAGCAGGCCAGGCAGCATCTACGGGAAAAAAGTACAGTCAACATTTCGGGCCGAGACCCTTTGGCAGGACTGGAGGGCCTGGCCTGCTGAGTTCCTCCAGCATTTTGTGTGTGTCTCCTGCATCTCGTTTGCCTGTGGACACTTGCTATATACAAATCAGCTACTGGGCTCAGAATAGACTACTTCGAGCAAATAGACTTTAGAATTCCTAAAATCTTCCAAGTTTCCAATAAATGTGTAAAATTTCAAGTTTTTCCTTTACACACGGACAGCTGTCATTATTTGGCAACCAGAAGCCAGAATTTTTACTGAAGTTTTCCCTCCTAAACCAGCAATCCCAAAACTTCAGGTACTGTCCCAACTGAAACACCATCAATAAATCTGAATCTGGGATCTTGCTGGCTCTGACCTTGCTCAACCCTTTCAAATACATAAATTTGTGATCTCATCAATGACTATATTTGCATATTCAACTGATGTGCAAATCACCATACTCTTTTCATTATTTGATTTGCAGATTAGTATCGTTGCAAATTCTGGCTCAAATTTTAAAGAGAAATGCTGGTAGTTTCTTAAGGACACGTCAGCTATTAATTCTGTCTGAAACCATCAGAAGCTCACAATCATGGATATCTAATATTTCCTGATGGATTCTTACTGATAATTGTCTGCAATCCATCCAGTAAACCTACACTGGGTTAGATGGTGCATCCCTAACAATTCTGTTCACTTCAAGTGGAGAGGAACATCTGTGAAGAGAAGTGACAGTGCATGCATGTACTTAAATATTATAACACAGTGGGAGGTCATCCAAGCCATCTTGTTCACGGCAGCTTCCAGCAGAGCAATCACAGTCCAATTCCCTGTAGATGTGCAACTTGCTCTCCCTTTGCTTCGGTAGTCCTTGCACCAGTATTTCCCTCTCATTCTTCTGCCACTTGCCTATACTAAGGAGTAATTTACAGTAATCTGTTCACCTATCAGTCTGTGAAGGAGGAAATCAGAGGAAGCCCAGTCAAGGGGGAAAGCACTAGCTTTGTACGGGAAGCAGCTGGGGTCAGATTTGCTGGGTGAATGTGGCAACAGCACTATCTGCCTCACCACCAACCCCCTACCAAATTCATGTTCCCTTGAATTCATAGAGTTAATTTACTTATATTGAACTTCAAAAATAAGTTCTTCTTAAATAATTCATATTTTATATATTTAATTTTTAAAGTATTTTAATTGTTTATGAATGTTTACGAATCTCAGGAGATATTCACAACCATTCAATCACCACGTTTTTGATGGTGGAAGCATGGCTTGACGTATACCTGTGGGTAGCCCTTAACATTTGTCTTTGGAAGGCTTACATCGTGCAGGGTCCCAATAACCATATCGGTGCCTGCTTGGATCAGTTAATTATAGCGTCAGTCGTACAGCACAGAATCAGGACCTTCGGCCCAACTTATCCACGGCAACCAGGCTGCTAACCTGAGTTCATCCCATTTGCCTGTGTTGGCACATATTCCTTTAAGCTTTTCCAATCCATCTAAATGTCACTTAGATATTGTAATTGAACCAACTTCTACAGGTTCCTCTGGTAGCTTAGTCATACTGCTTGAGCATTCAATCCAGGCAAAGTACTGCAGCTCCTATTAGCCTTAGTGAGGGTGAGATATTATAGGTGGGAAAATTCACATCATTGAGCAATGGGAAAATCAGCCTTAATTTGCTCTTTGAAACTTACTTTTGTGAAGACAACTCTGTTTACAACAAATGCAAGGAACGCTACCTACAAGTTTACAGTCTGCAACCTGGAACATCACATGGAAGTAATTCAACCGAGGTGTTGCTGCCAGTTCATAAGAGACATTATAAATAAATCCATAGAAGTTAAAGTTGAAGTCAAGTTTATTATCATATGCAGAAGTGCAATGAAAATCCTGCTTGCAGTAGTATCACGAGAATATAGCACCAGGTAAGCAGTATTCATTAAAAAAATCAGAAGAGCAAAAGTGGGAGGCATGGTTCTATTCCAGAAAGGGATTGAGGAATAGTATCCAATTAAAAGGAATGAGGTATGTCACAATGATTGTTGAAAATAGAGTATTCTGTGATAATCTGTAATTGTTGACTATGTTGTAATTGTTGAAATTAACTTGACCTAACCCCTACTAAGGAGATATATCCTTTTGCAAACTATTGATATTAAAGGGAATATTAAGGGGAAGTAACTTTGTTAAAACTCTGATTAAGATGGTCAATTTATTTCACATGGTTAATTTAAATCAAAGGCACATCAATTGCTAAAGACATAAGGTACGACATCAAATAAACTCATATTTTTACTTGAATATCGCTGTACCCGAACATAAACTTATATTAAAAAAATCTGCTGTTGATTAAATGACTATGAAAATACTTAAGAGATGCACTGTTTGTTCACAAAAAAACACACGATATTGTGCCATGTCATGGCTCTTTCAGAGCTGTTTGTTCTGTTCTTTTGGTACTTTCATTTAATTTTCCATTCAAGTTCAGTTCCTTTCTTAAAGAAATGGATTTATACATTAAAATATACTGTTGGTAATGAATAAACTATATATAATACTCAAATTTCACTCAAGCATTGAAGTGAACAGAGAACTGAGGAAACATCAGAAAAATCAACTTATGTCTCAGACTGCATAACTTAGATTCCTTCTTGGAGCAATATTTATCTATATAATCACCTTTTTCTTCTCTTTTAGATCATACAAGGCTAAACTGGCAAATAATGGCTCTACTTCAATTTCAAACCTGTAAAGAAATGGAGAAGAAAATGCATGAAAATATGGAATCACTTTTGAAGAAAATCAAGAGTTTCAAAGCAGCTCCTTTTAAGAAGCATTCCTTTGAGCAGTTAAGACAAAATCTGACAATGTTAAACCAATAACACACCACCGTTTGTTTTAAAAGAATCTATTAACATCTATTAATATTGCTAGACCAAAGGAAAAATTCATGATTTATTCAATGCAAATAACAAATACGCAACAGTGAACATTACAAAAATCTTTAAAGGAAAAGTACCTTGGTGATCAAATTAAAATCTGAATAATGAATGTAACAACATCAGCAATGAAGAAGCTGAGCAATCAGCTGATGCTGAATTTATTTTAAGCGCCCTAAGGTACTGAGTGATTCACTAGTTATGCATTCTTTGTTAAATAATGAAGATTCCGTCTAAATACTGTCAGGAATTTCTGGAATTTGAAAGTATTTTTTAACTCATGTTGTCACTCTATATTTGACATAAAGATATATGATTAAAATAATATGTAAATTACTTTAAGATCTGGCACTTTATTTGGATTCTGTAGCCCATATGTTCTTTTGGACAGTCAGGAGCTGGACGTATTTCAATGGCATCCTCCTATCAATAGAAGGGAAAAGTTTAAAGTTTGTCACGTATTTAGTGATGAATTGTCATTTATTCTAACACAGCTAAGTTTCAATACTACTAAAAGAATAGCATCAGTTAGTAATTATTCCAATTATATCCCATATTGACAAAAACATGTTGATTGTTTTCTTGAAATATAATTATATGTTCTTGAGATGATCATTTGTTTTCTACATGCTTTTAAAAGAGCAACGTAATCACATAAAGAAGGTAGAGTTTTTTGAATCTTGCTTCATTAAAGTGAATTATAACCTCGTCTGGGGGAGGATATAGGGCGAACAGTTCTGCCTGTCTGTTGGCTCTCCTTGCTTCCTCGTTTTGTCGATCAAGCTCCTCTGGGGTAATGGGCTGAAGTATACTTTCTAAATGGGCATCTGGCTGCAGACTTCGCAGGTCAAAGTCACACGATGTCAGAGTCGCTGTCTCAGGTACCGTACACAGAACTGGCTGAGGCCTTGAATCATCCTGCAAAAAAAAAAGACATCTCTGATTTATATGGCTGGACAAAGTCATACTGCATGCAACCATTATGTTTGGAAAATAAGTTTATACTTATTCCACTTCAATGCCAGAAACCAGTTAACCACACCATCACTCCAATGCCATATTTAATTTTGCTGACATCACTATCACTGGCCAAATCAAAGGTGGTGATGAATCAGCATAGAGGAGGGAGATTGAAAATCTGGCTGAGTAGTCCCACAGCGACAGCCCCTTACTCAATGTCAGCAAGACAAAGGAGATGATTATTGACTTCAGGAGGAGGAAACCAGAGGTCCATGAACCAGTCCTCATCAGAGGATCAGAGGAGGAGAGGGTCAGCAAATTTAAATTCCTCAGTGTTAACATTTCCCAGGATCTGTCGCAGGCCCAGCATGTAAATGCAATTCTGAAGGAAGTACGGCAGTGCCTCTACTTTCTCAGAAGTTAGCGAAGATTCAGCATATCACCTAAAGTTTGACTGACTTCTACAGGCGTGTGATGGAGAGTATATGACTGGTATAGTAACACCAATGCCCTTGAACAGAAAATCCTATAAAGAGTAGTGGATATAGCTCAGTCCATCATGGGTAAAGTCCTCTCCACCATTTAACATACCTACATGGAGTACCGTTGCAGGAAAGCAGCATCCATCAAAAAAGACTCCACCACTCAGGCCATGCTCTCTTCTCACTGCTGCCATCAGGAAGAATGCACAGGAGCCTCAGGAGCTACACAACCAGGTTCAGGAACAGTTATTACCCCTCAACCATCAGACTTTTGAACCAGTGGGTTCATTTCACTTGCCCCAACACTGAACTGTTCCCACAACTGATGGGCTCACTTTCAAGGAATCTTCATTTCATGTTCTTGATATTTTTTGCTTATTTATTTACTATTAATATATTTTTTGTAATTGTGCAGTTTGTTCTCTGTTACATACTGCCTGTTTGTCCTTTTGGGTGTGGTCTTTCACTGATTCTACTATGTTTCTTGGATTTACTGAGTATGCCTGCAAGATACAGTGACATATCTGTACTTTGATGATAAATTTACTTTGAACTTCAAAAAATTGACATTAGGATGCAAGCATAATGGGGTTTGCTGGTTGATGTGCTAATCAGACTGCAGAGAGAGGATAAAAGCTCAAAACAGTCTCTCTCTCTCTCACACACACACACACACACACACGGAATAAAAGACACTGATGGTCCTTTGCAAGCATTTATGATTAACAGCTTGGTCTACCTATTGTCTGAAGAGACACTAGCAATATAAATCTAGAGACTGGGTATACAACAAGTACTCATTAACCATCATTTTAAGAGGTGTAGAAACAAAATCATTTTTGACAGCATGCAAAAAACTGTATCAGGAATTGAAACAGAAGGATCCATGAGAGAAAATGCTATTACAGATTTAGAGCATGTGCAAAGTGGTCCTAATAAACAGATTATTTCTTGATTAAACATTTCCTCCAACATCACATGAGTAAATCCCTCATGTTTCAGAAGTAGCTTTATTACAGTAAAATTAACATTAGGCATCTGCCTTGATACATAGATTAAAATAGATTAAAAAGACTGTGGACAGAAATGATAATGGTCAAATTACTGTGGAAACGTCAGCTTCATTTTAATGTGACTGTTGCAACAGAGTCTGATACTTTGGTTAATGAGATGGTGATGTCTTTATATGGTAAATTTTCTCTCCACCACTAGCATAAAAAAACATCAGTATTGTTCCCACTACAATCTTTATTTAGCACTTTGGCACAGCATTCTTCAAAAGTACTTCACGTGGAACAAAATTTGATAAGAAGCCACATTAGTGCAGATGCCATGGAAGTAAGGCATTGGTGAAATAAGGTAATTGATAGATCTTCAGTCTAAAATGATATAATCCTTTCAGACTCAATATTAAATTCAACAGCTTGAGGTAGCGTGCTTCCTTTACATCAAAGCCAACCATTTCTGCTATAAGTTACCCATCTGTTACACTGACACAGTTTGTCTCTTTGCATTAGGATGACCTCACCTGTCTAGGATTCATTACAATTCTATAGTGTAGCTTTTGCATTTCTTTGAGACTCAGGGCATTTATTGCATTTTGTGTTTTCACTACCCTTTGTGAACTTGGAGATTAGACAAAGAACCTCTTTAGTGTCTGATGATCAGTGATCCTGAATTTAAAGCATGTTCATAACCATAAGCTCCGCTGTCAAGCCCTTAGCACTGAATCTAAACTCTTAAATTCCCCCGTTCAGATTACCACCCTGCGTTGGCCCTCAATAATCCAGCAACCGAGTTTACTCAATCAGCAGCTTGTTCCTCTGTCAACCCTGTTCTTATCCTGGTCCAAGATATTCCCTTTGTCCTATCAAAACCTTTCTTTCTGCATCTTAAGACAAACTTGCATACACTCTATACTGATTCCGATAAAGGGTCTTTGAAATAACACATTAATTCTGATTCCTTTTCCGCACACAGGTAGTTCCCGGCATTTTCTGTTTTAATTTCAGGCTTCCAGAATTTGCACCTACTTGAGTTACAAGGATTTTTCAAAAATAGTTGCCGTGAATTAGGTAATGCAATACCGGGAAATCTTGGTTGGATGAGTCACCATTTTCTTCTGATTCAAATATCTGCTTTGAAAGAGTCTTGCACAGAACGCGCCTTGATCCGAGTGCATTTGAACCAAAAGCCCCCAAGGTTCCTTGATTCCTGTAAGCAGATATTAAAATGAACACAAGTTGTTACAGGATTCATTAACTTTGAATGAGTTGACATGGATGAAGGGACTGTTTTGGGCTGTATGAATCCATGACCATGAAAATAACACCCCTAATTATAAAAATAATGTGGGATATTGGTAACTTGTACATAGGCCACTAAGATTTCAATATGAAAATCTGCCCATATGCCTATGCCACTTGTTTAAATAATGAAATGGGGATGATTGGTAGACATTTATAGGGTGGGTGAATGGCATTCTGCAGTCCAAGCTCCACTTAAAATTAGTTGGAAGTCTAATTTATTTCATGGTCTAAATCACCGAGCTGACTGAATTTCAAAGTCATCAGCAAGGCTCCTTATCACTCCCGGCCTGGAGCATTGTACACTTGAGGTGTGTCCATTCCCTTGTGGTTTGCAGCAATATTGCCAGATTCAGCTCTAACTCCATCTACAAGTTTGCAGATGACACCACCATAGTGGGTCATATCTAAAAAAATCATGAGACAGGGTATAGGAAGGAGATAGGCAGTCTAGTAACATGTTGTCATAGATCATAAGATATAGGAGTAGACTATCCATTTGGCCCATCAAGATTGCTCTCCCACTTTATCATGGCTAATCCATTTTCCCTCTCAGCCTCATTTCCCCTGCCTTCTCCCCATATCCCTTCATGCCTTCACCAGTCAAGAATCTCCACAGCTGCCTATGGCAACGAATTTCACAGATTCACCACAAGAAATTCCTCCTCATCTCTGTTCTGAAAGGTCACCCCTCTATTCTGAGGCTGGGTCCTCTGGTTTTAGACCCACCATAGGAATCACCCAGTCTCCACACCCAGTCTATCAAGGCCTTTCACTATTTCATAGGTTTCAATTGGGTCACTCCCCATTCTTCTGAATTCCACTGAATACAGACCCAGAACCATCAAATGCTCTTAATATGACAATTCGTTCAGTACTAGAATCATTTTCGTGAACCTCCTTTGAATCTCCTCTAGTTTCAGAATGTTCTTTCCAAGATAAGGTGCCCAAAAGCCCAAAAATTCTCACGATACTCCAACTGAGGCCTCGCCAATGCTTTATGAAGTCTCAACTTTATGCCCCTGCTTTTATATTCAAGACCTCTGGAAATAAATGAAAACATCACATTTGCTGTCCTCACCACAGACTTAATCTCCAAGTTAACCTTCAGGGATTCCTGCACAAGGACACCCAAGTCCCTTTGCACCTCAGTTTTTTGTATTTTCTCTACATTTAATTTCATCTACCAAAGTGCATGACTATACATTTCCTGACATTGTATTCCATCTACCATTTCTTTGCCCATTCTCCTGATTTGTTTAATTCCTTCTGTAGCCACTTTACTTCTTCGAAACTACCTGCCTCTCCAAACATCTTAGCATCATCTGCAAGCTTTTCAACAAAAGCATCAATTCTGTCATCTGCAAGCTTTTCAAAATAACCATCAATTCTGTCAACCAAATCAAAGACGTGACGAAAAAAGAATTGGTCCCAACACAGATCTCTGTGGAACACCACTAGTCACTGGCAGACAGCCAGAAAAGGCTCCCTTTATTCCCACTCTTTGTCTCTGTAAACCTTTCTGTAATACCATGGGTTTGTAACTTGCTAAGTGGCCTCATGTGTGGCACCTTGTCCAAGGCCTTCTGAAAATCCAAGTACATATCCACCAATTCTCCTTTGTCTACCTTGCTTGTTATTTTTTCAAAGAATTCCAACAGATTTGTCAGGCAAGATTTTCCATTGAGGAAACCATGCTGACTACAGCTTATTTTATAATGTGCCACCGAGTACCCCAAAACCACATCCTTAACAACCAACTCCAACCTCCTTCCAATAACTGAGATCAGACTAACTGGTCTATAACTTCCTTTCTTCTGCCTCTCTCCCTCCTAGAAGTGTGGAGTGACATTTGCAATTTTCCAGTCTTCCAGAACTATTCCAGGGTCTAGAGATTCCTGAAAGATCATTACTAATGTCTCCACAATCTCTTCAGCCACCTCTTTCAGAACCCTAGGATGTTCACCATCTGGTCCAGGTGACTTATCTACCTTCAGACCTTTCAGTTTCCCAAGAACCTTCTCAAATAATGGTAACTTCACACACTTCATGTGGAACACCTGGAACTTCCACCATACTGCTAGTGTCTTCAATATTGAAGATTGATGCAAAATACTTATTCAGTCCATCCGCCATTTCCTTATCCCCCCTTAGTGCCTCTCCAGCAACATTTTCTAGTGGTCCAATCTCCACTCTTGCCTCTCTTTTACACTTGCTGTACCTGAAGAATCTTCTGGTATCCTATTTAATATTATTGGCTAGCTTACTTTCAGATTCTACCTTTACCTTCTTAATGACTTCTTTAGTTGCCTTCTGTTGGTTTTTAAAAGCTTCCCAATCCTCTGACTTCCCACTAATTTCACTCTGTTATATTCTCTCTCTTTGGCTTTTATGTTGGCTTTGACCTCTCTTGTTAGACAGGGTTGTGTCACCTTGCCTTTAGAATATTTCTTCCTCTTTGGGATATATATATATCCTGTGCTTTCTGAATTTCTTCCGGAAATTCCAGCCATTGCTGCTGTGCCGTCATCCCTGCCAGTGTTCTTTTCCAAACAATTTTGTCCAGCTCCTCTCTCTTGCCTCTGTAATTCCCTTTACTCCACTGTAATGCTGATATATCTGACTTTAGCTGCTCCTCTGCAAATTTCAGGGTGAATTCAATCATATTATGATCACTTGCCTCTAAGGGTTATTTACCTTAAGCTCTCTAATCAATTCCGGTTCATTGCACAACACCCAATCTGGAATAGCCAATCCCCTGGTGGGCTCAACCATGAGCTGCTCTAAAAAGCCCATTCAGTAGGCATTCTAGAAATTCCCCCTGGGGATCCAGCACCAACCAGATTTTCCCAATCTACCTGCATGTTGAAATCCCCCATGACTATTGTAATATTGCTCTTTTGGCATGCATTTTCTAGCTCCCATTGTAATTTGTAGACCTCATCCTACTGTTTGGGGGTCTGTGTAGATCTCCCATCAGGGTCTTTTTACCCTTGCAGTTCCTTAGCTCTATCCACGATTCAACATTTTCCAGCCCTATATCACCTCCCTCTAAAGATTTGATATCAATCTTTAGAAACAGAGCAACACTACCACCTCTGTTTTATTGTCCGTCCTTTCAATACAATGTGTATCCTTGAACGTCAAGCTCCCAGGTATATTCTTCTTTCAGCCATAATTCAGTGATGCCTACAACATCACACATGCCAATCTGTAACTATGTTCATCTAACTTATTCTGAATACTGTGCACATTCAATAACACATTCAGTCCTGTACTGATCCTTTCCGATTTTGTCTGTCTTTTACATTGCAGTTCATCTTGTAGACTGTAATTTGGCCCTGTCATCAGCCTGTTGTTGCTTGGAGTCTCACCACACATTGTTCCTGACAACAACATAGCAACTTCAATGTCAGCAGATCAAAGAGCTGGTCATCGACTTCAGGAAGGGCGCATGCTCCTGTTTATATAAACAGTGCTCAGTTTGAGAGGGTTGAGAGTTCCGAGGAGTGAACATCACCAACAGTTTGTCCTGTTCCAACCAAGGCCAGGAAAGCTCACCAACACCTCTACTTCCCCAGGAAGCTAAAGAAACGTGGCATACCTCTGTCAAACCCTTAGCAATTTCTCTTGATGCATCATGAAAAATGTCCTATCTAGATGCATAATAGCTTGTATGGCAAATGCTCTGCACATGACTGCATAAAACTGCAAAGACTTGTGGACACAGCTGTACACATCAAATAACCAGTCTCCCCCTCTGTGCTTGTTGCTACCTCAGTAAAGCAGCCAGCATAATCAAAGACCCCACCCACTCCGCACATTCTCTCTTCTCCCTTCTTCCACCATGTAGAAGATTCACACTACCAGGCTCAAGGAAAGCTTCTGTCCTGCTCTTATAAGACTACTAAGTGGTTCCAGTACTGTTGTTTACCTGTACTGCACTTTCTCTGTCATTGTTACACTATATTCTTCATTGTTACACTATATTCTTCATTGTTACTGTTGTAACTTGTTCTGCCTCTAAGCACTAAGTAATGATCTGACTTGTATAAACAGAACACAAGACAAGCTTTTCAATGCATCTTTGTACAAGATTCAGAAGCATAATGCTCATTGGGTGATTTGGCAGGTCTACACTTTGTTAACAATGATATGTGTTGTTTATTCACGCCCAGCACTGCAAGAACCTTGTCAGTGATGTGACCTCTGAAAGACACCATTAATGTTGATAATGCCAACTGTAGATGTCCTGGATGAGGACATCTTTGCATTATATTAGACAGCAAATAAATCACACCACCATCATGATTGCTTCAGGTGTTTACATACTGATATGCCCAATGGGCTTATCTTGACATTTAAATTTTTTTGTTCATTTATTTTATATGCATAGTGAAAAGAAAGTATAAATGAATATTGTAACTGTTAAATACACATGTTGTGAAATCACAGTCAGTGATATATGTACGTGTGCTGTATAGTGTTGTTTGATTCAGAGAATAACCAAATTTCAAAGCTCAAAATAGTATCTCCGACAACCGCAAAAAAATTCCATGAGTTATGACTATGTTTAAACTTGTTAAATTTTCCAATCAAAGGGCAATGTTTTATCACATTGCAATCAAATTACCTTCTGTTGACAATGAGCCAATCTTGAGTATAGGTCTGGACACAGTCACGCACGTGTGGATCTAACTCAACCCTAGAAATAAATTAAAGTATTGTTAGTTTAGTTAAACAACCCCTAGACTTCCAAGTGGTCTCTGGTACTAAAACAGAGAGTGAATTCCTCTGAAAATGCTGCAGCACAAATACAATGTCTTGTACTTAAACAAAGACAAGGTTTCATACATGTATTAGAACTGCAATGTCAGCTTGGCATAGTTCCTTTTTCTCTGAATCAGAATGTAGCAAATTCAAGTTCTGCGGCAAGCCTTCAGCACCTAATCTGGGCTTGCACATAGTGCAATAACGAGGGAGTTAAGAACTCTCACTGTGCAGAATGCCAGAGGTCAGAATTCCTCACTAAGCATCTCAAAAATGTTAAAATCGTCTTAGCCAGCCAGACATTGGCACCACTGAATTTCCTCTAATGTTTCAGAACAAAACTGGCTTAAATTAATAACATGGACGGAGGACTTCTGGTGAGGAAGTCGAGGATCTAGTTGCAGAGGGAGGGACAGAGGCCTGGTTTTCGAGCTTTTCCATCAGAACTGTAGGAATGATTGCGTTAAATGCTGAGCTGTAGTCAATGAACAGGAGCCTGATGTAAGTATTAGTGTTGCCCAGGTAATCCAACGCTGGTGTGACGAGCCAATGAGTTTGCACCCACTGTAGACATTGATTCTGATTCTGAAGTTAAAACACCTCAGTAAGTTTTTCATTGCACCTATGCATACAGGTACTCGTGCATATGACGATAAACTTTAGTCATCATCTCTTCCTGCGGGTTATGATTCTATCAGGTCATTTGTGCCTCTTGCAGCTCTTGGAGAAAAGTACTCAGTCATTCTATCTTTTACATTCTCCACGGCCATGAAAACCTTCCCTTTCCAGGAAAATAAATCCATTCCCTTTACAAAAGCTATTCTTGAATCTGCATTCAATAATTTTTAAACAATGCATTGCAGATCAAAGTAAACAACTTAAAGAATATTTTCCTCATTTAATCTGTGACTCTAACCAATTATCTTAAACTTTTGTCCTCTGATTATAATTTCTCTTGGCCAAGGGAAGAGATTTCACTTACTCTGTGAAAACCCTTGGCAATTTTGAACGTTTCTATTAAATTAACCTTAAGACCATAAGACATAGGAGCAGAATTAGGTCATCTGGCCCATCGAGTCTGTTTCGCCATTCAAACATGGCTGATCCTTTTTTTAAAAATTTCCTCTCCAACCCCAGTTCCTGGCCTTTTCCCCATAACCTTTGTTGCATGTCCAATCAAGAACCTATCAACTTCTGTCTTAAATACACCCAATAACCTGGCCTCCACAGCTGCATGTGGCAACAAATTCCATAAATTCACCACCCTTTGGCTAAAGAAATTTCTCCACATCTGTGTTTTGACATGGCGCCCCTCTATCCTGAGGCTGTGCCCTCTTGTCCTAGACTCTCCCACCGTGGGAAACATCCTTTCCACATCTGCTCTGTCTAGGCCTTTCAACATCAAAAGGTTTCAATGAGATCCTCTCCCCATCCTTCTGAAGTTCAGCGAGTACAGACCCAGAGCCATCAAACGTTCCTCTTATGATAACCCTTTGTAATTCTGTACAGCTCCCTTAGCTCTGCTCCAAGGAGAAGAACTAGTGTTTTTTCTAATCTGTTCACAGAAATGATGTTGGCCCCACTTACACTGAAGCAAATTTCCTTTGCATTCTCTCCCAGGCACTGACATTCTAATACTATTGAATAGTTTACAGGCATCAGGAAAATGCCCAGTGTATTTTGGCATTTCATTTTCCGCAGTTTATAAATATACATATTAAAACAAAGTCAAAAGTCAAAAAAAGATGTAATACCCATCTTCTGGAACAGAAGGCAGAATGGTTCGACACTCTCTTGGAACAAAAGTGATCTCCAGATCATCATCAGGGAAGTCACCCAGGTCCTGCTGAAGATCAGCATCCGAAATGTTGAACTGTGACATCAGGAACTCTTCAAAGTCCAGTGGCACCACAGGATTATAAAATGGAGGCTGAATGGAAGAGAGCCAAAGAAGGATGTTAACATGGAAGAGCACAATTCAGACTTCATTTTTTTAAATTTTGTGCAAATAAAATGCAAATCAGATTTTCAAACTGTGCAGAAATTTGGCACATTACATTTATGCAGTGTTGGTGACAAAGGATGAGGCCATTTGGCAGCTCTTAAAACAATCTTATCAATTCTAATCCCCATCAATTTCCTTGCGATCTATTCCCTCTCCTCTTGCTCCAATTCTTCACACAAAGGACAACACAGCACCCAATTAACCTGTTATATATTTGTTTACACTTTGACCCTTACAGATTGCTGTCAACTTTCCCTGTGTGTTACGTACTGAACGTAATGTGAGAGGGCATTCTGGGTAGACGACTTACAAGCAATGGAGTTCATCACTGAAAAACTCAAATATTTTGCATTGGCATATCAAATTACAGATGATATTCATGTTCCAACTTTGCTGACTGTGATAGGGGCAAAAACATTTAATTTATTACGCAGTAATGCAACCTGCTGAGCCTGGTGAGGACAAAGTTAAATCTTAAAGGACTATTATTCACCTAAACCAGGGGTGGGCAAACTTTTTGACTTGAGGGCCACAAAGGGTTCTAAAATTTGACAAGGGGGCCGGACCAGGAGCAGATGGACGGAGTGTTTTGGTAATACACCTCATAAGAGAAAATAAAATATCATGGGATATGTAGAAAACATGTGCTTCAATTTCAATTGAAAATGAACAAATGCATTACAACAAAATAGCTGTCTTTGAAGTCCCATGGTATTTAGCTATTTATTGAAATGACTTTTAAAACACTGAAAATTAAATGAATAAAATACAGCTTTTTTTAATAGTAACAGTTATTATTTTAAAGCACTGAAAATTCTGTTATCCTTCAAGATATTATCATCATCACTCTCCTCCTGACTGTCTTTATTTCAAAAACGGTAGGAGATGCAGGTCTACTTGTCCTGCTCCTTCTTATTCAATTGTCCCCTGTGCCAAAACTCAACAACGACCAGCACAAAGACAGAACAGTGGCCAGTATGCGGAGCGCGTTATTTGATCTGGAGCGCATTTTTTTATTCTGAGAACGTACGTGCACCTGCGCACTACTCATGTCCATCACTTAACAGAAATGACATGTAACATGTAAGGCTTATTGAAAAAAATATTTTCAAATGCATTTTTTACATAACACAACGAAGAAACTTATTTTTAATTTCAATGGGAACAGTGTTGTTGGTCTCCCTTTTTAGCCAGCGCATCAAAGTCTGGATTTAGTTTTGTTGTGGCGATTCTCAGGATGGATCTGAGGTGTTGGTCAGTTAACTTGGATCTGTGGCTGGCTTTGTTGATGTTCATGACGCTGAACGCCTGTTCACACAAATAGGTCGAGCCGAACAAAGAGTAAAGCGCAAATGTGGAGTAATACGCTGCACCTCAACAAAGGTCAATGTGTAGCGGTGTGCTACTTGCAGCGCTAAAATTACGACACGGAGTCGGTAACTGCAGTCGAAGAAAAAAACTTTATTCGAAATCCCCAGCCTCACTTTTAAGCCTCCCTCAACCTGCCCCCCGTGGCGCAGAGGCTCTAAAGCTCTGTGCTCGCAAATCCCCGCAGGCTATCTCCCTTAGCCGGAACGCTGGCTAATTGTGAGCCGGTTCGGATGTGCCAGGAAATGGGTCGCCACAAATGTATATAGAGTGCGTCATCTATTGGGAAAACGCCAGAATTGCGGGGAAAAATGTTAACAAGGTTTATTAATATAATTTCATCAAGTTCTGTGGACTGGATTAAAAAGCTTAACGGGCCGCATATGGCCCCCAGGCCGTAGTTTGCCCATGCCTGACCGAAACCTTTGATTTTTGATGAGAGGTTTAGATTTCATAAAAGGAACGAAGAGGAAAGGCGAGTCGATTTCACAGCTTGTGGCAGTACTGAAGCAACTGTCTGAACACTGATTTTAGGCAGTTGCTGAATGACATGTTATGCGATAAACTCGTATGTTGTCTGCCTACTGAAGCAATTCAGAAACATTTGCTTACAAAAGACAGACAAACATTACAGAAGGCAATTGAAATTAGTACTACGTCTGGAGTGTCAGCTAAAGAAGCACAGCTACTCAGCGCATTTCCCCAAATTCATAAAGTTTCTACTGACTTTAAGAATAAGACACCTAATGGCAAACAAAGTTACCACTGTGGCAAAACTGGGCATTCAGCAAAAGAATGCTGGATCAGTTTGAGGATTTAGATTGCCAAAGCTGTGGCAAAAACATATTGAATGTGCCTTAAAAGTAAACAGACTCTGTCTACCAAAATCAATGTAATAAAATTACTTTTGGAAAAACAAAAAGAAACAGGTGAACAAGATGTAACATACTGAGGACAGACCGAGTGTCTCTCACTCTGGTTGAAGAAGCTTTGCTTGTTTTATCTGTTTCAGGACACAAAGATGGCTATTGGGTGACCCTGAGGTCGATTGGGGCCGCAGTGAGAATGCAGGTGGACACGGGTCATGAGGTATCGCTGGTGGTCAGCGACAGTTTGCCAGGAGAAATTGTAGCACCTCACCCCAGAATGGGCAAAGTTGACTTTAAAGAATTACACTGGTGAGGTTGTTCCTGTGAGGAACGTTGCAATGGAGATTAACAAACAGAGAAAGAAACTACCACTGTATATTGTTAAAGGTAGTTATCCAGTGCTTCTGGGCCACCTGAAGTTGGAGCAGCTCAACTCAACTGGCATGAAGTGAATCTGTTGTTGGTTGAATTTGATGCTTACTCTGCTTACTCCATTGATAGTTTAATAGTCCAGCAGCTGGTCTGTGTATGGGAAGAGGGGAGAAACCTTTAACATGGGGGGGGGGGGGGGGGAGAGAGGATCTGTTATGTTTTCATGTACACTTTGACCCTTAGAGGTTAATGTCAAGCTGCCCTGTGTGTTATGTACTGAAGGTTATGTGAGAGGGCATTCTGGGTAGGTGACTTATTAGCAAAATGAACAGCCGCACATTTGTTCCTCACCTCTCCATCTCTCGTGTGTATTATTCATGGACACTCAGATTCTCAGTACCCGCAAACCTAACACAACCTACTAGGACATCCCCGGAAGGGGATTGTGTAAGGTGTGGGAAATAAGTAAGGAAGTTATGGAACCTATGACAATTAAAGAGGTGGAAGTACTGGCGCTTTTAAGAAATTAAAAAATGGATAAATCTCCGGGTCCTGACAGGATATTCCCCAGGACCTTGAGGGAAGTTTGTGTAGAAATAGCAGGAGCTCTGACGGAGATCTTTAAGATGTCATTAGAAACGGGGATTGTGCCGGAGGATTGGCGTATTGCTCAGGTGGTTCCATTGTTTAAAAAGGGTTCTAGAAGTAAGCCTAGCAATTATAGACCTGTCAGTTTGACATCAGTGGTGGGTAAATTAATGGAAAGTATTCTTAGAGATAGTATTAATAATTATCTGGATAGACAGGATCTGATTAGGAGTAGCCAGCATGGATTTGTGCGTGGAAGGTCATGTTTGACAAACCTTATTGAATTTTTTGAAGAAGTTACGAGGAATGTTGACGAGGGTAAGGCAGTGGATGTAGTCTATATGGACTTCAGCAAAGCCTTTGACAAAGTTCCACATGGAAGGTTAGTTAAGAAGGTTCAGTCGTTAGGTATTAATGCTGGAGTAATAAAATGGATTCAACAGTGGCTAGATGGGAGATGCCAGAGAGTAGTGGTGGATAATTGTTTATTGGGATGGAGGCCGGTGACTAGCGGGGTGCCTCAGGGATCTGTTTTGAGCCCAATGTTGTTTGTAATATACATAAATGATCTGGATGATGGGGTGGTAAATTGGATTAGTAAGTATGCCGATGATACTAAGGTAGGAGGTGTTGTGGATAATGAGGTGGGTTTTCAAAGCTTGCAGGGAGATTTATGCCGGTTAGAAGAATGGGCTGAACGTTGGCAGATGGAGTTTAATGCTGAGAAGTGTGAGGTTCTACATTTTGGCAGGAATAATCCAAATAGAACATACAGGGTAAATGGTAGGGCATTGAGGAATGCAGAGGAACAGATAGATCTAGGAATAACAGTGCATAGTTCCCTGAAGGTGGAGTCTCATGTAGATAGGGTCGTGAAGAAGGCTTTTGGAACGCTGGCCTTTATAAATCAAAGCATTGAGTACAGAAGTTGGGATGTAATGTTAAAATTGTACAAGGCATTGATAAGGCCAAATTTGGAATATGGTGTACAGTTCTGGTCACCGAATTATAGGAAAGATATCAATAAATTAGAGGGAGAGTGCAGAGACGATTTACTAGAATGTTACCTGGGTTTCAGCACTTAAGTTACAGAGAAAGGTTGAACAAGTTAGGTCTATATTCATTGGAGCGTTGAAGGTTGAGGGGGGATTTGATTGAGGCATTTAAAATTTTGAGAGGGATAGATAGAGTTGACGTGAATAGGCTGTTTCCATTGAGAGTAGGGGAGATTCAAACGAGAGGACATGATTTGAGAGTTAGGGGGCAGAAGTTTAAGGGAAACACGAGGGGGTATTTCTTTACTCAGAGAGTGATAGCTGTATGGAATGAGCATCCTGTAGAAGTAGTAGAGGCCAGTTCAGTTGTGTCATTTAAGGTAAAATTGGATAGGTATATGGACAGGAAAGGAGTGGAGGGTTATGGGCTGAGTGCGGGTAGGTGGGACTAGGTGAGATTAAGAGTTCAGCACGGACGAGGAGGGCCGAGATGGCCTGTTTCTGTGCTGTGATTGTTGTATGGTTATATGGAATATGAGAAGAAACTGGAGCACTCAAGAGAAGCCCACAGGGTGGTATGCAAGCTCTACCTAGACAACACCAAAGGGCACAATTGATCCCCGCTTGATGGAATGGTGAGGCAGAATTATTTGTCATACCACTCTGTTGCCAAGATCCCAAAAAGAAAAGCTTTATAGCATGTCAAAACTTAAAAGACAGAAGGAGATTGATTCTCTGAGTCTACAGTAAAATCAAATGTCATGTTATTGGTGGGAAATCTCATGTTTTAGCTTAAAATTAGGGTGAATTACTATCCTTAGTTAGGGAAGCAGGAAATTGGAGGAGTTGGCTGCTCACAGCTCTGTCAGATGGGGAACATGATCACTAAAGATTAGATTAATTGAACAGCAAAATGTTAAACTCACTCTAGTCTTACTCAATCAGATCAGGAGTTGGGAGGGCTATTTTCTATTATTCAGTTGTAATAAAGAGCAGTGAAAACTCTTTTCGGTGCACAGGCCATATCCTGTGGTAAGGTTCGGGAAGTGTGATCGGGCTCATGAGAAGCAACTCATCATTGGCATTGGATCGAAAGAGGCATCACAGGTCAAAATCGACACTGACAGAAGGCAGTCATTGATGGGTGAGTAGTCAGTGCATATTTTCTGAAATACTTCCACTTAATATTCTCAGTAGAAGTGAGGCATGGCATCACAAATCCGCAGCGTGTAATGTGTGTTCTGAGACATGAGGAAACTCTTTAATAGGGAGGAAGACAAAAGAAAGGAAACTATCAGCCAGTTAGCCTAACCTCAGTGGTTGGTAAGTGTTGGAGTCTATTATTAATGATGAAGTTTAAAGGTACTTGGAGACTAATGATAAAATAAGTCAAAGTCAGCATGGTTTCTGAAAAGGGAAATGTTGCCTGACAACTATGTTACAAGCTTTTCAAGGAAGTAACAAGCAGGGTGGACAAAAGAGAAGCAGTGGATGTAATTTACTTGGACTTTCAGAGGGTGCTTGATAAGACCATCTTAAGGTAACAAAAATCATTAACAGGAAACACAACAGAAAAATGGATCACTGGAGAAATGAAACATGCCACTGTTGAAGGTAGAATCTTAAAAATTTGCCAGGAAAAGCAGTAGGCCTGAGGACTGAGAGTTGTTCAGATTTCAGAAAGGCACATAAAAACAGAAAGAGCAGCAAGGGTAAATGTGGATGTCTTACAGACAGGCGCAGATAGATTTATGAAAGAGAATGATGAAATAGCAGAGGAATTAAACAAATACTTGTCATCTGTTTTCATGGAAGATACATAAAACATCCTGGAATTACTAAAGAAACAGTTGAATGCAAATGCGGAAAATTAAAATAAAACAGTACTAGTAAAAGTAGAAAATAGCAGATAGTACTGCCTGTAGCCAGTAAACAGTACCACCAGAGAAGTTAATGAGTCTAAGATTTGATGATCAAGTGCTCTGAGAGGCAAGTAATGAGTTTTTAAATGGTCTGGTTATTATCAGCCATAATACTATAGATTCTGGAACGGCTCTTGCAGATTGGAAAGGAACAAATCTGGTCTTACTATATAAGAAAAGAGAGAAAGAGAAAATGGGAAACAATTGTCCTACTTACTGATGCCAGAAATTCACAGCATAGAACACACTGTTAAAACACTTCAGATATAATAATGGGATTGAGCAGCGACAACATGGATTTATGAAAGAAAGTTGTACTTGACAAATCTATGTTCTTTGAGTATTCAAAAATCCAGTGGAAGAGCTGAGCAGTGATCAATGAATGTGGTGTTTATGGAATTACAGAAGATTTTTAATAAGATCCAACAAAGTAGATTTGTGAACAAGTGAACATGAATCTGGGGGTAATATGTGTTGAGAATTGGCTGGCACACAAAAAATAAAGGGTATAACTAGGTTGGCTCACCTCAGTGTGACCTGTGAAATACTGTGGGGATAGTGCTTGGCTCCCAACTATTTGCAATCTATACCAATAACTCAACTGGGATTAAATGACAGCAAGAAACAAAGTGGAAGTATGAATAGGAGAATGTCTCTGTTCCCTAGAGTTTGGAAGAAGAGGAGATGACTTTATCGAAACAAACAGGAGGGCTTGACAGAGTAGGTTTGACAAATACGTTTCTCTAGAATGTAGAACCCAAGGTCACAGTATCACAGGAACACTCTATTTGGGATTAAAATGAAGAGAAATTTCTTTGCCTGGACGATAATAATTGTTTGAGATTCTCTGCCCTGGAGGCCATAGAGGCCAAATTATTGGTGCTAGTCATCACAGAGACTGATAGGTTTCTAGCCACCAGAGGGTTTCAATGGCCTTTGAGGTAAAGGATTAGCCAGGATTTATTTTGAAAGAAGCAGCCTTTAGAGTCTGAAAGGCCTAATCCTGCTCTAATTTCTAATGTTTTTGTTAATGTCAGCAACATAATACCTACAAATTGACTAAAATGCAGGAAAAGAATATGATAATCATTTAGAATTTCCAATACAAGACTTAACACATCTCCCCCATGGACATAAAACAGTAGAATGTAGTTGACGAATCATAAATCTTCCTTAACCATGATAAATTTCTCCTCCACCTACAGAACACCTTACAATACACCTTTCTGTCTAAAATGTATTATTAGCAAATTCTTATTCAAATGCTTGATGGTCTGATACAAAAATTTCTGAATGATTTCAAATTCTAAATCACCAAAGTTACCCAGGATGATTGCTAGAAATTCATCAGTTTTGGCTACAAAGGAAAAATGGGTTCAAGATGGACAAAGCAGCCTTGTATTAGTTAGCACCTTAAGGAGAAATGAGGGATGGGCTCAATAACGAATATGCAAGCCAACCACTTAATTCCTAGTAAATATTTCAAACACATTTGATCTATCTGGAGAGTTTTGGGAACAGGACTGTGGCAAAGTACTGAACATCATCAAACTACATAGCTGTCAATTCAAACATCCACATTCAGACACTAGTAATGTTAATTTCTTAGGGGATGCTACTATGCTTCAATATAAAACGTTGGCTCCAAAAATGCAAGATTTCTACAAGTTCCGTTAAATAAAAGGAAAATAATTTTTTAATGGTTAAATTATTTTGCTTTCAGCTTATTAAAATATCTGCAGAAAGTCTTCCATAAAAAATGGCATTTTTAATAAGCAGCCTCAGGCAAGGAACATGCAGTAACAGAATTTTAGATTGAATGAATTAAACTTAACAAAAGTGTATCACACTCCTCCACTTATTCTATTGAAGTAAGAGGCCTCCAGTACTTCAGACAACACTGAGCTTCCAAAGCATGTAGCTACAAAACCCTGTTCTCTCCTGCCATGGGTAAAGAGCAGGGCCATTCATGTCAACATAATATTCATATAGTGCCTCAGGCAATAACAAATACATGAAGAATTCCTACAAGTTTCAGCAGTGAACTCAACTGCTGCAGGAACAGATCAAGACTGCCCAGCATTAGACATAGAGGTAGTTAGGAATGTTAAAATAGACTACACAATTGAACATGGTGCTCTTCAAAGCTCGTTCTCTGAACAGGACACTCAGACCTTATAGGCTTATTCATAAGCAGAATTTTTAAAGCTTATCAATTCATTAGAGACATTTAATTTTATTCCGGAATGTCTGATCCCATGCCACACTTCCCTGTGAACTATCCTGCTTCCAGCACTAATGTCTTCTTAAATCATCCCACAAGGTCAAGAATGTTTTGCTCCAACTCTGTGATAAGACAGTTTGAGATCCATTAAAGCTGCTACACCTGTGGTAGGGGTTGATGAACGAGGTGGATGGGAGCTGCTGCACTTCCTCCACCTGTTTTATTGGACCTCCATAAATCCTGAAGAGATTCAAAATTCTCAGTACCAGCCTATCTGCTCTTTTTTCCATTTTCAGTGCCCATGGGCCAGGCATTTGGATTTGCCAATTATAAAGCTACATGGTTTCAAGGAGGCTTTGGGAAAGCCTTGAGAACGCCGTAAATTATGGCCTCTGTGCACCTGATAATTTCCTGCCATTACAGACTTCACAGCGATGTGACTAATGTCAGGCCCACAAAGGATCTGGGCTACTCAGCAGAGCTGCCTGATGGTCATTGGAGCTTTGTTGCTGGGCATATACTATTCTTTAGATTATCAGGTTGTTCTGTCAGATTTTGTAGATAGAGCATTATTGGTACACCTCCAGTCTTTTAAGGTGTTCCATTGCTTTTAAGCAGTCTCACATTGACCTTGGCAAGCACCTCGGTATCTACAGAATAGGAATGCAAGCATCAGCATAGATCCCAAGGACTTTGTGTACGAGGAAAACTGGAATAGATGCACAATTTTGTCACATAGAGCCCACAGAGAAAATCACTCCTCTTGGAAGGAGACAAAGAGATGGGCCCTTGAAGACTGCAAGTTATAGGAAACAGAATTTAAAAAGATGCAGAAGCTAAAATGTTAATGAGATGAACCAAATGATCAATGAGGCTGTAATTGTTGTGGTGTGTCATAATTCCTTACTGGAACAAAAAAAACTTACTTTTTATGAAAAATAAAAATCCTGGCAATGCACTTGTGATTCTTTCTGTTATGTTATCAGTAATGCTTTGTGGGCCATTTTTCTGAAGGTAATAGAACAGAATTGGGTGATCACCACTCACTTTTGCTGCTGAGGGATTAATTCTGACCTTTGGTGCAATTTGTTCAGAGCTTGCAGAAACCAGAAACCGTATGGGTTTTTTTCCTGGTTTCATCCCACATCCTCAAGACATGCCCTTTTGGAGGTTAATTAGCCAGTGTAAAATGCCCTGAGTGTGTGTGAGCTGTGGAATCTGGGGGAGTTGAAATAAACTGAGGAGAATAGGTGACAGGGAAGATCTGTAGGAGTAAGATTGTTCCGTAATATGGCAAACATCTTATTAGCCAACATTTCCTCTTTCTATGACGCAAAGAAATATGTGAGCCTGCCCGAGAAACCATTTTGAATTCAATGACATATTACTTCCTTATTCTTCATTTTCAAGGATTGATTCCCTGCTTCCTGTATTAATACATGTGAGACCTTAATCCAAGCAAACTTTGACAATAACTTTGCCTTTTACTTATGCTTCCCTTGCATCTACTAATTTACCCCAGCGAACTGCAAAAGGAAGGAAGATGTTTAATCTGTCTAGTGACAGACTGAAATAACATTAAACCTCCATTGTGGCAGAGTATATAAAGCAATTTCAATTGCGAAAGCTCTGATCCAAGAGCGGAATGAACGCATCCTGCTGAGGTTAAAGGAAAAATGGTTTTAGCACAGTAATAACATGTACTGTTGTTGGAATGCAAAACAAACTTCCATTGCTTTGTTGGCTCAGTGACCTCTACTGGGATCTAACTGAGATCTGGTATTTTTCTGGGTATCAGTCGATCATACCCAAACATATAGCATCAAATTGCTGCTCAATCCGCTTGTTGTTTCTCCTTCAGTTTAAATCTGACTATATTTCAAAAGTACATTATTGCCTGTTGAATACTCTTTGACTCTCTGAGTTGTCAAAAAGATGCTTTACAATTTTTTTTCCCCAATAGATCCTAAAAGTCCTGGTCTCTTGTGAATATATTTCCGAGTCTTTTCTTTAAAAATCCAGGAATGTGATGCACTCACCCAGCACACAGTGCCCAACAACTTCAGTGACAGTAATGTTTAAATAATAAGTACTATCAACTTGCATTTATGTAACATACGCAGTAACATAAAGAAGAAACCCCTTACATGTAGAACTACTAACAGTGAACTGTCCGGAGCAGGGCTTCTCCACTGGGGTTCCACGAGAAATCGATAGCGCTCTCAGTGGTGGGTAAGACCGATCAGCAAGGTTAGCAATCTCGTTAGAGGTCTCTCAGCCCAGTATGGCAGTGCGCAGTAGGACTGTGTTTATTTGGTTGAGTCCATTCTCAGTTTTTGATGCCAGATAAGGGAGGCTGTTGATAATTGGTGAGCGCTGTATTACACGGAGGGGAGGACAGCAGCCTGATGAGGAGCGTGAAGTGTGCTTTCTCAGCATTGATTGGACTTGCCCAACTTGGGCTGTGTTGTTAGCCTCTCCCTCCTGAATTATCCAAGTTGATCAGTCAGCAGGTTTCACCAATAAATGTCATGTTGCAGCATTTGTAAGATTTGTAACTGATGTGAAATTCAAGAAAACCTTTTCCTTCGCAAAGAGCTACCCAAAAACAAGCAAAGGCCAAGATATATTTAATGTTTTGTCTTCATATCTGGAGGAACTGTGTTGTCATCTGTACTGATGGTGCCCAAAACAAGAGGGCCTGAAGGTAGATAAATCTCCTGGTCCTGATGAGATGCATCCCAGAGTGCTGAGGGAATTGGCAGAGGTTACACTAGACACATTGGTAATCATTTATCAAAACTCTCTAGACTCTGGGCAGGTCCTGGCTGATTGGAAGACAACAAATGTCATGCCACTTTTTTAAAAAGGATGCAGGCAAAAGATAGGCAACTATAGGCCAGTTAGTTTAACATCTGTAGTCAGGAAAATGCTTGAAGCTGTCATTAAGGAAGAAATAGCGAAACATTTAGAAAGAAGTGGTTCCATTAGACAGACGCAGCATAGATTCAGAAAGGGCAGGTCCTGTTTGACAAACTTATTGGAGTTCGTTGAGGACATAATGAGTGCAGTGGATAGAGGGGAACAGGCGGACGTCATATACTTGGATTTCCAGAAGGCATTCGGTAAGGTGCCACACAAGGGACTTAATAAGAAGGCAAACGGAATATTGGCCTTCATTGCTAGAGGGATTGAATTCAAGAGCAGGGATGTCATACTGCAACTATACAGGGTACTGGTGACGCTGCACCTGGAATACTGTGTGCAGTTCTGGTCTCCATACTTGAGGAAGGATATATTGGCTTTGGAGGCAGTGCTGAGGAGTTCCCCAGGTTGATTCCAGGGATGAAGGGGTTAACCTAAGAGGAGAGATTGAGTTGCCTGGGACTATACTCTCTGGAGTTCAGAAGAATGAGAGGCGATCTTATAGAAATACAAAATTTTGCAAGGGATATCTAAGATAGAAGTAGGAAAGCTGTTTCCATTGGTAGGTAAGACCTGAACTAGGGGACTTTGCCTCAAGATTCAGGGAAGAAGATTTAGGATGGAGATGAGGAGAAACTGTTTTTCCCAGAGAGTGGTGAATCTGTGGAATTCTCTGCCCAGGGAAGCAGTTGAGGCTTCCTCACTAAATATATTTAAGAAACAGTTAGATAGGTTTTTACATAGTAAGGGAATTAAGGGTTATGGGGAAAAGGCAGGTAGACAGAGCTGAGTTTACGGATAGATTAGCCAGGATCTTTTTAAATGGCGGGGCAGGCTCGATGGACCAGGTGGCCTACTCCTGCTCGTATTTCCTATGCTCTTATCAATGGTTGGCTCCATGAAAGGGTTATTTATCTTGTAAAAAAAAAGAAATTCCTGATGTTGTCACAACACAGCGCTTTCTTCTCAGAGAGGTGCTGATGTCAAAAGCTCTTGAAGATGAAATGAAGTTCTGAATGATACTACAAATGGTTAACTTTATTAAACAAAGACCAGTTCACTTGAGAATGTTTAAAGACTGTGAAAACCTGGACAAATGCCCACCAATCTCCTGCTGCATAGAGATCTGGTGTCTTAGCAGAGGAAGAGTTATCAACAGTGTGTTTAAGCTGAAAGGTGAATTGCAGGAGTACTGTCAAGAAAATAGTAGGCCAGATTTTGCTGAATGTTTTGAAGATAGAGAATGGCTGCAGAAACTAGCCTGCTTAGCAGACATTTTGTTATCAGCAGAACCAATTGAACAAGTTTCTGCAAGGCCCTGGAGAAAATGTTTTGACTTCAAGCTACAAGATTCTTGGATTTAAAAGGAGACTGAATCTTTGGAAAAAATCATGTTGCAAAACATCTTGAAATGTTTCCGCCACTGCTTGGGCTTGAGAGTGAGGAAGGATATCAGAACATCTTGAGGCTTATTGACAATCACCTGGAAGAACCAGAGGACAAAATTGAACAGTATTTTTCCTCCCTTTCAGCACAAGTGTATGTCTGGGTGAGGGTCCATTTCTCTGAATCTTCTGCTCAGCCTGAGAATTTGACTTGGAGAAAAGCGGAAGAACTTTGTGAGCTGCAGTCTGATCATGCACTCTAAATGAGATTTACTGACCTGCCCCTGGACAAGTTCTGGATTTCTATGAAAGAAGAGTATCCTGCCATTCATAGGAAAGTAATGAACATTTTGCTGCAGTTGTCAATGTGTGATCAAGCTTTCACTTGTTTAAAAGCATCAAGAGCAAGATAGAAATCATCTCATTTCAGTTGAAGGTGAAATCTGTGTGTGCACATCTCAAGTTCAACCCAAAATTGAGTATTTGTGCAGCAAAAAACAAGCCCAGTTTTCACATGCTAGGCCTAGATTTGAGCCTGATCGTATCCCTTAGTAAAAAATGATTTTTTCAAAGTCATGTATAAAATTGTGCCTTAGGTTATATTTTTATTCATATTGTTTTGGTTTATGGTTTTTAGTAACTTTACTATTCAACATTGTCTATAAATTTTCATCTTGTAAATAGCATTAATTAAAATCAATTTACAACCTTTATTTAAATTAAATCTACCGAGCCTACCTTTAGAAAACTTAAATCTCATTTTGGCTTAAGTCAGTTATTTAACAGAAATTTACTATGTTCGCCTTAAGAGTTTTTAAAATTTATGAAAAGGAAAGGAAGAGATTCATTTCAAGAAAGGTAAGTTAAACTTAGCTACCTATTCTTTCAAGAAAAGTTGGCTAAAAATTCATTCTCTACTGAAAATTAACGATTATTTTGGATTTTCATATCGATAACTTATTGATCACGCTAACACACTGAGAGCTGTAGACACAATGATGTTTATACAAGGGTTCCCTGAGACCTGAAAATTATTTCAAGGGTTCCTCCAGGGCAAAAAGCTTAAGAAAGGCTCGTCCAAAGGGATGTTGCAGGAGCATTATCAGACAAAGGTTTGACACTGACTTGCATGAAGAAGCACCAGGAAGATAACTGAACGCCTTGGTGAAATAAATTATTTTTAAAGAGCACCACACATTTGGGAAAGACAGAGAGGGAATTCCAGAACTCTGGGCCATGGCAACGGAAACAGTACAGGAGACCAGAATTGGAGAAGTGCAGAATTTTGGAGGAATTTTCAAGCAAGGGAAGGAAAAGAAGAGTCAAGGGCATGAGCGCAAGAACCAGAATTTAAAGAGGAGGAATGACCAAAGTAGAAATCCCTCAGAGTGAAGTTTCCTTGGGTTTATTCCAGGCGCTCAAGTGTGTTCCCACATCCTAAAGATGTATGGATTTGCCACTGTAAATTGCCTCTAGTATGTGGATAAATAACAGAACCTGAAAGTTAATGGGATTGAGGGGCGGACTCAACTGTATTAATGCCAATTAATGTAAATGGCCAGTGTGAACGATAGACCAAAGGGGCTGTTTCCTTGCTGTCTTATTATGATTCAGTGTAGGGTAGCAAGAGTAGGATCAATGAAAGAGCAGGAATGGGAGCTGGTTGGAACAAAAACTCCAGTGGTCTATGTAGAATTGAAAGCAAAAGATTGACCAGAAAAACACTGGAATTGACAGATTTGCATATAACAGGGCACAGGGAAGTATTTCAGCTACAGAAGAACGGAGGTTAGCTGGCGAAAATATTGAGACATCACAATGGGCCAAGAGGGATCAAGGGTACGAAGCTCAATTTATGGTCAGAAGATGCTCGTAAGTAGCAAAGTGGGACAGCAATGAAGTCAGTGACTGTGGAATGGGTTTTACAGTAGGCATTGAATTGCTTTAGCCTTCTTAAATATCCCTCAGAGGAAATTTCTTCACTTTGATGGGTAATAAGAAGAGCTACCCTATCAAATTAGATGCAGTGGAGGGTTAAAGCAAGCCAGTCCTGAGGTAGAACTGTGTTCCTTCACTGTACACATAGAATCTGATATGCCTTTTGGATAACATTGCTTTGTGTTATGGATGAGTAATATGAGGGCCTAACCTTGGATTTCTGAGGGTACAGAAACAGAAGCAGAAAACTTAGCAGGTGATCCTCAGGTGTCAAAGGCTCTGGAAAAGTTGAGGACATGGCGGATTGTTGCTCACGGACACAACAACAGGCTGTAATCTTAGATAATAAGACTCATATCATATCGAATTATTTCCCCCCTTCTCCACAAATCTATTTTTACATCTTTTAATGAACAAACCCCATTTCCAGAAAAGTTGGGATATTTTCCAAAATGCAATAAAAACAAAAATCTGTGATATGCCAATTCATGTGAACCTTTATTTAACTGACAAAAGTACAAAGAAAAAATTTTCAATAGTTTTACTGACCAACTTAATTGTATTTTGTAAATATACACAAATTTAGAATTTGATGGTTGCAACACACAACAAAATTTGGGACAGAGGCATGTTTACCATTGTGTTTCATCAACTTTCCTTTTAATAACACTTTTTAATCATTTTGGAACTGAGGATACTAATTGTAGTAGATTTGCAAATGGAAATTTTGTCCATTCTTGCTTGATATAAGACTTCAGCTGCTCAACAGTCCGTGGTCTCCGTTGTCTGATTCTCCTCTTCATGATGCGCCATACATTTTCAGTAGGAGATGGATCTGGATTGGCAGCAGGCCAGTCAAGCACACGCACTCTGTGACTACAAAGCCACGCTGTCGTAGCCCATGCAGAATGTGGTCTGGCATTGTCCTGCTGAAATAAGCATGGATGTCCCGGGAAGAGACGTCGCTTTGATGGCAACATATGTCTCTCTAAAATCCTAATATACGCCTCAGAGTCAATGGTACCTGCACATACATGCAACTCACCCATGCCATGGGCACTGATGCACCCCCATACCATCACAGATGCTGGCTTTTGCACCTTTCGCTGATAACAATCAGGGTGGTTGTTTTCATCTTTGGCACGGAGAACTCGACGCCAGTTTCTTCCGAAAACTAGCTGAAATGTGGACTCATCTGACCACAGCACTTGGTTCCACAGTCTTTTGGTCCATCTGAGATGAGCTCGGGCCCAGAGAACTCACCAGCGTTTCTGCATTGAGTTGATGTATGGCTTCCTCCTTGTGTAATACAATTTCAAGTTGCATTTCAGGATGCAGCGATGGACTGTGTTAAGTGACAATGGTTTTCCGAAGTACTCCCGAGCCCAGGTGGCTATAATTGTCACAGTAGCATGACAGTTTCTTAGGCAGTGCCGCCTGAGGGCTCAAAGATCACGTGCATTCAACAGTGGTTTCCGACCTTGCCCTTTACGCACTGAGATGTCTCTGAATTCCCTGAATCTTTTCACAATATTATGTACTGTAGATGTTGAAAGACCTAAATTCTCTGCAATCTTGCGTTGGGAAATGTTCCTTTTGAACTGACTAACAATTCTCTCACGAATTTTGGCAAAAAGGGGTGAGCCACGACTCATCCTTGCTTGCAAAGACTGTGCCTTGATGGACGCTACTTTTATACCCGGTCATGATACCTCACCTGCTACCAATTAGCCTGCTTAATGTGGATTCTTCCAAACCGGTGTTACTTGAATATTCTGCGCACTTTTCAATCTTATTTTAACTCTGTCCCAACTTTTGTTGAGTGTGTTGCAGCCATCAAATTCTAAATTTGTGTATATTTACAAAATACAATTAAGTTGGTCCGTAAAACTATTGAAAATCTTTTCTTTGTACTTTTGTCAGTTAAATAAAGGTTCACGTGAATTAACATAACACAGGTTTTTGTTTTTATTGCATTTTGGAAAATATTCCAACTTTTCTGGAAATGGGGTTTGTACATTTAAAGATTTAAAAATAGATTTGTGGAGAAGGGGGGCAATAATTCACAGCTTGAAGGGAAAGAAGGTTTTGTATTCATAAGGAGATGTCACTGAGAAACCACTGGTTCATTTTTTGGCTCTGATCTCTCATGTTTAACCATACTTAGCAGTGGAAGAAAATAATATTTGATGCACTTGTTGCAATGGACTTCAATCACACCTTCCAGCCAATCTGACTACTTTAATGCATTTCAGCTTTGACAAATGAATCGGATCAGTTGATTTATACTAGACCAGAAGTGCTTTCAGCAGAGGACAGCAGAGCCGAAAAATAATAGAATTAAAGATGAAATTAAATTTGCAGTAGAATTTGGTTTTGAAATTTAAATCTCATTAACATTGTTGAAAATGTAAAAAAAAGTGCAACATCATTAACATGAGCAATCTGAGAAGTACCTTCGATGAGCCAGAAAGCCATATGACCATCAGAGGTACGAGCAAAATTAGGCCATTTGGCTCAACAAGTCTACTCCACCATTTCATCATGGCTGATCTATTTTCTCTCTCAACACCATTATCCTACCATCTTCCCATAATCTTTCAAACTGACTAACAAGAACCTATCAACCTCTACCTTAAATACACCCAATGACCTGGCCTCCACAGCCACCTGAGGCAATGAATTCCACAGATTCATCACTCTAACTATAGAGGTTCCTCCTCATCTCCATTCTAAATGGATGCTTCTATTTTGAGGCTCTGTCCCCTGGTCCTAGACTCCCTCCTATAGGAGTCACCCTCTCCATATCCATTCTATATAGACCTTTCAACATTCGATAGGTTTCAATAAGATCCCCCACCCCCTCCCATTCCTCTAAGTTCCAATGAGTACAGGCCTAGAACCATCAAACGCTCCTCACTTGATAACGCTCTCATTCCTGAAATCAGTCTTGTGACCTCCTCTGAACCCTCTCCAATGTCAGCACATCCTTTCTTAGATAAGGAGCCCAAAACAGCTCACGATACTCCAAATGAGGCCTCACCAGTCCCTCATCCTTGATTTTATATTCTAGTTTCCAAAATGAAGGCTGACATTGTATTTGCCTCACCACCGACTCAACCTGCAAGTTAAACTTTAGGGAATCCTGCGTGTGGACTACCAAGTCCCTTTGCACCTCTGATTTTCGAATTATATCCACTTTAGGAGAACAGTCGATGCCTTTATTTCTTTTACCAAAGTGCATGACCATTCACTTCCCTACACTATATTCCATCTGCCACCTCTTTGCCCATTCTCCTCATCTGTCTAAGTTCTTCTGCAGCCTTCTTGCTTTCTCTACACTACCTGCCCCTCCGTCTATCTTTGTATCATCTGCAAACATGGTTGTAAGGTCATCAATTCCATCATTGAAATCATTGACATTTAATGCAAAAAGAACTGGTCCCAACACTGATCACTGCAGAACACCAGTAATCAACCAGAAAAGACTCCTACCTTGTAAAGCAGCCTCATGTTCTGCACAGTGTCAAAGACCTTGTGAAAATCCAAGTGCACAACAAGCACCAATCCTCCTTTGTCTATTCTGTTTATTATTTTTTCAAAGAATTCCAAGATATTTCAGGCAACCATGCTGACTTTGGCCTATTTTATCATGTGCCTCCAAGTAGCCTGAAACCACATCCTTAACAATCGACTCCAACATCTTCTTAAATACAGAGGTCAGGCTAACTGACCTATTGTATTCTTTCTTCTGCCTCCCTCGTTTCTTGAAGAGTGGATTGACATTTGCAATTTTCCTGTCCTCCAGGAACATGACAAAATCCTGTGAGTCTTGAAAGATCATTATTAACACCACTAGTCTTTTCAGCTACCTCTTTCAGAACCTTAGGGGGTCCATCTGGTCCTGGTGACTTCAGACTTTTCAGCTTCCAAAGCACCTTCTCCCTAGCGATAGCAATTGCACTCACTTCTGCTGCCTGACACACTTGAACTTCTGGCAAACTGCATGTCTCTTCCATAGTGAAGATGGATGAAAAATACTTACGCCTCATGTTTGGCACAGATGCTCTCCCATTACCACTTCTGTAGCATCTAAAAAATACGTTTGGTATCCTCTTTGATATTATTCAGCATTTTGTATATTCTCTCTTTTGCTTTTATGTTGTTTTTGACTTCCCTTATCAACTAGAAGCATCCTGCCTTTAGAAAACTTCTTCTTTGGCAAGTATCTATCCCGCACCTTCTGTATTACTCCCAGAAACTCCAGCCACTGCTGTCCTGCTGTCATCCCTGCTAGTGTCCCCTTCCAATCAACTTTGGCCAGCTCCCCTCTCATGCCTCTATAGTTCTCTTTACTTCACTGCAACACTGATACACCTGACTTTAGCTTCTCCCACTCAAGCTGCAGGGTGAAGTCTATCATATTATGATCACACTGCCTCCTAAATTTCCTTTACCTTAAGCTCCTTAATCAAATCTGGTTCATTACAGAACATCGATTCCAGAATAGCCTTTCCCCACAAGCTGCTCTGAGAAGCCACCAACCTGATTTTCCCAATCTTCCTGCATATTGAAATTCCCTATCCCCTCTTGACATGCATTTTCTATTGTAATTTGAAGCCAGCATCCTGCATTTGTCACCTTTTTTTTTATCTTTACACTGCAAGTCATCCTGTAGTGGTCTCTCGAAAGCAGACCAAAACCACTGAGAGACTAAGCCAGGGCACTCAACACTGTATGACGTGCTTCCAAGTAGTGAATTTCCAAATCAAGAAAGGTACATTTGATCCTTCATTATGAAACCAGCAAAGATGAACCATCTTGTAGCAATAAAAAAACTAACAAAACTAAATTAGCAATAGAACAGTCTAATAGCGATATTAGCGCAACTAAGCATTCCAACTAACTTAATTATCATAACTAAGCATTCTGGTTAGTGACTAGTTAGCATGACTAATTAGCATTCCAATTAGAATAACTAAATGTAGTTAGTGTTCTTGTTAGCGAAATAATGAAGTTAGCGATCAACAAAAAAAAATTATTCCGTCACTCACTCCTCTCCACTAGACTAAACTACACCAACTAAGACAAAGCATTAACACATTTGCTTCTACCACACCCCAACCCATGTGACAGATTACCATAAGAAACGTGCCACAAAATACAATATAGACAGACGGAAATACACAGCTCCTACAGACATAATATAGATACAGGCTCTGCCACATCCCACTGACTGCAATTTTGCCCTATCATCTGCCTGCCCTCCGACAATCTCACTGTACACTGCATCAGGTACCATATGCCCCATCATCATTCCGATTCCCATCCCCCCCCCCCCCCCCCCACCAAATTAGTTTTAAGCCTCCCAACATTTCCAGCAAACCTGCATGCAAAGATATTGGTCCCCCAGGGTTCAGGAGGGAGGGTGACAATTTGGCTGAGTATAATAATGAGTGGTATAATAACATCAATCACTCAGTGTCACTAAGACCAAGGAACTGATGGTAGACTTCAAGAGAGGGAAACCAGAGGTCCATGAGCCAGTAATCATCTGAGGGTCAGAGGTAGAGAGGGTCAGTAATTTAACTTTCTGGGTGTCACTATCTCAGATGACCATGTCCTGGGCCAACAATTATACCCGTGCCTAAGTAGAATAATGTGGACTGCCTTAATGACTATCATCCAGTAGCACTTACATCGACAGTGATCAAATGCTTTGAGAGGTTGGTTATATATAACCATATAACAATTACAGCACGGAAACAGACCATCTCTGCCCTTCTAGTCCATGCTGAACGCTTACTCTCAACTAATCCCACTGACCCACACTCAGCCCATAACCCTCCCTTCCTTTCCTGTTGGTATACCTTTCCAATTTTGCTTTAAATGACAATACCGAACCTGCCTCTACCACGTCTACTGAAAGCTCATTCCACACAGCTACCACTCTCTGAGTAAAGAAATTCCCCCTCATGTTACTCTTAAACTTTTGCCCCCTAAGTCTTAACTCATGTCCTCTTCTTTGAATCTCCCCTACACTCAATGGAAAAAGCCTATCCACGTCAACTCTATCTATCCCCCTCATTATTTTAAATACCTCTATCAAGTCCCCCCTCAACCTACGCTCCAAAGAATAAAGACCTAACTTGTTCAATCTTTCCCTGTAACTTAGGTGCTGAAACCCAGGTAACATTCTAGTAAATCTTCTCTGTACTCTCTATTTTGTTGACATCTTTCCTATAATTCGGTGACCAGAACTGTACACAATACTCCAAATTCGGCCTCACCAATGCCTTGTACAATTTTAACATTACATCCCAACTCCTATACGCAATGCTCTGATTTATAAAGGCCAACATACCAAAAGCTTTCTTCACCACCCTATCCACATGAGATTCCACCTTCAGGGAACTATGCACCATTATTCCTAGATCACTCTGTTCTACTGCATTCTTCAAAGACTTACCATTTACCATGTATGTCCTACTTGGATTATTCCTACCAAAATGTAGCACCTCACACAGCATTAAACTCCATCTGCCATCGCTCAGCCCACTCTTCCAACTGGCCTAAATCTCTCTGCAAAATTTGAAAAACTAATTCATTATCCACAACGCCACCTACCTTAGTATCATCTGCATACTTACTAATCCAATTTACCACTCCATCATCCAGATCATTTATGTATATGACAAACAACATTGGACCCAGTACAGATCCCTGAGGCACACCATTAGTCACCGGCCTTCAACCTGACAAACAGTTATCCACCATGGCATCTCCCATCCAGCCACTGTTGAATCCATTTCACTACTTCAATATTAATACCTAACGATTGAACCTTCCTAACTAACCTTCCGTGTGGAACCTTGTCAAAGGCCTTACTGAAGTCCATATAGAAAACATCCACTGCCTTACCCTCATCAACTTTCCTCGTAATCTCTTCAAAAAATTCAATAAGATTTGTCAAACATGACCTTCTACACACAAATCCATGTTGACTGTTCCTAATCAGTCCCTATCTATCCAAATTATTATATATACCATCCCTAAGAATACTTTCCATTAATTTACCCACCACTGATGACAAACTGACAGGCCTATAATTGCTAGGTTTACTCTTAGAACCCTTTTTAAACAATGGAACCACATGAGCAATATGCCAATCCTCCGGCACCATCCCCGTTTCTAATGATATTTGAAATATTTCTGCCAGAGCCCCAGCTATTTCTACACTAACCTCCCTCAAGGTCCTAGGGAATATCCTGTTAGGACCCAGAGATTTATCCACTTTTATATTCCTTAAAAGCGCCAGTACTTCCACCTCTTTAATCGTCATAGTTTCCATAACTTCCCTACTTGTTATGACTAGACTGAACTCCTGTCTCAGCAAGGACCTGGACCCTTTGCAATTTACCTATTTCCACAATAGGTCAATGGCAGATGCAATCTCAATGGCTCTCCACATGGCTTTAGACCACCTAGACAACACATACACCTACGTCAGGATGCTGTTCATCGGCTATAGCTCAGCATTTAATACCATCATTCCCACAATCCTGATTGAGAAGTTGCAGGACCTGGGCCTCTGTACCTCCCTCTGCAATTGGATCCTCGACTTCCTAATCGGAAGACCACAGACCACAGGATTGGTGATAACATATCCTCTTCGCTGACAATGAACACTGGCACACCTCAGGGGTGTGAGCTTAGCCCACTGCTCTACTCTCTATATACACTGTTAAGTACTATTATTAAGTACCATTATTAAGTACCTCCAGCACCCAGGACATGCCCTTTTCACAGTTACCATCAGGTAGGAGATACAGAAGCCTGAAGGCACACACTCAGTGATTCAGGAACAGCTTCTTCCCCTCTGCCATCTGATTCATAAATGGACATTGTAGCTTTGCACATTACCTCACTTTTTAAAAAAAATACAGTATTTCTGTTTTTGCACATTTTAAAAAATCTATTCAATATATGTAATTGATTTACTTGTTTATTTTTTTCATTTTTTTTTCTCTCTCTGCTCGATTATGTATTGCATTGAACTGCTGCTGCTAAGTAAACAAATTTCACGCCACATGCCGGTGATAATAAACCTGATTCCGATTCTGATATAAAAATGTATTTGTGAAGAAAGTTCGACAGTGCCTCTACTTCCTCAGGAGTCTGCGGAGATTCAGCATGTCATCAAAAACCTTGGCAAACTTCTATAGATGTGTGGTGGAGAGTGTACTGACTGGCTGCATTACTGCTTGGTATGGGAACACCAATGCCTTTGAGTGGAAAATCCTCCAACAGGCAGTGAATTCAGCCCAGTACATCACGAGTAAAACCCTCCCAACCATTGAGCACTTCTACATGAAACATTGCTGTAGAAAAGCAGCCTCCATCATCAAAGATCCTCACCATCCAGGCCATGTCCTTTTCTCACTGCAGCCAAGTGCCCCAGGACGCACCACCAGGTTCAAGAACAGTTACTACCCCTCAATCATCAGGCTTCATGAACAAAAGGGGATAACTGCACTCATTTAAGGACACATTTATCTTGTTATTTAATGCTTGTTATTTATTGCTATCTGCATTTGCACAGTTTGTTTACAATTCAATGTTCCTGATGTTTACAGTTTCTGTTCTATAGATTTGCTAAGTATGCCTGCAGAATAAGAATCTCTGGGTTGTATGTGGTGACATGTATGTACTCTGATAATAAATTTTACTTTGAACAGGTTATACTTCCCCCAGAAGATAGCCCAATGATCCAGAAATCTGTAGTACTGCCCCCTGTACCATTTCGTCAGCCAAATTCATCTGCCAAATTATCCTATTCTTACCCTCACTGGTGCGTAGCACAGGCAGCAATCCAGAGATTATAACGGTCTCAGCCCGAAATGTCGACAGTGCTTCTCCCTATAGATGCTGCCTGGCCTGCTGTGTTCCAACAGCATTTTGTATGTGTTGTTGTTTGAATTTCCAACATCTGCAGATTTCCTCGTGTTTGATAACCCTGGAGGTCCTGCTTCCCAGCTTTCTACCTATCTTCCTAAATTCTCTCTTGAGGACCTCTTCCCTTATGCGACCTATGTCATTAGTGCCAATATGTACCAAGACTTCTGGCTGCTCATTCTCCCTCCATTTAGAATGTCCAAGATGTTCTTGACCCAGGCTCCTGGGAGGCAACGTCCCATTTGACTGTCTCTTTCATGTAAACAGAATCTCATGTCTGGTCCTCTGTGAAATCCCCCATCACTACTCTCCCCTTTCTCTCCCCCTCTCCCTTTCCTTTTGAGCCACAGCTCCAGAGACCCAATTGCTGCGGCTCCCCCGATAAGCCGTCCCCAACAGTACCCAAGGCAGCATACTTATTATTGAGCAGAACAGCCACTGGGATATGCTGTACTGGCTGCCCATTTTCTTTCCCTATGTTGACAGTCACCCAGGCACCAGCCTCCTGCAACTTATGGGTGACCATCTCCCTCTAGCTCCTTTCTATCACCTCCGTTGTTTCCCATATGAGCCAAAGGTAATCAAGCTGCAGCTCTAGTTCCTTAATAGATTCTCTAAGGAGCTGCAGCTCAGTGCAACCAGTGCAGAGGTGGTCATCTGGGAGGCTAATTCCCACATATCACACACACAGCACAGCCCCTACAGCCATTGTCGCTACACAAACTATGCACTAACAGATGGAGAATGAGAAAGAAACTTGACAAAAACTTACCTTGCCTTAGCTTGTTGAGTCAAAGACTCCCCACTCACAATGGTCACTCCGCTTGTCCCTACCTTATTTTTATTTGCCCTTGCTGATTAACAAATACACCAAAAAAAAACTTCTTCATAAACTTGGGAACTTTGCTTCCCTTGTAAATCCATAAGCAATCCATATAGGTCTTATACTTGATTCAGATTTGAATTTTAAATCCCTCATAAAGTTACCAGAGCAGTATTTCTACATTTAAGAAATATTGCAAAGGTATGTAATTCCTTTGAAAAACTAATTCATTCCTTATATTCAATAGACTAGATTACTGCAATGCACTTTTTACTGGCCTTCCTAAGCAACCTATTGACAAACTTCAGCTAATTCAGAATGTCACTGCTACACTTCTATGCAAAACCAGGATAAGGGAATATATCACTCCTGACCTAGCCACTCTGCATTGGCTTCTTGGTTTTTTTAAAGGATCAATTTTAAAACTCTTAATAGCTGGAGTACATCACAGAATGGTTTTCATTTTATAATCCGGCTCAAGCTCTCGGGTCTTCTTCTGCTGGACTCTTAACTTTAAGCAACCTCTTTCAAAAGATTATTGGCAAAGCAGCTTTTTTGAACTCCGCTCCTAAACTGTGGAACTGAATACCTAAAACTATAACGGATGCAGACTTATAAATCCAAGCTCAAAACCTACTTATTTACCTTACTTTTAACTAACATCTTTTTGTCTTTTTTTAAATTTTATTTTCATGTTTGCACTTTTATTCCATTGTAAAGCACTTTGAACTACATTGTTGGTGTGAAAAGTGCTCCAAACATAAAGTTATTAATATTATTTAGAGAAAAACACGAAATGCTGGCGGAACTCAGCAGGCCAGACAGCATCTATGGGAAGAGGTAGTGACGACGTTTCGGGCCGAAACCCTGGAGGGTTTTGGCCTGAAATGTCATCACCACCTCCTCCCATAGATGCTGTCTGGCCTGCTGAGTTCTGCCAGCATTTTGTGTTTTTATTTATTTCCAGCATCTGCAGATTCACTCGTGTTGCAATATTATTTAGAGCTTTGTTTTTCCTATATGTTATAGGAAAAGGTAGGTTTATGGAAGACTCCATCTCCTCTACACTACATTCAGCTCTAGAATATCTCTACAATAGGCATACACATGTTATGAGGTTAAACGTTGATTACAGCTCATTCTTTAAAACCATGATACTGAGTAAGCTCATCTGTAAACTCTTGGTTGTGCCAACTGCAACTGGCTGCTAGTCTACCAAACCTGCAAACTTCCATTGGTTAGCATTTCCTCCACATTGACCCTCAAATTGGTGCCCCTCAGGGTTGAGCCCCCTACACTACTTCATGTATATTGATGATTACATGGCCAAGTACAGGGCGACTGTGATGCTTAAGATCACCGATGGCATCACGGCTACCAGCTGATCAACAATGATGATGAGAGGGATTACAGAAAAGAGATTGTGATGCTTGTATCATGGTATCAGAACAACAAGCTGACCTTCAGCAGTAGGTTGTTGACCCCAGGAAGTTGAAGGCTGCGGGGTGAGTGGGGGGAGGGTGGTCCCTGTCCTTATCAATGGATCCGCTGAAGAGATGATAAAGAGCTTCGAGTTCCTCATCATCCCTATCACCAACAACCTCACCTGGTCCCTCACACTGATGCAATAATCGAGAAAGCACACCAGCATATTGACTTTTATCTGTGTCTGTGAAGATTTGATATGTCCATGAGAATTCTCTCAGAGGTCCACAGATGCACTATAGAAAATATTTTCTGTCTCACCATGGTATGGCATCTTCTCTGCTTCTGACAAACCGAACCTACACGGCCCGGGCTATCATCACTTCTTTCCTCGCAGTCCATCTTAAAAATGTGCTACTTCAGGAAGGCGAGTAGTATCAACAAGGATGCCTGTAACACTAGCCATTCCCTCTCCTCTCTTCAACCTTCTGGAATCTTGAAAGTCTGGATGAGCAGTCTCAAGAACAGCCTCTTCCTGCTATCAATTTCCAAAGCCAGTCTCCTCTTTCCTGCCATTTTCCCAGTAGTTCTGCCTTCTTCTGGTACTGTACTCCCAGCTCTACCTCTGTTGGTTAATCTGCTACTGGCACCTTGGCATTTTTTGCTCTGCCTCAGAAAGCACTACCTATGCACCATGGACTCCTTTACGGTCATGATGGGGCTACTCTCAGGTTGGAGGAGCAACACCTCAGATTCCGTCTGGGTAGCCTCCAACCTGAAGGCATGAACATCGATTTCTCTAACTTTGAGTAATTTCTCCCCACCACCCCCTTCTCTCTTTTCCCATTCCCCATTCTAGCTCCCCTCTTACCCCTTCTCCTCTTCTCACCTGCCCTTCACCACCCTTTGGTGCCCTCCTCCTTCCCTTTCTTTCATGGTTCACTGCCCTCTCCTATCAGATTCTTTCTTCTTCAGTGCTTTACCTTTCCCACTAATCACTTCATTCTCCCCTCCCCTAGCCCACTCACTTCCATCATCATCAGTTTCACGTGTCACCTGCCAGCTTGTACCCCTTCCCCACCTTCTTATTCTAGCTTCTTCCCATTTCCTTTCCAGTCCTGATGAAGGGTCTCGGCCTGAACTTTCAACCGTTTATTCCTCTCCAAAGATGGTGCCTGGCCTGCTGAGTTCCTCCAGCATTTAGTGTGTGGCTGCTTTGCATGATTCTGCTGTTTTGCATTATTGTACTTACTATGTATACTGTTTACTCTGTGAACTTCATGCAAACAAGGATTTTTACTGCACTCTGGTGTGTATGAAAATAGACTGGTGATTTAATCTCATCTAATCAATATACTATTCATTATGCATATTGCTGCATTAAATAGGAAATATTCACAAGGAAACTAATATTGCTAATTCCCACACACCAAGGATATAAAACAACCTTCTCAAATGTGTAAGAAGTACAAGTGGCTGGTGCCTACAATAAGCCAAATAGCAAAATGTATTTATACAGCAATTAATCTTCTGTAACTATTATCACCCTTGCTCATTGCTACTGTCCAGATTGTGGCTCATTAGCTAAGTGAGAGCTAGATGTCTTTAGATCATTTCACACTTTTCTGTTTCATTCTTTCTATCCCAGGATATCAAAACTAAATGGAATATTTCATTCAGGATTGAACAAAACCTATTATTCCTCTGACTCCAACATGTCAGGAAACTGTTGATAATGCTGAATGTATTTATGAGCAGCTACGGGGCCACAAATCACGATTGAAGGTCAGGTGAATTTGACATAGCTGACAGGAAGTTTGTAAAGGCAGAGATGGAATTGCTACAGTAAACTCAGTGAACATTGTACCCACCTATGATATGCGAACATGTGTCACCTGGGCAATTCAAACTGGATTTATTCCTTCAGCATCATGTTCAATAAAGAAAATTTGAATAAAGAACCTTACTTTTTCATCTATGAAGTAAGTCATGTGTGGGTTCGTAACAGGCAAATAAGAGTACCAACCAATGATTATCTCAAACAAGAGAGGGTTTAGCAACCTACTCTTGACTTTTAACTGATTTTCTCACCATCAACGTTCTGGAGAAACCATCGACTAGAAACTCAAGCCATCCAGCCCCATCAACACTATTGTTTTCAGAGCAGGCCAGAGGCTAGGGACCCAATGGTGGTTGACTCACTCCTTGACACACAAAGTCTTTGCACACCTTACACGTCACACATCAGTAATATGATGGCCTACTCTTCACTTCCCGGGTGAATGCTGCTGCAAGAATGTTCAAAAAACCTTGACTATCCCAGGCAAAATAGCTGGCTTATTGCTTGATATCCCATCCGCTTTCTTAAACATTCAGTACTGTTGTGTTCAATATGGAGGAGAGTGCACAGACTCATCGGTAGGCCAGCTTGGCAGGATATTCAACTGAACTTTTATCGATAACTGAACTTACCTGTACAGTATAGGAAGTCCGCCCATGTGGGAGCGGCTAATTGAGTGGCATTGGAAAACCACTATTAACTGTCACAAGTCCCCTTCTTGAAAAAAACATGTACTATTTGTCCATGGAACTCCAATGAAATGATAATCACTGAAATTAAGCAATTCAGTTTACCTTTCCCAAAGAACATAAATTATGTTCCTTACATGAATAAAAAAAAGAACTGCCATCATTATAAATACCTTTCTCTTTGTTTTAATGGTCTCTCACTCTGTTTTCCTTCCTTTTCCCCATTTCCTCTTTTTTTAAGAACAGTCTCATTTTGTGAAATGTTTTCAACATTAGAACTCTCTTTAAAAAACAGTAAATCTAATGGAGGCCAGGATAGACTACCCAAACACTCCAGCACAGTGAGAGGATTATTCACTTGCCCTAATCTAGTAGGCTATGGAGGAACATATAAATGATCATATCTGGTATAGGTTCCTGTAAGTGTTGGAGCAGATAGAGATTCTTGAGCAGGTGTGATCCTTGGCGTAAGGGTCACCCCACTTTATTTCTTCCTCTACCTTTCGTGGACTTTGAAGGCTCATGAGTACAGGCCTCTTCCACCTGATTCCTCCTTGTGATGTTCTGGTGGATTGGCTTGGAACCTAAGCAGCTTCACCACTCCACAGCAGCAACAGAGATTTTGCTCTGTGTCTGAGATCAGGCATGCTCTTTGTTTGTTTTGCTTTCTGTTGTCTCAAAATTACACACTTTGTCTAAGTGTAGTCAGCGAGGTTGGAGAAGGGAAGGAAGAATGGGCAAGCTTGCTCTCAGTCTTCAGCTATTGACAGCTCTGGTGGACTGTCACCATTCACAAGAGGCATGGAGCGATAAGCTAGTAGTGCTTTGTAGGGGTCTTTTCCCTTCAGTAGGAGACTCTTAACAATTTGCACTGCTCTTTCCTCTTCTGCATTAGCCTGTGGTTATTGTGGACTGCTTGTCTGGTGTTTGAACTGGTAGTCCCTTGCAAAGGCTTTGAATTCTGAACAGCTGGATTGTGGACTGTTGTCTGTGTTACGTATCCCGTAACTGGATAACTTACCAGCAAAGACAGAGAGGTCCGTTGAAGTCTGATGTCACTATTTTCAAACGTTTTTATTTATAAAGGGACACAAAAGTAAGGTTAATACATACGTTCAGATAGTGCACATCGTCAGCACTCAATCTAAAGCGCGGGTATAGTAATAATCATCATTAAGAAGTGAGCTCAGCTGATGTCTAGGGGTTAATAGATTGTCCGTTGGAAATATAAAAGTCACTCAGAAGGCTGTCGGCCTCAGCCCTTTGAAAATCGCTGGGTTTCACGTGGGGCGACCGAGAGAGAGAGATTGGGGGGGGGAGAAGAGAAAGAACTTGCCGAGTCTTGATGAGGCTTCCGTGAAATCGGGGGGAGCGTTGGTTTCCTCTCCCCGATGTTAGTTAAAAGCGGTTTTCTGTGATTCCAGCCACAGATTCCAATTCCGGAATCTAATGCACGTGACTTCCTTCAGAATGGCTTCCCGCTGCTGCGGGAACACTCTCGTGTCTTCTTGGTGCATCTGAAGGGGCTGTCCCCCTGAGACTCTCCTTTATACTTCCTCACGGAGTCGCAGGTGTCAATCAGGTTGGGATGATGCAATCTCTCTCTCAACCAGCCCACCTTGCCCGAGGGCTTTTCACGTGGTCTCCATGAGACAATAGTCGCTGTCGTCTTATTCCGTATCTCGGGTGGGACGTGCAATTTGGCACATTTCTCTCTCTCTCTCTCCTACTGGGTCTACTGACCCCCCCCCCCCTTTCGACGGGTGCTCTTGCGATTCTCACAAAGGAGGGGGCTGGGATCATAACATCTGACACAAGTGTCTCTGGTATTCCACGGCAAGTGAATACAGCTTTCAGGTGCTGCTGAGGGTGCAAGAGGACAGCCTGAACACCTCAGTGTTCCATGAGTAGTAATCCACTGCGAGAAGGTATTTGAATCTTTTCAGCTCGACGATGTCTCTACCTGCAATTTGCAAGCACTGGGAAAGTCTGGGATTCTGTGAGAGAGAGAGGTTTAGCATGATTTTTGTGCATGCTTCTCTTGGCTTTACATAATCTCCCAGCCGTGTGCTCAGATCAGGCCACCACACAGATTGCCTTGCTCTTAGGCTACCTTTTTCGATGCCTTTATGTCCTTGGTGAATTTGACTGATGATTTTGGCATGCATAGAAGCAGGAATGGGGAGTCTGGAACACTTTAACAGCAAGCCATCAAGAATGGTGAGTGCATCTCTTCAATGCCAGCAAGGTCTGAGTTGGTGAGCTCCTTTTGGAACAGCTGGCCATCCATGCTCACAGTGTTGCATGGCCTTGCTGCAGATTTGGTCCTGTTTCAACTCAGTGTGAATTTCATCCAGTTTACTCTGGGATGCAGGAAAGCTTTCACATATCTGAGCTAAGTAGATGTTGATGTCTTCCACGAGGGCACAGTCAGCTTTTGTCTACTCATTTTTGCATGCCATTCTTGATAGAGGGCGCAATATAGTGAACGATCTGACAGGGACATGTTCAATGTCATAATAGTGTTGCATACGCCTCAATCTGAATCTTTGCAGACATGGAGGTAAGTCATCCAAGTGTTTCAAGCTGAGGGGCTGACAAGTGGCTTGTGGTCTGTTTCAAGTAGGAATTTAGTGTCTATCAAGTAGGAGCTGAAACTTTCACAAGCCCACATGAGAGCCAACATTTCCTTTTCAATTTGGGCATAATGCTGTTCAGTTGGAGTCAGTGCTCTTAATGCATATGTAAAAGGTTTCCATACACCACTGCAGTTTTGCATGAGAACTCCCCCTAGGCCAAAGGAAGAGGCATCTGCTGAGATCTTGGTTGCTTTGTCTGGATCAAAGAATGCCAATGTTGATGGAAAGATAAGCTCTACTTTAAGTGATTAGACTGACTTCTCCTGTGATGCATCCCAATACCAAACATTTTGCTGAGAGAGGAGATCATGTAGTGGCTTTGTTTTGTCTGCCAAATCTGGAATAAACTTTCCTAGCTGGTTTACCATGCCAAGGAAACTGCAGATCTCTGATATATTTATAGGTTATTCCATGTTCTGAACTCCTGCCATCTTGTCTGAATTTGGTTGCATTTGCTCTGAGGCAGTTGGTGGCTTAAGAACTTCACCTCCAACTTTGCAAATTTGCATTTGTTCTTGTTCGGGTTGATTCCAGCCTGCTTCTGTTTCTCAAAGGCAGCTTCCACTCTTTTGTCATGTTCCTCACTTGAGCTTCCAAAGATGAGGACATTGTCCATGTGGCAGCCTACTCCTTCTAGTCCCTCCAAAATTCGGTTTATCCTTATCTGAAAGAGTTCAGGGGCCATTGAAATGCCAAAAGGAAGGCATAGTGTTCATATGGTGTCACAAAGGTTGCCAGAACCCTGATTTTTGCATCTAGATTGGTGAAGAACTTTGCCCCACTCAGCATACCCAACAGAGGGCAAAATAAGCTTCTCCCACCCTCACTGCGTTATTCAGTTTTGTTAGGTCATCAAAAATCTTCGCTGTGCCAACTGGCTTGGAAAAAGGAACAATGCCTGCAAACCGGTCAATAGGTCCATTCACTCTAGCTACAATGTCAAGTGTCTAATTCTCTCAAATTCAGCTCTGACTTTGTTCATCAATAGGACTGATAAATGGCTCGCTCCTGGCCTCAGTTGGATAAGGTACTCTTCTTTCATTAACCCCAGCCCTGTGAACAACTCCAGGTACTTCTCCTGCCACTGAACATTGTTTAGCGAATCCAACCCTGCAATGAGGATCAGCTTCTCGATGGCATATCGTTTCAGTAGCAAGGAGAAGAGATTCTGATCAACAAAGACATCCTCCTTTAACTGCTTCTCATTTTTTATGGATGGAAGTAGTAAACATTCCTTTTACTCTGAGCTTATGTGTCCCTGGCTCCATGAGCACCTTCTTTGTTGGTTTTGTGAACAGACATTTGGGATGGCTGTGACATCTGCCACAGTGTCCATTTTGAACGTCACTGCCTCATTTTGCAATTGAACCATAGTACACCAGCCCTGGAATCTAAAGCTCCAAGAAGAGCTCTCTCTTCGTCTGAATCGTGGTCTTCTTTGACCTCCAGAAGAGCTGTTTTTGAGTGACATTGGCTGTTATAATGGCCAGCTCTATTGCATTGACTGCATTTCACTTCTTCTGCTGGACAGAGCTCTTATGGCGTGGAATGGAGACTTGCTGCATCTCCTGCAGTTGGACATTTTACCTGCTCCTTGTTTTGCTTGTCTGTTTTGGTTGAGCTGAGCTCTGCTGTCACTCTTTCTGTCGGCACCTTGTTTCCTCTCATGTATCCCATTTCATTTTCCTGTGAAATATTCTTTGAGTTTGTCTTCCATTGTTTTGTATTCCTTTTCCTGAGCATCTGTCAGTCCTATTCCACCTATGATACCCACTGTTTTGTCCACCCTGCAGTACATCAGGGTGCTTATCTGATGTTCTTCTGAAGTCTGAATGAGAGTGCTTGCAACCCTATATCGTTCAAAACATCTGAGCAATTTCTCAACTACCCCTGGCTTGCAGAAATCAAATGTCTCATTGTCTCGGGGGGAGGTGGGCATTTAATAAGATATAGATGCTCCATTTTTCTGTTTGTTTATTTACTATTTTATTTATTTGGACCATTAAAGTCTTTTTTTCTCTCTCTGTCTCTCGCTGAGAGTTTGACTGACTTCTCTGCCATGCTTCTGTCTCTGGGCTCTTCACCAGGCTAGTGACCCACAAAATGTATCCACTTTCAGGTGCGACTCAAAGGTGTTGCCTAGCAACCCTGGCCAAGTCTCAATTCACTTAGCAAACCAGCATAGGCAGCTCAGGTTGATAGGCTTTGGATAGTTTTCATAGATAAGTACAAACAAGAACAGTCTTACCGTAAACTCTTTCTTGGTGGGGACTTACTTTGGTCTGTAGCCTGAATTTACCAATGATCAGCCACTCGTGACACTGTGTTCTGTTCCTTATGAGGAAGAGTGCAGAAATGATGAGCACACCAGCAGAATGCAGGTTATTCAGCTGAACTTTATTGATCCTTGCTTGTACAATATGTGAACTCCTCCCAAGTAGGAGTTAGCTAACTGAGTGGCATTGGAATACCAACATTTCTACCAGAACAAATACCTTCCCCAATGGTGTACATTGGCAGTAGAGTGTATCACCACTGTTGCTAGCATTTCTCTGACAGCACCTAACCAACCTGCAACTACCACCTAGAGATAGATAAATGTTTCAGGTGTACAGGAACACCACTACCTGCAGAGTTCTCCTCCAAGTTGCACACCATCCTCATCTGGAAATATATCTCTGGTCATTCATTACTTCTGGATTTAAATCCTTGAACTCCTTGCACGATAGAATAGTGAGAAGGACTACAGTGCTTCAAAATGATTGTTCCTTAACTTTCACAAAAATAAATTATTGTCAAACCAGGGTGCCCTTGGAAAGGGTGTTGAGAGAGATTAAGGGTGAATCTTATGAGGCATTAACATCTGTTAACTCCCCTAAATATCTGCATTCTGGGTTTTTTTTTTGGAATGCAAGAAGAGATTTCACACGGACATTTGATATGTTGTTTGTGCTTTGGTAGCTCAGGGCCTAGGTTTTCAACAGTTCCAAAGTCAGATTCCGGCTGCACTAGAAACGTTTAACAAAGGCCTACTGCAAAGTCACCCAGTGAAATACAATCTAGATAGTTAAATCAGGCATTCATATCAGCCCTTTACCTTTTCCTCCCATCAACTACCAGCTTCTTACTTCATCCCTTCCTCCTCCACCAACCTGGCTTCACCTATCATCTTCTAGCTTGTACTCTTTGCCCTCCCCCACCTTCTTATTCTTGCATCTACCCCCTTACTTTCAGCTCTGATGAAGGGTCTTGGCCTGAAACTTCTACTGTTTATTCACTTCCATCGATACTGCTTGACTTGTTGAGTTCCTCCAGTAATTTGTGTGTGTTACTCAGGTACTTTGTGGCTTGGCAGTAAGCCATCCCAAAACCAAAACCTCCTGCACAGCAACAAGCTATCACAACTTGAGAGCGTGCATCTGCAGCCAAGCAGATTCTAGGCATGTGTATGATAATGCAGGGCATGATGCTCATAGCATTGCATCAGACTTGGGAACAAGTCAATGAGTATATGTTTTCTTTCAGTTTCTTTTATTGTACAACGAGAACAAAGATTTAGTTCTGCAGTGGTGCAGGAGTAAAGACACTGGCTTGTGACAAAGTTTTCTAGGGTTCTTGTATTTTACCGTGCCTTCATCTCATGTAGTGGTGCTTTGATTCACTGCTGTATTTAACAAGCCAGCGCCTGAGTGAAAATGAAACCGAACCAGAATCTCCATCACATTTTTAAATAACTGCAAACCAGTCAGATGATACAAGCATAACAACGGAGCCCTGCGGCATATTACGACACATTCAGATTTAAAGTTATCAAGTTTTGCTTATCCTCTGGTTAATTCTGCATTAAGTGGTTTGAGACTCTAAGAGAGGTCAGTTGACCATGATCCTTCACTACGGTAGTGATTTTAATTTAGTTTTGAGTGAGTGTATGGTCAGTTCCATACTAGATAGTCTTCTCTGGTACTGATGGCAGAGTAGCTGGATTTGCGAGAGAGTCTGAAGCTATTCTAATTGACACATCTGGTAAACATCCTCAATATGAACCAAAGGTGTGGCATCCTGCCACCAGATAACTAAAATTATTTCAGCTACTCCTTTACAATATGAAGCTCGACTTATTTTCTCACTAAGCTGGCATATTTTCCCATATCACTGCCTTACCAGTCTCTAACTCAGTGTCTACAAAATATTAACTACAATTGTTTTGAAATCCTTAAATCTGCTCCGAGTGTCTGCCACAAATAAGCAAACACCTTGCCTAAATAAAAAAAGCACTGCATATATCTCCAGTGACATAAACAGAGAGATACAACAGTACTCAGGAGACTATTCAGCATGTGCAAAGACAGAAATTGCATCAACATAACATGTTGATGTCCTTACATCAGATTTCTCAATAAATGCTACCTGATCTGATGAGTACCTCCGGTGCCTTTATGTCAGATTTCCAACATCTGCAGTATTTTGCAAAAAGTGACCAGCTTTTACTGTGTTTGTTCTGATTACTTGCTAGTAAAGAGTATCAACTTATCTGGATTAATCAATATAGTTTCTTTAAATTAATTTGTAAGATTTCAGTCTTCCATAACCTTGCCAGCTCTTACGTAACCTGGCCACTGAACCCACGTCAACTTAAATCTAACGCAAGTACCTACCACTCCCATTCAAATTCACAGGAGACATCGGTTGCCAGGAGAAACATTATAATTATGTCAGCTTTATCAAAAAAAATTTAAATTAATTTTGTGCATGTATTTATGGTTTAGTCCCTTAAATGCTAAAATAATGTTCATTATGTTAAAATTTGTACCTCACAATTTACTCAATGATTATATTGCACCATATTGTCATCCTGCACTGTACTTTCTTTGTAGCTGTTACACTTTATTCTGCATTCTGTTATTATTTTACTTTGTTCTACCTCAATACATTGTGTAATTATTTGATCTGGATGAACAATAAGCAAGACAAACTTTTCACTGTATCTTGGATAAACCAATTTCAATTCCAAACTCCAGTTTATGAATGCAGAATGTTCTTTATCAACCGACAACTTTGACAGCCTGTGAGGCTTGGGTGCAGGCAGCTAGGTTAATTAACGGCAGGGATAAGATCAGGGAAAGATTGGCTGTCAGAAGTGGTTTTGTGTGCTCACACATGTTGCTCAGGAGAAGTGAGCCAGGTTTGCAAAGAAATACTGGACTAGGGCCACACCAGGCAAACAGATCGGCATGGAGACAGGTGGAAGACTTGCCCCAAGACACCAAGCTATAAACAATTGCTCAAAAGCTTTAGTGATTTTATTCATTGGTATTAGGCTCCCACTGAGATAAGAACTGTCTTTCTGACATGCCTCACTGGTAGACCTTAACTCTGTTACACTAACGCAATAAGTAGAATCGATATTAGACTCACAGATTCCGACAGCTCAGAAGTTAGCCTTTTCGTCCACCCTCTCCATGCCAACCACCATATTCACTACACAGACCCTGTTTTCCAACCCTTAATCAGTAGCCTTCAATGCTTTGGTGGTTCAAGGCATGTGCATGCCCCTTAAATGTTGTTAATGTCTCTGCCTTCAGCAGCCCAACAGGCAGTGCATTTCAAGGTCCAACCACCCTCTGTGTGAAAGTTCCTACAACCCCTATTAACCTTTCACTCCTTATCTTAAACCCATTATCTGGTAACAGATGCTGTTGTAATGATAAAAGCTTACTCTGTCAGCCCTGTCTATGTTCCTCATAGTTTCATCTATCTATGTTATTTTCCTCCTCAGTCTCCCCGGCTCCATGGAAAACATGGAAAACAATGCCTATCCAGTCTCTCTCTCCTTTTAACACAGACACTCCATCATAGGTAACACCCTAGTCAATCATCTCAGCATCCTCACTGAAGCAATTGCATCCTTTCCAAACTGTGGCGACACCAGAGAGCTTGTAATATTCTAGATGTGGCTTCACCGCTTTACAAAGCTATACCATAACTTCCCTGCTTGTGTATTTTATGTTCTATGCTAATGAATGCACGGAATATACTATATATGCCTTTTTTCTTAAAAAACTACCATTGAGCTGCCATTTTCGGGGATCTTCAGACTTGTACACTGAGGTCACTTTGATCCTCAGACATTGTGAGTGTCCTACCCTTAAATAACCTCCCAAAGGCATCATGAAGTTTCTCCGTCATCCAGGTCATTGTATATCAAGCAGTAGTAAATCAAGGCAACTGGTCTTGCTGTGTTGATTAAAGGACATTTTGCCACACACCCGGGAGACTTCTTCAGTGGGTAGTTTCTGGCTTACAAAGTCTGTGAGTTGTTTAAAGGTATACCAATCACATGGGTGTCGCTAAGAGTCATAGAGGTAAGGAGAGGGTCATTAGTCTTATCTTGGCATGGATGGAAGTCTGAACAGTTGTGGAGATGCCAGGGTAGAGATGTTAGGACGGCATTGTAAGTAGCTGATAGGTGATGTCGTACCCCACCCACTCTGTTCAGGGATGGGTTTTCCAGTTTTACAGAAATGGCTTCTTTAACCCCTCTTTCAAACCACCTGTCTTCTCTGTCCAAAATGTGTGTACCTACTATCAGCTTACATTGCAGACCTAACACCTCTACCCCAGTGTCTCCACAATTCACAATCCCATCCATGCAAAGATAAGACTAATGACCCTCTTATTACCTCTACCACTCTTAACGACCCTCATGGGATTGCTATACCTTTAAACAACTCACAGAGTTTATATGCCGGGAGACTACTCACCATGGATCAAAACTGAAGATGCCTCTTGGATGAATGACAAAACGTTATTCTAGACAACACAGCAAGTCTAGTTGCCTTGATTTACAACTGCTTGATATCCCAAATGCATCACATCACACTTAACATTTAAATTCCACCTCCATTGCTGAGCCCAATTTACCAGCTAATCTAAGACAATGTGCATCAGGAAACACAAACTCATCTTCTACTTGCCCAATGATACAACAAATTTTCCAATGCAATTTCAGTACTCTGAACAGTAGGTACAAGTACTTCCACTGGGAAGAAATGGGCCTATTGCAGTCAAGCGCAATACACTGAGATTGGGCTGAACTTCTTATTGGGCTGCAATGGACTTTTCAGTACAATTTGCACATGAAGGGTACCAAAGCAAATTATTGATGGCAATAATTTATAATATATGTAACATCCCATACAAATTGTTTAACCCACCAATAACTAGCAGGCAAATCAATAATTACCCTTGCCAGTTCTGAAATACATAGATCAGCACACAAAAGCTCATCCTGAGAGCTGCTGAAAGCAACCGATGGCCCATTTACTATGACAAATTATTGATTTAAAACATAACTGCTTATGTCTTTCGATTTTATTTCATGAGCTCTGCAGACCTCTGTAGCTTGCAGAAGAGCACTGGGCTTCTAGGTTTCTTGAATACATCAGATGCCAGATGCATATTCCAGCACCTGGTCCATAGCTGGTAATGCCTAGGCAATTTGAGTACTCATCTTTTAAATGCTGTCAATGACTTTGTTTCCACCATTTTATCCAGCAGTGCTCAATCCAGGAACACTGGGTGAAAAGGGTTGCCTTCAAATTACCTCTACACCTCAAATCCCTCGTCCTAGATCTATATCCACTGGTTTGATTCACCTCTAACAAAGGAAAAAGAATTGTGTACTCTGTCCAATTTATTAATCATTTAATCAGAAATGTGAAGTATGAAATATAATAAACAGGAGAAAGTCTGCAGATGCTAGAAATCCGAAAGGGGCATACAGAAAATGCTGCAGTAACTCAGACCGTCAAGCAGCATCAATGGAATGAATAAACAGCCAACATTTCAGGCCAAGACCCTTCTTCAGAACTAGTTGTTTAAATGTATATTTGTATGATAAAAACAAAATATTATCTTCAATATTATTTTCAATTCAGTCAGTCATATAGCAGAATAATCTCTCCCCAGACCTTGTACAGCCCACAGATAACCATTCTATTTACACATTTCATTTTTCACAGTTATTGCAATTATCTTTTAACCAAACTTACAACAGAACTTTGGTCTAACTTGTAAAGCAACATTCAATTTAGAAATGGAAAGTTAAATTCATCTTGCTTGTAAGTTTTCACCAACTGTGAAACAGATGTAATCAATGAGTTATACCATGGAGGGAGAGCAAATCCTACATCATTTCCAAAACTAATGGAAGGATAATGGGATACAGGTTTGTTTTCATGAGCTCTGTCTTTGAAAGCAAGCTTATAAACTCCTTCTTTCACCTTTTAGATCTTTTTTGTTTATCGACTCTTTCTTTGATCACCAAAATGTTCTATCCAATGGCCTGCATTTCTCAAGCCAAATCAGCAACATACACATCGGGCAGTTTCCTTATGGTAAGTATCCTCAACACCATTATTGTTGCAACTATTTTAAGTTCTGCTCTGTCAATCTAATTCAGAATTATTAAATATATCAAGGAATTCAAATTGCACCAAGTAGAAATGATGTGGAAAAAATCAAGTAGTCTTAAGACCTGGCCTTTAAACAGCAACATTGATATACATGCTTTCATTTTGAATTTTAAGTACTGCACTTGTAACTGCAGTCAAGAAGTTGCATTTAATCAGTTGTTTCAAAAATAAGTAAATTAACATATTGTTAAAAGCAAATCAATTGATTTCCAACAGCGGCTGCTCATTTCAGACAAAGTTGTGAAGCACAGTACAACACAACACAAACATACAACACAATTAACTCAAAGAATGATGAGAGATCGTAGATCGTTTAACGTATGTTTTTTGCAGCATTGCTTTCACAGTATAAAGGAAGGATAATATTAGACTATCTCAGGGATATGAAACAGAGAAGCTAGCTTCTAAATGGCATCAAAGTACGTAAGCACTTCCAAAGACCAGTTAAAATTAAGGTTACATTAATTATCTGCAATTGGCAGAATGTTTCATACCTGAAGTGAGTGGAAACGTTTACCTTCATAAAATGGCGTCTTCAAGCTGATAAAAACCTTACTCAGTGAAGTCTCTGCGAGAAGAAGTAGTGGTTACAAAACCATTCTTCCTGCCTCATGCAAAACCACATGCAAGTAAATCGACATATATCTGAGATAAGCAGCTGCATGCTCAGGAAGTGATGTCACCAATCGTTGTACAAAATATAGGAAGTCAGTATTATTTCACCTTAAATATTCTGGTCCCAAACATAGCAAAACAATCTATCATGTTTTGATTGAATGAAGTAAGACTGTGCTGTTGTACTGTCTAAATTATACAGTAACCAACTGCAAGTGATAAGCAGAGGAAAAGCAAACCAAACTGTCTAAAATCTGTTAAGTGGGCCATCTTAATCCACATCTAGGCAGGAAACTGAAGACTAGGATCAGGTCTCATGTTTTGCAAGAGATCACGTTGTTTTCCCTTAAACCTTATGACTATATTCAATGTCTGAAGGACTTGGATAGCAAAGAGTTGGCTTTCTGTAGTGCCTTGTCTGTTGTTGCCTCATATACAGTAATGAGCATTCATATCCATACTCCAAAACCACATGCCACTTAAAACAATGTTCCCTAATTACTGTGAAAATGAGATTTTGTCGAGCTGCCATGCACAAATCAAAATTTTGGACAGGCTTAGTCCACCTTTGAAACTTAAGCATTTCCTTTATATTGCTCAATTGGTCTGCAATGCTATCAGCTAAGCCCTTTATTGAAATTACTTTCAGACGAAAGCACTACTTTTTCCAAACCTTGTTGAAACAGTCACTGAACGTTCAGGTTATTTTAGAGAAAACAAATGAAAAGATTGTGTTGTACTGAAAGAAAAGATTCAGGTGAGAAATGATGAATTATTTTTCCTCAAGATAGTAGCATCAGTTTTTCTAGGATCTGAATCACTTTCAAGCCTCACTTACAAGCTCTTTGTTTTTCTCTGGTCCTTGTGCCTCTCCCATATCAAGTGCAACTATTGTTGTCTTTAACACAATGCATGACAAATATTAGGTTTAATTTCACTGGCATATGTCGTGAAAATTGTTGTTTTGCGGCAGCAGAACACTGCAATACATAATAATAATAAACTATAAATTACAATAAGTAAATGCAAAAAAATTAAATAAGGATTGCTAAAGGAGAGGGAAAAATAGTGAGGTAGTGTGTTTCATAGTCCATTCAGAAATCTGATGGTGAAGGGGAAGAAGCTGTTCCTGAAATGCAGAGTGTGTGGTTTCTGGCTCCTGTATCTCCTCCTTGATGGTAGCAATGAGAACAGGGCATGTTCACATGTTCGGGGTGATAGAGGTCCTTAATGATGGATGCCGCCTTTCTGAGGCATTGCCTTTTGAAGGTGTCCAGGACACCGTGGAGTGCTAGTGCCCATGATGGAGCTAACCGAGTTTACAACTTTCTGCAGCTTTTTCCGATCCTGTGCAGTGGCCCCTCCAAAACAGGTGGTGACTCAGCCAGTTAGAATGCTCTCTGTGATACATCTATAGAAATTTGCAAGTGTCTTTGGTGACATACCAAGTCACCTCAAATTCTCAATGAAATAGCTGCAGTCATGCCTTTTTGTAATTACATCAATATGCGGGGCCCAGGATAGATCCTCAGAGATGCTGACACCCAGCAACTTCGATGGCTTTGTGTCTGTACTCGCTGGATAGAATGAAACCTATCGAATATTAAAAAGCTGAGATAGAGCAGATGCGTAGCGGATGTTTCTATAGTGCGGGAGTCTAAGACCAGAGGACACTGTCTCCGAATAGATGGCTATCCCTTTAGAACAGAGATGAGGAGGAATTTCTTTAGCCATAGTGCACAGTGAATCTGTGGAATTCATTTCATAGATGACTGAGAAGGTCAAGTCATTGGGTATATTTAAAACTGAGGTTGATAGTTCCTTGGTTAGTGAGGGCATCAGAGATTACAGGGTGAAGGCAGGAAAATGGGGTTGAGAGAGATAATAAATCAGCCATGATGGAATGGCAGAGCAGACTCGATGGGCCAAATGGCCTAACCCTATGTCTTATGATCTTTAGCTCTGATATATTCAAACGATCCAGTCAAAATTTCAGGAACATCCATTTATCCTTTGTCCGAGGGATCGGTGGCACATGATTTTGCACATTTAATTGGTACTTTATTTTTCACACACTCATATTGTGCTTAATTGTGTTCTATTTCACTGGTTTGGTGCTCTGCTTCTGCATATTCTGAATGAAACCTTAATTTTTCAGTTTTATAACTTCCAGCTCTTGGTTATGTAGAAACTCTTAAAACATTTCTTAGCAATGAGTATTTCTGCATCCTTCTAACTGCACTTCCTGTTCTCTTTCCTTTTTTTATTTTTGTCTGATGCAAAGATTTCCCGTTTTGTTTCATGTCCTCAATCCAAAATTTTTTAAAGAAGCACCTTTTTTTTAAGAGATGTTATGATGTGCCATCAGATCTACTCCTCTTTCTGATGTATTTTGAGTTGGAACTATCTGCAGTTTTCTCTCTGCTGCAATTTTATTCACTCAGGTACCGATTGCCACCAATGTGAGGAAGTGATAGATTTTGAAAACATCATAGAATCGACCACAGAAAGCAAACAGAACTGAAAGAAACAGTTATGAAAAGAGACAGCTTGTCGAGGAAGCAAAATAAGGCCACATAGAGGAGAATCGAGCATGTTTATTTGTGTGCTCAGGACTGTCTCTCACATTTCCTCCACATAAATGGCAAAATTTTATCTTCACATGCCAGTACAGAAGTAGTAAGCCTTTCCTGCATGCCACCTCCTACACTGTGCTAAAGGTGTTATCTGTCTCCAAGTGAACTGAAAGTGAATTCAAGAATCATCACAGGAAAGGTCAAAGAACTGAGTCCCAATACCCCCATCCCTGCTATTTCCAATTCTTTCCTCTGTATCTTTGTAGAATACCTTGACTCAGTTTGCAAGTGTATGACAAACTTATTGGAGTTCTTTGAGGATATAATTAGCACAGTGGATATGGGAGCTTGCAGAAGGAGTTCAATAAGGTGCTGTATAAAAGATTTATAAGGATGATTGGAGTTGGGGAGAATGTATCAGCATGGACAGAGGATAGGCTAATCAATAGAAGGCAGAGATTTGGAGAAACGGGTGTTTTTCTGGTTGGCAGTCAGTGGGGAGTGGAGTGCTGCAGGGCTTTGTGCTGGGCCTGCAACAGAAGAATGAGAAGAGATCTTATAAAATTTTGAAAAAGATAGATAAGGAGAATTGTTTCCATTCTAAGGTGAGACTAGAACTCGGGGATATAGCCTCAAGATTCAGGGCAATAGGATCTTTTCCACAGAGTACAGTGAATTCTCTGCCCAGGGAAACAGTAGAAGATGCCTCACTAAACATATTTAAGACACAGTTAGATAGATTTTTGCATAGAAGGGGAACTGAGGGTTAATGGAAAAAGGCAGGTAGGTGGACCTGAATCAATGGCCACATCAGCTTATTGAATGGCGGAGCAGGCTCAACGGGCTAGTCAGCCTACTCCTGCTCCTACTTCTTATGCAGTTTAGGAATGTCACCCATGCATGGTCATCAGTGTGAGAAGTGACATAATCCAAGTCCTATTCACACCTCACTTCCATCCACATCCATTTTCCCTCAAAAGTCATCAAAAATATATAACTTAAGTTCAATTACCCATCCTTCAGCCAGGGGCTTTGCCAACAGTGATAATACAATTATTGCCTTTTTACTTGGAGCAGCTGTCTCAAAGATTGGCCATTTTTGTTTGAAGTTATTTTATCTCCCTTTGTCAATCAGATATGTAACAAAGACAAATGGAATAACATTCAATCCATCCTCCGTAGCCAGCCTAAAACTAATTGCATGTGCTTTTGAACAGAGAGAAGAGAAGCTGCTATATACTTGTTTTCATTTAAATTGGATAAATTCCTGAGCCTTGGAATATTAGAAGTGGAATTTCTCATATTTTCACTGGTTCCTGTGGCTTGAAAGCCCATGGGTAAGTCCAGTTTACCCCAGCAAAGAAATAAAAATAAACTGCTGAAAGAAGTCAGTGGACCAGGCAGCGTCCATGGAGGAAAAGGATTGCAGGGCCCCCAAACAGTCCTTCCAGATGAGGCAACACTGTGAGTCTGTTGGGGTCATCTATTGCATCCGATGCTGCTGGTGTGGCTTCTTGTATATTGGTGAGACCCGACGTAGATTGGAAGATCACTTTGCCGAGCACCTACGCTCCATCCGCCACAACAGGCGAGATCTCTCAATGGCCACCCGTTTTAGTTCCACTTCCCATTCCGCTATTTCCATCTATGGCCTCCTCTACTGTCGCAGTGAGGCTACACTCGGGTTGGAGGAGCAACATCTTATATTCCAGCTGGGTAGCCTCCAACTTGATGGCACGAACATCAATTTCTCTAACTTCCAATAATGTCTCCCACCTCCCTTCTCTATTCCCCATTCCCTTTTCCCTCTCTCATGCCTGCCCATCACTTCCCTTTGGTGCTCCTCCCCTTTTTTCCTTCTTCCATGGCTTTCTGTCCTGTATCTCTTTCACCAATCGACTTTCCAGCTCTTTAATACACCCCTCCCTCTCCCGGTTTCACCTATCACCTTGTGCTTCTTCCTTCCCTCTCTTCTAACTCAAGCTTCTCATATTTTTTTTCCTCAAGTCCTGCTGAAGGGTCTCAGCCCAAAACATCAACTGTACTCTTTTCCATGGATGCTGCCTGGCCTGCTGAATTCCTCCAGCATTTGTATGTGTTGCTTGGATTTCCAGCATCTGTAGATTTTCTTGTTAGCAAAAGGATTTCAGGGTCTCAACCCAAAGTTTTGACCATCCCTTTATCTCCATGGAAGCTGCCTGACCATAAGACTATACAACCATAAGACAAAGGAGCAGAATTAGGCCATTCTGTCCATCAAGTCTGTTCCACCATTCCATCATGGCTGATCCTGAATCTCACTGCCTTCTCACCATACACTTTGATGCCCTGACCAATCAGGAAACAATCAACTTCTGCCTTAAATATATGCACAGACTTGGCCTTCACCGCTGTCTGTGGGAAAGCATCCCACAAATTTACTACCCTCTAGCTAAAAACAAAATTCCTCTTTACCTTCATTCTAAAGGGTTGCCCCTCAATTTCTGGATACCCCCACCATAGGAAATATCCTCACCACATTCACTCTGTCTAGTCCTTTCAACATTTGGTAGGTTTCAGTGAGATCCTCCCACATTCTTTTAAGTTCCAGTGAGTACAAGCCCAAAGCTGCCAAATGCTCCTCATATGTTAACCCCTTCATTCCCAGAATCATCCTCGTGAACCTCCTCTGGACTCTCTCCAATGATAATACATCCTTACTGAGATATGGGGTCCAAACTGTCGACAATAGTCCAAGAGTGGCCTGACTAATGTCTTACAAAGGCTCAGTTTTATCCCCTTGCTTTTCTATTCTATTCCCCTTGAAATGAATGACAACATTGCACTGGCCCTCTTTATCACAGACTCAACCTGTGAATTAATCTGCTGGGAGTCTTGAATGAGGACTCCTAAGTCCCTCTGCACCTCTGATGTTTGAACCTTCTCCCCACTTGGATAATAGCCTGCACTATTGTTCCTTTTTATCAAAACGCTTTATCATACATATCCCAATACTGTATTCTATCTGCTACTTTTTTGCCGATTCTTCCAATTTGCCTAAGTCCTGCTGCAATCACATTGCTTCCTCAGCACTACCAACCCCTCCACCTACCTTTGTATCATCTGCAAACTTTGCAATAAAGCCATCAATTCCATTATCTAAATCACTGATAAACAATGTGAAAAGTAGCGGTCCCGATACTGACCCCTGAGGAATACCACTAGTCACTGGCAGCCAACCAGAAAAGGTCCCCTTTATTCCCACTCACTGCCTCCTGCCCATCAGCCACTCTGCTATCCATGCCAGTATCTTTCCTGTTACACCATAGGATTTTATCTTGTTAAGCAGCCTCATGTGTGGCACTTTATCAAACACCTTCTGAAAATTCAACTAAGTGACATACACTGCCTCTCCTTTGTCCACCCTACTTGTTACTTCCTTGAAGAACTCTTATCAGATTTGTCAGGCAAGATTTGCCTTTACAGAAACCATGCTAACTTTGACTTATTTTAACATTATCATTAGCCTCATCCTTAAAAACAGACTCCAACACGTTCCCAACCACTGAGATCGGGCTAACTGGCCTGTAATTTCCTTTCTTTAGCCGTTCTCCCTTCTGAAAGAGTGGAGTGACATTTGCAATCTTCCAGTCCTCCAGGACCATGTCAGAGTAGAGTGATATACAAAAAAGCTGGATGAACTCAGCAGGTCGGGCAGCATCTGTTGAAAGAAGCAGTCAACGTTTCAGGTCGTCAGGACTAAAGAAAGAGGGGGCGGGGCCCTATAAAGAAGGTGCGGAGAGGGTGGAAAACCAATCAGAGGACAGATCAAGGGGTGGGGGAGGGGAAGCAGGGAGGGGATAGGCAGGAAAGGTGAAGAAGGAATCTAAGGGGAAAGCACTATGGGTAGTAGAAGAAGGCAGAGTCATGAGAGGTGATAGGCAGCTGGAAGAGGAGACAGAGTAGAGGTGTGATGGGGAAGGGAGAGGGAGGGAATTACCGGAAGTTGGAGAATTCGATGTTCATACCAAGGGGCTGGAGACTATCCAGACGGTATATGAGATGTTGTTCCTCCAACCTGAGTTTGGCCTCATCATGGCAGTAGAGGAGGCCATGTATGGACATACCCGAATGGGAATGAGAGGGAGAGTTGAAGTGAGTGGGAACAGAGAGATCCTGTCTGTTGTGGCAGCTGGAGCGTAGGTGCTTGACAAAGCGGTCCCCCAATCTGCATCGTGTCTCGCCGATGTAAAGGAGGCCGCACCGGGAGCACCAGATGCAATAGATTACCCCAACAGACTCACAAGTGAAATGTTGCCTCACCTGGAAGGACTGTTTGGGGCCCTGAATGGTGGTAAGAGATGAGGTGTAGGGACAGGTGTAGCACTTACTCTTGCAGGGATAAGTGCCAGGTGGGAGATCTGTGGGGAGGGACGTGTGGACCAGGCAGTTGCAGAGGGAACGATCCCTGCGAAAAGCAGAGAGGGGTAGGGATGGAAAGATGTTCTTAGTGGTAGGGTCTTGTTGAAGGTGGCGGAAGTTGTGGAGGATAATATGCTGGATCCGGAAGCTGGTGGGGTGATAGGTGAGGACAAGGGGGACACGGTCCCTGTTGTGGTGACAGGAGGATGGGGTGAGGGCTGAAGTGCGGGAAATGGAGGAGATGCAGGTGAGGGCATCAGTGATGACGGCAGAAGGGAAACCACGATTCTTAAAGAAAGAGACATTTGGGATGTCCTGGAATGGAAAGCCTCATCCTGGGAGCAGATGCGTTGGAGGTGGAGGAACTGGGAATAGGGAATAGAATTTTTGCATTTGGCAGGGTGGGAAGAAGTATAATCATGGTAGTTATGGGAGTCAGTGGGTTTATAGAAGGTGTCAGTGGATAGTCTATCTCCAGAGATGGAGACCGAGAGATCGAGAAAGGGGAGAGAAGTGTCCAAGGTGGACCAAGTGAATTTGAGAGCAGGGTGAAAGTTAGAGGCAAAGTCGATGAAATTGACGAGCTCAGCATGGGTGCAGGAAGCAGCACCAATGTAGTCATCAATGTATCAAAGGAAAAGTTGGGGAGTATTACCAGTATAGATTTGGAGCATAGACTGTTCCACATAACCCACGAAGAGGCAGGCATAGCTAGGGCCCATGCAAGTGCCCACAGCTACACCCTTGTTCTAGAGAAAGTGGGAAGAGCCGAAAAAGAAGTTATTATGTGTTAGTGACAGTTCTGCCAACCAGAGAAGTGTGGTGGTGTTGGGGAACTGGTGAGGTCTATTGTCTAGAAAGTAGCAGAGGGCTTTGAAGTCTTCTGGATGGAGAATTGAAGTGTATAAGGATTGGACATCCATTGTGAAAATGAAGCGGTCGGAACCGGGGAACTGGAAGTTATTGAAGAGGTGGAGGGCATGGGATTTATCCCAATGTAGGTGGGGAGGGACTGAACTATGGGTGACAAAATGGAGTCGAGGTAGGCAGATACAAGTTCGGTGGGACAGGAGCAGGCTGAAACTATAGGCCTACCAGGACAGTCAGGCTTATGGATCTTGGGGAGGAGGTAAAAGCAAGCAGTGTGAGGTGTGGGAATTATGAGGTTTTTTGGCTGAGGATGGAAGGTCTCTGGAGTTGATAAGGGCAGTTATGGTACGGGAGACAATGGTTTGATGTTTTTTGGTGGGGTCCTGTTCCAGGGGTAAGTAAGAGGAGGTGTCGGAGAGCTGCCGTTTGGCCTCAGTGAGGTAGAGGTCCGTCCACCAGACCACTACAGCACCACCTTTGTCTGCGGGTTTGATGGTGAGGTTAGGATTAGTGCGGAGAGAGTGGAGGGCAGTGCGTTCAGAGGGAGTGAGGTTGGAACAGGAGAGAGGAGTGGTGAAGTTGAGATGGTTGATGTCTCGGCGACAGTTGGAGATGAAAAGATCGAGTGCAGGTAGAAGGCCCAGTGGGGGTGTCCAGGAGGAAGAGGGGTGAAGACGGGAGAAGGAGTCATCAATAGGGGGAGGGGAATCCTTGGTAAAGTAGTGGGCTTGGAGGTGTAAGCGACGGAAGAAGAGTTCAGGGTCATGCCGGACATGGAACTCACTGAGGTGTGGACGGAGGGGGATAAAAGTGAGGCCCTTGCTGAACACAGAAAACTTTGCCTCAGAGAGGGGAAGGTCAAAGGGAATGGTGAAAACATGGCAAGTGTTGGGGCTGGGGTCAGAGGAGGGTAAAGAGTGGGAGGTCTCAGGAGGGAGAGCGGGCTGAGGGGAGGATGAGGGATCAGAGGAATGGAGGGGAGATGAGGGGTGGAGGGAGGGTTGGGAGGAGAGGGGTTAGTAGAGGAATAAGACGAGCTGTAGGACCCAGCAGCAGTAAGAGCGGTCCCAGTCTGGATCGGGTCAGGATTTTGGTTCGAGCTGGATCTAGAGCTGGGGTTGTCGGAGTCTGTGGCCTGCAGGGTGCCAGAACTGAGGTCCGAATCAGAAGCGGGTGGGTCCATGGCGTGCCGGGGGCTGATGCCCATGTCCGGGAGGCCGTGGTTATGTCCATACATGGCCTCCGCTACTGCCATGATGAGGCCAAACTTCGGTTGGAGGAACAACATCTCATATACCGTCTGGGTAGTCTCCAGCCCCTTGGTATGAACATCGAATTCTCCAACTTCCGGTAATTCCCTCCCTCTCCCTTCCCCATCACACCTCTACTCTGTCTCCTCTTCTAGCTGCCTATCACCTCTCATGACTCTGCCTTCTTTTACTACCCATAGTGCTTTCCCCTTAGATTCCTTCTTCACCTCTCCTGCCTATCCCCTCCTTGCTTCCCCTCCCCCCACCCCTTGAGCTTTCCTCTGATTGGTTTTTCACCCCTTCTTTATAGGGCCCCACCCCTCCTTCTTTAGTCCTGACGAAGGGTTTCGACCAGAAACGTTGACTGCTTCTTTCAACGGATGCTGCCCGACTTGCTGAGTTCATCCAGCCTTTTTTGTACATCTTGATTTGACCACAGCATCTGCAGTGCACTTTGTGTTTACAGAGTAGAGTAATTCTTAAAAGATCATGTCTATACATCCATTATCTCTTCAGCAACCTCTCTCAGGACTCTGGGATGTAGTCCATCTGTCCCAGGTGACTTATCCACCTGAAGACCTTTGAGTTTGCCTAGCACTTTCCCTTTGTAATAGGCACTCACTCCTGCTCCATGACACACATGGACCTCTAGCACACTGCTAGTATCTTCCACAGTGAAGGCAGATGCAAAGCAACCATTAAGTTCTTCGGCCATTTCTTTGTCTCTGACTAGCATTATTTTCCAGTGGTCCAACATCATCAACTCTCACCTCCCTTTTACCCTTTATATAACTGAAAGGTTTTTTTAGTATCCTGCTTTATATTATTGGCTCATCTGCCCTCATATTTCACCTTTTCCCTTCTTATAGTTTTTTTTCAAGTTGCCTTTTGTTGGATTTTAAAAGCTTCCCAATGATCCAACTTCCCTCTCACCTTTGCTAACTTATATGCCCTTTCCTTAGCTTTTATGCAGTCCTTAACTTCCTTTGTCAAGGCACGGTTTCCTGCCCCTGCCATTTGAGAACTTGTTCCTCTGTGGGACAAATCAATCCTGCACCTTGTGAACTATTCCCAGAAACTTCCTCCATCTCTGTTCTGCTATCTTCCCTGCCAGTAGTTTCTCTGAATTCCTCCAGTGATTTGTTTTTTTTTTAATTAGCAAAATAATCCTGATTCATAATAAAAATGTATTTACAAAAATAAACTGCCCAATGCATTTCATTCTCATATTCACAGCCAATGCTTTCAGTACAGTTCTGTAACATTCCTTAAAACCAAATGGACTGTTGCCACTCATATATTATTGCTCCAGATCTCAGCATCTTCAATGACTGGTCTCTCTAGTTTATGTAACGAGTACAGCTTGTAATTAAAGGTGAACAAACAGAGAGAAATAAGATGCAACAATAGGAAAGAAGCAGAGGGGGAATGAGAGAGATGGATTCAGAGGCAGAGGCAGAAAATAGGATTGAAGTAAAGACCACTGATAAGGACATTTATTAGGAAATGGACAACACCAGAAAGACTGTTCTTATTGATCAACTGTGGCTGAGAAGGTGTTAGACATTTCAAAGATGAAGTGTCTGACTATGGTAGGGAGATCTGGTTTGCACAATGAACCAATCTGTCCATCGAGGAAAATACAGCCAATATTTATCCATGGAGAATAATAGAGAGACAGACATCAGATACGCTTCAATGAAGGAAAACTCTTGGAACGCAACCAGAACAGTTGGAGTCTCCAGTTAGGTTTTGAAGTCGTGTGCCAACCAACTGGTCACAGTCTTTCTTGACATCTTTAACAGTCTACAGTCCCCATCTGCTTCAAGGAAACCTCCATCATTCCAGTCTCCAGTTCCAGTGTCCTGTCTGAACAACTACCCACCAGCAGCTTTAACATCAACCAAAATGAAGGCCTCCCAGAAGTTCTGGACACCCTGCAATTTGCATTAAAAAAATGTCTATGTAAAACATCATCACCTTTGCATTCATCTCTGGATCACCTTGACAATAAGAACACATATATCAGGATGCTATTCATTGATTACTGCTCAGCCTTGAACATCATAATACCTAGTAAGTCCATTTAAATTCTTGGACCTTAGACTTGGGGCCACCATTTACAACTGGATTCTAGACTTCCTGACTGGCTGCCCTCAGTCATTTAGAATTCATCATAACGTTTCATCCATCCTGACCCTTAGTACTATTGAGGTGTCAAATGCTCAGTCTCCTGCTCTACTCCCTATGTTGTCCTCTACTGTGCCTATTGTCTTGTTTATTAATTATTGTACTACCCTGCACTGTTTTGTGCACTTTATGTACTCCTGTGCAGGTCTTTAGTCTAGTGAAGTTTTTATGTTGTTTTACGTAGTCTAGTGTAGCCTTGTGCTGTCTCACATAGACTAGTGTAGTTTTGTGTTGCTTCATGTAGCACCAGGGTCCTGGAGGAACATTGTTTCATTTTTACTGTGTACTGTACCAGCAGTTTATGGTCGAAATGCCAATAAACTTAACTTGACTTGACTAAATATAGTGCCAGATTGATCTTTAAGTTTACTGATGACACCACTGTTATAATCTAGATCAACAACAAATAGGAGAACCAAGATTGTAGATCTTGTATCATGACATCAGAACAACAACTTAGCACATTATGGTAGTGAGGCCTGAGAGTTGGTTGTTGACCTAAGGAAGCAGGGAGTGGATGGGCATCTGTACTCATCAACGAAGCTGCTATAGAGATGGTTGACAGCTTCAATATCCCAGGCATCCATATCACTAGCAACCTCTCCTGGTTCCTCTTCCTAACAAGTAATCAAGAAAGTGTGTCACCTAGGCACACTTCCTTAGGCAACTGAGAAGATTTAGCTTGTCCTCGAGAATCCTCTCCAACTTCTACAGATGCGCTATGGAAAGTATCCTCATGGGTTTCTTCTCAACGTGACTTGGCAACTCCTCTCCTCCGGGCAGATGGAACGTGCAGAGAGTGGTCAGAATCAAAATCAGAATTAACATCACTGACATACCGTACGTCAAGAAGTTTTGCAAAAAGAGAGGGAAAAACGTGAGGTATTGTACATGAATTCACTGTCCAGTCCATCAGAGGCTCTTCACTTGCTTCCATCCTGTCGTTACATTTTTTCAGGATGGCTAACAGTATCACCTAGGAATCTTGTCATCCTGCCCATTCCCTTTTCTGTCTTCAGTATTCTGAGAGAAGATGAAGGAGCTTGAAAGCCTGGCTGGCCAGACTCAATAACAGCTTCTTTCCCACTACTATCAGAATCTGTACCAATCACCTTTCATACTCCCTTCCCAGTAGTGCTGCTACCTTCTCAGACTCTTTTAGTCATTCCATTATTGTTTCTTTGGCATTTTTTTTTGCAGTATTTCAGTTTGCACTACTATCTTTGTCCTGTGCTATTGTCTTGTAATTCATGTATTTATTGTTGTTTTTGCTTTTACCCTGGACACTGCACTACTCTGTGAGCTTCACGGGAATAAGACATTTCATTGCGTCGTGGTATACATGAATAAACTAATTTGAATCTGAATTTAAGAGTTCATACCCAGAGGTGAGTATCAGTCAGCAAATAATATTCTCGGTTTGAATATAAAAAATGGCAAAAGAGTTCAGAGACAAGGCACAAAGTACTGAGTTGTTCTTGGTGTCAATGGACCAATATTTATTCTGGTCAAAGGCTACTTACATGACTCTCACTAAATACTCTCACTAAATACATCCTGACCCCTCTACACCATGGTGACAGCAGTGCGATTGAAGATTTGGGTAAGGTAACTGCATATTTTCTTCAGAAGGTCATTTCAGGGTATTTAAGTGATGTTAGTTTTACTTGCAACATATCACTCTGCCTTTTCTTGCAGGGCCACTTCAAAACTGCAAGTTCACCAGATCTTCTATACTAAACCAAAAAGGCTGTTTTGTGCCTGCACATTGTTGCTAAATTACATACAGCAAGAGTAAATAAACTGCTCAATGAATACAATGAATACAATAAGCCTCAATTAACCTCTGCATTCTTTCCATTTCAAATATAAAGGTTTGCAATTATATAACACCGTTACATGCAAAGACTTCCCAAGGTCTTTTACAGGAGGGATTATTAAACACTCTGAAACTCTAAAATCTTGGAGACGAGTAGAGCTAGAAAAGAAGTCAGTTATGAACGTAAGTGGTAAAGGTTTTGAATAGTGATTAAAATGCGAATGAGAACTTTAAGAAAGAATGCCTTGCACATTTGATATGCTCATCAAATCTTCTTGAAGATTTGAACTGCTCTTTCTTTCTCTCCTCCTTAAAACCTACCTCACTGGGCAATAGTTTGGTCAGCTAGGCTTTATATAAAGTGGATTCCAGTTATCTGGAGCACATTGGGAGCAGTACACTTTGACCCAATTAAGTGGCTGCCCCGTTACCTTAAGTGTCATGGAAGTAGTTTATAAAAGACAAACTTTTATGTCTTTAAATTAAACATATAATAAATTATAACACTATCAATACTACCACAGTACTATAAAAATGTGTTTTAGTTCCTTTTCTTTTTTTTAAACTTTATTGTTTTGCCAATTACAGAACAAACAGGATAAAAACAAACAGACAGACAGGGTCATCATAGATGAAGTAAAATCCGTATCTTATACAAAAGTTTGTAATAGAAAAAATGAATAGTGAAATGGGGTACATTGCTGTATCAAGGTTAACCAAACTTTTATGTCCATAATTGTCCTTCAAAGTCTCAGGGGACCTTAAGATCCATTACTTTAAAGACCATTCTGCAGGTTTCCTCATAAGAAGAAATAAAACAAAGTTCTTCAAACCAAATAAATGTACAGTGAAGAAGTCATTTCAAACTCAAATAAATAGTCCAATTTTCCCAGTATCTTCCAAATTTTTTAGTGCTGTGTCTCAGAGAGAAAGTCAATCATTCCATAACATAAATTTCTTGAACTATTTCTATCCATTCCAGTAGTGTGTGCTTTCCAGGACTCTGTTTAGCCATTTCCTGGTCATCGCTTTCTTACTGGCTGCTAGTAGTATTTGTAACATACCTTACATGTTTTTTGAGCCCTTTTGGTACATTACCCAAACAAATAATGTTAAAGTCAAAATTAATCTCTGGGCTGATTATTTCCTTTTCATTATTGATGGAGGAATTCATCCAGCATACTTGTTTTTTTGATTGACTGTAAATCAACAAAATCAGCACAGATACCTAGTGTAGATAATGGACTCACTTCATACAATGCTATCGACTGCTACAACTTCTAAATCTTCATTTTCATTGTAACATTCTTTAAAGTTCCTAACGTGTTGAAGTAGTGAAATTACTTCGTTTTCACTCTGGCTGTTTCTGGCATCTCCAAGCATGAATGCCTGAAACTGTATTAAGCTAAACATTTCTGAATTGTCTTCTTGTTTATCTCTTGTCAATTATCAGTGACAAAAATCACTGCTTTTTTAACACAAGTGCACACAACTGACACTATTTAAAACTCTAAGCATGGTATAGTGTTTAATGGCCATGCAAGTGCACGAGAATGATGCTAGTTAGATACTGTTCAGCAACAGTCTCCTGGCCCAATTAAACGGCATAATGTCCTAAATAAATGAAGGGAATCTCGCTATTTTCTTGATTCGTTTTTGTTCTTTAAGAATTGTCCCAAATAAGCAGATGCCTTTTCTTTCATCATTGGTTGATGTCTGTACAATATTCAAATCTATCCCCACCTTGCACCACCCCGTTCATGGCCTCTTCTTCTCATTGCTGCCATCAGGAAGAAGGTACAAGAGTCTCAAGACTCCCACCTCCAGATTCAGGAATAGGTACTACTCCTCAACCATCAGGCTCTTCAACCAAAGGGAATAACTACACTTTCCCCATCATGGAAATGGTTCCACAAGCAATGAGCTCACTTTCAAGGACTCTTCATCTCATGTTCTTGATATTTATTTATTTGTTTGTTTGTTTATTTATTATTATTATTATTGTTGTTGTTGTTGTTGTTATTATATTTCTTTTTGTATTTGCACAGTTTGTTCTCTTCTGGATTCTGGTTGAACGCCCTAATTGGGTGGTCTTTCACTGATTCTGCCATGGTTATTCTACAGATTTATTAAGTATGTCCACAAGCAAAAGTATCTCAGAGTTATATATGTTGAAATATATGTACTTAGATAATAAATTTACTTAGAACTTTGAGAAAATAAGATGCCCATACCTCTTATGTAGCAAGATCTAAACAACATTCAGCCTGATAAATGATTATGAAACATTCATGCTACATAAATATCGGGCAATGACCAATTTCAGCAAGACAACATCTAGCCATTTACTCTCGATATTCTATGATGTTACCACAGTCGATCCCCTCGTTAACGTGATCCCAGAAGAGAACATGGATGCAGCAGCTCAGAATTGGAATCAGGTGTAACCCTTACCCACAGGCTGGTATATGTCTAGGGGAAAAAAGGAGATCCAGCCACTCTCCAACCCACCTCCGGTACACACAGGTGCTGTGAGAATCGAGTTAATGCCTCGCGCCCGCCAACAGTATCAAACCCACAACAAATACCGTTATGAAATACACTTTAAAGAGTTTACTAAAATTAAAAAATAGTAGGCAATACTATATATATATATATATATACAAGGAAAAAAACAAAAGGCGCCAACTTATCAAAGTTCAGTCTGTTTAGTGCACTCGTTGGAGCTCAATCAACGAACCAATCGACCCATCCGGCCGTCGCACCTGGGACCACCCCGGTGGTCTTACGAGCAGTCCAGCACACGTCCACCTTCCTCGGCGTCTTCCTCGGCCTCTCCCAAAAAACCCGCGAAAACCCCTCCCCCAAGTTCCCAGCATCACAAGACACAATGACATTCCCCATTGATTAACAAATGAATACAATTACCATATCAGCCATTCTAAAGTGAAACAACGGCTAGAGAAACACTTATCCGACAAAGAAACATTCCTACTTGTAACAAACCAAAGAGGCCATTTTGAGTAACATACCCAGGACATTGTACACAGGTTTAACATCACCGGTATATGTCATGACATTTGTTGTTATGCAGCAGCAGTACAATGCAATACATAATAAAAACTGTAAATTACAATTAGTATACATATATTTTAAAAGTAAAATTTAATAAGTAGTGCAAAAAGTGAAAGAAAAAGTAGTGAGGCAGTGTTCATGGAGTCAACATCCAGGCAATTCAAAACCATACAACCATCTACAAATCCGAGTATAACACAAAATGTTCTGCTTATGTAGATTCAAATTCAACTTCACGTGCTTAACAATATCCAGAACTAAACAGTCCTCTTGATTAGCCCACCATCTACCACCCTAAATACCTTCCTCTCCATAATGAGGTGACCACTATGCTTTAGCCATAGAGGTAAAGGAATTACAGAATTTGCAAACTACCACATAATAAATTCACTCTCACAAAATTTACTGTGTGTGAAATAATAATAAATAAAGAACACTGCCGTTATTTCTTTTCAACTCATGGTTCTTGGCACATGTGTGTAGAATAATGTGGCTTTGTGTTACAAAAAAATCACAACACAAGCTCTCTACAGAATGAACTGCGGCATCTCACCACAGTTTTCCCAATTCTCTCCATAGATTAAGTCTATTACTAGAAGGACAAGGACAATAGATGCAGAGTAACATCACAATTGGTGCACCTCCAAATCCATACCCGAGTTGATAATATATCACTGTGCCTCATCATCACCCTGTACCATAACACCGCTCTTTTTATTTCTTCACACCTTTTTATCTAGTTCCCTTCTCAATGCCACAACTCAGTCTGCTTCTGCTGACTTTCAAGGCCCTAACCACTCACAGCACAGAAATTCTTCCTCATGTCTCCTGGTAATTACCTTTAATCAATGTCTCGTAGTTGTGAAGAGGTTCTTTCCCTTTACTCTGTCACACCACCTCAGGATATTAAGGGGTTCTGTCAGATCCCTTCTCAAACTTTGCTGTTCGCTCTAGCCCATGACCATTACAGAATCATCTGCACATTCAGAGTCAGAATCAGGTTTAATATCACCGGCATATGTCATGAAATTTGCTGTTTTATGGCAGCATTGCACTGCAATACTTAATAATAAAACTATAAACTAAAATACGTAGTATATATATAAGGAAAGAAAATTAAATAAGTATTGCAAAAAGAGAGTGGGGAGATAGAGAGGTCATGTTCATGGGTTCATTACCATTCAGAAATCTGATGGTGCAGGGGAAGTAGCTGTTCCTGAAACATTGTGTATGCATCTTTAGGATCCTGTAGCTGCTCTTTGATGGTAGAAATGAGAAGAGCAAATGTCCTGGGTGATGGGATCCTTCATGATGGCTGCTGCCTATTTAGGGCATTGACCTTTGAAGGTGTCCTCAGTGCTGGGGAGATCAGTGCCCATCATGGAGCTGGCTGAATTTACAACCTTCTGCACCTTTTTGTGACCCTGTGCAGATGGTGATACAACCAGTTTGAATGCTCTCCACGGTACATCTGTGGAAGTTTGCCTTTGGTGACAAACCAATTCTCCTCAGACTCCTAATGAAATATAGCTGTTGTGTCTTCTTTGTAATTGCATCAATATGTTGGGCCCAGAATATATCTTCAGAGATGATGACACCCAGGAACTTGAAACTGCTCACTCTTTCCACTGCTGATCCCTCAACGAGGACTGGTGTGTGTTCCCTCGACTTCCTCTTCCTGAAGTCCACAATCAATTCCTCGGTCTTACTGATGTTGAATGCAAGGCTGCTTCTGCGACAGAACTCAACCGCTGATCTATTTTGCTGCCGTCTGTCTCCTTGTCGCCACTGCCACCACCTGAAATTCTGCCAATAACAGTTGTGTAATAGGCAAGTTTCTGGATGGCATTTGAACAGTGCCTAGCCACGCACTCATGGACGTAGAGAGAGTAGAGCCGTAAGCTAAGCACATATCCTTGAAGTGAGCCAGTGCTGATTGTCAGCAAGCATAGATGTTATTTCTGATTGGCACAGGCTGTGCCTCCTGGTGAGGGGACTAACGATCCAGCTGCAGAGGGAGGTTGAGGGACCCAAGTTGTGGAGTTTATTCATTAAGATTGAGGGTATGATTGTGTTGAGTGTAGAGCTGTAGTTTTAAAAAAAAAGCAACCTAAAGTAGGTCCTTATGTCTTTCATGTGTTCCTTTAGTATGGTGCCCACAAGTGGGGACACACTACTTCTGTTTTGGTCAAACCAAAGGAGTGTCTTCAAGAATCTACATGATTTCTTTAGATTTATACAGTTGGTCTTCATTTCTCACCCAGGTCCCATATAATTTTTATTAAGTATCTTCTTAGGCCGCGCAGTCACTTTCAACAATTTATGCATGTATACTCCTGGATCATATACCCTGTATATGGGCACATCCCTTTCCACCATCAGCCATATCTACAAGGAGTGCTGCCTCGAGAAGGCAATGTCCATATAATCTGGGCTATGCCATTTCTTTCACCGCCAATATTGGACAGGAGATACAGAAGCCTGAAGTCCCACACCACAAGTTTTATGAACAGCTACTTCCCTGCAACCATTCAGTTCTAGAACCAATGGCAATATCCTGATCACCACTAGAGCTTACTGACACGATAATCACTCTGATCACTTTGCATGGAAATGGATGTCATTTTTGTTGGCTCTAGTTGCATTTTTTCTTATAAAAACTGTGACTAATTTATGTTCAATTTATACTTTGTTACTTGCGAATGCTGCTTATGTGATGCTATATGCTTGAGGTGCTACTTCAAGTAAGTTTTTCATTATACTCATGAACTCGTGCATATGGCAATAAACTTAATTTTGATGTCTGGGTCCTTGTATTTATTTTAAAATTGAGTCCTTTTGATTATATATTACTTCTCCACATTCACGTCAGCTCTGGCTGGACTTGCAGGCCATAACTTCCTACTAAGCGAAACCCAACATCAAGAATGGCTGTAACACTTTCTCCCAGATAAGCTCAACTCAACACCTCTCATGCATGCTTTGAAGGGGAAGAAAAAACGCTGACTATGGTTCTTTGCAGGAATGGGACCTGCTCTCCGGGTTCCATAACTGGCTGTTGTTTGGCACGCCAAAGGCTCGTCCTAAGAGACCGGCTCAGATTTAGAAGCCTAGGATCTTGGTGGGAGTGGGGGTGCTCTAGAGACAGGCGGATCGAGGGTTGGTGTCATGACAGGAGACCCATGTGTCATTGGGGAGTCGAAATATCTATGGCTGTGTGCTTGGAGACCCGGGATCTTTGCAATCTTCAGGCACAGAGCTCAAAAAAAGCAACGCAACGGACTTTTAACATCGTAAACCAGAGAGTTGTTTTTAACATCTCCCAGCTCGCTGGGGAAATGAAGATACCTCTTTTCCCCTTATCAGGGAGAGAACCTGTGGTATGTTGAATGCCAGATGAAACGTGAAGTCTTGGGGTAACTGCAAGTCTGTGTCTTCGCTGTTGCTTTGCTCACGCTTGAGTACTCGGTGGCTGGTGTTGATACTTTTTTCTGCTGGGAGGAGGGGGAATTGTTGGTCGCTGCCACTTATGCATGGGGGGGGCGTCTTTGGGGTTCTAACATTTAACTTTGTTTATTCTTTGGAGCACTCCTCTGTTTCCGCGGATGTTCACGAAGAAAAAGCATTTCAAGATGTATATTGTATACGTTTCTCTGACATTAAATTGGACCTTTCACCACAATCCATACCCTTGGTTCTAATCAACAAGTTCTAAAACCTGAGCCTCGGTATCTCCCTCTGCAACTGGGTTCTTAGTTTCCTCACTGGGGAACCACAGTCTGTGCGGATTGGAAACAACATCTCCTCCTCGTAGACAATCAACACTGGCATACCTCAAGGATGTGTGCTTAGCCCACTGCTCTACTCCCTTTACACCCATGACTGTGTGGCTAGGCACAGCTCAAACACCACCTACAAATTTGCCAATGACACAATTGGCAACATTTCAGATGGTGATGAGGAGGCATACAGGAGCATGATAGGTCAGCTGGTTGAGTGGTGTTGCGCTCAATGTCAGAAAGGCCAGCAAAATCATTGTGGACTTCAGTAAGGGGAATTCGAGGTAAAACACACCAGTCCTCATTGAGGGATCAGCAGTGGAAAGGGTGAGCAGTTTTACGTTCCTGGGTGTCAGCATCTCTGAGGATCTATCCTGGGCCCAACACGTGGATGCAGTTATAAAGAAGGCTCGACAGCAGCTTTATTTCATTTGGGGTTTGAGGAGACATGGTATGTCACCAAAGGCTCCCGCAAATTTTCACAGATGCACCGTGGAGAGCATTCTGACTGGCTGCATCATCATCTGGCACGGAGGGAACACTGCACAGGATCAGAACAAGCTGCAGAAAGTTGTAAACTCAGCCATCTCCATCATGGGCACAAGCCTCCCGAGCATCAAGGACACCTTCAAAAAATTTTGCCACAAAAAGGAGGCAACCATAATTAAGGACCATCAGAAGCAGTACAGGAGACTGAAGACACACACTCAAAGTTCCAGGAACAGCTTCTTCCCCTCCCCATCAGATTTTTCAACAAACAATGAACACTAACTCACTATTTTTTCCTCTCTCTTTACACTACTTATTTAATTTAATTTTTATATATACTTCTAGTTGTAATTTACAGTTTTCTTTTAATTATTATTGTGTATTGCAATGTACTGATGTCGCAAAATGACACACGCAAATGATAGTAAACCTAATTCTGGTTCTGAAATCTGCCATGTGTCTTTGATTCCCTCCAGCCAGCTGAATTCTATTTACTATCTTCTTCACACTTCAGTATGCTTCACACTTACTGTACAAACAATCTTTACTTTTGTTTTGGAAACTTTCATGACCTTTATTCATTTCAAAGTTTTGTATGCTATCAGTTTGGTGAAATGAATAATTGCAGAGCTCCCACAACTGTAATTCCACTCTACAATGGACAGATAGGTAGTTTCAAATCCTCAAGTCTATGGAAGAGATAAAAGTTCTGCATTATCTTCAGGCTTTGGACTTTGGCATGGCTTTCAGTTGCAGATTTTTACTTTGCTCAGTGTGCTAATAAGTTTGGTAAGAACTATCTATATTTACTGTGGTTGTCAAAATGAACAGAACAGAAATGATTGTAAAGTGGAAATTCCTGTACTTACTATCTGAAACGATAGAGGGCTGGAGCCAATTGTATGCCATTGGTAATTGATGGCTGCCGGGTTTGTTTGCTGCAAACACTGCCTCCTCATTTCAGCCGAGGAGTATCTGCAATTATAAACAAGTCTTACTGTTATGTTTTGTAGCTTCAATACATTAAATTAATTCAAAGACAACACATGGAGTCTGGGAATGCATGTTTAACTCCATCTTTTACTTTAAGCAAGGCACGCACATATAACGTGATAGCGTGATGATGTATCTAATTAATGTATTTTTACATATAACCTATAATTTTTTATTCAAACATGAATTCTTAAACTATATACACACACACACACACACACACTGACTCAAATATTATTGAAGTATTAAATACACAACACTCAGCCCTCTTAGCTAAAACTTCAGCTCAATGGCGGCTCCGCTGATGGCACTAACCAAGAGATCCATGGGTCCTGTAGTTTGGACTACCAAAGCGGAGGCTGCTTTTGCAGAGCTCAAACAGCAGTTCACGACAGCTCTTATTTTGGTTGCCGCTAACCCAGACCTTCCCTTCGTCATGGAAGTGGATGCCTCAGACATCGGAGTGGGTGTAGTCTTGTCCCAATGGACACCTTTGGACAATAATCTGCACCTGTGCGCATTCATTTCCAGGCGACTATCCCCGGAAAAGGTGAATTACAACATTGGAAATAGAGAGCTGCTTGTGGTCAAATTAGCTCTGGAGGAATGGCATCATTGGCTCAAGGAGGTCACAAACCCTTTTCTCAAATGGACCTGGCTTATTTTCAGGAGGCCAAGAGAATGAATTCCTGGCAGGCCAGGTGGTCTCTTTTCATTAACCATTTTAATTTCATCCTGACTTATCGACTGAGATCTAAGAACCAGAAGCCAGATGCCTTCTCGACGAACCCGAACGAGAAAAGCAGCCTACCACCTCTTTGCCCCAAGCCAAGGTGATGCTGCCAATTCATTGGGGAATCGACACGTTTGTTCAAAAGACCCAGGCACAAGGGGAGATTCCTCAGACTGGTCCTCTGGGTTGGCTGTTCATTCCTAGTCCCATCTGGTCCCAGGTTCTTCAGTGGGAACATGCATCAAGATTGATATCTCACCCAGGGATTACCAGGACCCTTGAGTTCATTAAAAGATATTAGTGGCCTGGAATGGTGAAGAAGGTCAGTCAAATAACTGCAACCATGTGAGGTGTGCACCTGAAAACAAGGAGACCCCACCCAACCACAAGGCCTCCTTCACCCTCTGCCTGTTCCGGAAAGACCATGGGCTCACATCTCCATGGACTTTGTCATGGGTCTTCTTCCTCCCAAGGGGAAGACCGTTGTCGAGGTAATTGTATCGTTTTTTGAAGGCCTGCAAATTCATTGCCTTGGACAGATTTCCATATGCACTGGAGACGGTTGAGATTATCCTGCAGTATGTCTTCAGGTCCATGGTTTTCTGGTAAACATTGTGTCGGATTGTGGTCAGCAAGTCACATCACATTTCTAGAGGGTGTTTTGCAAACTGATTGGGGCAACAGAGAGTCTTTCCTCTGGGCTTCACCCACAGTCCAACGGACAGATGGAGTGGGTAAAACAAGATATGGAATGTGCCCTTAAACGCCTGGCCTCTGAAAGATCAAACAAGTGGGGCAACTAAATGATTTGGGCAGAGGTCGCCCACAACACTTCATGGCAGGGGTGTCAAACTCAAATACACAGTGGGCCAAAATTTGAAAATCGGTACAAGTCGAGGGCCGGACTGGTTCAGCGTTTATTGCAAAACTTATTGAAATGAATTTATTACACATATTAACCTGGAACTAACAAAGCTTAGGTTATTGCCTACAAAAACAACATTGAACATTAAATAAATAAAAAATCAGTTGCATTTATTTCTTATGGCTTTATCTGCAGCTTTTCCGGAGTAATTTCTAATGAAAACATTTTTCCACAGGCCAACACTCTGTGATTCACACTAGTCTAAGCCAGATACTTGGCATCTCATCTTGGATGCAAGTTCATCAATGTTTGGAGTCAGGCTCTGAGCTGAGGAAATCCTGAGGAATTGAGTGAAGGTGTTCATCAGAAAGACGACTCCTGTGTGATGTTTTGTTTATCTTCATCAAAGAGAACAGTTGTTCACACAGATATGTGCTGCCAAACATAGAGAGCATTTGAGCAGCTTGGGTACGCAGCTGGGGCATTGTGTCGGGAATGAAACGTAGAAACTGTGCAGCGCCCACCGAGTCATACTTTGCCTTGAGTGTGTCACTACATTGGAGTTCAATCAGCTCCATTTGTATGTTGGTTGGTGCGCTTTCCACGTCAGCTGCAAATGGATTACTGAGCAGTTCAAACCTGCTTTTTTGGGCTTCAAAGTCGGCAAATCGCCGTGTGAAGTCGGCACCAAGTATGCTAAGTTTTTCAGCGAACTTTGCACCTGGGAACACTGTGGTAGAAACCTGCTCTTTCATAGTTTGGCAACACGGAAAATGGCTCAAGTTTTCTTGCTGCATCTGCGTCTCCCACAGGCGCAGCTTGGTTTTAAAAGTCCTCACTGCAGCGTACATGTCTATGATCACACGACCCCGCTCCTGAAGCTGCAGGTTGAGCGCATTGAGATGGCTCGTGATGTCACTCAGAAACGCCATTTCACAAAGCAACTTTTTATTCCGGAACTCTGTTGTGTCTTTCCCCTTACTTTCCATGAACTGACAGATCTCCTCATGCAACTTGAAACATCTTTTCAGCACTTTTCCTTGGCTTAACCACCGCACCTCTGTGTGATAGGGCAAATCATTATATTCTGAACCCAACTCCTCCAGAAACATCTTGAACTCGCGGTGATTTAAACCTTTGGCTCTTATGAAGTTAACTGCTCGTGTTATGGTGCTCATTATATGTTCCATTTTCAAGGCTTTGCCACACAACGATTCCTGGTGTATGATGCAGTGATAAGCTGTCAGTTCACCTGCGCCGTTTTCCTCCCGCATCTTCTCCCGGATCCTGCCACCAATCCACTCTTTTGACCGCACATCGCGGGCTTCTGTTTCTTGTCCAGATGCTTGTATTTCTCGTGGTGTTTCATTTCATAGTGACGTCTTACGTTATATTCTTTAATTACAGCCACACCGTCTCCGCACACAAGACAAACAGGTTTGCCCTTTATATCTGCGAACATATACTCTGCCTCCCACCTGCCTTGAAAACCCCTGTTTTCAAAGTCCACCTTTCGTTCAGCCATTTTTGGGGTGAGGGATAGCTGAAAGTTGACCACACGTGACTAGCGCTATAAGGATGCTGATGAGAGAGTAAGGCAAGCGCGAGCAATGCACTGGCAGTGCATTGTGGGATTTGTAGTATTAGTGGTGCATGCAATACACCAGCGGGCCAGCTCTAATAGAAAAAAAATTTATTCATTAATGATATTCAGGAAATAAACCAGGGAAACCGAATAAACACTAAAAACCCTGAAAACCTGGTACCTGAATAAACTCAGCATTAGCCATATCATATGCCATAGGCGCTTCGATTACTGGGGCCAGCTTTAATAGTAATTAGATATTATCTCGCGGGCCAAAGATAATTCCACTGCGGGCCGGATTTGGCCTGCGGGCCTTGAGTTTGACATATATGCTTTATGGCATTCGGTGCATGGGATGTCTCCTTTCAATGCCATTTTGAGTATTCTCTGCCACTCTTCCCTGAGGAGGTTCATCCTGCTGGAGATCTCATTCTCCACTGCAAGGAGAGATGGACTAGGGCAAGGGAGATTTTGTTGGCTTCTACATGGAAGGCTGAAGTAAAGGCTAAACACAAGAGAAGACAGATTTGCAGCCTGGGCAACACTTCTGGCTGTGCATTCAGGAATTGCCTCTGCCAGTGGAGTCCAGGAAATAGGTGCCCAAGTTCACTGGACCCTTCAGGATTCTCAGGAAAGTACACCTTGCACCTCCCCAAGACCCTCAAGATCAATCCTACTTTCTACATTTCCAAGTTAAAGCTCCATCACCGTCAGCCCCACTGCAGCCAGGTTTGTCGATGGGGTACATGCTTTCACCATGAGAAGAATTTTGGAGCTCACGTACTGTCTCGCTGACCGGGAAGGACCTGGACTGGAGGAGAGGTGCTGGGTGCCTGAAAGAGGCATCTTGGATGCAGCCCTCACCCATGACTACAATCATCTTCTCTCTGAGCAGCTAGGGCCGTCAGGAGTCAGCCAAAGGGGAGGAGGACTTGTTATGACACACCCATCTGTGCCAGCTTCTGAGATTTAAGCGCTCTGACTCCCCGGAGTATGGATAGCTGGCAATGTCCCTTTAAAGATTCAGGACAGTCTGCCTATTGCTAATCATGTTTTGGGCCGCCAAGGTTTGAGCATTTAAGGAGCACCTGAAATGAGATTTGGCGCTCAGTCGTGATCTCATCTAGTGTTTATTTTGTGCTCAGCTTCTTGAACCAGCTTGAAGTTGTATCTTGATCCTAGCCTTGGATACTCCAGCATTTGAGTGCAAACTATTCTTATCAAGGACTCTTGTCACACTAAACAAAGGAATTTTTCATTATGAACAGAGTATAGAAGTCACTGAACAAATGCCAACTTCATTAAAATTGTGAATATTGCACTGGGGAAAGGAGGAATTGAGATATTAGATAAAAATGCATATAATGTTGATCTTAAATAAGGTGGAGTCATTCAAAAGTTAGTGAATCACCTAGTCCTTATTGGATACATCATATATTACTGGAGGATGGAAGAAGTGAAACAGTGACAACAAACTTACAATTCCCATTGACGTTATGCAAAGAAATAACCCTATTTCAAACAGGGAGAGATAAAACCAGCCTTGCCAGTCAATCCCATATCAGTGGGTGGTAAAGAGAGGGGGTAAAGCGGCTGGTAGAGATATGTGAACACAACATGAGACAAGACCAAGGAGATGATTATGGACTTTAGGAAGGTGCAGGCTGATCACACCGCAAGGCACAAAGACAGCTCCTCCATGGAGAGAGTTAGGAGCACCAAGTTTCTGGGAGTGCTCACAACAGATGATCTCATCTGATCCCTCAACACCACCTCTTTGATTAGGAAAGCATAGCAGCATCTCCACTTCCTGAGGAGAGTGAGCACCCCCTACCCCCCTCCAGCCCCACCATTCTAACCACTTTTTACAAGGGTACCACCGAGAGTGCCCTGACCAGTTGATCTGATCAGTCTGGTGTGGGAATTGTAAGGTGTATAACCACAAGTCTCTACAAAGGATTGCGAGGACTGCTGATTCTCTCAAGTGTCTCTCTTCCATCCGTCAGAGATATTGCATATACAGGGCCCTTAGCATCGTCAATGTCCCCTCCCATCTGTTCAACAATCTCTTTGACCCTCCCTACCATCAAGCAGGAGGTACTGTAACATTAGGACAAGAACTGGGTGGATGGGTAACAGCTTCTTCCCCCAAGCATTAGGACTATTGAACTCCCTGCCACCACCCAGGTCTCGTCACGCATGTAATGCCAGTAGCGTTACACTGCTTCTTTTTAACTTGAGTGGCAAACCCACCTTATTATTTGTTAATTTGCCCATGGTAATATTACTTTACGTGTTATGTGTGTGAGTTGTATGTACTGTGTTGTTCTCCTTGGATACATTGTTTCACTTGGTACACGTGTACAGTTGAATGACGATAACCTTGAACTTGAAGAAGCATAAATAAGTCACAACTAGCACAAAGTTGCTTCAGGCTGAGATTGATATAGTAATGGAGAGGGTTGATGAAGGATTTTCATGGAATTTTCAAAGGCATTTATCAAAATACAGGCTTACTTGCATTACAAGTGATGAAAATTTGCTCTTGTGTAACGTTTCTCATGTTCCACAAATCATTTTTCTAACTGGGGATTGAATGGAATCTGTAGATTGTTCAGATAATTTTTTATTATATTTTAATAATTTCCATTTAGATCCAGGATAATCAATTTTGGAAACTATCCAAATGGTACAATCTTAGATTTTTTTGTTGAGAGAGCTGCAAGTGCATTACAAATTTTTTTAGTGTGTCAGAATAAACTGGTAAGGAGGTTACACTATTATGGGATATATATAGCATTGTACAAAGGTCCAACTAATAAAATAAATGTAGACGAGTACTTCACACCTAATGTTTAGAAAAATCATGGGAAGTGCCTCCGCTGAAGTATCAATTTAGGGACAGTGCAGGCCACAATACTGTCAACATTTTGGAGAGAATACAGAGGATTAACCGGCTGCTGGTGTCGAGGCATCCACACCAGACTTTGAGGTGGGTGGTCTCAGGTTCAAGTCTGGCCGCCTCCTTGCGCACTTTCCATCCGTGCTGGGTTAAGCATCAAGCTAGCGACGTGGCCTTGTAAAAGACAGCCAAAAGAAATAGCTAAGGAGACAGCAAGGTTGCATCTGATACACCACAAGGTGTGGACGTTGACAACAGAGGATTATCAGGGTAACAACAGAGATGGAGAAGCAAAGATTTTGATTTCGATCTTGTTCAAAAAAAAATTATTTTGTGGCTCAATCTGTAGTCGGTGCGCTTTTACGATTTTATTTGCATGAAAGCCCTAGCCACTATAGATGCTGAAGTAACTCCACCATAGACGGTCCCAAGCTTGGTTGCAAAAGGAGCAGGGTTGGGCCTCAGGCTAGCAACCCCATCCTGCAAAAACCCAGGAACATCAACAAAAGCTCCACAGGCCTCACCCCTGGGAGAGGAAGGAAACACCAAGAAGATGGGCTACGCCTGAAAACAATGTGAAAGATAGCCTGGGACTGAGGACTCTGGCTAGCTACTGATGGCGGCCTAAGCCCCAGGACGGGTGATGGGCTTAAGAAGATGTGGTGAACTATGTGCCTGTCGGGACACGCCCCTGCTGACTGCTCCTGTGGCTCCTCCCACAGGCCCCTGTATAAAGGAGACCTGCGGCCTGAAGATCGGCCTCAGTCTCCAGGACCTTGTATGATAGACACTCACTCCTGGTTCCTTCTTCCAGTCAATAAAAGCCGATATCTCGCCTACGTCTCAGTGTGAGTTATTGATGGTGCATCAATTTTATTGACTGGAAGTTTTAAAACATGGAACCCGTTTTGCGTCCGGACCGGTTGGATTTGGACCCTCAAGACCCTGACGCAGCTCTCGCTTTTGAACACTGGCTTGCATGCTTCCAATCGTACTTGGCGGAGCTTCGTGCGACTGAACCCGCCGTTATGCACAGAATCCTACTCTCGAGGGTCACCCCCAAAGTTTACTCCATTATCCGGGACCTGCCGACCTACGATGGGGCACTGGACGCCCTCAAACGACAGTACCTGCGGCCGGTGAACACCGTCTACGCAAGACATCGCTTAGCTACCCGGCAACAGCGGCCTGGCGAATCGTGCGCTGAGTTTCTCCGAGCACTACAGACACTCGTCCGAGCTTGTGACTGCAAGACGCTCACGGCAGAACAGCATGCGGAGCTGCTGGTGCGAGACGCCTTTGTGACGGGACTGAGGTCAGTGTACATGCGCCAGCGGCTGCTGGAGAACTCAGATCTTACCTTAAGCTCGGCGATAGAGAAGGCCAACGCTCTAGAAGCTGCGCGGCATAACGCCGACGCTGTCCAGTCGCGCGATTCCCCGCCGGTTCCGTGGACGCCTCAGACCCCGCCACCGCCGGCTCCCGGGAGCGAATTCGCCAACGCCGCCGCCAGTCGCCATTCCACGAGCTCCCCGACCCAGACCACGGCTGTGGCCCGTAAGCAACTCGTGCTTTGTTATTTCTGTGGCCAAAAGAAACATCCTCGACAACGCTGTCCAGCGCGAGAAGCGACCTGCTCCAGCTGCGGAAAGCGGGGCCACTTCGCCAAGGTCTGTAAGTCTCAACCTCGAGCGGAGTGCAGCGCTGCGGGTGAAACGTGGAGGCCGCCATCTTGCATGCCGGGATGTGGGCGGCCATCTTTGTCGACGTCAGCACGCCCCGCCCCCGATCCTCGGATGCTGACCGGGTACCCCGGATGTGAGCGGCCATCTTTGTCGGCGTCAGCATGCCCCGCCCCCGACCCTCCGATGCTGACCGGGTACCCCGACGGCGATCCAACTCTGGCCACTGTGACTCTCGACCAAAGCGCCCCACACCAGCTTGCAAGATCCATGATGGACATCCAGGTGGAGGGGCATTGGACTGGATGCCTGTTTGACACGGGCAGCACTGGGAGTTTTATTCACCCGGACACAGTGCAACGCTGCGGACTTGCAACGCGGCCGGTCAGTCGGAGGTTCCATTTGGCCTCTGGGTCGCAGTCCGCAGACATCCGGGCGGGTTGTGTAGCGACTTTGGTGGTGCAAGGCACAGTATATCGGGACTTTGAACTGCTGGTCATGCCTAATCTGTGTCACCTGTGCTATTGGGGCTGGACTTCCAGAGCCATCTCGAAAGTGTGACTATGGTATACGACGGGCCCCTCCCACCACTCACTGTCAAGAATCCTCAGTTTTGTGGGACTTCTTCACATACCCCGCTACTGACCACACACACACACGGACACACACATCCCATCCAGAACCAGGCCAACAGCTGCGCTACCGACACTTGCAGCCTCTCCACTCTCAAGATCCCTCCCCCACCGCTGTTCGCCAACCTGACCCCCGACTGTAAACCTGTGGCAACCAAAAGCAGGAGGTACAGCGCGGGGGACCGGGCCTTCATTCAGTCAGAGGTGCAGCGGCTGCTCAGGGAGGGGATCATTGAGCCGAGCACAAGCCCTTGGAGGGCCCAGGTGGTTGTTGTTCGGACTGGGCAGAAAAATAGGATGGTGGTGGACTATAGTCAAACCATCAATAGGTTTACGCAGCTTGACGCATACCCCCTACCCCGCATCGCGGATATGGTCAACCAGATTGCTCAGTATAAGATGTACTCGACAATAGATCTGAAATCCGCTTATCACCAGCTCCCCATCTGCCCAGAGGACCGCCCCTACACCGCCTTCGAGGCGGGCGGCCGGCTCTATCACTTCCTGCGCGTCCCTTTCGGTGTCACGAATGGTGTCTCTGTCTTCCAGAGGGAAATGGACCGGATGGTGGACCAGTACCAACTGCAGGCCACATTTCCCTGTCTGGATAACATCACCATCTGTGGTCATGACAGGCCAGATCACGACGCCAACCTCCAACGGTTTCTCCAAGTGGCCGCAGCTCTGAACCTTACTTATAACAGGGACAAGTGTGTTTTTGGTACCACCCGCCTTGCTATACTTGGGTATGTCGTGGAAAACGGGGTTATTGGGCCTGATCCCGAACGTATGCGCCCCCTGTTAGAGCTCCCTCTTCCCACCACTCTCAAGGCCCTCAGACGGTGCCTGGGGTTTTTTTCCTATTACGCCCAATGGGTCCCCCATTACGCAGACAAGGCTCGCCCCCTGGTCAAGTCTACCTCGTTTCCCCTCTCTGCTGAGGCCTGCGCGGCCTTCAACTGCATTAAAGCGGACATTGCCAAAGCTACGATGCATGCAGTGGACGAGACCGCTCCCTTCCAAGTGGAGTGTGATGCCTCCGATTTCGCTCTGGCTGCTACCCTTAATCAGGAAGGCAGACCAGTAGCATTCTTTTCTCGCACCCTCCAAGGCTCTGAAATTCGGCACTCCGCGGTGGAGAAAGAAGCCCAGGCCATAGTGGAGGCTGTTAGGCACTGGAGGCACTATCTTGCTGGCAAAAGATTCACTGTGCTGACCGACCAGCGCTCAGTTGCGTTCCTGTTCAGCAACCAACAGCGGGGCAAGATCAAAAATGATAAGCTTTTGCGGTGGAGGATAGAACTCTCCACCTACACCTATGATATCCTGTACCGGCCTGGCAGACTCAATGAGCCCCCTGATGCCCTATCCCGGGGAACATGTGCTAGCACACAGCTCGACCAGCTGTACGCCCTTCATGCACAACTTTGCCATCCGGGGGTCACCCGATTTTACCATTTTGTGAAAGCTCGGAACCTGCCGTACTCCCTGGAGGACATCAGGACGATGACCAGGGACTGCCAAATTTGTGCCGAGTGCAAACCGCACTTCTACTGTCCTGACACGGCACAACTTGTCAAGGCCACCTGCCCTTTTGAACGCCTGAGTGTTGACTTTAAGGGCCCCCTTCCCTCCACTGACCGCAATGTCTATTTTCTCAGTGTTATTGACGAGTTCTCACGGTTCCCCTTTGCCATCCCCTGCCCCGACACCACTGCCACGTCCGTCATAAAAGCCCTGCGCCAGCTCTTCACTCTGTTCGGGTATCCCTGCTATATCCACAGTGATAGAGGGTCCTCCTTTATGAGTGAGGAGCTGTGCCAGTACTTGCTAGCTAGGGGCATTGCTACCAGTCGGACCACGAGTTATAATCCCCGGGGTAATGGCCAGGTAGAGCGGGAGAATGCCACAGTGTGGAAGGCCACACTTTTAGCCCTCAAGTCCAAAGGGTTGCCGGTCTCTCGATGGCAGGAGGTCCTCCCTGAGGCACTGCACTCTATCCGCTCTCTGTTATGTACGTCCACCAATGCCACCCCTCACGAACGCCTATTCTCTTTTCCCAGGAAGTCTGTCACTGGGACCACCCTACCAGTTTGGCTGACGTCCCCGGGGCCAGTGCTGCTCCGGAAACATGTGAGGAGCAATAAATACTCCCCGCTGGTGGAGAGGGTTCACCTTCTCCATGCGAACCCCCAGTATGCTTACGTGGTCTTACCTGATGGGCGGGAGGACACGGTCTCCATCCGCGACCTGGCACCCGCAGGTGCAGCAGACCACTACCCTGAAGGCTCTCCGGTAACTGTGAACCCTGCACCAGAGGTGACACCGTAGTCACCAGGCCCTACACAGACTCCTCACGACACTTGTATACCGGGCGTTTCGTACGCATTTATACCAGGCGCCTCGCACATGCATGAGGGATCACCGGCGCCTAGTGGGCAAGAACACGCGCAACCCCCGTCCCCTGTGCAATCGCCAATGTTGCCGGCACCTATGCGGTCACAGCCGGTGCTACGTAGATCGCAGCGACAGATTCGACCGCCTGATCGGCTTGACTTGTAAGAACCTTCGCTACATGAGGACTTTTTCCAACGAAGGGGGGGTGAATGTGGTGAACTATGTGCCTGTCGGGACACGCCCCTGCTGACTGCTCCTGTGGCTCCTCCCACAGGCCCCTGTATAAAGGAGACCTGCGGCCTGAAGATCGGCCTCAGTCTCCAGGACCTTGTATGATAGACACTCACTCCTGGTTCCTTCTTCCAGTCAATAAAAGCCGATATCTCGCCTACGTCTCAGTGTGAGTTATTGATGGTGCATCAGAAGAAGATGCTGATCACCATAACAATCTGTCCAATAAACCTCTTTATGGGAAACACTGAGATAATGCTGAATGAACAACTTGATCAAGCCATTCTATGATCAGAACAGAACTCAATATACTTTCAACTTAAATCATGAAAAGATAACACAAAGGGCCATTAATGAACAATATTTCACATGAGGAAATATTAGAACAGATTAAAGATCTAGGTCACAGATTTAAGAAGTTAAGAGGTAAAACCAAGACAGGCTATCTTTGACCTCCAGCTTCCAGTGCACTCAGACTCGTAGACATTGAGCCTTTGACCTCCTCAGCAGGTTATTGAGGGGTACAAAATCATGAGGGGTATATTATTTTCCCCAGGTTTCAGGAATCAAGAACTACAGGACACAGGGGAGAGGGTAAAAGATTTTTATAGGAATCCATGGGGTAGGTTTTTCACTCAGAGGGTTGTCAGTACTGTATATGGAATGAGTTACCAGGTGAGGCAGTGAATACATGAACAACATTTAAAAGATACTCGGGCAGGTGCCTGGGTAGGGAAGTTTCAGAGGTATAGGGGACAAACACTGGGAAAATGGGTCTAGATGTGAACCTTGGTCAGCATGGGCAAGTAGGGCCGAAGGGCCTGTTACCATTCTGTATGATTCCACGCTCTATGCTAAAACACTTAAATTGGGAGAGAAAGATAAAAATATTAAGAGCAGATAAGGGATTTGAAGCTCCTTCCACTGATTAATAAGATCAAGTCTCATGCTGTCTTTAAGGAGAATGTGGATTTGGTGGCTGCAAAACAGCATTTCTCAATGAGTTGAAGATTGCCGAACCCCCAGTATCTTGCTTCGGGAAGCCACTGTTCATTCAGTATTAGTTGGTCCGAGGTGTCATTCAGCTCTTGATAAGGCAGGTCTGGACTACGCTACTGTTTAATGCGAGGGAACGTGATGTCCTTTTACGCAATGTCACTGAAGAATAGCATGTAGATGAAAAATCGGAGGAGCCAAGACTGGACTAAATGAGGTCAGGAAGCAGAGGTAGAGGTTTGTGAACGGGAATGGAGGGAAACTTGTCCTGGTGGTTAGTTATGAGGTCAGAAGCTCAGCTCAGGGGAATACCAAGGCTCTGGTCTTACATTTATTTAATTGGAGGAAACGTTTAGTCACACATGACAGACTGTGAAACAGACCAGTGAGCAACACAGTGAGGGACAAACAGAAGGGAAGGTAAACAGTGTGAAGCGGATTTACCCATTAATCATTTTGTGAATCATAACTAGTCAGGACGTATTTTTAAAAAGCTCGGATTGAAAACATTTCTTTAAAAACGTAGTTATTGTAGGTTTATGAGTTCTGCTTTGCAGATTGCTTTATATTTGACAAAGTTGTTCTGCAGAGCTGGGCAGTTCTGCACCTGTGGATTGACTGTTGGTTAATAAGGTATTGTAACATTTCGTTGTAACTGACTATGAAATTAAACATCTGAGTCAAGACACGCCTTAAGGTGATAGTTCCTATTTACAGCCAAGACCCACCGTTTCTAATCCCTGCATGCAAAACGCTAGCTGAATATGATGAAACACGAATTGGTTTTTGTTTTGTCAACAATGACCATAATATTGCAAAAAAAAGCAATTTGTTTAAAACAAATTATTTCATGTAAAGTTAATTATGTATGAATCATGATAAGCACAGATCTGAGCAAGTACCACATGGACATTATAAAATTTGATGACAACGTTGCACAAACTGGATTATACTCCCAGGTTTTTGTTTCAGCTTTCCACTCTACACCACTTCCTACTCTCCTGACCTGATTCTTCAAATGCAAAATACTTACTTCTCACTGAATCTCATTACCATTGTTCTGTCTGTAAATACCTTTCCCACCTTCAGGGATTTCCTGTTGCCCTTATTTCAAAATTGCAATGAAGTTTCAAACATTTCAATTTCCTAAATCTAAATGTCTTAAAATGAGTTTTATTTGTGACAGTGACAAAAGAACAATCATTCAATCACTCAAACCAGTTAGCACAGATTTAAAAATGCTGCTGAATTGGCTGAGGTTCGTGAATAACTTCTGCCCTCAGCATGTATCAAAGATTGATCCCTGGATAATTCAAACAACAGCACACACAAAATGCTGGTGGATTTCCTCGTGTTTGATCCCTGGATTATTAGCTTTAGAAGAAGTGCCACAGTTCAGCTATTTCATAATGAGTTGAAATCTGTGCCAAAACACCACGATTAATTTGTTTGAAGATTACGCATAAGTAATAGTATTGTCATAGAATAAAATGGCATGAAGAAAATGTTGACTTTAATGCTCTGCGTTACATACGGCTTATTCATGAAAAGATAAATCTACGTCAGAGTTCCGTTAACAGCAGCTGCAGGTGAGCACAACAAGCTCCCATATAGCAGAAGATGCCTACCAGCCATGCTGGTTTCTGCTTGCAAGTAAGGCATTGGGTGAAATTCCAACTTTGCACAGTGTAGAATCAACTCTCTGGAAAATACCCTGCCTGACTCTCCTTTCTATTGAGCATTGGGGGCGATTCAAAATTGTCTGAAGAACACAAATATCTCTTTCCAGACAAGGAGGGAATTTATTTCCATTCCTAATCTGTGGGACTCAGATCAAATGATTGGTCCATCAACTGTCAGAAATAGTGGAACTGCCTTCTTATACAATTTTGCTGTAAACCTTCAGAATAGGTTGTCACACGTTTTCCAGCTGAGAGAGGAATAAAAGTGCAGGCCCTCCTCAGGTTATGAGCACCCAGCTTACAGAGAGCTCAAATGAATGAGCGCTTGAGAGACTGGTGTGATGGATTTGCCGGCTGCCGTGAGTCTGCAGGCATCTTCAATTTTTTTTGTTTTTGAGTTCAGCACCCTACGTTATCGACATGTTATCCTTGTTTGGTCTATTCTGTATGTTGCCTGGTTGCTGCATTTCCAACTTGTGAACAGTTCGGTTTACAAACGCTTCTCTGTAACAGAACCCTGTCTTAACCTTGGCAAGATGCCTGTAATTAACAGTACTGACAGAATTGTTGGGAATAACATTGTCAGGGCATTTGATCTTTTATCATTTGAAACAAATTGTGAATTAGGAAGTTTGACTTTTTTTTACATACACAGCATATCTTAAGAATATCTGACTTTTTTGTCACCCTCCAAAAATTTAGTTGCAGACTAGTCTTAGAATGAACTTAACAAAAAGGTCGTAGACTCAGCTCCATCATGAATGCAACTACTCTACCGTCGAAGACATCTTCAAGAGGTGGTGTCTCAAAAACAAACAAGAGAAAATCTGTAGATGCTGGAAATCTGAGCAACACACACAAAATGCTGGAGGAACTCAGCAAACCAGGCAGCATCTGTGGAAAATAGTACAGTCGACGTTTCAGGCCGACACCCTTCAGCAGGACTGGTAGGTAGGAAGGGGCTGAACTAGGGAGAATAAAACAGGGCCACGGTATGCAGGTATGAACTCAGTGGGGTAGGAGCAAGCTGAAACGATGGGACTACCTGGTCAACCGAGTTTGTGAATCTTGAGTAGGAGGTAGAAACGGGAGGTGCAGGGTGTGGGAACTATGACTTTGGCAGCAGTGATTGGGAAAACCCCAGAGTTCATAAAATTGGTGATGGTGTGGCCTGGTGCTCCTTCGTGTGATCCTACTCAAGCGGTAAGTAAGTTGGCACTGGGCTGCAGCAAGGTAGAGGTCAGAACACCAGACTACTACAGCAGCCCCCTTATCTGCGGGTTTGATGGTGAGCTAGGATTAGTGTGGAGAGAGATGTGGAGAACAGAAGGAGTGAGGGTGGAATAGGAGAGAGGAGTGTTGAGGTCGAGACGGTTGATGTCCTGTCGGCAGCTGGCAATGAAAAGATCCAGAGCGGGCAGAAGACCAGGGAAGGGTGTCCAGGAAGAGGAGGAGGGTTGAAGATGGGAGAAGGGGTCATCAGTGGGGGGTGGAGATTCCTTGCCAAAGAAATAGTCTTGGAAATGGAGGAAGAAGAGCTCAGCGTTGTGGCGGGCGTGGAGCTCACTGAAATGTGGACGCAAGGGACAAAGGTGAGGCCCTGACTGAGGACAGTTTTCTGAATGATCCATGACTCAATGAACAGTACTCTGTTATTCTTCGTATGCACTATTTATTTAGTAACATAGTAATTTTATGTCTTGCACTGTACTGTTACTACAAAACTGCAAATTTCCTGACAAATGTCAATACCCTTGTCTATAGATGATTGGAGTCAAACTATAACTATTTCTAATTTATTCTGCCTTAATCTCTGAGAATTTGTTCCATTAATGATAGCTCTACTCAATCACTGTTAGTACCATATTTTCATTACTTAAAAATTCTTTAATATATTGAAGGTTCACAGACCTTGTTAGCAAGTTCAATACCATTTTCCGTGTATGCATTATTAGCCTGGTCATTTTTCAATACCATTGAAAGCACCCTACCTGGATGCATTACAACTTGGTATGTCAATTGTTCTCTCAAGAACTGCAGAGAGCTGTGGCCACAACTCAGCACGTGACAGAAACCTGTCTACTCTCCATGAGCTCTGTCCGGCTACATTTCTCACTGTCTCAGTAAAGCAACCAGTATAATCACAGACCCCACTCAGCCTGGAAATCGTCTCTCCACCTTCAAATTAGGCAGCAGATACAGAAGCCTGAAAGTATGTATCACCAGCTGAAGGTCAACTTCTATTCTGCAGCTATAAAACTATCGAATGTATGTCTTTATGATAAGATGGACTCCTGACTTCACAATCTACCTTTGTTATGAACCTGGATTTCATTGCTATCTTGTGCTGCAATTTCTTTGTAGCATTTACACTTTATGCTGCATTCTGTTACCCTTTTATTTTGTACCATCTCAAAGCACTTTTGTAATGAATTGATCTGTACAGACAGTATGCAAGACAAGTTCTTCACAGTACCTCAGAACACGTGACAATAATAAACCGATTTACCAGTTTTATATTGGAGGCATGGAATTGAGATGTATCTGGGAGGAGAGACATGGGAATGTTGGGCTTAAGGGCCTGTTTCCATGACTCTGTGGTCTGTAGAAGAATTTCATTTGGAGAAGGCATGGGGCAGAAAGAGACATAGAAGCCCTGCAGGAGGCATTTTGCTTTTGGCAATGGCATTGATACTGAGACATAGCCTGAACATACAGGAAGAATGGCGAAGAGAACTGGCACTGAAACCTAAGCACTAAACAGTACGACAACAGCTTTCTTTTCAACCAAATTTATGTAAAATTGTTCAGTACCATAAGTTAATTTCATTGTTCTTTTCACACCTTCCACGATAACTTGAAGAGGTGTAGTAGTAGGCCTCTGTTAGTCTCGACAGACCATGGATTTGCACCTTGGAAAGTTTTGCAGGGCGAAAGCCTGGGCAAGGTTTTTTTTATATATGGAAGACCGGCAATTGCCCAAGCTGCAAGTCTCCCCTCTCCACGCCACTGATGTTGACCAAGGGAAGGGCATTAGGCACTGGTGTCATCCCAGAGCAATGTGTGGTTGAGTGCCTTGATTAAGGACACACACGCAGCCTCAGCCAAGGCTCTAGGGACTAGCGACCTTCAGATCACTAGACGAACGCCTTAACCACTTGGCCATGCGCCAACACTTGGAAGAGGTGTAACCTGTGACTTTCTAACAATTTAGCTGCACGTGAGGAGTTTACATGGCAAATCTCAACAAGCTTTACTTACACATTAAATAACCTGAATAAGAGGTCATTTGACCAATCGTACAACTTTGCGACCTGTTGCATTACTCCATCTCTTCACCTGCTGTAACTTTGTAAAGTCTAGACAGAATAAAATTTGAAATTTCTGAAGAGCCAAAACAAAACCCTCATTGAAAGACTTATTACTTTCATAATCCATGCCCTTTGTAATAATAATCAACATTCATTTGCCTCTCTTGAGTACTCACTACATGTCACAGAGTCATTGAGTCCAAAAGCACAAAAAAAGGCTTCTAGCCCACCATGTTCATGCTGACCATGTGCCCACCTACACTGATCCCATTTTCCAGCACTTGGCCTGTAGCTTTGATCTGAATGCTTTGGTGATTACATGTTGTGAGGCTATTCGCCTGTACCACAACTCAGGAATTGCATTCCAGCTTGGATATGCTAGTTTCTTGGATAATGGTTGGTTCTCTATGAAACTTGTTGTTTTGTTGCAACAGTGCACTGCAGGCATAACAAATTACTATCAGTTACAGTAAAAATAAATAATAGCAAAGAGGAATAAGCAAGTTAGTGTTTATGGGTGTTCAAACATTTGATGGCAGAGGGAAAGAAGTTATTCCTAAAACATTGACTTTGGATCCTGTACCCCATCCCTGATGCTGATAATAAGCACAGGGCATATCCCACAGATGGTGAGGGTCCTTAATGATCCATTCCACCTTTTTAAAGAGCTGTCTTTGGAAGATGTCTTCGATGGTGGAGAGACTTCTGACTGCGATAGGACTGGCCGAATCTGCAATCCTTTGAAGCATCTTACGATCTTGTGCATTGGTGCTTCTGCACCAGATGGTGATGTAACCAGTCAGAAAAATCCCCATGATACATCAGCAGAAATTTGCTAGAATCCTTCAGTGAGATACTAAATCCCTTCAGACTCCTAATGAAGTACAGCTGCTGGTGTGCCTTTGTTGAGATTACATCAGTATGGTTGTCCCAGTATAGATTCTGTGAGATGCTGACAGCCAGGAACTTGAAACTGCTCACCCTTTCCAATGCTGACCAGTTGTTATGTATCCCGTAACTGGATAACTTACCAGCAAAGATAGAGAGGTCTGTTGAAGTCTGATGTCACTATTTTCAAACGTTTTTATTTATAAAGGGGCACAAAAGTAAGGTTAATGCAAACATTCAGATAATGCACATCACCAATACGCAATCTAAAGCCCGGATATAGTCATAATCATCATTAATCTCGGCTGTTGTCCAGGGGATAATATTTTTCTGTCCATTGGAAATCTAAAGAGTCATTCAAAAGTCTTTCGAGGAATTGTTGGGTGTCACGTGTCTTAGAGGAATCGGTGAGAACGAAAAGAAGACTTGCCCATATCTTTTTTTGACCACTCCGTTAAAATCAGGGGAGCGTTGGTCTCCCCGTTGTTAGTTCGAAGTCCTTCTCGGTAGTATCAGCCACCCGCTCCCCAGGCAAAGGGGATAGGAGCACACGTGGCGTTGAGTGGCTTCCAGCTCTCCCGGGAGCGCTGAGCGAGCAAGTTCCTCTGGTGCATCGCTCGGGTACTGCCTCCTGCAGTCCGCTTTTATCTTTACTTGCAGAGTTGTAGCTGTCCATCAAAGTAGGGGGATGCAATCTCCACCCCCACATGGCCCGAGGGTGTTCATGTCCATGGTAGTTGTCACGTAGCCGGGACTTGCACGTGACACAGGTGCCTCTAAGAACAATGGTCAAAACCGTTGCATTGTCTCTCACTTCCAAGTCCCAAATTAATAGCGATCTTGCGATTCTCCGGAAGGAGGGGGCTGCTCCCGCTCCTTCGGCCCCTCAGAGCTGTGGTACCTTCTTAACACAGTCAATGAGGATGAGGATTTGCGTGTGCTCCCCAACTTCCTCTTTGGGAAGACCACAATCAATTCCTTGCTCGTGCTGATGTTGAGTGCAAGGTTCACTCAATTAATGAGTAAATCCATTTTTTCTGTACTTTCTCACATACAAGTTTTTGAGTAACTCTACATGCATGATTACATGAACACAATGGTTTTAAATATGATGCTCAGTGGGAACAGGAAGTTAGTCTAGCTTTTTACATATTTAATGCTAACAAGTAATATCTGGAGTCTGTTAATAAAAACTAAATGATTAGAGCTTATGGTTTTCTAATCTTAAAGCAGAGTAGGGAGGAGTGGGTACATTTTGTGCAATTAGGCATAATCTTTTGTCTGACAGTCCAGTTCTGTTGCATTAATAATGAATTGGCTCATCATCTTTGGTTCTCCTCAAGGTGCTGCAACATTTATTGGACTCCTCTCCAGTGATCAAAGAGATAAAGAATAACATTATTTGGCACACCTACGTCAAAACATCAAAACTTACAGTGAAGCAACATATCAAATCAGCAAGAGTTGTCACATCACGGTTCCGGTATCAGCATAGCATGCCCAAACTCTCTAAACCTAAACATACCTCTTTGCAATGTGAAAGGAAACTCAGATGGTCATGTAGAAATATGCAATTGAACAAGAGAATGTACAAATTCCTTACAAACAGCAGTGGAAATTGAACCCCAACAGACGATGGCTGGCGCTGTAATAGTGTTATGCTAACCATTACACTGCTGTTCTGCCAGATCTTGATCCAGAGCAAAACAAAATGCACAAAATATTTTATATACTAAATTTTACATTAGTCCAGCATTAGTGTACACAATAGCCAACTTCCTAATACATTAACTATCAGACGAATCACAATCACAGTCCATGAATATGAGGGAATGTTAGCAACTTGACTCAGTCTGCATGGTCTTCATATGCATGTTTCCCAGACAGACTATCGCAACAATAAGGAAATGGAAGTACGGTGCAGTGACTACTAAATCACAGTCGGCAAGGACTATATAGCCTTGGGTCTTACACCAATGGCCAATGAAGGCAGTGTGTTCAAGCTTGGAGAAACCCAAGGCCATCTTATTTCTATACAAGGAAATGCTCTCAAAGAAACAAGTGCAACTATTTTGTACTATTTCAGGGAAATACCAAAACATGACAAGGTCCCTCCCACAAACTCTTACTTGGCTATGTTCCTAACTTTACTTTAAAATGGCACATGCCTAACTTAGCATTTTGTAAAGGTACTCATGCTGTTTCACATGAGTTGCTTTTATAAGATTCACCAATGCCACTATAAACATACTTCATGTCTGAAATTTTACTTTTAATCATAAAGTTGAAGAAATATTGTATTAGATGCCTGATTTTCCATTCCTTTGAAATCTGGCAAAATTGGCATGCAGATTAGGGTGCTGATCTGTCACTCCCTGGTAGTAAATTGGAGAGTACAACCATTAAGAGAAAATTATAACCAGTGTTCTTAAAAACTGGGCACCTCACTGAAACCTTATCAAAATTAGGTACATTGAAATAGCAATAGAGCCAGGATTCGATTTTGCCCAGTCGTCTACCCATGTTTCACTAAGATGAGACAATTAGCAGCACCGTTGGCCTGCAGCAGTTTCCTGCAGATTTCACTTACTAAAAATTAGCAATTTATGACCATCAAATGAAAGGAGAAAATGAAATCACCATTAACTAGAAAGCAGAATAAAAATCAGAGCCTTGTTCGCAATTTCAATACATGTACGCTAGGAAGTTTAGCCAATCTGTTTAAATATGATAGTGTGAGTCAGCATTCAAGTTAAATGCTGGTAAAAGCTTTGTGTTAGGGTATTCTTCAGCTCATTTGACCCTATATTTAGCTTTCCACATGATTTTCATCTGGATGAATGCTTCTACTATGTGTCACTTGAAGTTCAAACAAGATCCATCCCATTGTTGTAATACTTATAGATATCTAAATATCAGCTTTGACAGTTGTTCTCCTTAAGAAGAAATTCAGCAAAGATGATAAACTGTCACTTATCTTAAACCAAGGACATTTACAATTTATTATTAAAGTTCATATGTATGTCACCATACATAACCCTAGATTCATTTTCTTACAGGCATACACAATAAATCCAAGAAACACAATAGAATCAATGAAAGACCACACCCAACAGGTTGGACAAGCAACCAATGTGCAAAAGACAACAAACTGTGCAAATACAAAAAAGAGAAAAAACAATAATAAATAAGCAATAAACAACAACAACATGAGATGAAGGGTGCTTGAAAGTGCGTCCGTAAGTTGTGGGGACAGTTCAGTGATGGGGTGAGTGAAGTAGAGTTAAGTTATTCACTCTGGTTCAAGAGCCTGATAGCTGAGGGGTAATAACTGTTCCTGAACCTGGTGATGTGAGCCCCAAGGCTTTTGTAACTTCCTTCTGATGGCAACAGTGAGACCAGAGCATGGCCTGGGTGGTTGGGGCCCTTGACGATAGATGCTGCTTTCCTGCAACAGTGCTCCATGTAGATGTGCTCAATGGTGGGGAGGACTTAACCCGTGATGGGCTGGACTGTATCAACTCCTTTTGTAAGATTTTCTGTTCAAGGGGATTGGTGAGAGAGTGAAATGAGCTGCCTGTGGAAGTGGTGGATGTGGTTTGATTTCAACATTTAAGAGAAATTTGGTTAAGTACAAAGATGGCAGAGGTATGAGGGCAGTGATTCAAATATTGGTCAATGAGAATAGGCAGAATAATAGTTCAGCACAAACTAGATGGGCCAAAGGGCCTGTTTCTGCAGTGCAGTGCTCTGTGACTATAATTAAGAGAAGGTATGAAATCATCATTCCTGCCCAATTATGAACTATTTTTGTATCCTCAGGAAAAGCATACTTTAATATAAAATTTAGGCATGCTACAAGAATCATCTTTGTAACTTTACAAATCAAACATGGAAATTACATTCTGCAAATTGAAACTGAATTTATTTGTCTTTTGTTAATAATTGTATTTCAGTTCTAATTTATTTAATATCACTTTGATCAATACTTACTCCCACAAAGTGTTGTAATAATTATATTCAAATACCAATCCCTGATGCTAAAATAGTTGTTAAAATAATTGCAATCTGTTTGAAATATCAAGCTGGATAGAGATGTAGTTTGATTAAACCACCCACCATATATGGATACCCCAAAATATATTGATACCCAAAAAAGTTCAGCAGCTGAATTACTGCATAGCATCCACTTATTTTCTTATATGCTGGAACCCTTGAACCCTTTTTTTTTGCTGATGTCTATGTGTGTGTTTTCTATGTGCAAAGTGGGTTGTGGTTCAGATGCTGGTCATCTTCTGCATTGTGCAAAAAAATGTGCCTTAGTGCTTTTCTGCATATTTGCATGAATTAGAAAAAACTCAATGATCAAGGGACATAGTTGGAAATATAAATCACGTGTGTGCCCTCTGAATTTATATTCTAAGTTGGTGAATACCCTGCCATCTTCCCCCATACTTCTAAAATTATGTTGTTCTTAAATAGCTGCTCTTCCGGCTTGCATTCAGATACGGTAATCTGCAAAGTTTATTCTAAGGAGGTATAAGCAATAGAGGTCTGCTTGCATATAAAAATAAAGTTCAAATAAAACCCAACCTGACCACAACCAAATTGAACAGTCAGCTAATCATTCTTTCCATTTCTGGCCAGTGCTGTACAGTTAACACATGTTTAGTATGCATTTCATTTGTTTGATGAAACATTAATTATTGATCAAGAACAGAAGACACATGCAGTAATATTAAGCAAATCATCGTGATCCATATAAAGTATTATCAGAGTATACATCCAACCTGAACAGGTACAGTTGAAGCCTTCAGAACCAGGAAGCCTGACCTTTAAGTGTAGCTGCCCATCCATGAGCAACTTCCTAATATGGCTATTTTACTTAAAAGGCACAAGGTTCATCTATTGCAAACATTTCTTAAAAATCTTGATTTCTTTTTGTGTATTGTAGTTTCTGACATGGAAATTGTATTTATTTCCTTTCATTAATAATAATCATTTTACAGAGATATTACAATGGAATTACAATGTCTTTCTCAAGATATTACAATGTTCTTTATGATTGTATATTCCAACACTGATATAAAACTAACCTGGAAACCAAAATGGTTAAGTACTTAATAGACCAATGCCGTTACGGAGCCACAAATAAAAATATTATGTGCTGTATTCTGATATAAACAGTTGTTTGCCGTAAGATACTGTGCAAATCAATTTAAAGAATAACTGGGAGCAGCATGATAGTATAACGCCATTATAGAGCCAGTGACCTGGGTTCAATTCCAGCCGCTGTCCATAAGGAGTTTGTACGTACTCCCCGTGACTGTGTGAGTTTTCTCTAGGTGTTATGGTTTCCTCCCACATTCCAAAGACGTGGGTTAGTAGGGTAATCTTTCACATGAATGTAATTGGGCGATGCTATTTATTGTGCCAGAATGGCCTGTTACCCTGCTGTATCTCTAAATGAAAAATAATAATAATAATAAATAATAAAATATAAAAGACAATTCAGCAAAATAATGCTGGTTTCAGAAGAATTCAGAACAGGGAAATCTTAAATCAAACAATTGATTACAACTTTGAATGAGGTCAATCCATAAACATTAGCCTAGCCATTATGCACTGAGCTTTGGACATAAAATGTAACTTAGGGAAAATAACTTCCAGAAAGATATAGACATCAACAATTGTGAGTTTGAATGGGGATATGGCTGATTCAGATATTCCCTCTTCTTTTAAGAAAAGGGATGGGTTCCACCTGATAAACTTTTACCTCTATCTATGTGCCTTAGAAATTTTAAGTACATCCCTATCTTTAAGTTGTTTTCAGTATTTTACTTAATACACAGTAAAAATTAGAGTAGTTTTCTTCCCAGCCTAAAATTGAAAAGTGAAAAAATATATTGAATGATAGGAACAGAAAGTTAACATTTTTGATGGCCTTATCAATGTTACATTTTATTTCATGACAAAGCAGAAGGTGCCTATTCTTTTCTTAAAAGAAAGAAAATATCTCCGTTGACAGTGTCCCTATTTAAGATAGAGACAGTGTATCTACATCCTTCTGGGAGATATTTTGACTTTTGCTTCTAATTTCAACCACTACTTCCTTCTCCTTTTTTGACTACAAGAGCAACTCTGAACATTTTCTGGCTCATTAATCTTCTCAGAAACCTGCAAGGCACAGATATTGATTTTCACATTTTCTCCACTGAAACAACCGCCTACAACATACAAGCAAAAAATCTTTTTGAATACAAACTTTACAGGAAGTCAAATAAAGTATTACGGTATCTCTTAAAGCCACACACATTTCAATCCAATTTGTTTAGATTATCTCTGTATCCTTCAGGAATAAAAATGGAAACTGAAAAATAAGTGCCTACATGCCTACAGGTAAATGTTAATGAAGCCATCTTCCAGGTAACGATTCTCCATTTTCAGTGGTGATAAGGGAGCAAGTGCTATATGGAACCACAGAATATTTCATTTAGTAATATCAAGCCTTGACAGAAAATAGTTTAAAATTATCTATGGGTACTTATCACATCTAAGCAGATTTGAAAACATTGTGAGTGCAAAAGATCTAAACTAAATTATGTGGTATTTTATTTCAGTTAATAATACAATGATTCATAAAATTACATGGAACTGCTTGTGCTATTTAAGACCATTAACTAGATTAAATGGATTGCTTGGTAATAGCTTTAAGCATTGCATAAGGCAACAAGCACATTAAATTTGAATATTCGGGTGGAAATTAAGGTCCTCTGAGGTAAGTAGATGACCAAATAAAACAGCAATAATTCAGCATTCAATAACAGGATAAATCATTTCAACCATGGAAAAGCATCTTTAGGCAATGTTAGAGTATGATAGAGAGAAAATAAATAGCTTTGAGCAAACAGCTGGATTGTTTACAGGAAACAACTTAAAAAAGGAAAATATCCCCATCAGCCCACACATTCTAAAATCATTAAAATATCTAATTGCTTCCATCATTGTAAAACCCTGAACAAATACTGCATCCTTGGCTTTTAAATTATAGGTCACATCACACATCATGTTTTTTGCGTGATTTCTGCACATACAGCATTATTTCCTTTTGGATAGAGAATTATATTTAAATTAGCCTCTAAATTACATGACATGCAGTTTGTGGCCAGTCCTGTTCAGGTAAGCATAAGATGATATCAGCGTTGTGCTTCTGCTTGACCAGAATTCCTACATAATATTTTTTTTTCTAAAATTCAAGGTCAAGACTGAAATGTCAAGTCATTTTCCAGTCTGGAATTTTGTTCTGACAAGGGAAAAAATTAGCACTTGGAGACACAAATACAAGTCGGGTTGGCAGAGTTATCTACCAGTTGAAGAATACAACATGGCATCATCATTTACTATCTCCCTTTCTGACATCAGGCACACTGAATCTCCTTGAGACACAAGGGACTGCAGATACTGTAATATGGAGCAACACGCAAGATGTTAGTGGAGCTCAGCAAGTCAGGCATCAACTACGGACGGTTGCCATTTTGGGTCAAGACCTATCATCTGGACTGAAGGAGGGGAAGTTAGTCCGGTCCTGAACACTCTGCTCGAGCTGCTTAGGTGCAATGTCAGCATGCATGAGGTTGGCTATCAAACAGTCCTTAAACCTCTTACAAGGCCGCCCCCTGTCTTTTCTTCCCTGTGACAGCTGTCCGTATAACAATCGTTCGGGTATTCTGAAATCCTCCATGCGTATAACATGCCCTGTACAGTGAAACTGGGCTTACTGGATGGGAGAAAAAGATCTTGCCAGATCATAGCTTCTATGCTTGTGCTCTCTGTTCTTTTCAAGGACCTCCAGATTGGTGACCCAGTCCTGATAACAGATGCCCAGGATTGATCTCAGGCTACGCGTATGGAAGGATTCCAGCATTTTAAGCTGCCATCTGGATATTGTGGTGGTTTCACAGCCGCATAATAGACTGCTAAGGCCAACCATTTTGTACAGCTTGAGTTTCATGGTTTTTCAGATATCATGCTGTGAATGCAAGCGCCCGAGGGCTTGTTTGGCCTTGCAAACCCTAACACTGATTTTTTTGTCTAGGGAGCCATCACTAGAAATAACATTTCCGAGGTATTTAAATTTCCTCCACTGTTCTAAGCCGTGTATCTTCGACGCAGATGGATGGGGCGGGGGTAGTAGACATTGGACGGGGTCGGAACAGGACTTCTGTCTTTTGTAGGCTGATGGTGAGGCCAAACAGATGAGTGGCTTCTGCAGGCCTATCAGCAGGCAGCTGAAGTCCGGCCTCTGTGTGTGTCGTAGGGTACAATCTTCAGCCTATAGGGCTTCTCGAATGAGATTACTGATGCAAGTCAAAAAGTAATCTGTCCACCCTGTACCTGATGTACGTCCCACATTGTATGCTGCTGAACGCAGGGTGTAGTACATACGTGAGGAACAGATTAAACAGTACTGGCCCCGTCACTCCACTTGGAATACTGATCGACACCAAAGTCTCCCCTTTGACAGAACAAGGCCACTCAAATCATTGTGGAAGAGGTGGACAAGATTGACGAGTCAGCGCGGGCACCCAAGTTCTGACAGCACTCGCTATAGGGATTCCTTGTTAACCATATCAAAGGCTTTGGTTAGATCCACGAAGATGGCAAGTAACTGTAGATGCTGTTCAGTGAAACCCAGGTCAATAGTATTGCAGCCTGATTGAAAGCCACATTGCGCCTCAGGAAGGCTTAAATCTGATATGTTGGTGATTAAGCGTTGAGGACTTCCCCTCAACAGACAGGAGAGATACTGCAGTGAGCCCTGCCACCTTTGCCCTCAACAGTGGAACAATTATGGTGTCCCTAAAGACCCCAGGCATGACTTTTTCCTCCCATGTGCTTGTGAGGATGTTGTGGAATGATGTGGGTGCTAGTGGAGCTCAATAGGAATTCCATCCCTCGCAGGGGCCTTACCAGAGTCTGTCTGAGAAATGGCTTTCTTGACTTCCTCCAGGGTAGGAGGAAGGTCAAAGGTGTTGATAACAGGCCTCTGGGAGATCTGATCAAGCATGGTTTGATCTACAGTACCCAACATGTTGACTAGGCTAATAAAATGTTCTCTTCATCTCTCGTTGATGTTATTCCTCGTCCTGAGCAGGGTTTTACCATCAGCCGATAAGAGGGGCATGTGATTCAGTTTTGGGCCCACAGACTACTTCGATGGCCCTGAAGAGCATCTTCCAGTTATTTGTGTTTTTACCCACCAGCGCTCGAAAATATGTCACAAAGAAACTGATTTTTGGAACATGGAATGTTTGAACCCTTATGGACAATGGAAATAGTACAAGACCTGAGTGACAGATGCCTCTGATAGCATGAGGATTGGCTCATTATCAAGTCAACGTTGCTGCCCTGAGTGAAACCAGACTAGCAGAAGAAGTATCCATCACTGAACCCAAAAGAGGCTACACCTTCTTCTGGAAGGGCAAATCAGTGAGTGAAGACTGAATCCATGGTGTAGGACTCACAATCAAAACCTCACTCCTGCTCCAAATACTGGACCTTCCAACCTGCATTAGCGAGCGACTGATGCAACTTCCTCTCAACCCATCCATGACCTGCAGTGGTGAGGTCAAGGAAAACTTCTACCGGCAACTCGATCACATTGTGAAATCAGCACCTCCCGGGAGACAGCTTGGCGACTTTAGCGTGAGGGTTGGCAAAGACTTCAGAAGCTGGAAAGGGGAGCTGGGTCCGCTGGGTCTGCTGTGGTTGTTGAGCCTCTGTGCTGCAAGTGATCTGACTATCACCAACACCCTGTTCAGGTAAGCTGACAAATACTAGACAACGTGGATGATCCAAAACAGTGGCCTCTGATAGACTGTGTCATCACTCGGAGACAAGACTCTGATGGCTTCAGGATGACCAGAGTGATGCATGGAGCTGGGTGCTGGACTGATCATCAGCTGGTTAGATCGGTTCTTACAATACGCATTGTTCCTAACCATCTCAAGAAGCCAAAGGTCACTCGACAGATGACAGGGAAGCTGAACCACCCCTGGCATCAGGGACAACTTGCAGACAACCTGGATGACAAGCTGACATTACAGGGCCCCATCGCTGGAAACCCTGCACAGAAGTGGGAGGACTATAAAACCCTGGTAACAGAGTCGGCTACATCTGTTCTGGGGTCTACAAAGCGGAACGACCAAGACTGGCTTGATGAAAGTGACAAGAGCATTGCGAAGGTCTTACAAGAAAAGCAGAAAGCATTTTTTGCATGGCAGAAAGACTTGTCTTAAACCTCAAAATGTGTTCAGTATAAGCACCTCCAGAGACAAGCACAGAGTACAGCGCGCAGAATGCAGGATGCATGATGGGAAAGGAAATCAGAAGCTCAGTCCTACTCATCCTTTGTAAGGCCCTGTTAATGGCATTTGCCCTACTGGTGTGATTTAAAAGTGGTTTAGCACCTTGCTTTTCCTAAATAAAACACTCCACAGAATCCTAATGATTTGACTTAAAAGGGTTCAAAAAGATCAAAAACCTTTTACAGAGCAAAGTAAGGCAACCTCAAGATAGTTTCAGTGAAACCAATAATCTAACTGGTGGTGTACTGTCTGAAATTTCAGGGATAGCCTGGGAAATTCCCCAGACAAATTCTGTTCACACAAAATTAGATAATTGGAAAATTCACATTCAGACCCACAAACCCATTTTATACTCCTTTGCACAGAATCCAGAAGAAACAGAGCTTTGTTCCATTTTCTGGCTGCCCACGTGGACGAAGTTACCTTTTAGATATACAAATTATAGGAGAAAATGAGTTTTGCCAATGGAAAAAGGTGTTAAAACTTTCCATCTATCTGCTTAAATTGATTTTTTAAAATCCCATGGCACTATTTGAGAAGAAGCAGGGAGTTCCCTGGTGCCGTGCTTAAATTCCACTTTCAAACCAAAACAGAGGCATTGCGTGGTTCAGCATCCATTTAAATTCTGAACTTTCTCAGGGTCAGGGCTGCAGTGAAGGAAAAGCAGCTGGCTAATGTCAATAAAGAAGAAAAAAAAATCACAAAACACACTGATCAAGCAGCTTTTGTGGAGAGAGAATGTCATCTCCTGTTGCTCCCTCCACATTTGCTGCCTGATCTGCTGCGCGTTGGCAGTGTATCCACTTTTTGCTACCAGAATAAATTTAAAAGTGCCTGAAAACAGGCACTGGACTGTAATGGGTCAAATGGTTCCATGTTAATGTATACAGTATACAACCTGAAATTCATACCCTTCACAGACATCCACAAAAACAGAAGAGAACCCCAAAAATGTTTGAATCCTGAATCCTCTCTACCCTCCCATGCACAAGCAGCAGCAAAGCATTAACCTTCCCCCTCTCCCCCCACCCATTCAGCAGCACCCACGAGCCACCAAGTGACAGCAAAGGAAGACCCCGATAGCAGTCAACAAAAAACTTTTGTTTACCCGTCAGTTCGACAAGCCACAGGCTGTCGCTCACTAACAAGGGACAGGGAGATGCCACCCATTTCACAGCGAAAGGGGAGACAAACAGTCACTGTTACGGTGTTACAATCTGCCGCGTCGCTATTTATTCCGAGGTTCTTCGACTCGTGAATTGGCAGCGTACTCTCCCCACCGTCGAGAGAGGGAGCAATTGCACAAACACAGAGGCCTCTGTCAGTTGCGTCCACCGCCACGATATTCTGATGTTCCTTCTCCCAGGAAGCCTCAGTCGGCAACACTGGCACGCAATCTGTCGTCGACAGGGTCGTGCCCCAGTGACACGCATCTCCAAGCCCGTTCTTCGTTATATCAAAAAAAAGCCAGTCAATGAGTTCCAGGAGCGGGAACTCATCTACCGTGAAAAGCAGTTTGAATGCAGCATGGATAACTGCTCCTCTGTTTAGCATAACAGAAGCAACATAACACCTACAATGCTGCATGCCTGTTTGGCTAATTGCAGCTTCCAACAAGCACTACCACATGGCCCTTTGGCCAGACACAAGACCTGTGTACGAAATGTGACAAGAGTCCATCGAAAGGTGGTCTGTACTTCTTAAAGAAACATGTATGCTGCAATCATGACTAAAACCATCTGGAGCCTGGTCCTCTGGGCTCGAGGATGATGTCCTCCAGGGCTATCTGCAGACCACCACCCCAATAAAAATAAATTCCAGATCAAAATATGGACTCATAAATGTTTCCCTGTTTGCTGTTGTTTTAAGAGATCAAAAGCTGATCAAGGCAAACTCTACATAGCAGAAAAGACAGATGTCTATCTGTGTCTTAAAGGTGATGAAGCTTGGTATGGGGAGAAATCTTGCTCGCTTTGACAACCAATGCCAACACCAAAAATTCTCAGGCCATGCCCAATAAACAAGTTCATACTATTCTGCTCAATCAGGAACAATTTTCTTTCCCATCAGTTATGCTGCACTTCCTGCAGAAGTGCTGACTTGTACAAAGGGACTGGTAGTGACACCCAGCGAACAGGCACAAAAATACGTGGCTGACAACACGTCTTGGTTATTTTATCAGTCTGGTTTGTAAACCTTTACTGTGTGGCAGTTCTTATTTCTGCACTATGACCAGGTGGGTGCTGATGAACACTGGCAGGACAAGCAAGGTGCAAAATTGTTCCGGAATGGAAATTCAGCTTGTAACTGGAGTAGCAGAAGAATGAATCAACACAGCTCCCTGGCTGTGCTGGTTACCTCCTTGTCCCTTGTTCCAGCTGCTCGGCGTGCAGCCGATGACAAGGGCTGTACCCTCATCGCTGCGGGATACAGGCTGTACAGCTTCCAGCAGAGAAACAGAACTCTGTCACTGGCTCCGATGATTTAATGATTACTGCTGGGAAATCCCTGAGTAATCTCAGCGGCAGAAGCAATCCTTCAGTGCTATCACAGTTCACATGGAACTTGGCATTCGCTGTACGCGTACTGCCGTCATTGATGACAGATCTATCGCATTTTAGGGACTAGGATTCTTTGTGGCACTGGTGTAGGAATGGTTAACATGTGGCATCTGTGAAATGATCTGAGTTCATTTAATGGTACCTGAACCAACGAGAAATCTGTCATCCTTGAAGAAATGGCCTGCCTGCTCTACCTACTGGAATCTAGCAAGTTCAGTCAAGGCACTTGGTGAACGCCAGGACTTTTTTCACTAAATGCTAAGAGATCATTTTTAGCAATCTGGTGCATTGATGACAAACATGAGACAATCTGCAGGTGCTGGAAATCCAAGAAGCGCGCGTATGTGTATACACACACACACACACACACACACACACACACACACACGCACACACACGCACACACACGCACACGCACACGCACACGCACACGCACACGCACACGCACACACACACACACACGCACACACACTCTATGGAAAAGGGTAAACAATCAACGTTTCGGGCTGAGACCCTTCATCGGGACCAGAAGAAAAAGATGAGGGGTCAGACCAAGAAGGTGGGGGGAGGGGAGGCAGAAGTACAAAGCATCAGGTGATAGGTGAAACCCAGAGGGAGGTGGAGGAGTAAAGAGCTAGGAAGTTGACTGGTGAAAGAGATAAAGGGCAGGAGGAATGTGGATCTGATAGGAAATCAGATCATGGATGAAAAGGCTCTGTCTAAACACTCTTCTGCAGAAGGGGAGTAAAGTTACAATACTTTGCAAATGTCCCAGCTCCAGCTTTAGAGGAGAAAAGGTTTGTAGAATTACAACACTAGCAAGTAAGCAAATTGTTCACAATCTAGTCAAGCGAGGTGGGCCAGGGAAGGTAAAGCTTTCGTGCTGTTCAGTGCATTTTAAAAAAAAGGGACAGAAATTTGGCTATTAGCATCCAAAGTGGGAGTGACCGAGTCCAAACACAGTTGCATAATCATGGCATCATAGGCTCTCCTTGCATACACTCAGTCAGCTTTCAATGCATGCTATTCAGTTCCCTCAGCAGTGTGACATTTGATGAACACTCCGAGGATGCCGTATAGGACGACTGAAGGGTATCAAAGTACTCAGAAACAAGCACAATAAATGTAATTTTTGACACCTGGTCTCAATCAGAGAAAAAAGACTGGATAATTGGTAAACTGAATCCTGTAATGGATCCACACTCCAAATGCACTATTAGAGAGTGGAAGGCATCACGAGAAGTGCAGTGGCATGAATCATCTTTGCCATTTTGATCAGGGTACTGGAAAAGTGTCCTTGCACGGGTAAAGCCCAGCAGGATGTTTAGACCTTGACCTTGGCTTCTAAGGTGGCCATAATTGCCAGAATATCATGGCAAAATAACTGTTCTGCAACAGGAGCAAACATAATAAACATAATAAAAACAAATGGAACTGATGGTTTATCTTGCCTCTTGAACTTTGTGAGGCACCTCATCTTCCTCACAATTTGTCACTGTTCTATTACAGGAAAAGATCATTGCGCATCCCTTTTATATTCTTAAACAATAATGTTTGATATTGAAGTGAAAAAATCCTCTTCTATTGCTAATTTTCCTTGCCTTTAACATAAAAGGTCCTCTTG